>NC_142139.1:37886528-38536250 GCF_024610735.1 Ursus americanus | reverse complement strand
CCAATACTGCACTCTAAATGGCACTTTCTGGCTAAAACAGCTGTTGCTGAATGAATGAATGAGTGAATTAATGAGACTATAATCTTTAAAATGGTCTGTATGTTTTCATTGGAAGGAGAGTGTAAGATGAAGAAGTCCCCATTAATCCATCACTGAAATGAAGTTTTTGGCATGAGGATGAGATATTGCTGAAATATAAATAGGTGAAAGCAATGATAGACAAGAAAATTCTTGCATGCTAAATAATGTTCTAGATTGCTAAGAGTCATGTAAGAGGGGTCCAGTAAACCCATTGTCTCTGGAACCTGTGGACGTTTTGGTGTTGTTATCTATGCGCCTATGCACATGCCTTTAGCCCTCCTCTTGTCAGCCACCCACCTGCTCTGGCTGGTTGGTGCCTTTATTTTCATCGATTTTGTCTGCCTATCATCCATTCCTACTTCTTCTAATAGCAGCTTAGTTTTTCGTTTGGGGAATGGTCCCTTCTCTGTTGAGTGCAGTTTCAGTGAGACTGTCAGGCAAGGTATTCATTTCAACTCCTGACTGATCGGGTCCTTTCGCCTTGATTTGAATTTTGTCCTGAGTGGCACAGGGACAAGTGAATAGGACTAGAACACATTCCTCATCATAGTGGTGTGATTGTGGTGGTCAAGAAGGAATTGTCTGTTTAACTAAATTCCTAGAGCTGCCGGGATTCTAGCTTTTTCTCAAAAAATCTTTTTTGCCCCCCTGCTTTTTCTTCAAATCTATGAGCAACCTCCTATTATGGTAAAACATTCCTTTCCCCTTAAGCTAGCTAGAATCAGTTTCTGTTGTTTGCAACTGACAAAATCTAAGTGATATAGGCTCTTTTTTCCTGAGTCCTGTACCCAGCATGGGCAGTTCTTCCTCTGCCCAGGCTCAGCCTTGAGCAGGGGGGAAAGGGGAAGAAGCCTTTTGGGGCTTCCTTGGTGGTGTCACTATTTTCTGTTCTACTTGAAGATGAAATTTAGTCTTGTTTTTTTGACTCTTCAGGTTACAGAAGATAGATGAAATCCCATACTCACAGCATTGCCCTGCTTTTGTGTATTTTTAGTCTATGGCATCAGGATGCTCAGTGCCCAACTCAATCTCAGTCTCTCCATAGCAATTCGAATGTATGTGTGCAGTGGTGACCTGCACTAGTTCTTTTAAGAGAGGAAGGGTTGGATCACACAGAGAGAGGCACCACCACCCCCTGTGTGCACACATATCCCTCTCCACTTTTCTCCTCTTTGCCACTCCACCCTAGGAGGGGAAGAGTTGAGTCCGTTTGTCAGATAAAAGAGAGACACTAGAGAATACAGAAACACCAGCAATTACCGCATTGAATACACACATATTATTTATTCTGGGAATGCTCACGCTTCCAGCATGCAAACTCCTCAGAACTACATATGTGTTTTTGTTCAGTGTAATTTCAACTGTGTAATATTATAAACATCGATTAAATATCTGTGCTTTCATGAAAGAAAGGTCCTGCTTCTATGCAAATATTAACAAAGTAGTTAAGAAAACACAAGGAAGTAACAAAGAAAATATGACTCGTGGGCAGATGGTTTCTGAAATTATATATTTTTTCTGTAAAGCATTAGTTGTTTTAAAAGCATTAATGCTGATCTTTCTTTTAGAATGTGGGTGTATAATTTAAGGTAAAACACCTTCACTGCACAATGCACAGTTTACTTTGCTGAGTACTTATTTTATAACTTTTTTCTCTTGAAATATTTCCTCAAATAATTTTTAGTAATTTTTCATGGGGTGTGGGGGGTGCTATTTCTAGGAAGATTCTTATTTGAGGACTGAGAGCAATCTTGACGGTATTTTCCAAGGCAGAATAGAATACACGTTATTGAAGAATAACGTCCTTAAAAGGAAATTCTACAACTTCTCATACGGACTGTTTCTAAAGTTTATCAGCTGGTCTCTATCAGAAAGTTGTTTTTAATCGTGACCTAAATATCTCATGCTGTAATCTAAATCCTTATTTTCTCTTTTCCTAAAATGAAGAACAGCCAGGAACAACATTCTGAGTAAGCCTAAATGTGACTAGCTAAAATTCTCTGATAATATGAATTTTAAAATAATTTTTCTCATTGGCATACTTGGTGATTTTCAAGAATCTCCTTGCCCATTTTGTACCTTCATGTTTCCTTTAAGTGGTGGAGACAGAAGTGGACACACTATGGAACAAAAGTGGAGAATAACTGGACTCACCCTCAGGGCAGGGCTCCTATTTCTGTATCCCATTATTAGAACTGATTTTTAGATCTCAGTGACATGTTGATGTTTATAAGTCAATTTGATGTCCAAGCTGACCTCTGAATTGATTTCTACTCTCAACTGATCAGTCCCAGCATGTGAGACCATCTGGTTGTTCGCCCACATGATTGGTCAGTAGCGTGGATTTGCCTCATCAGACAGCATGAAGACACAGCTGTGGGGAAGCCGGTCCCTCCCTTGCTATCCTGTGTCTCTCATCAAATTAATTGCTTGATGGAAAATCACCACTTTCCTTGCCAAAGTTGTTTTTCATGTGAAGGACTGTGAACTGTGCTTCCTAGTTAGAGCTTCAGTTATTTTTTCATATTTTATATACAGAATATTAATTTCTCTTCCTAAGATGTATTTTTTGGTATCCTCTCTTAAAACGTTAGATTGGTCTTGACCACTTTCTTAATTTAATAAATACATCTCCGTATGAAAGAACTCTCCTTACTCCCTCTTAGATAGATGTTAACTACACATTTAAGGCCTCTATGGTCTTTATTTTACCACTGAAGCCAAGAGACACATGAACTTAGGATTGCCTCTAGTTTTGCTCCCAAAGGTCGACAATGGTCTTTAAGGAAGAAAAATCATCCATCTTCTTGTGTGCTGTGTAATTTTATTCTATTGACTGGAGCCTAGCTCTAGACTACGCTATTCCCACTTTCTATATAAATTTTCTCTCTCCCCCTTTTTTGATGAGAATTCCATATGGCACAAGATAAGAATTCTTGCTAAAGTTGGGACATTGCATTAACCGCTTCCTCTTGACCCACCAGATCTATTATTCTGCCTTGTTACAAAATTAGGTGAGTCTGATGAGATCTGTTCCTTACAGATCATATATTTTGATGCCTTCAATGTGTTTGTGAATTTATTGTGTAATGATTTCTTCTAGCAATTTTTTAGCATGGTTCATAGATTTGAAATATCCAGCAGTATTTTCTTTTTCAAATATAACTACTCTATTTACCCTCTCTCTGCCTGTTTTTAAAAATAGAAATAATGCAAATATACAAAAAACCCCCACACAGATATGGCAAAAATATTATTCTAGTTTAACCACACAACACTTTTTAAAGTCTATTCTTCTATTGGTTGGCCTATGGGCTATTTTCACTATTTTGCTATCACAGGTAGCAGTACAAAGAAAATTGCATGCAAGTATCTTCTGCTACTTTGCAAGAGTTTCTTTAGGATATAAACCTAGGAGTGGAACTGCAGAAACAGAAATGTATGCTTATCTTCAATCCTTTTACATATCATCAAATTTTTCTCAAAGGGCATACCAATTGATAACTACCTCCACCGGTAGTTTACGAGAGTTCATTGCTCCATGTTCTTGCCAACACCTGATACTTTCAAGTTATGGTTAACCTGTTGGGTATGAAATAGTCGTACACTGTGGTTTTATTTATTTATTTAAAAAATATTTATTTTTCTATTTGAGAAAGGGAGGGGAGGGGCAGAGGGAGAGGGAAAGAGAAACCCAAGCAGACTCCACACTGAGCGTGGCGCCCCATGACCCTGAGATCACGACTTGAGCTGAAACCAAGAATCAGAGGCTCAACCAAATGCGCCACCTAGGAACCCCCCACACTCTTGGTCTTAATTTGCATTTTCCAGATTGCTGGTTAGGATGAATATCTTATCATTTCTTCCTTAGTCATTCATATTTCTTCCTCTTTGAAAAGCTTGCCTCTTTATATCCTTTGGCTATTTTTCTATTGAGCTTTTTTTTTCCTTCTTATTTTTCAGAGTTCTTTGGTAAATTCTGGATACCATCCATTGGTAGTTATTTTTGTTGTTAAGTATCTTCTCCTGGTCTGTAGTTTGTCTTTTCTTTTTAAGTTGTCTTTTGCCGTGTGCAAGTTTTATTTTTAAAATGTAGTTGGTAGTATAAGTACTTTCTTGTTTTTACTTCGGCATCTTGTTTCAGAAATCATTTTCTAAGACATAAAGATTATTGTCCCTTCTTATAAATGTCTTACATTTTTGTTTTTCAATTGATTTGATCTTTTAAACTACAAACAACCTTTGTAAATGGTAGCCCAATTTATTTATTTTCTGTTGGGCTAAGTTGCCAAGAACCCATTATCTTGACAATTAGTTTTGTAATGAGTGTTGATTACTTATGGCTTTGTCAAGTTACTCCAGCTTGTTCTTTGTTTCCAAAATTGCCTCAGCTTTATTGTTCCATTGCTTTTCCAAACTTTAAGATCAGTTTTTCAAGTTCTACAGAAATCTCTGTTGGTATTTCTATTGGAATTACGTTAATTTATGTATGACTTTGAGCAAGATGAAATCTTTATAGTTTGATTCTTTCTATCTGTAAACATCACCTATTTCTTCTTTTATTTTTGCCAGCCTTTTCAACCTTCCAATAATGTTTTGGAAATTTTCACCATATAAATGCTACCCAATTAAAAAAATTTATTCCTATATATTTTGCAGTTTTTGTTTGTTGTTGTAGATGGGGTCTTTTAAAAATTAATTTCTAACTGTTTCTGGTATGTGGGGATGCTATAGATTATATATAGTCCTTTTTTTCACCTTACAATTCTGCTGAACTCTCTTATTATAATTTGTCTATAGATTCTTTTCGAGTTTTCTAGGCTGAAAATCCTATTATCTGTAAAGTAATGACACGTATGCTTATTTCTTTCCAAATCCTTAAATCTTTGTTTTATTTTCTTTACTGATTGGTTAGGACTTCCAGAACATGGCTAAGTAGAACCAGTGATAGAAATATCACTGTCCCATGTTTGACTTTAAAGGGAAAGCTTCAGCTTCCCATTAGTGAGTGCAATGGTCATTCCAAGTTTTTGGTTTGTATCCTTTTTGGGTTAGCGAAGTTTTGTTTTGTTTTTTGTTTTTTGTTTTTAATAGCACTATTTTGCTGAGGTTGGCTTTTTATTTTTTAATTTTTTTTTTTATCATGGGTAGGATGAATATTATCTAATGCTTCTTCCCTCTCTACCTATTGAGATGATCACATACCTTCTATTTAAAAAAAATTTTTTTTTTGTTTATTTACTCTTTTTAAGTAGGCTCCACGCCCGACATGGGGTTCAAATTCATGACCCCAAGATCAAGACTTGCATGCTCTACCGACTGAGCTGGCCAGGTGCCCCCACATAACTTCTTTTTTAGTCTAATAAAGTATTCAATTACATAAATGCATTTTTATCACATTTAATCATCCTTACATTGCATTGTCATCCTTGCATGACAATTATATTTTTTTAAAAATACACTGCTAGATTTGGATTGATATTTTGTTTAGGATTTTGTGTCCCTGCTTATAAGTGAAATTAATCTATAATTTTAGTTTTTTAAAATTTCTTGATTTTTGTATCAAAGTTACTGTTATCTTCATTAAATGAGTTAAGTACCAGCACCACCACTCCCCTCGTCAATTAGCAAAACAATCTGTATAAAATTAGAATATTTGTTCTATAAATGTTTGGTGGTAACTTACCTCTCCCTTGTAAAGGCATCTGAGCCCAAGATTGTATTTTTTTGTGATTGAACATAATCTTTTAATAACTATTGTTATATTTACTAATGTCCTTTCATTTGAATTTATATGTATTACAGAGAATTATTTGTGTGATTATGAAAATGTACCAATCTCTTCATGACACAATTCTAACTTATATAAAAAAAATGTAATGCCGTACATATTATTTATGACAATTATCTAACCAGGGGCATAATTTTAAATTCTATGCACCTATGTAAATCTTGAACCCCTTAACTTTTGGAATACTTTATTATAGAAACATGTCAGATTTAGTATGTTGGTGGCATGATAACAAAAACTAATATTTATTGGTACTTATTCTGTGTCAGGAAGCGCCTATAATAATCCTGTGAGAGTTGGCTAATCCCATTACACTTGAATAAAGCCTAGGGGCTAGATAAACTTGTATAGAATCTCGTGAGTAGTGAGTGGCAGATTTGAGATTTAAACTACATGTGTCTGAGGGAAAGGTGGTAGTTTTTTCTTTTTTACCATCTTACTGGGAAATGTATAATAAGGAGTGAGAATCTGTTTTGCTAATAAGTAGTAAATTTTATTGATGTTATTTTTTGAAATTGAGATTCATGATACAAGCTCCTAAGAAAATTGACTATGGTAAATATAAATACTGCTAGAACTTTCATGTACTGTCTGATAGCCTAGCCTATACACTGCACAACTCCAGGGGGCACCATTTACATGGGCTCCAAAGTGAATGGTGCTTCTCTGGATTTATGTAGTATGATGGTGTTTAATGCTGCAAACGGGTATCTGCATTATAACGTTCTGAGGAAAGAAAGAAGTCATTCCAGTGAAGATATGCTTTCTTTAAAATTAGTAAAAGATTAATTGAATTATTGGGCTAAGTTTTGGGATTCCTGTTAGTACATATAGTAGGGCTTGTTAAGATTGTATTTTACAAAACTTGTACTTGGTATTTGTTGTTCTCAGTATACTTCATAAAAAAGGAGAAACATGTTTCAGATGAGGGTAGCTAATTAACTTCTAAATTTTTCTTTGGACATCAGCTGTAATATTAAAGACGTTTAGGGGCACCTGGGTGGCACAGCGGTTAAGCGTCTGCCTTCGGCTCAGGGCGTGATCCTGGCGTTATGGGATCGAGCCCCACATCAGGCTCCTCCGCTATGAGCCTGCTTCTTCCTCTCCCACTCCCCCTGCTTGTGTTCCCTCTCTCGCTGGCTGTCTCTATCTCTGTCGAATAAATAAATAAAATCTTTAAAGAAGTTTAAAAAGGAAACTCATAAGGTTTGATGATTTGCTCATGAAATTATTCTTGCAGTGCAATGGAAAAAGGAAGCAAGTATGTTTTCTTAAAGAAGTCCAGACTTTGTTTCCTATTTAATTATGTTCCCTTAATGAAACGCAGCATGGAGCTTTTAGTAACTAAGGATGAGTGATAAATACAGCAAATGTGACAATTTATTTAGCCATGATTCTAGATTTGGAAATAATTGGTACACTAATAAAACAGAATTTCATAATATGAACATATTTTATAGGCACTAGAAGTAATATAAGTTTTGGTGGAGTTTTTTTGAGACTTTATTTCTGGCCAATATTGTGCCCATTATATTTTATGCTTTGAATGCAAAACTTTTGTAGTATTTCTGATTTCCCCTGACCCATCCATTCTTCTGTGCTTGTTTCTCCATTTTCCACTAGACTTTGACTCCTTTACTCAAGATATATTTTTTCCTTCCAACTCCTTTTTTCACAGCAGTATCCATTCTCCCTGCTGGCTGTCAGTTCTTTTTCTCCTCTCAAAGTCATTTCAGTCATTGTTCTTTATGCCTCTCAGAGGAATAAAAAAGGGCTGGTCTCTGAATTATTATTTCTCTTTGAAGCAAGGAGAATGCAGAGTGTGCTAAAAATCACTTTAATTTAATAGGCTCCCAAAAAGTTAATTCAGTTTTTTCTCTGTTGCCATTAAAAAAATTTATTTACCCTGTCATTTAAACTTTATAATAGATTACAGAAACTTTTAACATTTAAAATGACATGAACAGTTGGCACTTTTTATTTTGGACTCACCTTAAGGCAATGTATAAAGACCATGTTTCTCTGACTATGGTAAAATCTTTGACTTCTCAAAACAAATGTGTTAATGCAATGTTTCTGAGTGAAGAAAAACTAAACATGTTAATGTTTTTCCCCTTTAAGTTTTTTAAGAGGTTTGCATATATTCCCTGGGAAAATCTTGGTTTTTCCTACATATTACACACATATGGCCATATGCATGCAGTCCCCAACTTGCACCTTTCATAAGTTAAAATGTTGGCTCACTGACTAGGATATAGAATGCATTCCCCATAATAACAATAAAGTGGGTGGTAGTTATATTCCATTAAAGCCTATTCAGTCCTAATGTCAGTGCTATATCACTGTGTCTAACAGCCATCTATAATGTTGCTTATATGAGCACTACATTTTGAGGTCTAGTAATAATGATGGTTATGTGGTAGGGTGGGCAAGACCTATCAGTGACATCTCCCTACTGAATGACCTTGGACTCCAATGTGAAGGGAGAGTGGTGAAGACCACCTACAGTCAGAATCTGAATTAGTCATAACTAGCTACATATAACCTTGAGGTGATTTTACTTGTTTTTTATATGGAGTGCAAAACATCACATGTCTTGGGGAAATAGAATAGTCTTTGGAAAAAAAACAAAGCCACATGGAAACCTTCAGTTATTGTGAAAATTAGAAGAGAGAATAATATAGGTCAAGGATTCTTAGATATACAGTAAATATAGAAGTGCCTTAACATAATTTAACAATGTAGTTAGGGTTTCCTGAGTAACGTGTTTCTATTTTCAACATTGACCATAAAAGCCCCTTTAATTTCTCTTTATAGCCAAATCCATTATAACATTGGGCTAAAGACCACAAACTTTTACTGCCTTATTCACAAAGAAGTCCGAGAGGCTAAAGATGAATGAAACAGTCTTCTCCTTTCTTCAGCCTGCCTTTTTTTTTTTTTTAAAGATTTTATTTATTTATCCGACAGAGATAGAGACAGCCAGCGAGAGAGGGAACACAAGCAGGGGGAGTGGGAGAGGAAGAAGCAGGCTCATAGCGGAGGAGCCTGATGTGGGGCTCGATCCCATAACGCCAGGATCACACCCTGAGCTGAAGGCAGACGCTTAACCGCTGTGCCACCCAGGCGCCCCTCAGCCTGCCTTTTCTCTAGGTCTAACTAGAGTTTTCCTTGTGGAGCCTAAAATGTACTTGTAAATAGATTTTGGACCATAAATTTTAACCTACAGAATTTCTTCTTTCCATTGCTCTTTCTCCTCCTTATCTCTCCTCTCTTGGCATTTGTGCTACATTTAGTTATCTTATTTATTTCTCAAATTTGGTAATTCAGATATTGTGCCTATATCCAATTTCATTAGATTTCTCTATTTTCATTTTGTATATTGGAATTAGGGATTTGTGAACTTAACATACAACTATGTATGAAACTTGATGCAAAATTATTTCTTCTTTTTCTGGGAATCTAAGACCAATGGTACCTGAATTTTTCAAAACAGTTATAATAATAGTACCTGGCATTCCTCCCTTTGTGGAGTTGGCTTTGGTCTACATGGAGAGTTTAACCTTGATTCTCAGTCTACATTCTGTATTTCTGGATTCAATATGCCCTTCACAGAGAGTCTACATGCTACTTAAAATGAAATTCCCAAAAAAAGTAATAAAAACAAATGCTATTACTATTACTATACTAATCTTCTATGGAGGAAAGATCAATAGGTACCCTCAATAGATAAATTACCATCAGAGGATTATTCAAGGCAATTAAGAATGTCAAGGAAACAGTTGACAATTTAATCTTTTTATTTTTGCATACTGATTTGATTGAAAAGATTTGAAAATCAATTTATATCAGGTAATTTGAGATGAGGTTAGGACACAAGCAAGATACGAGAATCAAAAATTTGGTTGGGTGCACCTGCTTTACCTTGCAGTGAGGTGGTGATACAGAAAAGAGCCTTCTCACAGGGTGTCATTGTCTTTGATGGCACTGTGTGTCTGTGGGTTCGTCTTTCTTCCAGGTTTACCTGGGTCTGGCTACTGAGGCTAGAGCCCACAGCAGAGTATAGGTGCCCTCCAGACCAGGGCACATGGTTCAGCACAGTCTCCTTTTGTCTCCTAAAGATAGAGATCTACTTTTAAAGGGAATTATCCCCCAAAAGAAATTTGTTTTACCATGGTCCCTTAAAAAAAAAAAAAGGATTAAAAGGAAACCAAAACTAGATGCAGCTCAGAATCCCAGGCAGTTTCAAGGATTTGGACAACAGAAATCTATGGATTTTGAGTCAAGGGTTCTACTATCAATGAGATTCAGTTATTGTCTGCTCACTCTCTTGGCTATATTCTTCACCCTCTATTCTCTGTATATATTTTCTCTACCTTCTGCCTTCTGCTTACTCATGATTTTTGTTTACTCATAAATTGGGCTGTCAGTTTCCTACACCCTATATTTTCCCATGAGTCTTCACTGGCTTTCTCTGACAGCTATTTTTTTACAAGTTTAAATTCCCTAAGATAGAGGCTGATTTTTTCATGTCAAAACACATTATAGATTGCTGGCTAGACTGTGGATTGGCTTCTTACGGATCAAATAAATGATCACTTTGGTTCAATGAGTAGGTGTTGCCCTAACTTTGAAACATAGGCTGCCTTAGGAAGAAGTCAAACTTTCACTATTTGCAGATGATATGAGACTCTATGTAGAAAACCTGAAGAGTCCACCAAAATATTGCTACAACTCAAACATGAATCCAGCAAAGACGCAGAATATAAAATCAATGTGCAGAAATCTGTTGCATTTCTATACACCAGTGATGAAGCAGCAGAAAAATAAGTCAAATGATCAATCCCATTTGCAATTGCATTAAAAAACAGTAAGATACCTAGGAATAAGTCTAACTAAAGAAGTAAAAGATTTGTACTCTGAAAACTACAGAACACTTATGAAAGAAATTGAAGAGAACACAAAGAAATGAAAAAGCATTCTATGCTCACAGACTGGAAGAACAAACATTGTTAAAATGTCTATACTACCCAAAGCAATCTACACATTTAATGCAATCCCTATCAAAATACTACTAGCGTTTTTCAAGGAGCTAGATAAATAATCCCAAAATTTGTATGGAACCACAAAAGACCCCAAATAGCCAAAGCAATTATGAAAAAGGAAAACAAAACTGGAGGCATCACAATTCCAGATTTCAAGTTATATTACAAAGCTGTGGCCATCAAGACAGTATGGTACTGGCATAACAACAGACACATAGATCAATGAAACAGAATAGAGAACCCAGAAATGGACCCACAACTCTATGGTCAACTAATCTTTGACAAAGCAGGAAAGAATGTACAAAGGAAAAAAGATAGGCTCTTCAACAAATGGTGTTGAGAAAACTGGACGGCAACAAGCAGAAGAATGAAATTGGACCACTTTCTTATGTCATACACAAAAATAAATCCAAAATGGATGAAAGACCTAGATGTGAGACAGGAATCCATCAAAATCCTAGTGGAGAACATAGGCAGAAATCTCTTTGATCTCGGCTGTAGCAACTTCTTATTAGACATATAGCTGGAGGCAAGGGAAACAAAAGCAAAAATGAACTACTGGACTTCATTAAGATAAAAAGCTTCTGCACAGCAAAGGAAATAATCAACAAAACTAAATGGCAGTTTATGGAATGGAAGAAGATATTTGAAATGACATATCTGATAAAGGGTTAGTATCTAAAATCTATAAAAAAAACCTTGCCAAACTCAACACCCTAGTGAAGAAATGAGCAGAAGACATTAGACACTTCTCCAAAGAAGACATCCAGATGGCTAACAGACACATGAAAAGATGCTCAACATCATTCATCATCAGGGAAATACAAACCAAAACCGTGATGAGATACCACCTCACACCTGTCAGAACAGCTAAAACTAACAACACAAGAAACAATAGGTATTGGCGAGGATGTGGAGAAAGGGGAACCCTCTTGCACTGTTGGTGGGAATGCAAACTGGTACAGCCACTCTGGAGAAAAGTTTGGAGGTTCCTCAAAAAGTTAAAAATAGAACTTACCTACAGTCCAGCAATTGCACTACTAGGTATTTACCCAAAGGATACAACAATAAAGATTCAAAGGGGTACATGCACCCTGATGTATATAGCATTAGCATTATCAACAACAGCCAAACTATAGTTGTCCATTGACTGAATAAAGATGTGGTATATATATGTATATATATAAACACACACAATGAAATATTACAAATCCATCAAAAAGAATGAAATCTTGCCATTTGCAACGATGTGGATGGAGCTAGAGTATATTATGCTAAGTGAAATAAGTCAGTCAAAGAAAAATACTATATGATCTCACTCATGTGGAATTTAAGAAAGAAAACAGACGAACATATGGGAAGGGGAAAAAAAAAGGAGAGAGGTAAGCAAGCCATTAGTGACTCTTAACGATAGAGAACAAACTGAGGGTTGATGGAGGGAGGTGAGTGGGGATGGTCTAGATGGGTAATGGGTATTAAGGAGGGCACTTGTTGTCATGAGCCCCGGGTGTTGTATATGAGTAATGAATCACTGAATTCTACTCCAGAAACCAATATTGCCCTATATGTAAACTATATGTTTAATTTAAATTAAAAAAAAAATGAAACATCTGTCTTAGGCTGCCATTGTGCAGAGGCTGTGGGCATGGGCACTTTCCCTTTGAAGGGGCTGCTGGCATGGCAGACACCACGATTGACAAATTGAATTACTATAGAATCTCTAATCCCTCTTTTATGTATAATCTAATGATTACTGTTTTCATAACAATGTCCTAGAAGCACAAGATCTAAAGCTCCTCAACATCCAGAAAAAAATTAAATTATGTTCAGTAGAGTTTTGGTGTTAAGTGTATTTTACTGTATTCTAATAGTTTAAAAGTTGGTAATTTCTCTATGTCATTATATGGTAAGTCTTAATTATCCCAAACTATTTCTATTAATTAGGGCACATCAATTCCCAACAAAAAATGATTATTGCTGTACTGAGAAATCTTGGAGGTTTAGAGACAAGATCCCCCCCCTCCCCGCTCCCTTATTGTGAAATAATGGATGGCAAAAGCTGCTTCATATTGTCTTATGGATCTTTACTGTGCATGTATGTATTTTTCCCCTTTGAATTGCTGGTAATAGCCAGTAACACTTTCTGTTGATCTGTAAGCAATTGTCAAAATGTGTTCATCATTACATATTAGGAGGTAAAAGCTTCTCAGCAGAATGTTTGATCTATTAAGCAATGAGGAACTTCCTTTTAGAAATAGTCATACAAGGAAGGCTGCTCTCATAGGAAGAATATCTGGAATATTCTTACACCTTGATTCCGTAATGATTCATCACTGTGTAAATAATTTGATCATAATGCAAGTAAAGTCTAGAAGTAAATACTTTTCAATTCTTACTATTGTAAGACACACTTACTTTCTTCACTTTATTTTATTTTTAAAAAGATTTTATTTATTTGAAAGAGAGAGAGAGAGAGAGTGAGAGAGAGAGCATGAACAGAAGGAGAGGAAGAAGCAGACTCCCCACTGAGTAGGGAGTCTGACGTGGGGCTCGATCCCAGGACCCTGGGATCATGACCCAAGCCGAAAGTAGTGTCTCAACCAACTGAGCCACCCAGGCGCCCCACCTTCTTCACTTTAACTAATATTTACTGACTATGGTCACCTGTAACATCACCATAAATCTAAATTGCACAGTAACTGGTCGCTGAAAGAGCAATGGAAACTGTAGGATTTAGGACTGAACATTGGAGAATTCAGATAATAATACAAAAACATTTTTTGAGTGGTTTAGGTACTTTGAGATGGTCAAAATGAATTTCTTAAGTCTGTTTGGGAAATACAGCTATTCTTTCTGATCTTTATTTTCATAATTTGAAAGATAAGCTATATGACAGAGATGTCCTTAAACACCAACAAATTATATCCGGTTGGAGGACCGGACTAGTGTGCTGGAGGGTGATTAGAAGGGAATCACTATTAATCACCTACTGTGTACCACGCAGTGCGCTATATGTGTGAAACATTTAGTATGTTCATTTTCAATGAGGAGGTTGCCTTAAATACTGCTTAATGTCACTCATTTCCTAAATGAAAGACCTAGAATTCAAAACCAGGCATGATCCTTTGATTCATGTCCAAAATTCATAATCTTTTGATGACATGATGCTGCTTTACTTTGACTCTTCTCTGATATTCTTCCCCTCCTCTATGTTTCTCAATTAATGATGATTTCTTCAGGTTTTTAATGGTAGTTTCAGTATTCCAGCAGGTGCAGTCAGTGTGGGCTGGTGAGGAAGGATGAGATGGAAAAGTAACTTAGCTATAGCCTTTTGGGCTGTTAAAGGACTCTCAAAGGTATTGGCTTTGAATGTAAAAGAAGGAGCATGAGTACTTGCTATTGTAGGCCTTCCTGCCATGATTGGTGACTGTAGAATAGGAAGTAAATTAGTAGAACAGCTGAGTAAATCTTTGACCTTGAAATGAAAGTATTTTTCCAGTGTGATACCCAGATCAATTTTTGTAGTATCTCAGAGAAGCCCACTAATTTCTAATCCTATTTACAATCTAGATTTTATGGCATACACTATGCAAGAAACTACAGCACAAATAAGGAAAGTAAAGATCAGTAGGCTTTAGGAAAATGAAGCAGGGGCGCCTGGGTAGCGCAGTCGTTAAGCGTCTGCCTTCGGCTCAGGGCGAGATCCCGGTGTTCAGGATGGAGTACCACATCGGGCTCCTCCGCTGGGAGCCTGCTTCTTCCTCTCCCACTCCCCTGCTGTGTTCCCTCTCTCGCTGGCTGTCTCTCTGTCACATAAATAAATAAAATCTTAAAAAAAAAAAAAGGAAAATGAAGCAAAGCAACATAATAATCCATTGGTTTGCGGGCAAAGGCTCTTTAATTTTCTTTTCATGGAACTTAGGTTAATTAGAATGAAGCCCATAAGGCTAAATGCACTGACCACTATACATATTCAATTTTATTCTACTTTAATTTTAGTTAAATTAGAATTATAAATACTTCTTATAAAATTATAACTAATTAAAATTATAACTAATTAAAAATTATAAATAAAATTAAAAATAATTCTTAGTTTTACCTTTTAGTTTTATTAATCTTATATTTTATAACAAATTTCCAGTGTCATTCAATAAAGATATCTAATCCACATTTTCTAGTGTTAAGCTTAATCATAAAATTTCAGAACGACAAGGGACATTAGGAAATCATGTAGTCTCTAGCTTTCAAACTGATTTATTGCCTTAGGCAATGATATTTAGCTCTGATATGCTAACATTCCAGGATGAGTCCAGCAAACTAAAGATTATGAAAACAAAATTGAAAAAGTAAATATATCCTTGAGTATTGGGTTGGTTGTTATAAAAAATAAGTAAACCAACTTGACCTAAATGTCATTAACAGAATTCTTTAAACAATGGGAGAATATGCATTCTTTTCAAGTGCACACGGAACGTTCTCTAAGAGAATATATGCTGGACTATAAGACAATTTTCAACTGCTTTTAAAGGATTAAAATTATGTAGTTTGTTCTATGATGACAACTGAATTAAGTAAGTTATCAATAACAAAAATATCTGAAGAATCCTAAAATATTTGAAAATTAAACCATATACTCTAAAAATCCCATGGGTCCAAGAAAAAAAAAAAAGCAAGGGAAATCAGCAAAGACAACTGAAATGTTAATGAAAATACAATATATTAAAATTTGTGAAATGCAGCGAAAGCAGGGCTTAGACACATATTTACCTTTCAACACTAATATTTAAAGAGGTTTAAATTCAGTGATCTCTCTTTCCACCATTAGAAGCTAGAAAAAGAACCGAAAGTAAGTAGAAGGAAGAAAACAATAAAGAGAAGAAATTAATAAAATAAAAATCAGACAAGCATTAGATAAAATCAATAAAACCTTAGTCTAGGTTTTCGAAAAGACCAATACAATCAATAAACCTCTGACAGACTATAAAAAAGTGAGATAAATCACCAATAACAAGATTGAAAGAAAGGATATTACAACAGATTATATAGACTTTGAGAAGATAATAGAGGATACTTATGAGCAATTTTATGCCAATAGATTTGACAACTTAGATGCAATGGCCGAATCCTTGAAAGATACGAATTACTAAAATGAACTAAAGAAGAAACAGAAAATCAGAATAGATCTATATCTAAATCTATCAAAGAACTTGAATTCATAAATAGAAACCTTGGTTCAGAAAAAACTTCAGACCCAGATAATTTCACTGGTGAATCCGATAAAACCTATGAAGGAAATATTCCAAACCTTGCAAAAACTCTTTCGGAAAACAGAAGAGGAGGCTAAACTTTTGAGGCTAATGTTACTCTGATATCAAACCCAGACAACATTACAAGGAAAGAAAACTGATCAATATCCTTTCATGAACACAGATGCAAAAATGTTTAATAAAATATTAATAAATATGTAATATGCTACAGTCACTCAGGGGGTTCATACTGGAAATGCTAATCCTGTTTACACCCAATCTAGCTAAATGAGACATTTAAGTTTGTACAAAACTTAAAAAAAAAAACCTGCTAAATGAGAGTTTGTTAAATATAAAATTATCCACTTTTAAAAAGTTTACCAACTTATAAAATATAACACAATTCTTGTTTAGTTATTTCAAAATATATATATTTCCTGTCCCTTGTTTTTCTAGAACCTTTCCATCACATTGGAATTGTGCACTATTTGACAAAGTTTTCATAACTGAGAAGTGCAGGAAAGTAGAAGAGTAAAAAAATTTTTTAGTTATCACCTGCTTTCCTGGCTTAGAATAATTTTTCTATTTAAGGCCAGACACTGAAAAAACCACAAAACTTTTAAAATTGAAAGCACAATGTTTGCTCATGGTAAAAAATTTATGTAATATAAATTAAGCCAATCTCATGCTTGGAGAAGACCATTATTAAGGTCTTGATAAAACATCCCCACTCTGATTTAATAATATGTCTATGCGAAGAGAACCAGAGAGAATCAATAATTTGTGAGTTCTAATTTGTGGAAATTGGTTGTAAGACTTCCTACTTTTGGGGGCATAGTTACCTCATCTATAAAATGTGGGGACACAATTAGATATTTTTTACGGTCTCTTTATAGTAAACTTTAAGTATATATGAACCTAAGGTAAATTTCACGACTCTAAGGCAGAGAAATAGAAGTAAAGTACACACTAAACAGAAGGTGGCAGTATTGTTGAAGAAAAGAGGTAGATTTTAATCCTAGTAAATGCAGGTGGATTGCTATACAAGGTGTTTGTACTTTGATAAAATTAGTGCTGTAGCAAATTAGTGACAAACCACTAATTTAGCAGGATTAAGATATCCTGTTACAATAGTTATGTTCTTCTGAGGTTGATAACATCATTATACATGACATTGCTTTACTGTGAAATGCGACAGAATCAAATGTGATCATCTAACGCTCACACAAATATAGAAGTCATGCTAAGCTCAGAGCTTTCAAGTGAATAATAATTATTGTTATATTGGTTTCTGGTATTTTGAAAGCATTTTGCCTGGCTATTATTAAGTGACAACTTCCCCTTAATATTTGCAATTTGGCATGGATATTTTTAGTGAAGCAAAGTTTTTCATTTTTTTTGTTTTCCAACTTCTTGAAATGAAGGAGCATTCAAGCATATATATTTTAATGGGCTTTAGACAGATTATCTTTAACACTTGGTAATGGAATTTACTAATTCAGTCTTTGTTCTATCCTAAAATATTTAATAAGAGTTAAATGCTTATACTGTGCTTTAGATATGCAGTTAAATTTGTGATCTATTGTTTATTTATCAATATACTACAAGTGTAGTGTTCAAGAAATCTACCGATTGTAAGGGCATTTGTAAAGTCAAGATTTTGTTCACCCTGTTTTAATATATTTCACTTGGGTCAGGTACAGTCTTCCCCCACAGCCCCTCAGGTTCCTGGATTAGGTATACTACCTTTTTTTGGCGGCGGGGTGGGTGGGGGGGGATACTCCTCTCCTGTCAGCATTTTTCGGAATATCTTCTATGTGGAACACACAATCTTCCAACTCAAATTGTTTTTCTGTCCTTCTGAAAGTTTTTGAAGAAGATTAAACTAAGAGAAAAAGGAACCAGCCATGCCAAAGATGAAACATGCAGATTACATGTTAATGCTAACACTTAAAAAACCCCTTCCTCAGAGGGGTGTGTGCATGTGTGATTTCCACGAAGCTCACACGCAAAAGGTAGACCAGTGTGGGAGAGTAGGAAGGCCTCTCCAGGGGTGGAAGTCAAAGCCTCAGTCCTTGTACTGCTGAGCTGCTGCCCTCTATGCTTTTCAACCTGCTCCCCAATAACTGTGTCTTGTAGCAGGAAGGCTGTAATATCAGTTTAGGTAACACTCTCCTCCTTCATGAGGCCAACTCCTCTCTTGGGTTATTATTTTATAGAAAGAGTCACTCCATATCATTATACGTTGGTTTTTCCATCCCCAATCCCATCAGTCTAAACTGTATATTTCTCTATCTGTGGTATCTTCCTATATAGTACCAGGAGCACCCATTACTGCCTCAAATCCCCCGTAGCAGCAATAGTCATGGTGACCTTCTTGTCTTTCCTCCATTATCTGCTTCTGTCTCAGGATTTTTTAAAATTTGGGTATAATTGAGAATATTAATTTCAGGTATATGATGTGATGATGCAGTATTTATATATATTACAAAATGATCACCATAACAAATCCAGTAACATCCATTCCCATCCATAGTTACAATTTTTTTCTTGTGATGAGAACTTTCAAGATACACTTTCTTAGCTACTTCCAAAAATGCAATATATACAGTATTAACTATGTCGCCATGCTGTATATTACATCCTTATGACTTATTCAGTTCATAACTGGATATATCAGAATTTTTATGATTGTTGTTCCCTCTGTCTGGAATGTTTGCCCTCTGATAATCACATGCCTAATTTGCTTAGTGCTCCCAAATCTTTTCTGTTCTAATGTTACTCTCTCTGTGAGAACTTCCCTTGTCATCCTATTCGGAGTTGCTATTCCGTC
Source organism: Ursus americanus (assembly GCF_024610735.1). NCBI lineage: Eukaryota > Metazoa > Chordata > Mammalia > Carnivora > Ursidae > Ursus > Ursus americanus. Next base: position 38,517,254 of record NC_142139.1, on the reverse strand, counting down.
CCCTTATTCCATTTTATTCTTCTCCGTAGTGCTAACCACCTTTTAATAACTATATAACTTACCTACTATTTTCTTTATTGCTTGTCTCTCTATACTAGAACGGAAACTCTATCAGGGCAGGAATTTTTGTCTGTTTTATTAATTGCTGCATTTTCAGTGCCTAGAAAAGAAGTTCCTGACACAACGAAAGTATGCAATAAATATTTGTTGAATAAAGATATGATCGAATTTCCTCAATGGAAATTTCCAAACAGAACATTTTTCTTCTTTCTTTTTATTTGAAGTGATAGAAGTAACACAAACGCAGTGAGGCAGCATACATGCTTCTAAAATGCGGTGGATGTTTTAAAAATATTTCATGAAGATTCTTTGTGTTTCTAATGCAACCAAAAACAATTTACAGAAAAATATGTGGCAATATAAGACATGAGTTACTAACTTGCTGTACAGGCTTAGTAATTGAATCTCCAGATGCAGATTAAGGCCAGCCTGGATCTTTTTGCCTCTTCTCATTGATGAGTTTATTATTCTTTGTTCACTGCTTCTTCTAGTAGACTGCAAGGACTGTTTGTCTGGCAAGTCACTAGACAATGTTGCCAGGACGTGCTGACTATTCTCACTCCCTTCCTTTCCTTCTCCAGGCCAATCTTGAAAAGTGCGAGAGGCACAACATATTCTACACATCACTAGTCAAAGTGCTTCATCTGAGGTGTTTGTCTAGGTTATGTGTTTAAAAGCAATGCAAGTTAAAATTTTATACTTAAAAGTATTCTGATAGCACTTTATCTGGTGAACTAGAAAGCAAATTTTCATATACTCAGAACTTTAACCAAATTGGACAACTCTCTTTTCTTTATAAATATCACTTATAATTTAGCTTTATTTCAATATTCCTCCCCACCCCCACGGCCCCTTCTCTGGAACAGACCTTTTCAGTCTTCATACATTCCAATTTTCCTCTTTCTTTAAAGATCAATTCAAAGGCTACCCCTTCTTTATTTTTGTCTCTGACTTCTCCAGATAGAAAGCATATCTATCTTCTTTCCACCACCAAAGCATTTCAACTCCATCTGCATTAAATGTTAGTCTTGCATTTCAAGGAGCTTAGGGGCCAGCAAAAAGATAAGACATATATGCTATAACTATGACACTAAGTAATGGTTGATTGGTATATCCTTTAAATAATCACATAAAGTCCTGTGAGCATTTAGAGACAGAGCAGTGGCTTCTGACTGCTTCACAGTGGAAATGGTAGTGGGCCCTTCAGGAATGGGTACAGTTTGGTGGGGTGGTGGGTGGCGGAGAGGAGGAGGAAAGAAAGGCTCACAGGGTAAGGGATAGACTGAGGCACGTGAGCAGAAATTCCTGTAAGAAACAGAAATTGGCTCAATGAATACAGTGTAACAAAGTTTATCAAAGGGAAGTGAATGGGAGCTAGGACTGGAAAGACAGGCCTGGGCCACATCATGAAGGGTTCCAAGGGCCAGGCCCTGAAATCTAGTTTGCTGTTGTAAACATTTCATCAGAGCAGTGACACCCACAGAGATGCACTTAAGGAAGATTAAATAAAGATAAACTAAACCAGTGTGTATGTAGGATGGTTAAGAGGGGAAGAGATTATAAATGGGGAGATCAGTGCAACAGTTGAGCAAAGACATGATCACAAGAGCAGCAAATGAGAAAAAAAAGAGTGGGATGGTTAATTGACATGGCTGAGCTAGAACTGACAGGACCAGACAACTGACTGGTTGAGAAAAGGGCAGAGGTGTTGTTGTGTCTAGGATGGTGTTTATGTGCCAAAATACATACATACATACACAGGTTTTTACATATGCAGAAAGAGGAACTTTTACTGGAGAAGGAAGGAAATGTTGAGTCTGAGGTGGTTTTAGGAGTTTATCAAAGTCACTCTCTAGTAGGTTATTGGTTGCCAACTTGTTTAATTCATGAATATTATTATGTGAGCAACTTAAAGTGAGAATGCTGTCTGAAATCTTTCATTTTCACCTTTCATCTCTCCAGAGCGCTAGCACAGTGCTGAACACACTGTAGGTAGTCAAGATATATATATATTGATTGACGCCACATTTTACTTTAGAAGCCAAGTTTGGGGGAAGAAGGTACTAGCCTAACTAACATTTCTGATTAAAAAGCCTCCAAGCCTCTAACGTGTGGAGGGGATTATGCTAAGTGAAATAAGTCAAGCAGAGAAAGACAATTATCATATAGTTTCATTTATATGTGGAACATAAGGAATAGCATGTAGGACTTTAGGAGAAGGAAGGGAAAACTGAAGGGGGGGGATATCAGTGGGGAAGATGAACCATGAGAGACTATGGACTCCAGAAAACAAACTGAGGGTTTCAGAGGGGAGGGGGGTGGGGGGGATGGGTGAGCTCCGTGATGAGTATTAAGGAGGGCACGTATTGCAACAAGCACTGGGTGCTAGACGCAAATAATGAATCATGGAACACTACATTAAAAACTAATGAAGTACTACATGGTGACTAACTTAACATAATAAAATAATAGTAATAATAATAATAATAATAATAATAATAAATAAAGTGACCTTCATTGGCTAGCCTGAGGCTTGAAATTCCCTACACTTGAATCCCTTGAGCTACTACAATGTAGCTGGATATTAACATGTAAATGATGGCTGGTGGTTACAATACATTAAAACATTAAGTCTTTATTAGTTAACATATTCCTTAAATGAATCTATCAGTTCCTTAGAAGACACTTGGTCTTCAGGGAATAAGAGAAAGAACAAATAGCTTGAAAGGCGAGGAAATGAGAAGGGAAACTGTCAAGTAAGGGTCAGTGAGTGGTCCAGTACAAAGGTGAATTTGGGGCAGACATGAAGCAGGGGCTGGAGAGAAGGTGGGAGAAGTAGGGTTGGGCAGGCAAAACCCAACAGATGCTCACCATGCTGTATGAATTTAATTTACAGTGTCATTTGATCTCACTTAAAAAAATGGAAATTGCAGTATTACACTGACTATGAGGCAGGGAGTCAGCAGACCTGGCTGCTCTCCCTTAACTGGTTATATTGCCCAAGATGATCTTTTAATCTTTCAGTACCTCCATGTGGAAAGACGCTTTGCATTCAGAAAAATCTGAAATCTTGGCTCTTTCATTTACTAGCTGTGTGCCCTTAGAAAATGTACTTAACCTTGCTGATTCTGAATTTCCATCTTTGTAAAATGGAAATGTCATTATTTCATACTTTTTTAAAAGGATGAATGAAATGACAAATATATAAAATAATTGGCTAATACTGGGATTGCAGAAAATGTTATCCTCTTTCCATTTTCCTTTTCTTCATTGTCTGAATCTATGAAATGATAGAACTGGACTAGATGTACTGTACATACCCCTCCCCATGCTTCTTTTTTCTTTTTTTAATGATTCTGTGAATTCTTGAAATCCTTCCTCCCACTTTCCTGCCAAAAGTTTCCAAGAATCATAAATTAATGCTGCCAGGAAAGAGTCAAATAAATGACTTCCTTCTTTTCTCTCTCTCTGGCATGGTGGTGGTCCCTCTGTTACCCTTCCTTTCCTTTTCCTCTTTCTGTGGAAGGCTGTGTCTTAGGCCTTCTAAAGGGAGACTGCAACTGGGCCTTTTAAAATGGTACTAAATAATTATGTGTGAAAACAAGGCTACTTTCTTTTTTTAATTGGCCAACATGCTAACACAGATATTGGTAGGAGGAAATAAAACTAAAATTCCTTAGTTTTGGGGATGGTGATTCAGGATTCATGTACTACTTGCTGGAAAGAAAAATACCCTTGATATCCCCTGAGGAGGCAAGGAAATGGGTCCTTATGGTAATCCACACAAATACCAATGGCCAGGAACTGCTAAGACCACTTGTGGGGATAGTGATTGAGCAGAGGTGTTCAGAGATTGCCTGGTACAGTGAATATGAGACAAGTGCTTCATGAAGTTTCCAAGGCCATACTTGATTCTTTTAGGCTACCTACCTGAAACAGGGATGGGGTCTTCCACTGCCTGATTCTGACTCTTGAATTCCAGCTGTTGAAATTTGGGTTGAAGTGCCCCAGCTCCCCCCTTGGAATTTTTTTCTATTGCTTACAACAGGTTTGCTTCTGCTTTGTCCCTGAAGTGTTCTGTGGTGGGTGCTTGTTCTCATTATTATTCCTCGTGCTTACTCCTTGGCTTTTTCTGTTCTTATTTGAACAGAATCACAAACATACTAACACTCTTTGACTTTTGGTTCAAGTAAGGCTCCAACCTGAATCCCCTCTCTGAGTAGAAAAGTACTTTTCTGTGTTTTGCTATAAGACTTGCCCATTGACAATATTCAGGACCCTCACCTGGAACCCAGGTTGGCCTACTGCTGGGTAAAATTGGTAATGGATGTTAACAAGATACCACCCACATAAAAGAAAGGAAGCCAGTCCTCTTTCTCTGTAAGTTAATTTGCTATTCAAATAATAATGTTTTTTATGTTCATACCAGAGAACCAAAAGAAGAATGTAACTTTCTGCTATTATTTAGTCACTCTCAGTTTCAATCAATTAGTCAGAAACTCATCTGAAAAGTTCCGTAAATATGATTTGATCTAATGAGACTTCCATATAGACTGGCTGGAAAGAGAGCCATAGGATGATGCTCAACTCACCTAAAATCCTGACTCTGGGCTCAAACTTTTCAATAAGATAAAGTTTCTCCTGGACAAAGAAATCATCTGTGCTTTTTTCCCCACCAAAAAGCTCAAACTCTTGTGGCAGCATCAGAGAATATTCTGAGTATCATCCATTTCAGTAATTTCTCATGCAGTAGAATGGCACCTATTGCTATTATAAGCTATTTCCATAAAATTTAATGGACTTATTTCTGAGAACAGAGCTGGTGAAGGTGATTACCCCTAGAGAATAACAGCAAAGAATTCATATATTTGGATTAATCCAGAGTTGGGTTTTATAGAATAAATAAGAAGACCAGGAGGGCAAGAGAGATGAGGAAATATTGAAGATCTAACTGCAGGCATATAGGGATGAGCCTTTAGCTCAAAAGGCAGCTAATAGATTGGAAATAAATGCGGAGGGGGTATCATGGAGGGACAAGATGTTTCAGTGATGTAAAGAATTAGATACACCATGCTAAGGTAGTGAATAATTTGGACAGTTAGGAGGTGTTGGTCATTCAGTGAAGGAATTTAAGATTTCAGAGGGAGTAAATGAGAAGGCCTACGTGACTACCTGTAGATACTTTGTGAGAGAAGCATCAACAGTTAAGACTGGAGAAGTAGGTTGAGGCCATCTTGAGGGTCTTGTATGCCCCTTTAAGGAGTGTGAACTACATCTGAAGGAAGCTGAGGTGCAGCAGTGAGGATCTTTATACTGGGGGGGACAGGACCAACAGCTGCTTTTAGGATCAGGTATGTGAACGCTTGCAGGATGGGGAGAAATTGCAGGCAGATGACCAATTAAGAGGTTATTTCATCAATCCATTTGACAGACAAGGAGTGGTTGGTCTAAGGCACAGGCAGCGCTACAGGAGATATTTGATTTGTGAAGCTTTTCTGTGATAGAACTAATGAGTTTTGGTGACTCATTAGTGTGTCAGGGGTGAGAGAAAGGGAGGAAGTACAGAATAGTCCCAGGATTTTACATTTGGAGTATCACCATTAATTGAGATAAAGAAAAACAGAATAGGTTTTGAAGAGGGGTGGGGTGGGACAAAACTAAAATAACTTTTAGTCACAGTATGTGAGAAGAACCTGTGAAACATAAAGCTGCACCTGTGTGTCTGGATCTTGAGAGAGATGGGGGCTGGAGATGAAGATTTGAAACTCACACGCTGTATAGATTGTAGATGAGATCATAAAGGGAGAGGAGGTGGTGTGAATGGAGAAGAGGACTCAATATGTAAACATGAGAACTGCTAAGAGTAGAGGTAGAGGCCAATTAGGAGAGAAAATGATCAGAGTGGGAGGAGGAGAAGCAGGAGCAAATGGGGTTCTGGAGAGTAATAAAAGAGACAATCAACATCATAAATGCTGCAGAAGAGCAGGAAAGGCAAAGACAAATAGAATTGGTTTTAGCAATTGGAAGGTGACCGGTTATTTTAATTAGAGCAGTTTCAGGGGGGTGGTGAGGCAATGAATTGAGGAATATACTTATACTGAGAAAAAGTAGATAGTGAAGATAGAACTTGCCTCTGAGAAGTTTGATGATAAAATAGGTACACAGCAATAGAAAAGGAGGACCTCTAGTGAAAGGAGTTGGTGGACTCCAATACCAAAAGCCTTAACCTTGCAAAGGCTACGAGAGAGTCTGGAAGATGTGGTCATGGTGAAAACCCACCTTATAGCTGTGTCTTCCTGGGCTTGAACTACTGTAACAGTTATGACTTGGGGGACAGGAATTTGATCTTTGGAATGTCTAAATCTGTTTGCCAGCAAGCTGTGTTATAGACAACTCTGCTGGATATTATTTTAAAGAATTTAAAGTTGTTCCTTTTGTTTTCCTTATCCAACTGCAAATATTTCTTTTAAATGCAGAGTCAGTTTGTGAGGACAGTTCACAGCCTGTGGCAGGCACAGGCTCTGAGAACTTCTTTTCCTGTTTCCAAGTCTCCCCTAGTTCTCTGAGACCCTCTGAGAGTGGGGTTCTCTGTGCACGAAGAGTCAGACATCTTTAGTTCTTCTGGCATTTCATTTTCTTGACACAGATGGACCCACAGCCTTCTGTGGAATTCCTGCCCTAATCTCTTTGATGAGTGACACGTTAATTATGAAGACTATTTTCAAGTTATTGTTTTAATAGACCTTTTCCATCAGGCTCAAATAAACCATGACTACGACACACTGGTTGGAAGACAGATTTAGAGTTAATGGGAGAGCACTACTAAATCGCAGTATAATACATGGAAAATTTACCTCCTTTTAATGTCATATTTCTTTCTAAATGGCTCTGATGAGTTGTTTTTTAGAAGGCTCATGAAAGTAGCAGAGTATTTAAAAAAAGTTAAGACTTTATGACAGGTTTCAAAAATATCTGAAAGTCAGTATATATGTTCAAACTTAATAGTTCCATATCATAATACCCATAATAGATTTTAAAAACTTTTCTTGGCAATTAAAAAATTAACTATTGCTAAAGAGATATAAAAAAAAACCCTAAAACCAAATGAAATGTGTCAAGATTATTAGATAGCTGAAATGAGTATGTGGGTTGGAGAATAAGGGTAGACTTTTTATTTAAAGCTATCTAGAATTTAGACAATGTGAAATCACTCATCAGTGTAATTCTCTCCTTTGGCAACCAGGGGAAAGAATTCTCCCAGTGGTTAGGAATCTGTGTCTTTGTGCTTATGACAATGTGACCTCTAAAACCATGGAAGACAGACATAGCCCTAAATACAATTTTGGATGAGGTAGAATTTGTTTTCATCAGTACCTTTAGGTCTTCCTTTCTGTCCTCTCTCTCAGGGCTCTCAGATTCTTCCTGGCTCCTTGCTCTGCCCAAACCTTCTCTTAGAGAAAGGTCAGCAAAGGTGATGTTCAGCTTAAATTGAAATTTGCCCATGTTTTACCTTTTATAAAGGAATTTATAAATTTTGTTTCTAATTAATATATGAAAGAAAGGCTTTGTGTTCTATCAGATTCTTAGGCATTAGTCAATGGATGGAAAGGTCTTTGCAGGGGAAAAGGGGCTTCTTGGCATACCACATAGATAGCAGCTTACCATAAACATCTATGCAAGACCAGCATGGTTTTAACAAGTGGGCTGAAAGTGTGACTGTGTATTTGTCATGTGCATAAGATAAGCCACATGTGTGTTCATCTAGAGAGAGCTGGGTCTGCCTACTCTTTTTGCTCACATCCTACTTAATCCTCAACCCACACAACCCAGCTTCTCTACCTCCTCACTCCCCTTAAAGTCACTAATGGCTCCTTAGTTGTTCAATCCAGTAGACTTTTCTTTTTTCTGTGCTTTTTCATGTCCCAGCAGGAACATTTGGTAGCAACCACCAATTGCTACCCCTCTGTGTGGCCTCCATGACTTCCAGTCTCTCCTTTGGAATTCTGCTGACTTACCTCACCTCTCACATGACGGACTTCTGGGTCCTTTCTTCTCTCATCTACCCTCTAGCTGGGCAAACTCATTCATGTCTATCACTTGAACTGTGCATTCTGTCCTCTTCATATCCAAATCGCTATCTTTAGCTCAAATCTCTCTCCTGACCTCCAGATCCAACGTCTGCACCTACAAATTCCACAGACACCTCATGCGTCCTAATCTGAAGTCAAACCTCCTCTTCCTGCCCTGACATTTCATCTGTTTTAATCAAGATAGATACTTTGGCATTATTCTTGTTTCCTGACTCTTTCTCATGCTTTATCCTATCAATTACCAAATTCTGTAAGGTTGTGCTCCTAAATATGTATTTGAGCACACCCGCATTTCTACTTATTGTGACTATTGATTTATGGTAGGCACTTACCATCTCCAGCCTGAGGTTCTTACTCTGCTTTTCCTCTGCTCCAGGCTCTGTTTTGTGCCTAGAGTGACCTTTCCAAACTTGAAATTAGTATTGGTCCCTTTATCCTGGTTGTGTATCAACTATAGAATAAAGACTGAATTCTGTAGCCAGACATGACCGATCTGTTTCCCCACCAACTCCCCCAGTTTTCTCTCCTAGCTCTCTGACTCTCCACTCACATTTCACCCTTTAGCAACATCAACCTCTTTGAAGCACGTCAAGCAGGCATTTTCATGCTTCTGGATTTGGGCAGATGCCATTCCATTTGCCCAGAATGCCCTCTCATCCTTCCCAGGCTAAGAAAAATCTCTTTTCCATGTATTTTTTTCCTTTGTGAATTTTTGTCTGACACCTCCAGGCAGACATTGAGTCCTGTTTCTTTTATGTTTCCATTGTATGTTGTACATACTTCTAATACTTCTGTTGTCATATTCTACTGTAATTGTTGGTTTACCAGACTGTCTTTCCACTAAACTATAAGATCCTTAAGGGCAGGGATTGCATATTTATATATGTACCTGTGGTTTCTAGAATAGTGTGTAGCATTTTCAAAAGATATTTACTCAATTAATGAATGTGTGGATTAATTTGAAATGGATGAAAATGTTTCTCTCTCCTTTTTTTCCCCTACAAATGTTGGGACCTTTAAAAGAGGCTCATCTGCTAGGTTCTTTACCCTACTTCTGTGCAAGTACTCAAGAAGAGTAATCATTTATAGGATGTTCCCATATTATACTCTTGAATCACTCTAGTAGTTCCAATTACGGAAACTCAGAAAAGAGATACAAACCACAAAAGGTAGTGATAAGGGAGAAAGGTAAACTCCAAATATGGTTCTACTTTTTCTTCTAATGGAAATAACACTTGAGCTTATTTTAAGAATACAATTGCAATCACGAGGTTCTGATTTAAAAATACCAGATAAATATTCTAGTTTATTTGGTCTTTCCAATAGGTTGGCACTAAATATTTAGAAAGTGGTATTTCATCAGAATGATTTCCTTTTCGGCCCTAATATTTAATTCTTCAGTAAAGGCAACACAACACATTGGCACACGTTTCATGCAATTACAGGTCTGGGAGCTGGGAACTGCTCTATAGTATTCTCTTGATCAACACAGAACACGTTACAGGGAACAGTTATTGAGCAGTTACTACCAGACAGGTACTGCTTTAATTGCTTTCATATTTTAATTCATTCCATGAGGTATGCACTATTACTATTCCTCATTTTACAGATGAGGAAACTGAGGCATAGAAAAATTAAGTAATTTTTTTAAAAGTATAGAAAATTTTTAAAAAGTATAGAAATTAAGTGGTAGAACCGGACTTTGAACCTATCTAATTCAGTCTGCTCATATGATATATGAGAAAGGCCTTAATTACAAGGGACCCAGTCCTACATTTTTGGCTTCTGGTAGTACATCAGCACTTTTTGATTTATTCAGGGTATGTATTGCAAACCGGTAGACCGTTGGAAATAGTCCTTTCCCATAGCCAGCATTAGCCTTATTCAGTGGCTGTTCATATCAAGAGAAATTTTCTCTTGAAAATTCTCTTTAATTCAGAATCAGAAAAAAAACCTCATATAAAACACACATACCCCCCCCCCCCCACGCAATGACCATTCTCAATCAAAGTGAGTCCCTTTGATCATTGTGGGGATATAGAACAGGCCAGAAAATCTAACTAAACCCATATAAACAGTATAACAAAATGCAAGAATATACATGATTACTTGAGATTTGCTTTTAGAATTTCTAAAATTTAACTTCAAGACGAAACTATTTAATGTCCAGTTTTTCTCTAGTTCTGATGTAAAAGTTTGAATTCCCTAGTTCTTGGCCTCATTTTGGGAAGCAGTGGACCCATATGGGACTGCACATGTTAAGTTGCTATGGTTGTGATTTGCAAGGCTCATGAAGAAAGCTATTTCACTGTTTTCTGTGGAGATGACAGAAATAATTGTCAAACTGGTTTTTGTATCTTTAAATTAGAAGTTCTCGGTGGTGGTGGGCTATTCTTTTAGCAGCATGTTTCTGCTTATTGAAAAGCTTTGCTGAACACAATATACCCACTTTGCTATGTAAATAAAGACATTCTTGTCGGAATAATGAAGTTCATGGGATGCCTCTTCTGGTAGGCCTATCTGTCAATCTGTGTTTAGTTGACTTTCTCAGCCCACCCATTCTAATTATTGCTTTTCAGTCTCCTAGAATGGGGATCTAGCAAGGGGATTTGTTACAATTGGGTTATTTAAAAGGAATTTTCCAAATATACAGTATCTCCTCCTCAGATCACAAATTCACTCCCCCATTCCTTCCTACTTGCTTTAGAAGCTCTTGGCAGGCTATTATTAAGAACTGAAGGGCAGGTTTCAAGCACCCTCTATTTATGAAATGGTGAGGGCCAGTCGGTAAACTGCATGTGTTACACTTTATTCTATTTTCTTATTCACTTTATTATTTTATTACACTTTATTCTAATTTCATTTGACTGCTGCTGAGTTTAAGAGTGTGAATTCTTTTTTTGGAGATAACCGCATGAATGTTGAATGGCAGTTATGCTGTCAGTCATCTGGCCATTTTGGTGACTAAAGTTTGGCTGACTTTTGATTTAATATAGGTCATATTCTAAATATTTTGTATCATCCAATAACTTCATATAGAATCTATTTTTTTGGCAAACATGTTAAAATGTTAAATTGAAAGTATGGAGGAAAATATTACCTTGAAAGGTAGCAGACCTGTGACATTATTTGTGTTGTTTAGTAAGGCCATAGATATCTTTGCAATATCCCTGCCCTTGCCCTCTTGGCCAGTGACTCAAAGACGGCTTTTCAAAAGCTAAGAATATGGTCTATGTCACATTAGTGCAGAGATCTCTACATATCTTCTTGGATATAAAAGCCTGCTGTCTTCTGTTGAGACTTAAAGGAAACACTGGAGGCAAAATTTCTTGCTTTGTAAAATGAATGGTTCTTTTCTATTCTCTCTTCTAAATGGTTGCAAACTTTACATGGCTCATAATCCCTTTAAGCAGTCATTTTATCCTAATATTTTCATTTCCCAATCTTCCTTTCTCTGCCGTCTTTCTTAAATCTGTTACTGCCTGCATTTCTCATCACCCACTCATGTCAGTTCCTGGTAGACTGGCTTCCATTCCCACTCCCCTCTCTGGGGTCACTGATGGTCTCCTCATTAGCAAATCCAGTACACATTTCTCTGTATTCATGTCTTTCTAATGTCTCCATCATTTCATGTTATTGATTATTTTCCCATGGCCCTTGTGTTTCTTTGTAGGAACAATAATAGTAATAATTAAAATTATTATTGATGATAAACATAATTACAAATTATGTAATATATACTTTTAACAATACTTACTGCTATTTTAATTCTTAGCACTGTGAAATTTTGGTTCTCCTTCTATTTTCAAGTCAATTTCCTGTATCTTCTTTTTTTTTTTTTTTTAAAGATTTTTTATTTATTTATTTGACAGAGATAGAGACAGCCAGCGAGAGAGGGAACACAAGTAGGGGGAGTGGGAGAGGAAGAAGCAGGCTCATAGAGGAGGAGCCTGACGTGGGGCTCGATCCCGGAACGCCGGGATCACGCCCTGAGCCGAAGGCAGACGCTTTAACCGCTGTGCCACCCAGGCGCCCCTCCTGTATCTTCTTTAATGACTCTACTTTCTTCTGTAATCTACTCTCTGTAGGCATTTTCCAATTTACTTAATCTAGAAATTTTAGAGTGACTCTGCCTCCTTGTTCTCTCTGTTCCCCCAATAATTACTCAGTAAACAAATCTTTTGGATCTTCCTGTGTGGTATCTTTCACACTCAGCCCTTCCTTCTCATTGCTACCCTCTGATCTAAGTCTTCAGCACCTCATGTCTGGACTGCTGCCTCCCAGTACAGCCTACACTGCTGAAGTGAATTCTCTATTCCACTAATACACTCAGAAATAATCTGGACCTGAAGTAAAGCAGTGGTGGTAGGATTGAAGCAGAGCAAGAGATATTTAGGATCCACAGGACGTTCTAACTGGTACTGGGGATAATGAGTTGGGATAGTGATCTGGGCATCATTGTATAAAGGACAGTTGAAGTTATAGGGGACATGGGATCACCCTGGAAAGAGAAAGCCTGGGACAGACTTCCACTTCTGAAGGACAGAGCTGATCTTCTTTTTCTCCTAGTAGTGCAATTAGAACCCTTTATTCAAACAAACTCTTAACTGGATGTTAGAATGTGAAGCAGATAAAAACAAAACTGCTTATGCCAAAGGCCACCCTTCTTGACCTCTCCTGATCTTTCTTTGTCACTGGCTGGGGCTCCTGAAGCACCACAGGGAAACCACTGCATAGCAGGTGGTATGGAAGGAATAGGGGTGAGGGAAAAGGGGGAAAACATATTTATTGAGTATCTCTTTTGTCCTAGGCACTGTTCCAGGTACTTTCCATGTGAATTGCTTATGATTACGATGATCCTGGGGAAGGTAAGTGGAATCAGTAACTAAGCTTTTCCAAGATGTTAAAGTTATTGCCAGGCAAACTCTTCCAAAAGCATTAAAAAAATCCTCCATTCCACTTGGAACAGGACTGTGTGCTTTTCAAATCACAAACAAACATGGAGAGGTTAAACCTGTTATACAAAATTGGTTGCTAGAAGCTGTTCGACTCCGGAAATGTAATGTATTCACGTTTGTTTTTCAGAAAATCTCTCCCGAAAATACAGATGTTCCAGGTAACTGCTGGGGATAACCCCTATGAATTATTATTAGGATAATTAGGATTATTGTACCAGATTCTTTTAGCACAACTGGCAAATTCATTCTATATTCTCTCTCTTTTATTTTTAAGGGCCATAACTGACACATCACAAATGGTTCTTAGCTGTGTGTTGTGTTTAATTTTAAAAGATTTTCTCTGCTTGATGTCTCTAGAGGTTTTTGAAAACTAACACTATAGAGAAATTTGTTTGGCAGCTTTCACAAGTAAGCTGTTATCATCCTGGTATATATTTAAAAAGTTTTTCTTAACTTTTGTCACTGTATACTGGTAAAAATTTGTGTTATGTTCATGTGATACTGTTATTTCTTTGGCTTTGTATTATTTTATTTCATCAGAATGTAGTAGCAAAGTTTTAAAATGAAATTTCTCAAAAGAATTAGTTTTCCATGTGTTAAATTTTAAATAATGATTTAAAGTCCTCCATTTAAATGTATTAATTCACTTTAATTTTGTCTCTCCTTTGTGAATACTTGATCAGACTTTTATAGATTTCCTTAAGAAAACTGTGTTTGTAACTTTTAACAGAATAATATATTATGTCTTTTTAAGTTCTTATGATATAAAATAAGTCATGAACCAAACTCTTTTGTATATATACTTCATGCTTAGAGACTACAAGCATGTAAGTTGATGTCCATGTACATACTTAACGATTTAGGTCTTAAGTTTCTAAATCAACATTTTAAAACAGGGCTTTCAGAATTTCCATATCTGAGGAAATGCCCCTTCTATTATGATAGGCAACAAAAACTATTTTCAAATGAATTTTTCAGGTGGAAATTTAATTATTCACATTTTTATGGGTTGTTTTGGAAGTAGAATCTTTTCCATAGTAAGAAGTAAAAATTATAAACCCACAATAATATTCTAAGGGCTTTAGAGCTATCTCATCAAAGCAGCCAAGGACCTAAGGTTTGCCTTTTTTTTTTTTTTTCCTGGTAAGATAGTTAATGGACTGCCATTGCTCTCTTCATTGCTGGGATTATTGTGACCTGAATTAGGAAGGCTTTTGTGCTTTCACCCTTTAATTTAATTAGATAATGATTTTGTAGTCAGGAGTTCCCTGGAGATAACAAATTTATTGACACTGTAAATCAACCTCTGGATGCAATTTCATGCTGCTCATTTCACTGCTGGTGGACAGAGAGTCCACACGGAGTATGGGACAAATGTTAATTCTGCCAAAGATTAAGTCCTTAGTGATCTAGGCCTATCTTGAAACAAATTGTGGAAAGACTGGGATAGGAGGCTAAATGCATGAAGTCCTGCAGAGATGCCCTGCATTTCATATAATTAAATATGTTAAGATACTGGGTAGCTGGAATATTGCAATAAAGTGAGTCAAATGAATTTTCTCTTTTCTTAGTGCATAAGTAAGTTATGTTTACACTATACGGTAGTCTATTAAGTGTGTAATAGCATTATGTTTAGAAAAAACAATGTACATACCTTAATTAAAAATACTTTATTGCTGAAAATGCTAACCATCATCTGAGCTTTCAATGAGTCATAATCTTTTCACTGGTGGAGGGTCTGGCCTCAATGTTGATGGCTGCTGATTTATTGGGTGGTGGCTGCTGAAGGTCAAGGTGGCTGTGGCAATTTCTTAAAATAAGATAACAATGAGGTCTGCCACATCAATTGACTTCCATTCATGAACAATTTCTTTGGAGCACGTGATACTATTTCATAGCATTTTACTCACAGGAGAACTTCCACAATTGGGAGTTGAAGCTTTCAAACGCTACTACTGCTTTATCAGCTAAATCCGTATAATATTCTGAATCTTTAGTTGTCATTTAAACAATCCTCAAAGCATCCTCACCAGGGGTAAATTCCATCTCAAGAACCACTTTCTTTCTCACCCAAATAAGAAAATCCTCATCTGTTAAAGTTTTTTACCATGAGATTGCCACAGTTCAGTCCCATCTTCAGGCTCCACTTCTAATTCTAGTTCTCTTGCTATTCCCACAACATCTGCAGTTACTTCCTCCACTGAAGTCTTGAGCTCTTCAAAGTCATCCATGGGGGTTTGGGACCAGCTTCTACCAAACTACTGTTAATGCTGGTATTCTGACTTCTTCCCATGAATCACGAATGTTCATAATGGCATCTAGAATGGTGAATCTTTTCCAAAAGGTTTTACTTTGCCCAGATCCATGAGAAGAATCACTATCTATGGCAGCTATAACTTTATGAAATGTATTTCTTAATTAATAAGATTTGAAAGTCAGAATTATTCTTTGATCCACGGGCTGCTGAATGGATGTTATATTAGTAGACCTGGAAACAACATCATCTCATTGTCCATCTCCATTAGAGCTCTTGGTGCACTGTCAACAAGCAGTCATATTTTGAAAGGAATCTTTATTTCTGAGCAGCAGGTCTCAACAGTGGGCTTAAAATATTCAGTAAACCATGTTGTATATGGATGTGCTGTCATCCAAGATTCATTGTTCCATTTATAGAGCACAGGCAGACTAGATTTTGCATAATTCTTTGCATAAGTTTCAAGAGCCCTAACAATGGTACATGAGCACTGGCTTCAACTTAAAATCACCAGCTGCACTAGCTCCTAACAAGAAACTCAGCCTGACCTTTGAAACTTTGAAGCCAGGCATTGATTTCTCTTCTCTAGCTACGAAAGTACTAGGTGGCATCTTCTTTCTGGTAGAAGGCTGTTGCATCGACATTGAAAATCTGTTGTTCATTGTAGCTACCTTCCTCAATTATCTGAGCTGGATCTTCTGGAGAACTTGCTGCAGCTTCTACATCAGCACTTGTTGCTTCATCTTGCACTTTTATGTGATGGAGACAGCTTCTTTCCTTAAACCCCATGAATAAACCTCTGATAGCTTCCAACTTTTCTTCTGTAGCTTCCTCACCTCTCTTAGCCCTCAAAGAATTGAAGAGAGTTGGGGCCTTAGTCTGGATTAGGCTTTGGCTTAAGAGAATGTTGTGGCTGGTTTGATCTACTATGCAGACCACTCAAACTTTCTCCCTATCAGCAATAAGACTTTTTCTTTTTTGTCATTTGTGTGTTCATTGGAGTAGCACTTTCAGTCTCCTTCAAGAACTTTTCCTTTGCACTCACAACTTGGCTAACTGGTGCAAGAGGCCTAGCTTTCCACCTGTGTTGGCTTTTGACATGCCTTCCTCACTATGCTTAATCACTTCTAGCTTTTGATTGACAATGAGAGATGTGTGACTCCTTCTTTCACTTGAATGCTTAGATGCCATTGCAGAGTTATTTTTTTTTTTATGATTTTTTATTATATTATGTTAGTCACCATACAGTACATCCCCGGTTTTCGATGTAAGGCTTGATGATTCATTAGTTGTGTATAACACCCAGTGCACCATGCAATATGTGCCCTCCTTACTACCCATCACCGGTCTATCCCATCCCCCCACCCCCCTCCCCTCTGTAGCCCTCAGTTTGTTTCTCATAGTCCATAGTCTCTCATGTTTCATTCCCCCTTCTGATTACCCCCCCTTTCTTTATCCCTTTCTTCCCCTACTGATCATTCTAGTTCTTATGTTCCATAGATGAGAGAAATCATATGATAGTTGTCTTTCTCTGCTTGACTTATTTCACTTAGCATTATCTCCTCCAGTGCCGTCCATGTTGTAGCAAATGTTGAGAACTTGTTCTTTCTGATTGCTGAGTAATATTCCATTGTATATATGGACCACAACTTCTTAATCCAGTCATCTGTTGCAGGGCATCTCGGCTCCTTCCACAATTTAGCTATTGTGGACATTGCTGCTATGAACATTGGGGTGCATATGGCCCTTCTCTTCACTACGTCTGTATCTTTGGGGTAAACACCCAGTAGTGCAATGGCTGGATCATAGGGTAGCTCAATTTATAACTTTTTAAGGGACCTCCACACTGTTTTCCAGAGTGGCTGTACCAACTTGCATTCCCACCAACAATGTAGGAGGGATCCCCTTTCTCCACATCCTCTCCAACAATTGTTGTTTCTTGCCTTGTCTATTTTTGCCATTCTAACTGGCGTAAGGTGGTATCTTAGTGTGGTTTTGATTTGAATTTCCTTGATGGCTAATGATTTTGAACATTTTTTCATGTGCCTGTTAGCCATTTGTATGTCATCATTGGAAAAGTGTCTGTTCATATCTTCTGCCCATTTTTTGATTTGTTTATTTGTTTCTCGTGTATTGAGTTTGAGAAGTTCTTTGTAGATCTTGGATACCAGTCCTTTATCTGTAGTGTCATTTGCAAATATCTTCTCCCATTCCGTGGGCTGCCTCTTAGTTTTTCTGACTGTTTCCTTGGCTGTGCAGAAACTTTTAATCTTGATGAAGTCCCATAAATTCATTTTGTCTTTTGTTTCTCTTGCCTTTGGGGATGTATCATGAAAGAGGTTGCTTTGGCCGATGTCGTAGAGGTTGCTGCCTATGTTCTCCTCTAGAATTTTGATGGATTCCTGTCTCACATCGAGGTCTTTCATCCATTTGGAGTTTATTTTTGTGTATGGTGTGAGAGAGTGGTCAAGTTTCATTCTTTTGCATGTAGCTGTCCAATTTTCCCAGCACCATTTATTGAAGAGACTTTTTCCCACCGGATGTTTTTTCCTGCTTTATCAAATATTAGTTGCCCAAAGAGCTGAGGGTCCATTTCTGGGCTCTCTATTCTGTTCCATTGGTCTATGTGTCTGTTTTTGTGCCAGTACCATGCTGTCTTTGTGATCACAGCTTTGTAGTACAGCTCGAAATCCGGCATTGTGATGCCCCCAGCTTTGTTTTTTCCTTTTCAACAGTTCCTTGGAGATTCGGGGTCTTTTCTGGTTCCATACAAATTTAAGGACTATTTGTTCCAGTTCTTTGAAAAACGTTCTCGGTATTTTGATCGGGATAGCATTGAAAGTGTAGATTGCTCTGGGTAGCATGAACATTTTAACTATGTTAATTCTTCCGATCCATGAGCATGGAATATCTTTCCATCTTTTTATGTCTTCCTCAATGTCTTTTAAGAGTGATTTATAGTTTCTAGAATAAAGGTCCTTTACGTCTCTGGTTAAGTTAATTCCAAGGTAACGTATGGTTTTTGGTGCTATTGTAAATGGGATGGATTCCCTAATTTCTCTTTCTTCGTTCTCGTTATTCGTGTACAGAAATGCAACTGATTTCTGAGCATTGATTTTGTATCCCGCCACGTTACTGAATTGCTCTATAACTTCTAATAGTTTGGGAGTGGCTTCTTTTGGGTTTTCCATATAGAGTATCATGTCATCTGTGAAGAGAGACATTTTGACTTCTTCTTTGCCGATTTGAATACCTTTGATCCCTTTTTGTTGTCTGATTGCTGTTGCAAGGACTTCTAGTACTATGTTGAATAATAGTGGCGAGAGTGGGCATCCTTGTCGTGTTCCTGATCTTAAGGGAAAGGCTTCCAGCTTTTCCCCATTGAGAATAATATTTGCAGTAGGCTTTTCATAGATGGCTTTTATGAGATTTAGAAATGTACCTTCTATTCCTACACTATGAAGGGTTTTAATCAGGAAAGGATGCTGTATTTTGTCAAATGCTTTTTCGGCATCGATTGAGAGGATCATATGGTTCTTGAGTCTTTTCTTGTTGATATGATGTATCACGCTGATTGATTTGCGAATATTGAACCACCCTTGCATCCCAGGTATGAATCCCACTTGATCGTGGTGGATAATCCTTTTAATGAGCTGTTGGATTCTATTAGCAAGTATCTTGTTGAGGATTTTGGCGTCCATATTCATTAGGGAAATCGGTCTGTAATTCTCCTTTTTGAGGGGGTCTTTGCCTGGTTTGGGGATCAAGGTAATATTGGCCTCATAGAATGAGTTTGGTAGCTTTCCTTCTGTTTCTATTTTTTGAAATAGCTTTAGGAGAATAGGTATTATTTCTTCTTTGAATGTTTGGTAGAATTCCCCAGGAAAACCGTCCGGGCCTGGAGTTTTGTTATTTGGAAGGTTGTTTATCACTGACTCAATTTCTTCATAATTAATTGGCCTGTTTAAGGAATCAATTTCTTCCGGTTTCAATCTTGGTAGTTTATAGGTTTCCAGGAAGGATTCCATCTCTTCCAGATTGCTTAGTTTATTGGCATATAGCTGTTGATAAAAATTTCTAATAATCCTTCCAATTTCAATGGTGTTCGTCGTGACCTCTCCTTTTTCATTCATAATTTTAATAATCTGGGTCCTTTCTCTTTTCTTTTGGATAAGTCTTGCCAGTGGTCTGTCAATTTTATTGATTCTCTCCAAGAATCAGCTTCTAGTCCTGTTGATCTGCTCTACTATACTTCTGGTTTCTGCTTGATTGATTTCAGCTTTAATTTTAGTCAATTGCTTCCTCGTGCGTGGATTAGGCCTGTCCCTCTGTTGCTGTTCCAGCTTCTTGAGGTGAGAATATAAAAACTGCATTTTAGATTTTTCTATTCTTTTGAGTGAGGCTTGGATGGCTATGTATTTCCCCCTTAGGACCGCCTTTGCAGTATCCCATAGGTTTTGGACTGTTGTATTTTCATTCTCATTGGTCTCCATAAATTGTTTAATTTGATTTTTGATTTCCTGGTTTATCGAGTCATTCCTGAGCAGGATGGTTCTTAGTCTCCAAGTGTTTGAGTTTCTTCCAAATTTTTCCTTGTGGTTGAGTTCCAATTTCAGAGCGTTGTGGTCTGAGAATATGCAGGGGATAATTTCAATCTTTTGGTATCGGCTGAGACCTGTTTTGTGTCCCAGAACATGGTCTATTCTTGAAAATGTTCCATGGGCATTAGAATAGAATGAGTATTCTTTGGTTCTGGGGTGTAGTGTTCTATATATATCTAAGAGGTCCAACTCGTCGAGTATGGCATTCAAAGCCTTTGATTCTTTGCTTAGTTTTTGCCAGGGTGTTCTATTTCTGAGAGTGGAGTGTTGAGGTCCCCTACTATTAATGTATTTTTATTTATATGTCTCTTTATTCTGGTTAAGAGTTGGCTTGTGTATCTTGTTGCTCCCCTGTTGGGGGCATATATATTTATAATTGTCATATCCACTTGTTGAATACTTCCTTTAAGAATAATATAGTGCCCTTCTGCGTCTCTAACTATAGTCTGTAGTTTAAAATCCAGTTTATCTGATATGAGAATTGCTACCCCAGCTTTCTTTTGAGGTCCATTTGCGTGAAAGATGGTACTCCATCCCCTTACTCTCAGTCTGAATGCATCTTTGGGTTCGAAATGAGTCTCTTGTAGACAGCAAATGGATGGGTCATTTCTTTTTATCCAATCTGCAACCCTGTGGTGTTTTAAGCAAGAATTTAAACCATTAATGTTAAGACTGAGTACTGAGAGATATGCTTTTAATTCTGCCATGTTGTCAGTAAAGTCTTTGTTTGTATTGGCTGTGACTTTCTGTTTTGTATCACTCTTGGGGCCTTTTTACTTTTATAGAACCCCCCGTAATACCTCCTGTAGGGCTGGTTTCGTGGTTACGAAATTGGCTAGTGACTGTCGATTCTGAAATGTCTTTATTTCTCCATCAATTCTGAATGACAGCCTTGCTGGATAAAGGATCCTTGGCTGCATGTTTTTCTCTGAAAGAGCTTTAAAAATGCTCCCCCAACCCTTTCTCTCATTCCAGGTCTGTGTAGACAGGTCTAACGTAATTCTGATGCCTTTGCCTTGGTACGTGAGAAATTTCTTTGCCCTGGCCGCTTTCAATACTGTATCCTTGGATCTCATATTTGCGAATTGCACTATGACGTGACGTGGTGTAGGTCTGTCATGGTTGAGCTTGGGAGGGGTCCTCTCTGCCTCTTGGACACAAATTTTTGTTTCCCTTGCTAGATTAGGGAAGTTTTCAGCTACAATTTGTTCAAATATCTCTTCTAGACCTCTGTTTTTCTCCACGCCCTCGGGGATGCCGATGATTCTAACATTGGATCGTTTCGTTGAGTCAGTAATCTCCCGTAGCCAACATTCGTGGGCGTGGATTTTTTTAAGACCATCTTCTATTTTTATTTTTTCCTCTATTAACCCATCCTCCAATTCACTAACCCTTTCCTCTGCTTCCGTGACCCTGGCCGTCAGAGCCTCTAGTTTTGCCTGCATTTGGCTCATAGAATTTTTAATTTCTGTCAAATTCGCTCTCATTTCCGCCCTTAGGGATTCTATATTCTCAGTAACATTTTCCTTAATACTTTTTTCAAGTCTACTCATTATCTTGACCATTGTTACTCTGAATTCCATTTCTGATAATTTGGTTACATCCATATCCGTTACTTCTGTGGCAGAGGCCACAGACTCACTGTCTTTTCTTTGCTGGGGGGGGGGGGCTTCTCCTTCTTGTCATTCTAATGAGGAGAGGTTGCGGGGTTGTCCAGAGCCCAAAATTATTGACTGGGTCCCAGGCCGTGCCCCTTGTTTTATAGGGATCTTAGAGATGTGGGCTTCTTCTTTAAAGATTTTATTTATTTAGTTATCTGAGAGAAGAAGACAGTCAGCAAGAACGGAACAGAAGCAGGGGAGTGAGAGAGGAAGAAGCAGGCTCCCAGCGGAGGAGCCCGATGAGGGACTCCTTTCCGGAACGCTGGGATCACGCCCTAAGCCGAAGACAGGCGCTCAATGACTGCGCCACCCAGGCGCCTCGGTTGTGGGCTTCTTGATTTTTCAGCCTGCCTTCTGTGTTCTGGGGGAGGGGCCTGCCGCGCCGATACTCAGGCAACCCTGTTTGGGTAGAGTCTCCGTGTCCCCTGCAAGGGAGGATGGGAATGGACACTCTCTGAGCCGGTATTTCCAGGCTTTTGTTCTCTGGCGGCTTTCCCTGGCGGCCGGCTATGCCTCTTCTGAGGGTCAGTGCAGCAGAGGCTGCATTGTCACAGAACAGAGGGATTGCGGCCCGTTCTCCACTGATGTTCTGGCCACTTTAACTCTATTACTGTTGGTGCTGCTCAACCCTGTAGCATCCCGGGATGTGCACACCAACTCTGCGTCCCTGCCCTCACTTCCAGGGCTGGCGCATCTCTGTCCTTTGTGTTTCTAATGCCGCCAGCCACCAGCCGCCCCGCACGCTCCCGGGTCTCCCGGTCTCAGTCTATGCCCAGTGAGCACACCTCGATTCCGGAGTTTCGTGAGAAGCCTGGTGGCGCGCGCACCCGGTTCAGGGTCTCAGTCTGCTGTTTCGCGGGTGCCGACCCCGAGTCCGCCCGCTCCCCCGTGCAGGTGGCCCGCCAGCCGCCCCGCGCGCGCGTGCTCCGGGAGCTCCCGGTCTCAGTCTGGATCCCGTGAGCACACCGGGATTCCGGTGTTCCGGGAGATGCCT
Source organism: Ursus americanus (assembly GCF_024610735.1). Taxonomy (NCBI): domain Eukaryota; kingdom Metazoa; phylum Chordata; class Mammalia; order Carnivora; family Ursidae; genus Ursus; species Ursus americanus. Next base: position 38,494,636 of record NC_142139.1, on the reverse strand, counting down.
GGTGGCGCGCGTTCACGGCTCACCGGTCTCAGTCCGCTCTCTTGCGGGTGCCCTCTGTGAGTCCGCCCGCTCCCCCGTGCAGGTGGCTGCCGCTTCCCGGCGCCCAAACGCGGCGGCTCCCTCCCCCTTCCATTTATCTTCCGATATCCGTGCACGGTTTACAGCTCCCCTCTTCGTACCTCAATACTCAGCGCTGGAGATGTTCATTTGTAGAGATCCAGATGCATCATCCTGCGTCTCAGGCTGATTCCGTGGTTATTTAGGCTGGTCTGGTACCTATCCAGCTCGACTCAGGGGACCGGCTGAAAAAGGGGTCCCCTACTCCTCCGCCATCTTAACTCCCTTCCATTGCAGAGTTATTAATTGGCCTAATTTCAGTATTGTTGTGTCTCAGGGAATAGGGAAGCTTGAGGAGAGGGAAGGAGATAAGGAGGAATGGTTGGTTGCTAGAGCAGTCAGAACACAAACAACATTTATCAATTAAGTTCACCATCTTACATGGGTGTGACTTATGGTGCCCCAAAACAACTACAATAGTAACATCAGAGATCACTGCTCACAGATCACTGTAACGAATATAAGAACAAGGAAAAAGTTTGAAATGTTATGAGAATTACCAAAATGTGACACAGAGACACAAAGTGGGTGAATGCTGTTGGAAAAATGGTGCCGATAGACTTGCTCAATGCAAAGTTACCAAAACCTTCAATTTGTAAAAAATGTAGTATCTGTGAATCACAATAAAACAAAGTATTTCTTTTTCTTTTTTAATATTTTACTTATTTATTTGTCAGAGAGAGAGCGAGAGAGAAAGAACAAGCAGGGGGAGCGGCAGGCAGAGGGAGAAGCAGACTCCCCGCTGATCAAGGAGCCTGAGGTGGTACTTGATCCCAGGGTCCTGGGATCATGACCTGAGCTGAAGGCAGACGCTTAACCAACTGAGCCACCCAGGCATCCCTAAAACAAGGTATTTCTATACATTGTTTAACTGGCAGAAAGTCTAGTGTGCCAAAGTGAGGAGTGATGAGTTTAGAAAGCTAGGCAGGGGACAAATCATAAAGGGCCTTTCAGGCCACATTAGTAATTTGGATTTTTTTCTGACTTTGATGGGAAGCCAGTCTTTGCAAAGCTCATGTTGGTTATTACCTAGAAGCTTTAACCAAAGGGGGTTTATCTATTAAGAATGCATTCAGCTCTTAACCATAGGAAACAAACTGAGGGTTGCTGGAGGGGAGGTGGGTGGGGGGATGGGGTACCTGGGGGATGGACATTAAGGAGGGTACGTGATGTAATGAGCACTCACTGTTATATAAGACTGATGAATCACCGAATTCTACCTCTGAAACTAATAATACACTATATGCTAATTAATTGAATTTAAATAAAACAGAAGTGTTTAAAAAAGAAGATAATTTATAGCTTTAGATGCTTAACTTAGAAAAGAGGACGTGTAAAGGAAGTCAACTGTATGGTGACAACGGGAACTAGACTTATTGTGGTGATCACTTTGTATTGTATGCAAATGTAGAATTATTATGTTGTATACCTGAAAGTAATATAATGTTATATACAAACTTTTCCTCACTATAAATCAATCAATCATAGAATAAAATAAAATAAAATCTTTTTTGATCCTAGGAGTTTTGGAATAATATCAAAGTGTCTCTGTATGACATATTTTTAAAAAATAAATAAAATATTTTGTCACCATAAAAAAAAAAAAGAATGCATTCAGCTGAAAACAACAGAGAACCCTACAAACAGTGCCTAAAATAAGCCAGGGTTTTATCTGTCTCACACAATAAGAACACTGTACATTGTCAGTCCAAATCTGGTTCAGTGATATCAGCAAGGATCTAGGCTTCTTCCACTTTCCTGTACCTCATCCTTGGCATGTAGCTTTTAGATCTTGGTTGCAATATGGGTGTTTCACGTTTGGATATCATGACCACAGTCTTTTTTTTTTTTAAAGATTTTATTTATTTATGTGACAGAGAGACAGCCAGCAAGAGAGGGAACACAGCAGGGGGAGTGGGAGAGGAAGAAGCAGGCTCCCAGTGGAGGAGTCCGATGTGGGGCTCGATCCCGGAACGCCAGGATCACGCCCTGAGCCGAAGGCAGATGCTTAATGACTGTGCTACCCAGGCGCCCCATGACCACAGCCTTGGTAGGAAAAGGAAGCAAAGGGCTGAAAGCGTGCCCTTTCTGAAAGCTCCTTTGGAAATTCTACTCAAGATTATTCTGACTACTTCTTTTTGGCCAGAACTGGGTCAAATGGCTACCTTTTAGTATGAGAACAGCTCAGGAGGTGAGTACTAAGCTGCTTACTCTGTATCTCCAAACAAAATCAGGGCTCCATTAGTAAGAAAGAAGAGGGGAATGGATATTGCATAGACAACTAGCAGTGTCTACTACCATAGCGGTCATATTTGCAGGTATTTCGGGAATCATGGAGAGACGATGGAACTTAGACTAGGGTAGTAGAGACAGTGGTAGTAAGAAGTCGCCAGATTTATGATATTAAAAGGAAAGAGCCAACAAGACCTTGATAATGGAGTTGAGACGATAGAGGTGACAAATAGAGATGGTTTCCACATTTTTGTCTTGCTTAACAGGTGAAAATGGTATTATTTACTATGATAGAGAAGACTTGGGGAGGAACAGATTTGGGAGGAAAAGAGATCTAAAATTCTAAGGCACAAATGTCACCATTGCTGATGTCAGAGGCAGAAGTACTTTCACTGAGTAGTCAGCAGATCTACTGTGGCAGATATTTAGAGATTAGGCTGGTGATGGACATAACCTGAACTTTTCAAGCTCCTTAATACATCGCCTCATACAAAGCAGCAGCCAGCTGTAGCAAAGAAGTCAGTCTGAAACTCTTGGGGACTTGAATCAAATGAATTCTCTGATGTCATTATGGTTTTGGTGTAATTGGCCTATTTAAGAAATACCTTCTTCAATTCGGGAGTTGAGTGATTTTTATCTTAATTAGGTAGGCAACTGTGCTTCTAAAGAAACACAGAACAAAAAAGGAATATGGTGGGGGAATATGCATGGGTGTGATAGCTAAGGGAATGGGTATTTTCACTTTAAGGAGCACTTAAGAGTGGATAATTAAAATGTGAAATAGTGGAATGAAACTCTGAAATTAATCCTGTTGGATGCTGCTTCCATCATATTGTTATGGTACCATAGTGCTGTTACGATTATTAACATATGATGGCTTATTAACATATAATGACTCTTTAATCCTGAGTCAAGCCAGAGCTTCTTGGCCTACTTTTCAAAATCCTCCAGGATATGGCCCCATCTAACCATATTTCTCACTTAGTGCTACTACTGCATGGAAGGTGGTTCTCCTGTTTCCCTTTTGTTCAGCCCCTGTAGGTGTATCTGTCAGTGGGATGAAGGCTATTCACATATTATACAGACCTGATGTGGCCTATAGTTCTGCCAGCAGTTTTAGCACCATCATCAGATGGGGTTTGGGATTAAGTCTTATTGTGTATATCAAATCACCATGATGTACCCTTTAAATACCTTACAATTTTATTTGTCAATTATACCTCAATAAAAAACTAAAATTAAAAAAAGAATTAAGTCTTATTGCCTACCAGATGCCAAGACCTGGGGCACCTAGACAAGCCCTCCAAACTTTCTTAATTATCCCTTGCATCACAGCATTGCACCTTGGACTGGGTTTCTACCTCCACCCTATGCCGTACACCAGCCAATTATTTTGCATGATATCACTGTTTCCTTTGAGGATTGAAGATGCTGCCCTGATCTCCAATCCACATAGTTCTTCCTACTCTTATTACCTTGGAGGGTGGTATTAGTCTTAGGTACAGGCTTTTTTTCCCACTTTGATAAATGGATAGGTCTCCCAGAACCACATACAATTCCCATTGACTCTCACGGAAGTACAGGAGACTGTTGCCACCGTGTCTTGTCCTGTGGATTAATTTTAGTTCTGAGGTCTGCTTGAAGTATATGTAAGTTTGTTTTGCTCTTGCATTCTGTGTTGCAAACTCATTTTTAGGTTTTTTAGTATCTCTTTTCTTCCACCTCCTGTTCCAACCTGGCTGATCTCACCTGATATGACCATTCTCTCCTCTGTGATTTTTCCTTTTCTTGCTATTCACCTAATTTGGATGGGCTTCTTTTTTTCTCTATATTCTAGATCCTACATACCTCACAAGATTCAGCTCAAGTTCTAGTTTTTAAATCTAGTGCCAGTGTATTGCCTCTTCTATCTGACCTCTTCTAATAGTTGAGCACTTTAATTATGGACCCATTTTTAAAATGTTTCATGAGTATGTATGTATCTCTATTACTTAATAATGAGCCCTTGTGACCATAAAATAAAATGCATGTTTAAATGTTTTGACTTAAGGTAAAACTTCCCAAGTGGAATTTTGGATTTTCTCTATCTAGACTGCATCTTACCCTCTAGCTACACTTTCCCTCTCTACCAGTTTATATCTCTGTTTAAAAAGGTGCTCTTGTAATCTTCGTGCTCTTTAGTTAGGTAATGGTTTCTTAGATATGACACCGAAACACAAGCAACAAAAGAAAAAATAAGTCAACTGGACATCAGCAAAATTAAAAACCTGCATGCTTCAAAGGACACCATCAAAAAGTGAGGCAATCCACAGAATGGGAGAATTTTTTTTGCAAATCATATCTGATAAGGACTTGTATCTAAAACACATAAAAGATGCTTACAATTCAATAATAAAAAGACAATTAACACAACTGAAAAGATTTGACTAAACATTTCTCCAAAGATGATATATACAAATGGCATATGAAGAGATGCTCAATATCATTAGTCATCAGGAAGTGCAAATCAAAACCACAATGAGATACAACTTCACACCTGCTTACCCGCTGAAATGACTACATGTAATAAAAAGAGATAACAACAAGTGTTGGCAAAAATGTGGAGGAACTGAAACCCTTACACACTGTTAGTGGGAATGTAACATGGTGCAGCTCCTTTGAAAACAGTTTGGCAGTTTCTCAAATGTTTAAACATAGAGTTACCATATGATCCAGAAATTCCACTCCTAGCTATATATCTATGAGAAATATTTTCATTGAAACAATTGTACATGAATGTTCTTAGCAGCATTAATCATAATAGCCAAAAAGTAGAAAAAGCCCCAGTGTCCATCAACTGATGAATGGACAAATAAAATGTGATATATCTATATAGTAGATTATTTGACAATAAGAAGAATTGAAATACTGATACATGCTAAACCGTAGATTAACATTGAAAACATTATGCTAAGTGAAAGAAGCCATTCACAAAGGGCCAAATATTGTATGTTCCATTATTTGAAATGGAATAGGCAAATCTATAGCAGCAGGAAGTAGTGGTTGCCTAGCACTAGGGGAGACAGTGGGTGACTGGAAGGGTGATGGCTAAGGAGTATGGGCTTTCTTTTTGGGGTAATAAAAATATTCTAAAATTGACTGTGGTGATGGCTGCACAACTGTTAATGTATTAAAAGCCACTGAATTGTACACTTTAAAATGGTGAATTATATGGCATGTGAATTATATTTCAATAATGCTGTTTTAAAAGAACAAAAACAAAACCTCCACTCTGCTGTTAAAGGGATTCAGTTGTTCCCCACCAAGAAAGAAAAGATGCCATTAAATATTCTCTGTGGTGGATGCCCAGATGCACTACTCAGAACCACACTTGAAAGACCGAAGGATTTATTCTCCTGGGTGCTTAGGGTGTTGACTGCTGATGGCTCACAGCAAAAGTCTCTCTCTGGGATGCCTTCAGTTGATGACACTGCTCCTTTAAGGTTACATCTCATCCCAACCACAGTCCACATCCCATGATGGAGCAATGTGGGGGTCCAAATGTCGGATCCTCCTTCCTCCACTGAGGACACCTCTGAAGGGTCATCTCAGCTCCAGAGCTACTCCTAGGATCAACTGGAAGTGTATCACAGCTCAGATTCCCTGATTCTTTTACAGGTACCATTCTAAATAACACTCCCCAGTATACCTTTCCCATACATCTCCATCTCAGAGTCTGTTTCCCTAGGAGCTCAACTTAAAAACACCCAATATCGAATGACTATGACTTATTCTTAACTTCTTTAATATAGGCAGTCCTCATCAGTTACATAGTAGGGACTCAAAATGTTTGACGAATTGAATTCTTTTCCAGAGACTGACTTGTTTGCTATCTACGTAGAGAATGAATTTATAGACAATGGCTGTCTATCTTCTACTTGATCCCTGAAAAGTAGTTATTTCCGAAGGTTGAGTTGTCTGACCTCTGGTTTTGTTTTGTACTTTTGGCAAACTCAGCCCTTTCCACAATTTCAGTTACCAAATAAATCTTTCTGCTGGTGAATGTCATATCTTTGCCAGGCTGCTAGACATCTCCACTTGCCTGTCCTGTGCCTTCCTAATCAAGATTGAATGCTAGTCTGTGCTGTGCCTACAGGTTGGGAGAATTAAGAGTGGTAGTGAGGGGTGGAGGTGAAACATTCTGACTGATCCCCTTAGGACTCTAAGAACAGAGAAGAATGTAAGTAAAATGTGAAATGTATCTGGAAGCTTGTGAGGTTGAAAAAGAGTGGGAATGAAAGCATGCTGAATGAATTACGGAAGAGCTAGCCAGGATTTGCAATTAGGACTGAGAAGGAGGCACACTATAATCAGAGCATTTAGAAATTGTGGCTTGCAGGGGGGCGCCTGGGTGGCACAGCGGTTAAGCGTCTGCCTTCGGCTCAGGGCGTGATCCTGGCGTTCTGGGATCGAGCCCCACATCAGGCTCCTCTGCTATGAGCCTGCTTCTTCCTCTCCCATTCCCCCTGCTTGTGTTCCCTCTCTCGCTGGCTGTCTCTATCTGTCAAATAAATAAATAAAATCTTTAAAAAAAAAAAAAAAAGAAATTGTGGCTTGCAGCTTGAGTAGTTCCTTAGAAGCAGCCAGGGGTATTTATCTCTGAAAGTGTCAGCTGTGGTAGATATCACCACAACATCTAACTCAACAAACTAAAACAAACTATTTTCTTATTTTAACTTGATATCCCCAAATATCCATTTATCAATTACTGACCCCATTCTTTTTCTGGTCACTCATCCTTGAAAAATTCAAGAAATCTTTGACTCTTTCAGAGACATTGCTCTTCCTATCCAGAAAAATCTCACTATTTTTGTGAATCTCATTCTTTCTCCAATTCGGTAGAACTGAAGTATAGTGACTGCTGCTTTATTGTGTATAACTGATTTCCAGGACTCATTAAAAATTATTTATTTATAAATTACGTTTTTAAAAAAGATTATTTATTTGAGAGAGAGAGAGCGAGAGAGCGAGCACATGAGCAGGGGGAGGGACTCTGGGATCATGACCTAAGCCAAAGGCAGAGGATTGACTGACTGAACCACTCAGGTGCCCCAAGAAAAAATATTTTTAAACTGTTTCAGGGGACGGTAAGATACAAAACTCATACACATTACCTTATAAAATTAGCTTTAAATTTTTAGCACAACAAAAATAATTCCTCAGAAGCCTAACCCTACCCTATCTTACAGATACGCACATCTGTGTTTGCAAAGATATAAACAAGAGTATTTACTGCAAAATTGTTTACAGTTTTAAGGAAAATGTTTGGAGGGGCACCTAGGTGGCATAATTGGTTAAGCGTCCTACTCTTGATTTTGGCTCAGGTCATGATCTCAGGGTCCTGAGATTGAGCCCCACATCAGGGTCAGCACTCCGTGGGGAATTTGCTGGAGATTCTCCCTTTCCCTGTCCCTTTACTCCTCTCAGGCACATGCATGTGCTCTCTCTCTCTTTCACTCTCTTTCTAAAAATAAATAAATAAATCTTAAAAAAAAGGAAAACGTTTGGAAACATTCTAAATGTTCACCCAGCCAGACAAACATGCATATACAAGTTCATATACAAATGGTAATATCTATAATAGAATTCTGCAAATTACTGTTTTTCTGAAAAAGTTATCTTGGAAATTGCTTCCTTTTAGTATATACAGATTTGCTACATTCATTTTATTCATTTTAACAATTACATAAACCATCCTTCATATTTCAGATACCTTACTTTTTGTTTGTATTTCTCAAACTGTTCTATGCTATGTCCAAACCCTCTCCCTCATTAAAAAAAAAGAAAGAAAAAAAATCTCTCATTCACCCTTCATTGCTGTTCATTGGAGGCCCTATCTCTCCCTTCTCATACATGCATAAACTACTCAAGAGAGTTCACATACTTCCTCAACCAGAACCCATTCTTCAACCCTCTCATCTGTTTTTGTTCTCATCCTTTCAACAAAACAGCCCTCAATAAAATCATCAATATCGTTCATATGACTGGACACATATGAAGTTTTTTCTCCAACCAGTAATCTTGTTCACCACACAACATGCTCTCCCTGAGTTCTGTGATGGAAGGCATTCCTGGTTTTTCTTCTATTTTGATAGCCTTTTTTTTTTTCCTGCCTTTTGCTTGGCCATTAGGTCTTAGACTTCTTCAAGTCTCAGTTTTTGGCCATGTCCTGTCCTCACTCTACTTTCTGAAAATACACTAGGAGTCAGTTATCCCCCATAGCCTGACGAGCCTCCTACATGCCTGGCCCATCCAGCTGCCTACTTGACCAAGCACCTCTTGGACCACCATCTTTTGGAAGTTTTAAAAGCACTTCAAGGGCGCCAGGGTAGCGTAGTCATTAAGCGTCTGCCTTCGGCTCAGGGCGTGATCCCGGCGTTCCGGGATCGAGTCCCACATCGGGCTCCTCCGCTGGGAGCCTGCTTCTTCCTCTCCCACTCCCCCTGCTGTGTTCCCTCTCTCGCTGGCTGTCTCTCTGTCACATAAATAAATTAAAAAAAAAAACCTTAAAAATAAAAATCTTTAAAAGCATTTGAAATTCAGCATGTCCAAAATTACCTCATAATCTTTCCCAAAAATCTAGGCTTCATTTCCAGGGTTCCCTATGTCACTAAATGCTACCATATTTTATCCATGGCAAAAGCCAGGTATATCAGAATCATCTTTGATTCTTTCCTCTCCCTCCCTGAATCCATCACAAAATCAGGTCTACTTAACCTCTTAAAGGTCTTTCAAATATGTCCACTCCTTCCTATCTCCACCGCAGCCAAAGAATGCCATGACACTCTGGTCTCTCCTATGGATGATTATAGGAGCCTGCTAAGTGGTCTATCTCCATCCACTCTCACCAGCCTCCCCAATCCAGTCTCACGTAGCAGCTAGTGATCTCTTCAGTATAAATACCAGGCATGCCACATCGCAATGTAAGAACATTAGTGATGCTCCTGGAATAAAGACAAATGTCTTATGTGGCTTATGTGCCCCTATACCCTTATTGTCTAGCAACAGCTCATACACATTTTATACCCTCGTCATGCTTTCCTCCTTTAATTTCTTCATTGTGCCATGTTCCCTCCCACCAAAGGTCTTTTCACAAATTGTCCCTCTGATAAGATATCGTCCCCTCTCTCCCTTGTCTAATTAATGCTTATTTATCATATGTCATAGAGATCTTCATATCCCCAAGAACCTCTTTCTGCCATCCGTGACTGGATCAAAATCTCTCTATTAAGACATATCTCTGCTACCTAGTACTTGTCACAGTTGCAATTTTACATTGATTTATATAATTATTTTATTAACATCTATCTCTTCTTTAGACTACAAACTAAGAGCGATACATGTTATTTTTCATTGCAAAAAATGTTTCCCAGTGGAGTAGTTCCCAGTGTATGGCAGATGCTCAATAAATAACTAGTTAATCCAGGCCCCTGGGTGGCTCAGTCAGTTACGCTTCTGCTTTCTGCTCAGGTCATGATCCCAGAGTCCCAGGATTGAGCCCTGCATCGGACTCCCTGCAGGGAGTCTGCTTCTCCCTCTACCTCTCACCCTGCTCATGCTCTCTCTTTCTCAAATAAATAAATAAATAATCTTTTAAAAAATATTTTTTCTTCTGGTAAGTGCATGGTTTTTACTTTATTATTATGCCTCAACAGTTGACCTACTATATTACAGCATAAAGAGTGAGGTAAAGATACAATACTTTTTCAGATGACTATCCAGTTTTTTCAACACCATTTATTAAATAATCCCTTTTTCCCTAATAATTTAAAATGCTACTTTATTGAATAATAAACAACTGATATATCTGGGTCTATTTCTGGACTGTCTATACATTCCATTATCAAACCATTCTATTCAATTTGCTTTATGTTTTCATATCTTGTGCTTTAAATTCTATGATTTTTTTCTTTCCCATTTCTTTCCTGAGTTATTTTAGCTTATTAAGAAAAAAATCTCCTTTTGTCTTCTTATTTCTCCCTTGAATCCTTCTATATGCTTTGAACTCTTATTTCATAGAGGCCATTTCTAATATTTATATTTGCTAAATAATGGTTTGGCAGGATGTTCACCTGTTTCATGGAAAATTTTTCTAGTGTGCATTCTTAGTCTACCTTCTATTTATACACGTTTCCTCCTTTTTCTTTCAGTATTTTCATAGAGATTTTATGTGTCCTTTCTCAGCATCCTTTTGTATATTGATCCAGTTTTACTGCAACACTTATTCATATATACTGTGGTATTTCCCATCTATTTCTGTTTCTCATTCTTTGTTGTTTGCAAGTGGTTTCAGAGGAAAACAGCCTCAATGATGTTTTTGTTCTGCTATCTTAAAGCTGGGAGTTCTCTGACTTTTGTCTTTTGAGGCTACTTTTGACTCCTCTTAAGCTTTATAGATTCAGAGTTACCTGGAAAGGTTTTCAGGAATTTATGCTGATTAACAGGACCCTGTCACTGCAAGTATTAGAGTAGCTGTAAGATTATGGAGTAAGTCAGAGGAAAAAAATAATACGCAAGGATTCGTAAGTGGAAAAAATAAATCTTAGTGAAATAGTAAAATGAAAGTAAATAGTTAATTTTTTCCCCTGAGGAATTGGTTGTATGATGCAATGGTAAAAATTGTAAGTATAAAGTAGATTCGCTGTTTATATTTTAAGAGTTTTAAATGGTTCATGAAAATCTACTTTTTTTAGAGGGGGGAGGGGCAGAGGGAGAGGGAAAGAGAGAATCTCAAGCAGACTCTGTGATGACTGAGAATCCCGATGTGGGGCTTGATCTTAAAACCCCGAGATCATGACCTGAGCTGAAATCAAGAGTTGGATGCTTAACTGACTGAGTCACCCAGGTGCCCCGAAAATCTACTTGTTACTGAAATGCTAAATTATTTTTAAAAATGCAAAGATTTAGGGGCGCCTGGGTGGTGCAGTCGTTAAGTGTCTGCCTTCGGCTCAGGGCATGATCCCGGCGTTCTGGGATCGAGCCCCACATCAGGCTTCTTTGCTAGGAGCCTGCTTCTTCCTCTCCCACTCCCCCTGCTTGTGCTCCCTCTCTTGCTAGCTGTCTCTCTCTGTCAAATAAATAAAATCTTAAAAAAAAAATGCAAAGATTTAGTTTACAGACAGTTTGTAGGTATTATTGCTTACTGTTCAAGTCAATGTATTAAAAGTGGTACAAAAATAAAGATGACAATATTCAGACCAAGAAAACATATACATGTGCCTCAACACATGCATAAATACAAGAATCTTTTACTCTGTTGCAAAATGCATTAAGAACCTGTTTTCCACACAACATGTTTTACAGAATCAAAAGTTTTCACTTTGGATTTTCATTTCACCTTGTGTAGTAAAACAGTGAATTTACTACATCCAAAATCAGATGTAAGAAGTGTTTTTTTTTTTTTTCCTGGCTGTTAAAAATGTGTGGCTTGTTCATCTTTCTTTAATTTTTGTTTTATAATCACAGTAGAGAGTGTAATTTTTTTGATGCTAACTTATGGTAATAGGCAAATTGTACATTTTAACAGAAATTTTCCATTTTTCCACCTCTTCATGATCATTTTAATTCATTTTCTTTAAAAAGGGTTCTGCAAGTTCATATAAAAGAAGTACATCTAAGATGTTTATGTCCAGGACTTTTCTAGAACTTATGGGCTGTTTTCTCTAAGATGACTTGATCTTTTTGTCTTTTCTTTTTTACTGAAGTATAGTTGATGCAATATTATACTAGTTTCAGGTATACGACACAGTGATTTAACAATTCTGTACATTATGAAATGCTCAAGTGACTTGATTTTTCTTTTTTTTTAAGATTTATTTATTTATTTGAGAGAGAGAGTGAGAGAGAGTGGGGGAGGGTCAGAGGCAGAGAGAGAAAGAGAAAGGAAGCAGACTTCTCATTGAGCAGGGAGCCTGATGATGTGGGGTTTGATCTCAGGACTCTGGGATCATGACCTGAGCCTAAACCAAAAGTCGGACTCTGAAACGACTGAGCCACCCAGGTGTCCCAGTGACTTATTTTTCTAATAACGTGAAAAAAGGCAGTCTCTTCAATAAATGGTGCTGGGAAAATTGGACAGCTACATGCAAAAGAATGAAACTTGACCACTCTCTCACACCATACACAAAGATAAACTCCAAATGGATGAAAGGCCTCAATGTGAGACAGGAATCCATCAAAATCATAGAGGAGAACATAGGCTGTAACCTCTTCGATACCGGCCACAGCAACTTTCGTGACACGTCTCCAAAGGCAAGAGAAACAAAAGGAAAAATGAACTTGTGGGACTTCATCTAGATAAAAAGATTCTGCACAGCAAAAGAAACAGTCATCGAAACAAAGAGGCAATCCACAGAATGGGAGAAGATATTTGCAAATGACACTACAGATAAAAGGCTGGTATTCAAGATCTATAAAGAACTTTTCAAACTCAATACACGAGAAACAAATAATCAAATCAAAAAATGGGCAGAAGATATGAACAGACACTTTTCCAATGAAGACATACAAATGGCTAACAGGCACATGAAAAAATGTTCAAAATCATTAGGCATCACGGAAATTCAAATCAAAACCACATCAAGATACCACCTTACGCCAGTTAGAATAGCAAAAATTGACAAGGCAAGAAACAACAAATGTTGGAGAGGATGTGGAGAAAGGGGAACCCTCTTAGACTGTTGGTGGGAATTGCAATGGTATAGCCACTTCGGAAAACAGTGTGGAGGTCTCTCAAAAAACTAAAAATAGAGCCACCATATGACCCAGCAATTGCACTACTGGGTATTTACCCCAAAGATACAGATGTAGTGAAGAGAAGGGCCATATGCACCTCAATGTTCATAGCAGCATTGTCCATAATAGCCAAATTGTGGAAGGAGCCGAGATGCCCTTCAACAGACGAATGGATAAAGATGATGTGGTCCATATATACAATGGAATATAACTCAGCCATCAGAAAGAGTGATTACCCAAGATTTGCAGCAACATGGACGGGACTGGAGGAGATTATGCTAAGTGAAATAGGTCAAGCAGAGAAAGACAATTATCATATGGTTTCATTCATATGTGGAACATAGGGAATAGCATGGAGGACATTAGGGGAAGGAAGGGAAGAATGAAGGGGGGGGTAAACAGAAGGGGGAATGAACAACAAGAGACTATGGACTTTGGGAAACAAACTGAGGGCTTCAAAGGGGAGAGGGGTGGGGGATTGGGATAGGCTAGTGATGGGTATTAAGGAGGGCACATATTGCATGGAGCACTGGATATTATACGGAAACAATGCATCATGGAACACTACATCAAAAACAAATGATGTACTGTATGGTGACTAACATAACATAATAAAAAATTAAAAGAAAAAAAAAGTGACCAAGCACTATAACCTACTTGCCATTTCACCATAAATGACACTGTTGAATTTTTGGCTAGTCTAGTCAAAGCACTAAACACCAAGCAGCATTATAATTTGGTTTTCTCTGATTCAGAACTGGTCATTCACTGCTGATTACTGTTCTTACCTTGACACACATTATATTAAATGGTTCTAACTATTAATTACCATATTGATTCCACTGTACTAACCACCAGTGATCATACTATGTGGAGCATTCAGTCTAGTGTAAAGGAGACTCAGGACATTTTTTATATTTTCTCTAATTAGCTGTTTTATTATTGGAAATGGGAAGGAGATAGAGTCTTAGCTAATCTAAATCTGAGATCCATCCAAAAGTGACTTAAATTGGTATTAGTAAGTTGTTTGTCATTTTGTGGTTGAAAGTAAATTCATGTCTCATTCTATTTTCCTGTATTGAAAATATCCATATTTTTCTTCCCCTGCTGCAGAGAAAGATTTGCAGATTTTTCTCTAAATCCCAGCCAGGAGTCAGCAAAGTGACCAAGGGTGAAGGTTCCAGAGGAGAAAATAAATGTCAGGGTATAGATATAAGATAATCCATCTACAGAGACAAGATTGAATAAAAAAATGGTCAGGCTCCACTAGTAATATTATATGTCTGGGGATAGGGAGGCATGAGGAGATGGTTTGAGGTAGAGTAATTTCCTTGTTTCTTCCTGCTTTCCTTCACAGCAGTCAAACCTGTATCAGTATCTGATGCTCTCCTGGCCTCTTTCAAGACCCTGTCCATTTTTCCTCACCAGTGTTTCCCCCAATAAATCTCTTGCATATCTAGATGTGTCCTGACATGTGCTTCTGAAGGTTTTGTCCACATGTGGTTTTGCCCATATGTGGGCCAGGGTATTTTCAGGGGGAGTTAATATCCCTGGACTCTGTGGTGACAGGAGCACTAACAGAAGTAGAAGTGATAGAATTTGAATATAAAGAAGAAACCCCAGGAGCTATCTGGTTAGCTGTCTCTTCACATCTGGACATTCTTCCCTCTTCAAGCCTAAAATACTTGGACACAATTGCTTTTATTTTTTTGTTATTATATATTGTAATAGTTTAATTTATCCAAAACCAGGATTTAAATCGTGCTCCTTAATACCTTCGTAACAGGGCACACATCTATTTACCTTATTCCTTGAACCTTATATTTATTTACATCCATTCACATGAATGCAGGTTTTACTTTATAAGAGACATGAGGGGTTAAAATGAATGGATTGGGCCATGTGGTATGGTGTCTGCTCCTATTTTAATGTGTGGCATTGGGTTTTGAGCTCTTTGGTCAGAGAAAAGAGGTTCAGAAATTTGCAGAACTATGCAAGAGAGACTTTTTTGAGATTCAGGGCGTAAACAGAGCTGTTGGGTTATGCAAGAGACAAAATGTGACAAAAAGTTGGACAGGGTATCATTGTCTTGTCTTTTACAAGGATCTCAGAATAAATCTGAGGTCCCAAAGGTTAGAAGTGTTAGAAGTCTCTGTAGTCAGCACTGTTGGCTTGGACCTTGAAGTTCCAAAGACAGACAATGTGAACAGTGGAGCCTCTCTTCCTGGCTTTATGGGTAGTGGACATTGTTGTTCAGTTGGAGACAGAATGGTAAACCCAGTGACAAATGGATTTGCGGGCATATATGTGGCAATCTCTTTGTGAACTCCCAAAAAACTGAAGGACGTTTTGGGAAAAACTAGTTCCACTAGTTTATTGAGAAATAACATTACCAAAATATGGTCTTTAAGAATGTACAGAGCTTTAAGGATGTTTTCATTAATTTTGGGATCTCATCCAGGATTTTTACAATCCTTATGCAATATATATCTACAACCAGTACTCCCACTAAGAAAAATAGAACTATTGCTCTTTAGCAGAATTATCCTTAAAGCTGGGCAACCAGGCCCCTGCTCAAGAAGGCCCCATTCTGGTCCTTCTCTGTGGGCCCTCCGCATAGGGTGAGGAGCTGCAGGACCAGGACATGTGCCTAAGCAGAGCCTTCCACTCAACACTACCCTTGAGTTATCCTGGAACTCCTTGCCCAAATGACCCCAAGCCTGCTTCCAGAGCCAGTATGGTCTTCTTTGTCCTGGGTGTCCTAAGGGCAGGACATACTACTGCCTGTGTACCCCTAGGCCCAAGGGGTAACCATAAAAGATGGTTGTCTAAAGAGGTATGGATGAAGGTTGGCTTTGTGGGTTGGAGCATGCATATGGATATATTTGAGGTTCCATACACCACAAGAAAAAGCTGTAAGTGGGAAGAGAAGGGCAGTGGGCCATGGAACTAGCATCTTCAAATATTCTTTTACCTCAGGCCCTGAAAATATTGGGAGAAAGCATAAAACTGGGACAATGTCAGTGTCTTTGTTAGAGAACTGGCTCATGAAATATGGATGGGGATTCTTATAGATCATGTCTGGCTTGATAAATACCAATAAATTGAGATAAGAGCTGGATTTGGAGAGATTTTTGTAGGTGGGCTTCAAGCTTCTGGGAAGCAACTAGTCAAGAGGGAAGAGCCTCTTGATCAAGTCTCCCTCTTGAGCATTTACAGGCAGAACACCTCTTGTTTTTTTTGTTTTGTTTTTGATTTGTTTTTTTGTTGTTGTTCTTGCTCTGTACTTTTTTTTTTTTAATTTAAGAAAGGGAATAAAGGGAATGTGCTTGGGGAATCCTCCCAATTCATTTTGCACTTCTGATTTTATGTTAGAAATAAAATAGAATTGAGCTGAATACCTGTTGCCATTCTTTTGTAGCACAGTCTCTGAGATGTCTCCAGTTCCTGACCAGTATGAGACAGACAAGCTCAACATGCAGTCGTTTTGGAGGCAAAAATAAGAGCTCAGAATGAAATCTCAAAGAGCTTAAAGATGGTTACAGCAAGGAGGATCATATTAGTAAACATTCCTTCACCCGTCTCCTATAAAATGCTTAAAAATATAGATTCTACTGATGTCAGATTTCATAACCGCAAACAGTAGGACAAATTAAATTCTATCATATTTTTCTACATATAGAAAACTGATACTTACATAATTGGATTATTTACTTGTTCAAAGAGTTAGTACGAGTGAGCTAGAGTAATATTGTAGAGTAAACAGAAAAATAATCATGTTCAAGCCTGAACCGAAGTGAAATTACAAATATAAAATTTGTTTGCTATATCAACCAGCAAATGCTTCAAAAGATCATTTGGAAGAATGAGAAGAAATACAAGTCTTTTAGCACAGTCATGTAAAGTCTTATTTATTAAAATATAGTTGTGATTGTTTGGATCAACTCAGAGACAAGAAACTTAGACCCACTTTGAATTACTTATGACTTAGCTTTATATTTACCACAAATAATCCAGTCATAATATAGACATGTTTAATTTAAATATCCTTGGTGTCTCTGAAAAGGAGTAATGCATTTTTTTGAGTATGTGAATGATCACAGCATGAAGAACTACTCCATGTTATCCTCTGAGGTACAGTTTAAAAGATCTTTCCTTTTTATGCAGAAGACATTCAAACTTCCATAATTGCAACACATCTGGGATGTATATAATTCAGGATTAGTAAATATGTTCATATATTTATTCTACTTTCATGGTTCTCTTAAAAATAAACTGTAATAGAATTCTAAAATCAGCTTTTGACATCATAACATTGTTTTAATTTGATAATTCAGATTGATTGGCACAAATGACAAAACAATCCCACATTCTAGGTATATGCAAGTATCTAGTAATTAATAATATCTTTCCTTGATATTCTTCTCCTTAAGTAAACTGACAGAGGTAGAAAATGAAACCTGGGACCTCGAAAATGTGCCTGCTAGGAGGAATAAAAAAATCTTAGATCTAAAACATGTATGCATTATAGTGGCATGATGGACATTTTACTCTGAGAGTGTCAACTTATTATAAGGTTGTATGAATTGCTCCCATAATCACATGGCCGTCAAAGATGTAAACATAAATGTAACTGCAAATAGTCTTATGCACACATACTCTCCTGCTCCATAAATTGGTTCACAGTGTCATGATATTATGCTTCATTACACAGAATTTAAACCCATGGCTCTCAAGCATACCCTGAAGCACTGGAAGTAACTCACAAGGTCACCACAGGATATTTAAAATATCCAAGGATACACAGTGGTACTTATCATCTATCAGAAATTTCGGACTATTAGCTTGAAGTAGTTCACAGTTTCAATATTAGTGCTATATTCCTTTCAGTGATGCTATATCTTTACAACACTGGGTTTTTGGTGGTTCCTTTCAGAAAAAAAAAATTACCACGTAAAAATCAATATGGAATAGGAAAGGAAGGTGTGATATATAATTTGGTTTTAAGATTTGAGAATCTTGTGTGCACAAAAGGCTCACACATCCCATTAGCAATTGTTGTAATTTAAGAATGAAATAATATTTTCTTTCAATTAATGTTCATTATTTTTTCAGAGGCTAAGTCCTTAGTATATAAGTGCCTGTTAAGTTGTTCAGACCTAAGTACTTAATAAACAAAATTGTTAGGTTATTTTTTGGGAGAAAGCATTGTGCTGACAGCCCCAGTGGAGAATGACACACACATAAGAAGAGTTAGTGCTATACGCGACTGCTTATTGTGGAGTGAGGCTATAGCGGAAGTGTTGATGTCTGTAGGTTGCAGGAGGGATGTGGGAGGGGGGACTGAGAATATGCTCTGAAAAACTGGGATGTGGAGTACCCAGAGCAATGAGAAAAGGGGTCTGTTCTCCCAACTCTACTATCACTGAGGAGTTGGTCACTGAGGCATGTTCACTAAAACTGCAGCAGGTGAGTGATGTCAGCCTCCTGTGGTTGTATGAAATGACCTCAAGGAGAAATAAAAAATGGGAAGAACCAAAACCAGTTAAGCAGAGACATGCAAGATATTTTTAAACAATGTGATATGATAGAAACATAATGTATTAAGATGACCTAATGAAATGTTTATAGCAGCAATGTGCACAATAGCCAAACTATGGAAAGAGCCCAGATGTCCATTGACAGATAAATGGATAAAGAAGATGTGGTATATATATACAATGGAATATTATTCATTCATCAAAAAAAAAAAAAAGAAATCTTACTATTTGCAATGATGTGGATGGAACTAGAGGGTATTATGCTGAGCAAAATAAGTCAACCAGACAAAGACAACAATCATATGGCTTTACTCATATGTGGAATTTAAGAAACAAAACAGAGGATCGTAGGGGAAGGAAGGGAAAAATAAAATAAGAGGAAAACAGAGAGGGAGACAAACCGTAAGAGACTCTTAACTACAGGAAACAAACTGAGGGTTGCTGGAGGGGAGGTGGGTAGGGGATGCAATAACTGGGTGATGGGCATGAAGGAGGTGATGTAATGAGCACTGGATGCTGTGTGCAACTGATGCATCAATGAACTCTACCTCTGAATCTAGCAATACACTCTATATTGATTAATTGAATTTAGATTTTTAAAAAAAGATGACCTAATGAAACCAGCATCCAACTTATTATTTCAAATGGAAGAATAAACACTTGAGGTCATATCATCCCCAGGCACAGCTGGGCTGCCAGGGAACATGTAGACCCAGGCCCAGGAGGTAGGAATGCTTGTTTATCATTCAAAGGAACATAAAGAAATGCAATCCCACTAGCTTACACACATACAAGTAGTTAGTCTGAACACGTCCAGGCAGCTAGTCAGCAGGATCCTGAACATACAGGCGCCAGATGCACCTAATGAAATCTCTAACATAAGGACATAGATAGCTTTCAGATTCCAAGTCTTTTGAGGTGGAACCAACCTCTGTGGGACCAGACAGAGAGGCACCAGAAACAAGTATCTGTTAACATGACTTCACGGATCTCTAATTAAGTGTCCACCTTCTCAGAAGACCCCTGCCCCCAAGTTTGCCCTTAAAACCCCTCACTTTTAAGGCATCTCCGAGTTAGGAACTTTTGAGCCTTAGCTCCCAGCTCCCCTGGGTGGTGCCACACCAATACGTGGCCTGTCCTTCTTCACCGCAAAAGCTCTGGGTCAAAGACTGGCTTTTTGTGTTGTTTTGTTTTGTTTTTCTTTTATTGCTAAGGGGGCATGGGGTGGACGAACTCTCCTTTGGTTAGATTACATTAAGGGTCTTCCTCCCATCTCTATGGAAATCAGAAAATCTTAATTTTTGCAAGGGTAACAAATTACACCTTGTGATGCACAAGTATCTGGAGAACTGCTTGCAAGCGCATATATTCCCGATCCCCTTTTAACATCTATAATCCCTTGTAGTGAACAAGCTTCGGAGCAGTTCTTGGGAGCAATCTGAAAGACTGTCTCCTGGGCTACGGTCCTTAGTAAGACAAGGAATAAAGCATTTACTAACCTACTTTGAGTTGGCTTTCTTTCTGACCACAGGTGGAGAACAAAGCATCACAGAGCTGGAAGGCACCAGAATGTTCCTGCAGCAGCTTCTCTGGTCATCTCTTCCTACATGGCCCCCAGGGGCGTAGCAAATCCAATCGTGCCTGAGGGAGTCGGCGCGGGGAAGCTGCCCTCGCGTGTGTAGCCAAAAAGGGAACCCAGAGGTGGAGCTCTGACGTATCCAGACATACAGCTCTGTGGTTTCCAGCGGGTGACCTAGATTCTTTGCATCCATTTTCTAGTGGTCCTTGGGCTACAGAGTAAGAGGCCACAGGCCTGCAAAACCTTCAGAGCTAACCGGCCTACTTCGTAAATTGGTGATGAGATCTCTGTCTGAAATCTCCGTAAACCAAGGCTACATCCGGGGTTTGCCAATAGCCACAGTTTTAGGTTCAGCTGTGTCCCTTTTCAAAGGGTTGGGGACGCTTCTTTGCCTCGAGAGGAACTGATTTATGCCCTGAGGGCACTGTCCCATGTTTGCAGGAGCTCCGTCAAGGCCTCGAAGCCTCAGCCGCGGGTGCCGGCCTGAGCGAGCTCTGGGAAGCGCCATCACACGGCCCCGCCCCACCCCGGGGAGACAGCCGCTGGAGTGGAGGTCCGTGGTGGGGGAGGGAGGGAAGGCGGGAAGGGAGGAGGCCCCTGCTGGGGGCGGGGCTTGGTCAGACCGGAAGCTGAAGGCGCCCAACGCCCAGGAGGCCCAGAGCGCTGTCTAGCTGAGCGTCAGGACTCTGCGGTGAGCGCACCCCGGTTGCAGGAGGGCTTGGGTGAGGGTTGGGGGCGTGGGGTGGTTTGGGGTCGTATGGTTTGGTTTTTAAATACTTAAACCTGATAGAGTGGTATACTTTTCGGGCAGTGTTTATATGGGAAAAAATTATATTTATATTTACAAAACTCACAGTTTAAACAAAAGAATGTGCAGAAAAAGTCTGGAGTTAATCCAAAGTGATGGAAAATCAGAGTTTTGAGCAGACGTCTTGCACAGCCAAAATGTTGGGCATCTAGGATGCTGCAGGTTCCAGGAGGGGCCTCACCGCCTCGTGCACAGTGTGACCCTGTCATTGTGTTCTGGTCCTGAACAAATTTTCCATAGTGCCTTTTGTATCGAGGACTTGTTTTGCCTAAAACTGTGCAATGAGAGAGTGTTGAAGAAAATAGTGAAATAGAGCAACCGAGAAAAGCAGTTAAATGGAAAAGATGTTACTTTGTACAAAGCCAACTGTTCTTAAAAACAACTTGTTGATGTTTAGTGATCAGAAAGATGTTTTGAACATCTAAATTCTAAAATGATACTTTGATAATTATGAATGGGCAGTTTTACCACTTCGGTTTCTTTTTAGGAAGGTGACAGCATTGTGCCAGAAGCCTTAGTTAGGACTGGCATGCCCAGAGAAGGGTTAGTGTTTTATATAACTGGATATTGTGGAGTCAGGACATAGTTGTTGTGTAGGTGTATATAATGCGTGGGGTGTGTGAGATGGGACACACATAGGGATTTTCTCATTTAAAAATAACGCAGTCTGGTAAGCACTTGTGCAATACAACATTCAATTTTAGGAATGGACTATGGTTGTTAAGTAGGAGGTGCTTTTAGTAATTTATTTAATCCTTACGGCAGAGAGGTTGATTAATTTGCCGAGGTCACGCAGCTAGTTAATGGTAGAACCAGAATTTGAACCCAAGTAACCTGGCTCCAGTGTTTGTGCTCTTAACCACAACTCTATGTAGTTTCTAAAGAACACTTTCAAAATGGTCTTATTTTAAATCCTTAAAAGAGACAACAGCCATGACAATGGCTTTCAATATCAAGAATCCAGTATTAGAAGAAAAAAACCTTTTTGCCCTTTTCTGTGTAGGATGTCCTTGTTCTCTCTTCCTCACCAGTGCCATTCCTGCTTCCCCTTTCAAATCAAAACTCTTTAGGGGTAGAACTTCAAAAAGCTTTGGGCATGTGTAAGCAGAGGGGACTTGTGTGCAGTTTCTTGATGATTATCAGCATGTTCATTGTCATTTTTTTTTCAGGGCAATAGATCCTTAGACATAGTAAGGTCTAAAGAAAAAATATTTTTAGACTTTACAGGCCATTTGGTCTCTGTCACAAGGATTCAACTTTGCTGTATTTGGGTAAAAGCAGCCCTAGACAATACATAAATGAATGGGACATGGCTGTATTCCAAGGAAACTGTTTACAAAATCAGGTGGCCAGCTGGACTTGGCTTGTGAGCAAGGCTGTAGTTTGCCAACCCCTGATCTAGATCTTTAAGTAATTTCTGTATCATTTGCCTGAATAATGTTAATGTACATCAACTGTATGCTCTGTGTCAGGCACTGGGCAAACACATTAACATGTGGACTCATTCAATACTTACACTAACTCTATGATGTAAGTACTTTTAGAATCCTGTTTTACAGATAAGGAAATCAAAATGTGCAGTTTAAGTTACTCACGTATCTCATAGGCAGAGCTGGGGCGTCAGAGACTTTGCTGTAAAATACATTCTGTTAATAGGTCAAAACAAGGTTATCGTTTTGTAAGTATCTCAGTATTATTTTATTTGTATTTCATTACTCATTCTGATACACTTGGAAACTTATCTGTTACTGTTCCAGTTATCCATATTGCCTTTTGAGATCTAGTCTGCGGTTTTTGCTTATGGGCTTGACATTTCTAGCCTGCACCTTTAAATTTAAATAAAAATCCTGATTGCCCATTTTGCATTTGATGCTTAGCATGTAGTCATTAATATTTATATAAGGCTTACAAAACCCTGTTTATGGCTGTGAACATAAAAGATCTAATGACTTTGAAGAACACTTAAGAGCAGTATCCAAGTATTTAGGGATAAGTGCTTTTGGAAACACTCAACAAAACTATAGTGAGAGCTGCAGAGACAAGATTACTTCTCTCTGCAAAAAAGGACTAAAGACAAAAGACCATCCTGGGAACTTGAGGTTTTCTTTTTTTTTTTTTTTTCTTTTCAAGTATGCACGTGCCAGCTGAGAAAGCTGGAACAGATCAAATAGAAGGGTGTAATTCCAGGGGCACAACTGACATCCTTTGTGAGACTCTTTGGTCTTTCACCAAAGCATAGTGGCTCTAAATCTGACGTCTGGTGAATCTTACAGACACAATGATATCATTAAGCAAGCAGGCACTAGAAATCATCAGGAAATAATTTTTATACGCAAGAAGATATATGTTCTTTTGAACATAGTGTTTAAACTTAATAAAAAAGGAAAATTTACCATACACTATAAAATATATCTAAAAGGAATAGTCATTCTATTTAGAGTGCAGGGTATTCATAAGAATGTCAGAGTAAAACTTATTTCATGGTAGTTATTTTTTTAACTACGGAAAAGTTTAAACAAAGGCCTCAAGGAATACAACAAACCATGTTATTTTTGTGCCAAACATTCTTGGTTTTAACC
Organism: Ursus americanus; assembly: GCF_024610735.1. NCBI lineage: Eukaryota > Metazoa > Chordata > Mammalia > Carnivora > Ursidae > Ursus > Ursus americanus. The sequence goes on along the minus strand of NC_142139.1, from coordinate 38,471,008 downwards.
TTTAAGTAGTATCTCTGTTTTCCAGTAAAAACAAAAACTAAAGCCCGGAGTATAGAACCCTGCTTAAGGCTTTGTAATAGATCAGGAGAGAGGTGCTGACTGAATCTAGGTTTCTTGACTGTTTTTCAGTTTCTTATATAGTTGGATTAAACAAATAGCTGATAGGGAAAATTAAGTCATTTTAGGCAGAAGTTTCTGGCAGTTTTTCCCTTTGTTATTTTTTTTAATTCATTAGAACAAATAACATTATGGAAGTTTGCTGAGCATTATAACTATTTCAGTTTTTGAATGTATACTGAAGTTATATTATCCTATTCTCTTTATAGCCTAAATATATTTCACTGCAGAAATTGACATTAGATGAAGAAGTCACTTTTGCCCGCTGTCATTAGGTCACTAATACTAATACAATTCTTGTGAACATCAAAATAAAGAATCAGAGAATGTGAGAGATGAAGGGGAGTTTAGAGACTTTCTAGTGTGCAAAGTTTCTTAGCTTCAACAATAGTAGCATTTTGGACTGGATGGTTTTTTGTTTGGTGAAGTACAGTCTTGTGCTTTGTATCCATTTACCCCTGGTCTCTATCCACTTAAATGCTAATAGTCCATCAACCAACAACCCCCCCAACCCTGGCCCAGTTTCAGTTGTGACAATAAAAAATTCTCAATATTTCCAAAGCTACCTGGGGATGGTGGAGTGGTAAAATAATGTCTTACTGATATTTTCTGAATTAAGAAACTTTTCCTCATTTACCTAGTTAGTATCATAGCTAGGTCTAGTGTGTCAGAGGTAAGAGTAAACAAGGAATGCAGTTACGGATGTAATTTAAAGCCTGGCATTAAATAGAATTGACAGACGTAAAACGTTTATTTAGTAAGTTTATTCATGCTTTTATGGTTCTTTCTATTATGTTTAGTTTTTTTTTCTAGGACCTTCAGATTTTGCTATAGTCAGGGGTTGCAAAGTCACTAAACACACTGTTTAATTCAGCTTTTTTTTTTGGCAGCAAGACTTTCTCAATGAAGGAAGCAATGTGTTGATTTACATTCTAGTGCAAGCTCCTATCTCCTCACTATCCTATAGCAAAAAGTTCACAGACAAGCACCAGTCTGTGGTCCTCTGTTTGGTAGTGCTAATATAGATGATCAAGGCTCTAAGGGGGCTCCCTATCCAGGCCCCATTTCTTACCTTGGAGCTTTGTTTTCTGCCTGACATATTCACAAAGCACATCATATTATTAATTGTACTGAATTGATTAGCTGCAAATACTTGTTAATTCTCTAAAAATTTGTATTTGCATCTTTACAAGAATGTTTAGGAAGAGATGTTTTGAGACAGGTAAGTCTTATGATGGTGTCACTGATTCTTTCAGAAATTGATTAATTCCATAAATATATATATAAATTCCATATATATGTATATACACACACACACACACACACGCACGCACGCACATATCAGAGAGAGAGAGGTAGGCAGGCAAAAGGGGTGGGAGTACTTCCAGCAAGAGTGTTTAGGGGAGAGAAGAGTGTGTGCAGATTCCAAGGCAGGAAGGAATATGGTGGGAATGGGAAGAAGTTTCCTGAAGCTGAGGCTAGAGTTCAAGGGGAAAATGAGGCCTTGGAAGAGTAACAGAAGGCAGATGGTGGAGAGCTTGTAAGATAAATTAAGTAGTTTTGATTTTATCAAAAGGACAATGGAAAGCCAGGGCTGACTTAATAGAGATTTAACAAAGAATATCTATCAGAAAACTGTTTCCATGATCCAAAGGTTTGCAGTTTTTTTGTTGCTTTCATCTTAGAACTGGTCTTAAAAGTGACCTAGGAGAGAAGAACTAAATCATAATTATGAGGATATCAAAGAAGTTATTTTCTAACTATATGAGTGTTTGTGGAACGATGCCAAGCTAAACACTGATCAACATCAGATTGCAATTTTGCACATACAAGAGGTTATTTGGTTCAGAATCTAACAGGCAGGAAAAAGATCTAGGAATGTGACCAGATCTTTTAGGCAGGAGAGAAAAGCAATGGTTTCTAAATTCAACTTAGAAAGCTAGTGGCCACAGTAATTTCTATTAGCATTTGAATAAATAACCTTAGCCCTAACTAGAGCGTGCACATTTGGAAAACAGTCACAGTTTTGGAGAAAGCTGCTGTCAGTTCAGTTTTTGTTCTGCTGATGGAGCAATCTGTTCCTGTTATGGTGCCCTGCTACCTCGATGAAATGGGGAGATTGCAAGCTGTACAATTGGGAAACCAACAAAGTCAAGCTGTCCTGACTTTTTTGGTTTAGCCTTTGAATTGTCAACTGAGCTATAAACTGGGACATGCTTCACACAGGAGGAGGCCCATATTGCTAACCTCCTAACGTAGAATGCTTATTATTTTCCCCCGATTTAATTGAACATATGATTGTTCTATGGAATATGAAGAGAGTATGGCCATTGAATCAGAGGATGACTACAATAATATCTTGGTGCTCTTTGATGTAAAACCAGAGTGTATGTGACAGAGTGGGGGCTGGCAATAACTCCTGTCATTTTTCAGCTTTAAAGAGTAAGTCTGACTGCTTCCTTTTGTACTTCATGTAGATGACCAAGACAATGAGAACATTATTAATAGTAAATTCTAGTTAGTAATTTTCCCTGAAGCTATTGGACAAAATTCTTTTTATATCATGAGCTAATAAATAGGAATCTAGTATATTATGCATGCTGCCTCTCAGACTTTGAAAGCCGGGAAGTTTTTTATTATATGTTAGAAAAAAATACCATTTTCAGGATTATTTTGGGACATGTATATGGTAAAAGTACCATTCAAAATGTTTTAAAATAAATGTTAAATATTTGGCACAATCTTTTGAGATGCTTAGTTAAACACAAGGACTTCTGTGAATTTTTGCACTAAAATATCAAATTCTTTTCAAATGAAGGTTTGAGGACAATTATTTTGGTCATATTGGCTTTGGTAGTAATTCTATTCATTCAATGTGCTTTATTTCCTGGCTATCTATTTATCTGTGTGAGAGAGAGGGAGTGTATGCGTGTGGGGGGGGAGGGGCAGAGGGAGAGAGAGAATCTTAGGCAGGCTCCATGCCCACCGTGGGGCCCCACGTGGAGCTTGATCTGAGGACCCTGAGATCATGACCCAAGCCAAAATCAAGAGTTGGACGTTTAACTGACTAAGCCAGCCAGGTGCCCCTATTTCCTGCCTTTTAAAATACCTTTAAATGCCTTTTACATTTGATTCTGAGAAAATTAAAAATGTGTGTGATAGAGATTTTTTCTTTTACTCAAAAAATAAAAAATCTTAGTAATTTTCAACTTAGTTTTGCATTCCAAGTATGGGTTTACATTAAAAAAGATCTTTCAAAACCTGTATGTTTTGTTTTTCTTTTTTTGTGGGGGTTAGCAGGTAATTGTTAGGCTATGACTGGAACTTTAAGCAGTATTGTCATTCTGTCTACATGATTCTTGAAAATAATAGGGGAAATTTCTTCACTGGGAATGGAGCAAAGATGTTGTAAGTATAAAAGTTGCAGGGTGAAAATATTTTAATGCCATACTTAAAAACTATGTTAAAATAGGAGTGGAGGAATTGGCCATGGTAGAGACATGTCTTTCAAGATTGACAGAGGGCTTAGAAGAGAGCACTGAGGATATCAAAGACTTTTTTTTTTTTTTTTGGTGGATAGTGGGTGTCTAGAACTAGCTACATTTTTGGAGGAAAGAGGAATAAGAGTTGGATATGAAGGGGATTTGATTTACCGTTCGTGTTTTTTCACTCTCGCCTCAGTGGATAGTCTTCATATCTTTCCAGCTGTTTCCTTTTAAGAGGAAAATTTCTAATTATTATTTTTTTGGCTCCATAACAGCTATGCACACTAAATATGAATAGTTCGGCAGACTGATAGTAGTTAGGGAATCTGGTAAATAGTTTTCCCCAAACTGAGATATTGGGCAGTCTTCTTTTGATTTCTGTTATTGCGGTGAATTAGTAATATTGATTCTCAGACTCTATCATTATTAAGCATTTCTCCATATAGTTAAATCTAAGTTTTTTTTTTTAAAGATTTATTTATTTAGAGAGAGAGACTGTGTAGGGGTGGGGAGGGGCAGAGGGAGAAAGACTCTCAAGCAGACTCCCTGCTGAACACTGAGCCCAACGTGGGGCTCAGTCTCAGGACCCTGAGATGATGACCTGAGCTGAAATCAAGAGTTGAATGCTTAACCAACTGAGCCCCTCCATATAGTTAAATCTAATTGCTTTTTAAAATTCTTGTTTAAGATTTCCCACAATAAAGATTTTTTTTAGATTAAAAACATTTTTTAAAGTAATCTGTACATTCAACGTGGGGCTCGAACTCATGACCCTGAGATTAAGAGTTACACACTCTTCTGACTGAGCCAGCCAGGTGCCCCACCCACAGTAAAGATTTTAACGTATTTTTTCCTTCTCTTTCAGTTCTCTCCCAATTTCTCAAGCTTCTCAGTTTTTAATGTGTAGTATGTGCAGTGAGTGCTGAACTAGCCACTTCTGTGCTTTGAACATGATTTTTACCCTTTCTAGACCCTTCTTTACTCATCCAGAAAATAAGGAGATGAACTAAAGCAGTGTATCTCAGTGGGGATTATCATAAATCAGGTTTTGTGCAGGCAGACTCTGAGAGGGAGACTTCAGTGCACAAGATTTACTGGTAGATGTTTGCAAAAGACACTCCTGGGAAGAAGTTAGGATGGCAGGATGGGGCAGAAGGAGAAGCCGAATTGCAGTAGGATGGCCCTGAGGTCTCAGCCACTCCTACAGGGAGCCACAGAGAAAGAAAGGCCCAGTGGAATTGTCCCAAGTGGAAGCAGGCCTTTGCATGCCTTTATCTGCCAGATATCACCTATGGGTTCCTCCTGGAGGTGCAGTAACTTTGAGCAATGCCCAGTGAGGAGCATAGCTGTGAACCATAAGCAGACAGTATTCCCAGCCACTGGGGGATTGGGTTTGAAGAGAGGTTCTGGGCAGAATACCAGCTTCTACTACTATGAGCACTTTGGGCAGGACAATTCTTTGTTATGTGGAATTAGCCCAGGCATTGCAGCCCTATAGCATCCCTGGCCCCACCCACCAGGACTATGAAGCATTCTCCACATTTCCAAACAACCCCTGACACTCTGATTTGAGGATCATAGGAGATCACTAGGCTGAAGCATTGCTCAGTCTACTGCGGATCTAACATTGTTGTTTCTGGACGAGTGAGTATATTTGGGATGAGAGTACCACCTGATCAAAGTTAGAAAAGATCTGACAAAAGAATGAGTGTATTATGCCTCAAATAATGCTGTGCTGGGCCTAGTTGAATATAAACAGTTCTGGGGAATTACTGGCTCAAAGGGCATGAAGATTTTAAAGAGTGCTGCTGTGTGTTGCTCTGTGGAGTGGTTGGGCCAATTGATATTCTCCCTAGCTTTCTAGCAATCATAAACTTTTGCTATTTTCTCTCTATTAAGTTGAATCTCTGTAAATTTCATTGTAGACGGAGTCCAGCAAGATAGGTAAGAAGTGGCAAGATAGGTAAGGAAGCTCGTGTACAGCAAGCTAGGCTACTGTGTCTGTTTTTATCCAGGTTTCACTAATGCTTCCAAGAACCCCTCTGATAACATGAGGAGAGCCAGGCAGAAGGGAGCGGAAGATTGCTGGGCCCCTTATCTACAATTAATGTTTAAGAAAAACCAGAACTCTTAAAAGAGATAAGGATTTATGGAGAAGAAAACAGAAATGTTTTAAATACTCACTGTACAATTCAAACTCTCTTGATGGTAAACCTTTATTAGATTAGTTTAATTTAGATTAGTTTAGATTAACAGGTTTGATTAGTTCAACGCTGTCTTTTGAATATCTATTTTGAGTTTAGAAAGAAATATCTGTGGTTAGCCTCATCTTGTTCCCCAGGGGCCGGCTGGTGCTGGGTTTGGCAGCCTCTTTGGAGAAAGACTCAATGAGTGTGGAGACTAAAATAACAAATTTGTTTTGATATTGAGTGATTCCAGAACACGATTTGGGACTTTAAAATTAATTGCAGAGGTATCCAGCTATTATCTGTGAACAGAAAACCTATTGTTTTCCACATTTATACACAATTCTTGATGTGGTCAATTTTAGGATCCTTTATTTTCCCCGTTTATTTTTATTTTCTGTAATTATAGTTCATCCAGTAAATAATTAATTTTCCCTCATATTTTAGTGTGTCAGCAGATAATGATGCTTTTCTACATTGGTAGAACACGAGTCAGCCAGTCAACAGCATATGGTGGACACCAACACTGAGTGACCCATGTCACTTGAAAAACAAGTTGCTGTGTGAAGAAACTTATAATTTTACTTTGGAAAAAACCTAAAATTATAAGGGCTAGGTTAAGTATTTTGTATTAACTGCGTCCCTTGATTTTATATTTTTATAAGTGACTAGTCAATTATTCTAAATGTAAAAAATACTAGGAAGGTAGGTGTATTTTGCTATAATAGCACCCCCCCCCAGTATTCTGCTATAAAAACAGATTGGTTTTCTGTAATTAATGTTTCTGGGTCTATTAAAATAGGTTGATATTTTGATCTAGGTTGTTTCATTGTAAGAAGCTTAAATAATTATTACAAGGTCAAAACACATTTATTAAAGACAAATCAGGAACTCTGGAAACAAAAGGAAGAAAACAAAATACATTCATAATCCAATCATTTATAGACAACCATGCTTATATAAACCTTGGTTTATATTCTTCCAAGCTCTTTTCTTCTTTTTGGTTACACAGTTCCAGACTTTAAAAAAATGTATTTAGTTACATATAAAATGTATTACATTATTAATAATTATTTCCTAGTCTACTTTAATTAAGTCTGTCACGAACAAATTTCTAAATTTGGATCCACTTTATTTTCTAAACAAATGAATGACATTTCATACTGTGGAAACACTATAATTTGACCAATAAATTGAAGGACATTTATGTTGTTTTAAATATGCCATTTTTGGTAGAGCATGATGATGATAATTAACAATACTGTATTATATACTTGAAAATTTTTAAAGGAATAGATCTTAATGTTGTCACAGCACACACACACACACACACGAGAATTACAATTATGTAAAGGAATAAAGATGGAGATGTTAACTAATCTTATTGTGGTAATCATTTTGCAATATATACATGTATGTAATCATCATACTGAACATCTCCAACTTATGTATGTGATATGTCAATATCTCAGTAAAGCTGGGAACAAATTAAATTTAAAAAGCCATTGTTTTAAGTAATTCTTCAGAAATATCTTTGTATGTAATTCATTGAATGCTTGTTAGAGTAGTTCCTTAGAAACGGTCCTAGCAGAATTGCCACTTTTTTTTTTTTTAAAGATTTTATTTATTTGAGAGAGAGAGACAGCCATCGAGAGAGGGAACACAAGCAGGGGGAGTGGGAGAAGAAGAAGCAGGCTCCCAGCGGAAGATCCTGATGTGGGGCTCAATCCCAGAACTCTGGGATCACGCCCTGAGCCGAAGGCAGACACTTAACGACTGAGCCACCCAGGCGCCCCTGCCACGTTTGAAGGCATGCACATTTTTGAATTTGATACAGATTGCCAGATTTCTTTCCAGAAAGGTTGTACAAATTTACATGCCCATTATCAGCCTATAACCTTCCCCATCAACACTGTGCATTGACTATCTTATTGACTTTTTACAGATAGGTGATTATCAGCTTATTGTTTTATTTACTTATTTATTTTTATTATTTATTTATTTAAAGATTTTATTTACTTATTTGACAGAGAGACAGCCAGCGAGAGAGGGAACACAGGCAGGAGGAGAGGGAGAGGAAGAAGCAGGCTCCCAGCAGGGGAGCCTGATGCGGGGCTGGGTCTCAGAATGCTGGGATCATGCCATGAGCCAAAGGCAGATGCTTAATGACTGAGCCACCCAGGCACCCCAGCTTATTGTTTTAATCATTATGTTTTGATCATTAGTGAGATTGAATATCTTTTCTTTTAGTTATTGGTCATTTGCTTTTCTTGCATGAATTATCTCTTTATGTCTTTAAGTTTTAAACTATAGTGTTCATCTTTTTAAATAGATTTAAAGTACTCTATTGGTTAAGGATATTAATCCTTTGTCATGTGTACTACAAATATTTTCCCCAATAATTTCTCTTTGTTTTTAAATTTTGTTTATGGTGTATTTTCTTAAACAGAAATTGTAATTTTTACATGTAAAAAAAATTTTTTTTTAGAGAGGGAGAAGGAGAGGAAGTAGGGAGGTGCAGGGGGAGAGGGAGAAAGAGAATCTTAAGCAGGCTCCATGCCCAGTGTAGAGCCTGACACAGGGCTGGATCTTACAACCCTGAAATCATGACCTGAGCTGAAATCAGCAGTTGGGCACTTAACCTACTGAGCCACCCACGCACCCCTGCATGTAAAATCTTTTCATATTTTCCTTTATGATTTCTCAATTTCAGTACATGCTAGAAAGAACAGTCTCAAGATAAAAATATTGTAGTTTTTATTATTTAAAATTTTTTTTCTAAGATTTTATTTTTAAGTAATTTCTATACTCAACATGGGGCCCAGGTTCACAACCCAGAGGTCGAGTTGCAGGCTCCACTGACTGAGCCAGCCAGGCACTACAATATTGTAGTTTTTAAAATATGCTATTGGATTTAACACATAAAACGTTATTGCTTCTGGAATTTATTTTTGTGTATTATGGTGTGAGATAGTATTTCTTTTTTTTCTAAATAGAGGGTAATTGTCAGAGTTATATTTGTTTTATAATTCATTCTTTCCCACTTATTTGAAATTATCCTTTTATCTTCCACTTAGTTCCCCACTATGTGTAAATATACCTAGATTTTCTGTTCTCCTCCATTTTATGTTTACAATAGAATAAGAGAAGATTTGATCACTTCCATCTCTTACGAGAATGAGTCTAGTGCTTCATTATTAAGGATATTTGTTTTTGTGTTTATTTGAAAATGTTTTGATCATGTTGAAGGAATTTCTATCTTTAATAAAAGCTTAAACAGTGTATCATTGTATATGTCAATTTTTTTTGAAATGCATTTTTCAGTATCTATTGGAATGACCCGATTGTTATTCTTATTCAGTCTTGCACTAAAATGATTTTTATCCATAGATAGCCTACTGTTCCACCTTTTTGGCACTCTTAGTATAAAGACTACATGTTTTTGATGTTATTTGTAAGTAAGTTGCTGGATATAATTTTTTTCTTTTTTTAAAAATATTTTATTTATTTACTTGAGAGACAGGGAGAGAAAGAGAGCATGAGCAGGGGGAGGGGCAGAGGGAAAGGGAGAAGCAGGCTCCCTGCTGAGCAGGCCCATGTGGGACTGGATCCCAGGACCTGAGATCATGACCTGAGCTGAGGGCAGGTGCTTAACCACCTGAGCCATCCAGGCGCCCTTGGATATGAATTTTTAGTATTTTACATAAGAGGCCTGTGTTTATATTTCTTTTCTTCTCTTTTCTTTTCTTTTTTTTTTTTTAAAGATTTTATTTATTTATTAGAGAGAGAAGCAGCCAGTGAAAGAGGGAACACAAGCAGGGGGAGTGGGAGAGGAAGAAGCAGGCTCCCAGCAGAGGAGCCTGATGTGGGGCTCAATCCCAGGACTCTGGGATCACGCCCTGAGCCAAAGGCAGACGCTTAATGACTGAGCCACCCAGGTGCCCCTTGTGTTTATATTTATAAGCACAACTGACACACTGTTTTCTGCCTTTGTCATCTTTTTGTTAGGTTTTGATACCAAGTTTTTTTTTTTAAGATTTTATTTATTTATTTGAGAGAGAGAGAGAGCAGGAGCGGGGTGGAAGGATAGAGGGAGAGGGAGATGCAGACTCCCTGCTGAGCAGAGAGCCCGATGCTGGACTCCAATCCCAGGACCCTGGGATCATGACCTGAGCCAAAGGCAGATGCTTAACTGACTGAGCCACCCAGGTGCCCCCCAAGTTTATCCCTGACTCAGAAAATAAATTTACATACCTTTTTTCTTTTTTCTATAATCTGGAATTTTTGAAATAATATCTTAATTATATCTTTCTTGAAAAATTGAAATAATTAATGCAAGAAAGTGCTGGTCTGACAGTTTTTTGAATCTAGGTCTGTGACAACTTCCTCATCTTTTCCCCATGGTTTTAGTTTTGTTTTTTTTTTCTCTTTTATGTGGTCAATTTTAGTAATGTGCATTTTCCTGTAAGAATATCCCCAGGTTTTCAAATTTTTAGCATGGTAGTGTTCAAAATAGTCTCTTAAACTTTTTTTTCAAAATCTTTGTGTTTCTGACTCCTTACCTTTCTGGGTCAGCAGACAGCATGTTAATAGATGAGAGTATGGACGTAGGGGCCACACTGCTTGGACTTGAATCCTAGCTTCTCTGTTTATAAGCTGTGTGACCTCAGGTAAATTACTTTATTTCTCCTGCCTCTCCAACTATAAAATGGTGAAAAAAGTGGTTCCTACCTCATAGGGTTGTGGTAAAGATGAAATGAGGCAATATATGTGAAAAGTGCTTTAGAATGGTGGCATTTATCAAAACTCCATAAACGTTTATATTATTATTATTACTTATCCCTAATTTTGTGGATATTCCCTTTCTCCCTTAAAAATATTAGACTAGCTGGTGGTTTATCTATTACATTTGTTTTATCTTATTGTCTTCCATTTTACCTTCTACCCTGATTTCCTCTCATTTTTGTCCTTTTACCATATATGTCTTTATAAATTACTGCAAATGTAACAAAGCATTTGATAAGTATAGTTTAAAATGCTTAAAAATTTGATAACAAATACTTATTGCTTTTGAAGAAATTATAAAGATGTATACAGAATACGTTTGCAGCAGGTATAGTTAGGAGATCCTAGATGCCAAGCCAGTATTCTTTTGCAGAATCCCAGATGCCAGAGTTCAGACTGTGAGGAAATCCTCTGGCTGGACAATTTTAAGGAGGTAGAGTTCTTCTTGACCTGACAAAGTCTATCCATCTCCTGTCCCTTCTGCCAAGTCTGCCACTGCTATTGAACAGCACTTAGGGGTGCCTATTATACCTAGAGGAGAGGGTCTACCACCACTCAGCAGAAGGCCAAGGTAAAGCAAGCTCAGAGGAAGCTTTCTGATATGACTCTTATTCCGGCGCATTCTCTCCACCTTGACTTTCTGCAAACTGGGAGGTATTAGGCCTGGACTCTTGATGGCATTTGCAGTGATCCTGAGAATAGATCTGTATATATTTTTCTCCTTCCCCTCCAGTACCTCTATTTTGCCAGTCTCCCTCGTGTTTGTCCCAAAAAAATTTCCTATCCAAGGGCTCGCCAATTTTGAGAAGGCCTTCCCTCTCCAAGAAAGGTCCTGTTATTGCGATAGAACCCCAAATTCTATTTTATTGCAGTAATACACAGATTGCAGGATTACCAAAGAAGCCACAGTGATTCCCTCTTTTTTATCTGCTAGTCAATGCAATGCCAAGTAGAGTATATACGCTAACTGTATTGGGCCTGGGCTCTGATGTCATTTACAGTGATCTTGAGTCACCCAGAGCAGTGTGCCTTCCTCTGGGACAAGGTAGATGATGGTGGGGTTTTCTTTCCCTTTCTGCTAACTTTCTGCAGACCCTACAGGTCTATCATACCAAGGAATGGGGTTTAGCAAAGTAGGAATTATGGTCTCTTTTATAAAAAACGTTTCCTACCAGCAGAAATTATGGTCTCAGGGGACATCTAGACAGAAATTTCTTACCTTATTTGAGACACTGTAGAATGAGAGTGGAGACAGTGGGGCAGAGAAAAAGGAAAAAACCCCAACCACATAAGGATGTGTTATTAAGGTCGCTGCTATAGGCAGTGGGGGCACTCTTCCATCTGAACCTCTGAGAAGGGTGCAGAGTGCTTCCTAAGAATAGGAGACTGGAGCAGAATCCATGGGCTTCCATTACCCACTGGTTGAGAGCTAACCTCCAGGGTGTTAACTCCTCTCCACTCATGAGTGTGTCTGAATCCCCCTGTTCAGGGCAAACTGTCCGGACTTTTTCACTTTCTGCTTTTGCTTCTGGTTTTCTAATTCATACCCAAGTGTATTTATTCCTGATTTGTGAGCTTTGCCTGAGGTTTCCAGACATTGTGGTTGCTCTTCCTGCTGAAGTGAAAATTGGCTTTTTCAGCTTTAATTCTTTCCATTCTCAGATATTATGGGAAACGAACAAAAACAATTTCAAATATTGTCTTGGTGTTGTATACTTGCTTTGGCCATCCCACTTATTCAAGCTTGACTCTCCTGGAACCTAATTCTGCTGTTCATCTTTACTTCCTTGCTAAAACTTTGGTCTTATCCTAAACCCCTGCTTGGAGACTCAGATAATGATCCAGTGAGGGAAAGTAAGGTGCTAAAGGGAAGGTGTGTCTAGAAGAATGGTTAGCCCCACCTTGCAAGCTCTTTATGGGAAGCCAGCATTCAGGACTCATTATGAATAAAATCCACTGTATGCCCACTGATGCTTACTCTTGGGCTTGCTTTTGTTTCTAGTACATCTCTAGGTTCCATGCCTCCAATTTGCTGCCTGTAACCTTGGCAAGTTCTTAAATTTCTTTGACCTTTAGTTCCTGCAGCTGTAAAATGAGAATACTAATAGGTAATGATAAAATCACCTTAACTGGATTCTTATGGCTGGCATATTAGCTACTAGTGTTGGAATCTTGAGTTTTCCAATAGATTCATTTCCTACCCAGCAGTCAGAAAAGCTCCATGGCGGTTGCTCTCTGGGCCCTCATCAGAACTTAGGGCCAGCAAGGCTTGTAGGACCCAATATGCTGGCTCCTGCCCACCTTCTGTCTTTGCTTTTTGTCTTTTGACACAGAGATCCATAATTAACTTTGTAGAGCGTTAATAACACCGTACACTTTCTTACATTACACATGTTTAGAGTGAGTTAATAACACCGTACACTTTCTTACATTACACATGTTTAGAGTGTTTACATATATTGGCCCATATAATCCTTCGGAAAGATAGATTTTATAATCTCTATTTTATAGCTTAAGACCAAAATCAAAATTAAAATGAAACAAACAACAGCAAAATCCAGTGTCTCTGAGTGATTACAAGCTAGCCTGATGTTATGCGTCCAGCAAGAATTCCAATCAGGGTTCCAATTCAGGCTTTCAGTTTTAAGCAACTCTTCCAATAGTGTGGCTCTTCATTTTATCCTCCAGATACTTGGTCTATTGTCCTAAGACAAAAAGCAAACAAAACGAAACACAACAAAAACCTCTCTATTTAAAGATTTTTTTTTTTTTTTTTTTAAAGCTCATCATTTCTGTTCTCTCTCATTCTAAGCTTAGAAGCCAAGGTGCAAGTTTGGTAAATATATTACCTTGATTTGTTGCCCAATATTGTAACAACTTATTCCCTGTTTCCTCCATCTTGTGTTCTTGAAGGGATTTGCTATACTTTTGATTAATCTCTGAAAAGCCTAGAAAGATATCAGCATCTCTTAACCACTTTCTCTCTCTTAGAAATATTTGTGGCAGCCAGGCCTTTCTCCACTTGTGGAGATCAAAATAAAACTACTTAAAGAATGGAATGCTTGAAAGCTTCTCTGACTTTATTTCAACCTTGATGACATTCTTGTTTGCTTTATTACCAGTTTGGTGTGGGGAATTCAACTAAAAGAAACTGCCAGATGTAAGAGAGATAGTAATTGCTGAAAAAGTGAAAGTTTGGGGGCTTCTGCATTTGGACTAACTCAAACTACTAGCCAGCCTTTCATTTTCAGAAACATTCCAAGGAATTTAAGTCCTGCTTTTCTGCAGTGTTCTTATCCACTGTTCTATTTTTCAGGTAGCACATGTTTATAGTTTTTATACTGAGTTCTTATGTAAAAAAGAAATCAGATGAACACATGCATGTTCTTCATTCATAAATCCCCAAATCCTGAAATCTTTTTTACAGTGTGCCCAGTGTGACATAATAGTGAAAAGTTACAAGTCAGTGTTGGTGGTGAATTATGACCAAGGTCACGGAAAACACATTGCTTTTTCTAGTGGTTGCATGATTATCAGGTCTCTGATGATAAATCTGCATCCACTGGAAATGCAGTTAACTTACCTTGGTGATTTTGATTTATTAGCCTTGCAATGGACAAGGTTGCCCATTTGTTAGTGCTTGTTTTATATTTGAATAGCTTGGAAGCATATAAATTTGAGGCATAGCTTAAAGTTTGTCTAGTATTTCATATTTTATAGAAAGCATCTGATCAGAGGACTTCAACTTCTGTTATTTCTATTGTCACACTATTCAGTTTTTAATATAGTGAGGACATTTGATTTGCATTTTAGAGCATCTTTCTTTGTGATCAATGCTGAAGTTTCTAAGAACTGGCAGAACTCTAAGAAAAGCATGAAAATCATAGATGAATAATCAACTTCATTTGGAGAGTAAAAGTTAAGTGGCTTAAAGGGAGGACATTGAAAAACTAGTGATTGGTAAGATGTATTCTATTTGAGCTTCTCTTTGAGCCTTTTGTTAAAAACAGACATAACTGTGAGGGCTTTTATTAAAAATTATATTTAATTTTAATTATACAGAAGAATCTTCTAGCATTGGTCTGGAAAGGCATAAATAAGATTCTTGACTGAATGAAAGGATGTGACTAGAATGAGCACTTACGATATGGGCTTTGAGTGCCAAAATGTAGAATAAATTCCAGGGCTAACCTGACCGTAGAAGGAGTTATGTGTCAGCCCAAGTTCTCCTTTCTCCTTCCTTATTGCAACCCGAGGCATAACACCTAATAGGAGCTTTTAGCTGGGTTTCTCAGCCTCCACAGAATAGTCATTTGGGGCTGCATAATTATGGGGGCAGGGGAGTCGTCCTGTGCATGGTAGCTCTCTAGATGTTGGTTGCACTACACCTGATTGTGATAACCAACGATGTCTCCAGCCATTGCCAAATGTTTCCCCACCCTGGGAGTAAAACTCACCCCTGACTGAGGACTGCTGTTTGATGTTCATGTTGCAGGAAAGAGAGAAAAATGACCCTCAAGAAGGTATCCATCTCGAGTCCATTGGGGTGTGTATTAAAATAAGATGCAAATCACAGTATTTAAACCATTTGCTATTAAATAGCACAGTCAGGTTGAGCTAACCGTTATAACCCGAGTGTTATTTAAATATTCTAGATCTGGCAACTGTGTAACATTTGATAGTTTTGCATTTGTTGTTGCATTTGAATACAACATGGAGAATGATCAAATTTTTTGATGTGATTTAATACTTGACGTTTATAAATACTGAAGTTTTAATCATCATGGACAACTGTAATTTTATACTATTACATGATGTTAAATATTTTAAGAAATGAAAAATAAGGAATGTTCATCCTTCAGTTAACTTTTATTGATTCTTTTAAATCTTACTTGTTGAAAGTGGAGTCTTCCTTCTGTGAGGCACTTTACTCTTTTCTGTGGTCAGATTTGGTATTCTTCACCAAGGAAGTTAGCCTGTATTCTTGTCTGGAACAGAAGGGATCACCTTGATATAAGTAGTTCTATAGTAACAGCCAATTATCATCTAGTACATCACAAGGAAATATTCTGATTCTAGAATTCTTTGAGTGTCTAATCAAGGCAGACATATGGGAGAAGTTGGAAATAACCACAGGATTGTCAGGATCTAGAAAACTGTCTCAGTTATTCATGACTTATTTGGAATTGGTTTTAAACAAAATTTTAAAGTTGGATAGTTACAGATTAAAAGAAGAATAAAGGAAGAATATAGGGATTGGGTACTATCAAGCAACTGAGATCATTATTACATTGGGGCAGTGTTTGGTTCTATACGTGTCATTGGAGCTAAGGCAAAAGGTAAGTAGTTAAGCAATATCAGTTGGGGTAAGTAGTATTAATTATTTATTTTTTAAAAAAAGCTTTTAAATTATTCTGCAAGGTACTTTTTTTATTTTTTATTTTTTCGTCACGGAAATTTGTCCAAAGAAATACATTCTTTTAGGATTTGACAAAATTATATTGATAGAGTTTTTTTCTTAGAGATGTTGAGATATATTGTCAACAGTGTTTTCTGTTTTATTAGATGGAAAAATGTTGTCAGGTAGCTCTCAGAGTTTTGTGCCTTATAGGAAGGAAAGCAAATAGCCTCAGAAGGAAAAAAATTTAAGTGGAGCCTACTAATATACCACATTGTGTATGAAGATAATTAAGGCCTCTGGC
Source organism: Ursus americanus (assembly GCF_024610735.1). Taxonomy (NCBI): domain Eukaryota; kingdom Metazoa; phylum Chordata; class Mammalia; order Carnivora; family Ursidae; genus Ursus; species Ursus americanus. Next base: position 38,454,733 of record NC_142139.1, on the reverse strand, counting down.
CAATGTCTGATTTTAGGTAGCATTGCATCTTCATGCCAGCTCAGTTATAAACTATATCCCCATGTAGCCTTGTGAGTTGATTCACTTATTTGGGGTACTTAAAAATTTTCACTTAAAAGTTGAAGAATTTTACCAAATTAAATAAATTTAGTGTTAATTCTGAGCTGTTACAACTGTTGTCAACAGAGAGCAATACTCCTTTGAGAAAATAAAATTATGCCATTTTTCAAAGAATAGGACACTGTTGTTTTTGTTGCTTTCCTTTAAAAGTCAGTTCCATCACTAAACAATCCATGTTGTTTAGATATGGACTTTTCAAGTGTACTTGGACACAGACATATTTAATCTCTAGATATATTTGTACTGAATGAGGCATGAGAAAAATCCCAGATTTTAACTGTAATAATGTGATACAGATTTTAAAGTGGTAATATATAGGATCTATGTGAACATTATACTTTTTCTTTTTTTACTATTGATGTTATCTGTCCATTGGATCAAATTCTAATGATAGACCAACAAGATAGATCAGAGAACTTATTCAGAGAAATTATTCTCAACTGTTCCTAAGTGAAGTGGAACAGAGGCGAATAGTGATTGTTAGAATCACCAGAGTAATCATTCCAGACCCCTGGTTGGTATTTGTGATTTGCTATGAAAAAATCTGCCCTAGAGTTCTGAAAATGTACTCAAACATGTTATGTTTACACTTTTGAAGTGATAAAGTATAAAGACATCACTTTGTCGATCCTTAGTGATTTACCCTATTGACTTAAGGCAATTAGCTTGATATAGAGATTGGGTGGTTCTTTTAGAACAGGTTGTGAATACAGTTCTGGTGATAAGAGATCCATCATTTTCTAGAGCTGTTTCCAGTACAACATAGCCAGTTGTATGTTTTCAAGGGGAGGAAGTTATAGGCTTCTACTGTGATTTATAATATGGAAATATCAGCATAAATTCTTTTGGAGTGAAATAATGTGATCATTAGCTGATGGAAATTTGCTCTTCACTATTTCCTCTTGGAATGTCTTACAGTTTTTAAACATAACTCTCTGTATTTGAGAAGTTTGGGTAGTGTGCAAAGCGTTTTATACTGATGAGCATTAAAGAACCTAGGACCCAGGCTCTGTTTGATTTTCTGTATCTTAAGCTTATCCAGAGTCTCCTGCTTATTTTTAGAAATGTGGAGGAATTCAGAAGATTCTTTTCAACTGCCTCAAACAATTTAGGCATCTCTTTCATGAAGCCCTAGATCCCAGCATGTTCCTAATGAATCGCAGATTTCTAGTTTTTGGGATGTTTGTAATGAAGCTTTGGGGTTCTAAATGGGTCAGAGCAGATTTCGTACTTTGTCACGTTGTGAGAAATTCTAAGAGGCAATCTGTGCTAAAGACTCCGGAATAATAATTTTGCCACCTGCTGGTTTCTTTGTTTTTCTAGGGAGAGGACTAACCAATGAGAGTTCTTTAAAGGTATTCCTTATTGAGAGATGGGTCAGTTTGCTCCAGCTCAGTATAAAGATGAGTCAAATAAGATTCTAATAATTTAATAAGATTCTAATAGTTTACGTGAAAACTGTTCTGTTTGGCTTAGATCTAGATTTGTTTTCTACTTAAAATTAAATGTGGAGAAACTGCACTAAAGAGCACCCAGCACCCAGCTCAATTCTTTCTTAAACTTCAATTGATCTGGTTGGAGAGATGAAAAATTCTTAAATTACTTGTAATGTTGATGATTTTCGCTCCTCTGTTTTGTCTTCCTGGAAATCCTGCTTTTTAGTCATTGACCTCCGAAACTGGTCTCCTACCTTTTGTATCTTTCCTCTCTCTCTCTCTCTCTCTTTCACATCTTTTTATCCTTTTGATCTACTTTCTGGGAGATCACTCCAATTTTACCTTCTAAGCCTTATACTGATTTTTAAATCATGCTTTTTAGTTTCTAATAATTCTTTTTATGGTTGTTCTTTGAATGTTTCTTATTTGTGACATTTTGGTCTCTTGTATCATGAATGAGATATTTTGACTTCTTGCTCTGATTTTTTTAAAAAAGTTTTTTTTTTCTTTTCCCCCTGAATAGCCTCTGTGTCCTACAAGTTGCTTCTTAAATAAGATGTTTGTTTTCATTTGTCTTCCCTGAATAAGGGACTAAAAAGCTTCTTGGAAGCTCCAAGCATTTTAGTAATGTCAAATTTAAGTTTTACTGTGGGAGACAAGAATAGGTCATTGGTTGGGTTGATCAGACTCCCTAGAGAAATTGTATTCTAATCTCCTTTCTGGAGGGAAAAGTTCTGGCTGTCAGGCATCTGGCACTAGGAAAGGGGCTATGGAAGGAAGGTGTCTTAGCATCTTGTATCCCATACGCACAGTTACTTAATCCTTGTTTTCGGTAAATTTCCCATGTCCTCAGTTGCTTGGGATTTCCCCGATCTAAAGACCTTCTGTTTTACTCTTTTCAGGCTTCAGTGGGAGTGGTGGAGGTAGAAGTGGGCAGGGGTGAGGGGCGTTGCCTAGTAAAGTGGAGTAGCAGAAGACATGCAGGTATCTAACCACTTTTCAAATCACTTTGGTCCAATCCTACTTATTTTAGGTTTCCCCCTGCCTGCCCCACTTTACTCTCAGTTCTAGAGAAACTGGTGCTACTAGTTGCCAAACATTTTGGGGAATCTGTTGTGTAGCTAGTTAGTTCTTGGCTTCTCCCACTGCCACTTAAGATTGAGCTTTCTTGGATCTGGTGGTTTAATTGCTGCTCGTGGACCTGCTTTCTACCTTCCAAAATTTAGCTGCTATTGTTTTCTCTCTTATTCCTCCCCTTCTTTATGGGTTCGTGTCTTAAAAAAACAGGACGAACAAGATACATTTGTTAAATATGCTGTCTTGCCCTGGAACACTGTACTCAATTGGATAGGAAGCTTTCAGAAGGCATATCTTAAGTCAATGGTGTACAGGGTTTGGTGTAGAAAGTTTACTTAGGGGAATTTACTTTTTGAGCTAAAAGGAGAAAATATCAATTAAAATTTTCTTGTTCGGGGTGTAGTTATTGCAACTATCTCTTTCTTGGGTGGTAGTTTTTTTATCCAGCCAACCATGTGAGTTTTGAAAATTAAGACAAAGTATAATAATTTTATGCAGTGAAAAAGTTCACCAAGGGATAGGTATTGGTATAGCCTGACATTTCTGCAGAAAGGATCTTGAACCCAGAGATATTAATGCAGTTGAGGTCAAGTTGTTGGTTTTTACAACTGTTACAACAAAGTAAAATGCTGAAGACGTTTATCATGACCACAGAGGTCTGTGTTGTCACCTTGTTGTAGAGAAGGGCAAAATTTATAATTAGCCAGAGTGGAGGATCAGCTTCAATTTACATAGATCAAACAGGAGGCAAAAAGGAAACCGTTTCTTCTCTGTATTTTATACCTGGGATAAGGCAGGAAAAAAAATACACTGTCAAACGAAGCAAAAGGGAGTTGTAATTACTTCTAACCTATTTTGTCAACAATAAACATATGTTAGCATTTTTATTATCAGTGTTATTTCAAATTGGTTAGGTGATTTTTAGCTAAATTTTAAGAGGGTACTCTGTAAATAATATTTGGGAAATGGTAATTTTTACCATCACTTGCGTGTGTGTGTGTGGTGTGTGTGTGTGTGGTGTGTGTGTGTGTGTGTGTGTGTGTATGGATGATCTAGAAGGTAGGCTAGATGAGGTGAGAGGCTGAAATTTACCTTGAAGTTTGTAGAGGCTCCCCTGCCATTATATTCTCATTTGTGTCTCTGTAATATGTGGTTATATCATATATTTCAGGTGCTCGCTCTCATCCTCCAATTAAAAGTTAAAAAAACATGGGATTCATCTAAAAAGAATATCTGTAGGGTCATTTCCACATGACGGAGGATTTGACCTTTGTCACAGTGATAATTGGTGTTTAAGGATGGCTCGTGGGAATTTGACTCCAAGTTAAAAGAAGCATTTATATTTCTCAGTTCACCCGGAGGAGTAATAAACCATACTTCAACTTCTGAAGTCTGTTTCAAAGTCAAATGTCTTCCTTTGAGAGTACTTTGCTGCTCACTTATAAAGCTGGAAAAGGGCATTTCAGTCAATGCTTTATTCTCCCAGTCAGGAACTGAGGCTGAGTTAGGTGGCCACCAACAGGGATAATTTAAGGGACCCTCAGAAGGCCCTTCTATCAAAACATATCTCATTGAAAGAAACCTATATATTTCCCCCTACTTTTTTGAACTGTTTCCAATTCTGTCTATTACAGATTTACTTAGATTTCGGTCTCCTTTTTTTTTTTTTTTTTAAAATAAAAATATCCTGGGGAGGGTTGAGTAGGCCATTAATCAATCATTCATAATTCAATGTGGATTAGTTTAATTAAGTTGCTTTTCTCTAGTTAATGGAAGTTTTGATGGGGGTCAGAAAGAGAAAAAGGAAGTAATTTAGTCCCTGAGGTTCTTCAGTGTAAGGCAAGCCTGAGCAGAGGGCACTGAAGTGAGCTCACTTGACATCTCAAGGGCAACATGAGGGCACGGGATCCTGGGACTGGGAAGATGAGACCCAGGAGCTAGGAGATGACTGAAGAAGGACAAGTGGGACAATGACAAAGACAAACTTTGAACTTTGACATATCGTGGGCCAGAATCATTTTCTATAATACAGGCCTTTAAGTTGGATACTGTGGAGGAATGGCTTTGTATTTTTGCTTGTAATTTGTGTTATGTTTTGTGTAGTATATACCTTAATATTTGGGGACAGAGAATGTAGACCCTTAAAAACAGACAAGCTGTATTAGAAAGATGCCAGAAAACATATATGGTGCTTATTATATTTTATTTATTAAATGTTTAATGTATAAGCAAACAAGTGTTTAATTCAATTAAACATTATTCATTAAACTTCCATTAACTAGAGGAAAGAATTTAAACTATTTTTTTTATTTTAAACTTAAGGAAATAAATAATCAGGGTTATCAGACTAATTATTGTCAGAAGCAAAGCAGAGATATCAGAATTATTCAGGAGAGCAATTCAGCAACTCTTTGAAAGAAATATTTCTTTCAGAAATATATATTTTTTCTTTGTGTTTTGCTATGTAGCAGGGATAATGCAATGTAGCTGTGTATTTGGTAGGCTTGAAAAATATTTTAGTTTAAACAGGTGTTTCTGTTTTTCTTTTTTTTATAGCTTGCTCTAAATTGTCAAGCCTTTGAAATACAATCTATTTTAGGAATTGCTGGGCTTGTTCTTCTTACGAAATAGCATATGTGAGTAGAAAAGCAAGCTAACTTATATTCTTGGCTAATCACACCGATGGAAAGCTGACAGCTATACTAGAGTCCAGACACCCCTATCACTTTTGAGTTTTTATCTTAATTACACATGTATTATCTATAAAGAAATAAATGATCTCATTCATAGCAGTTGGGCAAAATCAAATCTGGAAGGTCAGAAGCTACCACTTCATATGTAATAGTTAGGGTAACTATGATTTATCATTAAATCCAAATCAAGGTAATCTTGAGAGTGAAAAGTGATGTTTAAAATAATTAAAGTGTTATCCATATGTTCTTTATTATGCCCAGTTTAAACTTTATCACTTCTGACCTCTCTTCAAGTTTAGTACTCTTTCTTATGCAGTGTGCAATCCAGAAGTTAAGTACATCCAAAGAATTTTTAAATTACAGATATTGTCTTTTTCAGTTTTAGAATTTCCCTTTAGTTCTTTTTAGAGTTTCCATTTATCTTCTGAGTACTCCATTTTTTTCAACCATCGTATCTTGCTTATATTGAATATCGGTATTTCCTGACTTTTGATGTTTCAACTTACCATTTTTTTAACTTTATGATGATACAAAAGTGATACATAGTCACTAGAAACCATACTTTGGATTTCGAATTTTGCTCTTTTCCCAGGCTAGCGATATGCACTATAATACTCTCCCATGATGCTGTGCAGTGGCAGCCACATGATCACTAGGGTAAACAATCAATACACACTTACAACCATTCTGTACCCACGCAACTGTTCTGTTTCTTACTTTTGGTACAGTATTCAATAAATTACATGAGATATTCAATACTTTATTTCAAATAGGCTTTGTTTTAGATGATTTTTGCCCAACTGTAGGCTAATGTAAGTGTTCTGACCATGTTTAAGGTAGGGTAGGCAGAGATACAATATTTGGTAGGTTAGATGTATTAAAGGCGTTTTCTTTCAGCTTAGGATATTTTCAACCTATGCTGAGTTTATTGTGGAATCTAACCCCATCAAGGAAAAGATGTATGTATTCTCTTGATTATGAGTTCCTTGTCTCTTTGCAGGTTTTGTAGTTACAAAAATTATATCTTGTCTATTGTTTATTAAAGTACAATGAAGTTTGAAATATCTACATCTCTATATATGTATCTTAATCTTTTAATTTATTGTTTTTCTTTTTACTCCATGTTTTCTTGACTTTATCTTGTAGTTCTTTCATTGAATTTTAATTTCAGTAGTTTTACTTTTTAAAAAATTTTGAATATAGTTGACACACATGTTACATTTCTGTAATTATATATACATATATATTTTTAAAGATTTTATGTATTTATTTGACAGAGAGAGACAGCGAGAGAGGGGACACAAACAAGGGGAGTGTGAGAGGGAGAAGCAGGCTTCCCACCGAGCAGGGAGCCTGATGCGGGGCTCAATCCCAGGACCCTGGGATCATGACCTGAGCTGAAGGCAGACACTTAATGGCTGAGCCACCCAGGTGCCCCACATTTCAGTAATTATATTTTTAATTTCCCTTAAAATCTTGTTCTCCAATTATTCCTTTTTTCCTCCATAGAAGTCTATTTTTATTATATGATTGCAATATTTCTTAGACTTGTTTGTGCTACTAATTTTCTTCAAATGTCTGGTGATGCATGGTTAATCATTCTTACTTGTTAATTGGGAAGTTTTATTAGTATAACTTGCTGGTGTAGCTTTCCTTTGCATTGTATAACTGTGTCTGTCTGAGTATAAACTTTTGAGTAGGCATGTTGACCAGTAGATAGGGTTGAATTTAAGATGTGTACTGTATAATGGACACTTCTGGTGCTTTCCTTTGGAGTGTAAGCCTTCCAAGGAAAAAAACACTCTAAATTCTTTAGGAATCGGCTATATTGTATGGTGTTTCTGCCACTTGTCTGAAAGTAAGAGCAAGAGGGACTTAGCCAGCTTTTCAGTAGTTAGCCCTTCATTCAGATACCCTCAGTACTACTATACAACCTGTTTTGCCTTCCATGCCTCCAGGTTGTGTTGTTAGAACCTTTCTGGCTCCTCTCAGGCAAATAGACCTCCTTCTGTGCAGTCCTCATCTCCTATCTCTGGCTTCGTCTTCACACATATCGTCACCCCAATAATTCTATCTGCATCCTGTCATCTCTAAATCCATGAAACACTGTAGACCACTCAGAATGTACTATCTGCTCTGCTTTCCTACCTCATTAATTTTTCCTGTTATATTCCCTTTTCTGCATTTTTAGATTCGTTTCAGTGTGATTTGAAATGGAGGAGAAGGTGTGCTCAGGCTGCCATCTTACCTCAGGAGGAGTACTCATTTTGAATGTTATGCTGTTGTTGAAATATTTATGCTTTTGCTTTTTTGGTTTGTTTTTGGTTTGTTTTTAAAGAATTTTAGGGGCAATGAAAGGTTTAAGTATCTTCTGGTCCCCTGCCTCCCCTTTATCCCTTATAAATTCTGTCATGGACTGAATACTGGACAGATCCAGTAAAAAAGTAGAGTGACCGATTCAACATGAACTACTACCATGAAACCATGATGAAGTATTATAACAAAACATGTGAAAATTTTGTGGTGGCAAATTTGTGTTCTGGCAAAAGTAGAAAAACTAAAAACCAACATATAGCATCCATATGTAGAACAATCTATGTTTCAAATGAGTTTTACTTAAAATAATCTTTAGTTTTACCTGATTTTATAGATGGATCCAGGAGAGAATAGAGGGAAGGGATTAGAAGCTGGTGGAATTCTTAGAGCAAAGAGGCATGAGGAGGAGTTAAGTAAAAGAACTGACAGACAAGGGAGAAGAGGTACCGAAAGGCAGAGTAAAAAAGGAAAATATCTGGTCTCCTGCCTCCTGCTTCCTTTGGCATGGAAAAAATTTGGAGGTAGCCCTGAACGCTTAAAACTCAACACTGCAACAGAAAAGCAAATTTGAATTTCTCTAGATGCTCTTGGGTATAGATAATGTGGATTCATGATTTGTCCTCAGTCAGAAGGTAGCTATCTACTTTTTATACTAGTGGAGCATTTATGTGAACTAGTTCAGAGATCCAAACCTTTCTTAACACTTCCTAATTAGGCTGAAATTCCATCAAGGGATTTGTGCTGACCTCATAAATAATGAATGTGAAATTTAATTTTCCAAAGTCACAGGTGCCCAGTCAAGGATACAGACAATTTATGTATCTTTGTAGGATATAGGATAGTCTGTGACATGTGACTATTGCTCCTGTGCTGAAATGAGCCTGCTTTTATGCCATCGTTGAAAAATTCTGAAAACTCGTGTTTCTCTGAACATTTTGGAGACCATTCAGGTGCATTACTACCTCACAACAGTTTAACAGGATTTCTGTATATTTCATGACTTGGTTGGATTGTTTGCTTTTCTTATCTCTGGAAATAATCTAGTAAAATAAAAACAGTAAGCACAGTAGCCACTCTTGGGTTCTGTTTATAAACATATTGAGCACCAGTAATAATAGAAGGAGACAACTGATGATTGGTCAAAGACAAAAATAGGTATTACTGATATATTAAATTTTTCCGTTGTTTGAAAATCAACTATGATGCACCTATGAACAATTGGACAGAAAATATTTTTAAAAAATGAACTTCCCTTACATGGCTATCTAACCTTCCAATAACGAAGTGACCCAAACATGCAGCTTTTATGAAAATTACAATATGGCTTTTTAAATTATAATACTTTGCAGTTAGCATCACATAATACAAAGTGCTCCTGCCTGAAAATTTTATACTTAATTTTGATCTTGCAGCATTACACTATACATGTATAGTCTTACACCATCAAAAGTAAGTTTAAAAATGCATGTTTTCATTTTTACATATGGTAAGTCTTTCTCAAGTAAATTAAAATACTATTATCTTTTAATTGAATAATAAATTTGGGTTTCCCTCTGATGTAATTAATATAACCTATACTATTTAGTAGAGAACAGAAATGTTAAATCATACATTAAGAAATGGCTAAGAGTATTTCATTACCAAACCAATTCTGCAATTTCCATAGACTTATGGAAAATGTTATTCACCTCTTGGGGAAAACCTTTGGCAGAAAGCTCAGTTTTGCTTGGCATCCTGTTTGCATCTGTTTAGTTTCTGGTTAGCCTGTTCTTGATGTCAGTTGTATACATACTCTCCTCATGTTGTGGAAGAAAAAACAACTTTAGTTCTCAACCCATATTTATTTTTCTACTGATATTTAATCTCTATGTTGAGTTTAAGATTTAGGATTCCAGTGTGATAGTTTAAAAGTGTACTGTTTGCAGTAGTGACAATTTCCAAGTAATCAAACGGGATTCTAGAGTTTTGCTTCTTATTCTATTATAGGCTCTTCATTTAACATCCCCGTGGTGTAAAATAAGGACATCGTATGAAGTATGGTTATGTTTCTGACGTGGAATGAACCTTTTCGAATTCTCAGCCATTTAATAGCAAGACTGCAGAATGCACATTAAAAATTTTCTAGGTAAAAAGGATAATTAGAGTCAATGAAAGAAAGATGGAGAAAAACAACAAAAGATAGTAATAAAATTCAGTCACTAAATAATGTTACCTACAAATGCTATTTATGTGTAATGAAATATGAAGCATTAATCTCATTATTAATCCTTTTATTGGAAATTTTGGTGCCTGAATAAAATTATTCCCATTTTATATTACCTTGCTTTTTAATTACTGAATGTTTGATTATCTAAAATAACCATTGCTCTTTCCAAAATGAAGTCAATGATCTAACATATAAGAGAATATTAAGGAGTATAAATTCGTAACATTTATCTTTATGTTAATATCGAGATGATGAATTTAAAAGAGAAAGGCCATTAAAATTGGATGACTATTACTTCAAATCAGATTTTATTAGCATAAATGTATAAGAGCTAGATTTGGCATCTATTTAATTGATACTAGAGGGAAGCAAGTGTGCATATGAGTGTATGTTTTTCCTTGACATATGGCCTGACCCCTGGGTTATCTCAGAGTTGAATTTATGGTTGCTGAGTTGTGCTGTTTCACTGTCATTTTTGATATTATATTACGATTTCAACCTATGTTATAGGGAGAATATCATTCTTAATTATGCAACGACCCTTTCTTAGTCTTTAATTTATCTTTTAATTTAGAGCCCAGATTGTCATTGTCTAATTACCCCCACAAGTTATATCATGTGAGCTATTCATCCCACTAACACTTCAGGGTTTCTTGCATCAGAGAACACATTTCATTTGAGTTTATCCTTTTATGGTACCTGATCATAGTAGAGGTTATACTTAAATAATTTTGACAGGACTCTTTAATTAAATTCAAAGCATCATTCACCTTCCTTCCAAATATAAAGTGTATATGTGAATGGTGGTGGACCTTGGAAAGGAACTATGCATTTATGTTTGCCTACTTTGTGATTTTTTTAATCTCCACAATGAATCTAAGGTATGGTTGGGTTAGGTTATTATTATTCCTACTATAAAAATGAAGAAATTAAGATTTAGGGGAGTAGGTAACCAGTCCAAAATTGTATGGGCTAGTCAACTGTGGAAATTGTTTTGAAGCTAGGTCTTTCTGACTCTAAGGACTTTGCTTTCAACCACTAACATACCAACTCCCCGAAAAGACAGTAAGTAGTAGTAAGTTGGTTCTACAGATTTAGTGGTGGGTAAAAATAAACTCTTTTTGGAGAAGATTGATAATGTCCAAATATTATATTAATATTGAATGTAAGTCTGCAACTGTGATAAATGCTCTGAAGGAAGAGGATACAACTTTTTTTTGCCCGAGTAGTATTAAGTGAAGAAGCTTGAGCACAGATGGAAAGAGTAGGAATTGACTCCTGAGCAATGATGGAGAAGCATTTCAAAAGGAAGAGCAAATGCAAAGAACCTATGGAAGGAGAAAGCATGATGCCTTAGAGATGAAAAGGGAGGGTAGGACATGTGAGGTGAAGAAGAAAACCGAGGGGGTATAGTTTTGGGAGTCTGGGGAAAGATGCAAAATAAGGCTGATTTTTTAAAAGTGTTTTTTCTTTATTTGTTTATACCAAGAACAGTGGGAAGCCATGAGGGGTTTAAGTCAGCCAATGGCATGATTAGATTTGTGATTAATGGAGGTAAGCATTTATGAGAATATTATGCAGCTGAGCTCTTTAGAGACCTCCATAGATATGGTGGACATTTTCATTATCAACTTCTGTTGAGTACACTTGCAAAGAGCCCTCTAGTTGGGTTTCTGTTCCCTCTTTGCTTGTAACTTGCTAACATTTTAGTGAGGTTTTCCAGCTCTATAATATGTGTGAATGTCCTTTCTAGAACTATAAAGTGCTATATGTCAGGCATTTTTATAAGCCCTAGATTGGTATTCAGTATCAATCCAATGTAATTAGTCTATTATCACTCAATTTGATGGACAGTAGATAGCTTTTTTCCTTCTGATATCTCAGATTCCCTCCTAGTAAAGAGCACAGATTCACTTTTTAGTGGCAGGACTGAACAGGCATGTGATGACCCTAATCTGATTACTAAAAAGGCATCCTTGATGGTAGGGGTGAAGTCTATGTCTAGAAGGTTGAAGGGAGGGGGAAATTACCAGATGGAGATAAGTGAACATCAGAAATATGCAAAGGGAATAAGAGGGAGCCATAGATCTCCTAAATAATTTTTGTTTTCAGTTTTGTCCTTGGGTGTTCAAAAATGCATGAACACACAATTTATTTATTAATTTTATCAATTAATTTTATTTATTTCTAGACAGACTCTATTATGGCACAGAGAGGGCACAAAGATCGTACTTCTGACCCCTGGTTGTTCTTTGTGCTCTCTAGACTTGTCGTGAAAGCAGACATTCAGGTGATAGTTGTTAGCAGGGACAGTGGAAAGCCACCCTCATCCCAGTGGATGGGGAAAGCATGGGATCAGAGGAGTCTGGGGAGGCAGACATGACTCGTGATGATTCTATATCCATGGTGCCTCATAGAATGTGTAGAAACTAGCAGGAGCTAAATAAAAATTTATTGAAAAAATGAATGAATGAAGTGGAGGTGATTTAGGGTTGGGGTCCTAGAGGAAAAGAAACTTGGGAACACGGAAGCTTTGGAATTGCAATACAAGTGGGGTTTTCATTTTGAGGAATACAGCAGGAATCCAATTATTACGCCCTGGGACATAATAAGAGACGGAGAGCAAGGCTGAATTAATAGAGGATTGCTTATCTGGGGTCCTTAAATTCTTCAGGATTAGAAATCTTGATGCAGAACTGATCCTGTAGTTGGGGGATAAGAGGTCTCAAATTTAAGAATTAGAAGGATGACAGAGTGAGTCATCATAATAGCAGACCTCTTCCTAAACCGATTTTCTGGTTCAATCAGCAAGAGTGTTATTTGTATTTGTTTTCCGATTGTTTTCTTTTGCTTTTGCTTGTATCAGATACTTTTATATCGCCTTAAGCTACTCATTGGGCTGCTGCAGCAAATAGGTATGAATCTGAACAAGTTTTTCTCTTTTTTGTTTTCACCTCCTCCTTGAGTTTAATACTGTTTAACACAGAATGTTTTGGTAAGGAACCTGTTTTTGTTTTGTTTTGTTTTGTTTTTCTTCTGACATGTTTTATCAGATAGGAACATGGTGGTATCTGGTGGTTATTTTAACACATGAATTCCAGATAGCCCAAAATGAAGGGATATTAGTATCATGGTATTTTTGGAAAGGCCACAATTTGATCTGTATATGATATGGCTATTAGCCTTGGATAGTGAAAATCTAAGTTTCTGGTACCAAATAATCTCTTTTTTAAATCTATCTTTTAGTAATATTTTTCTGATGCTCCTTATAGACCTATATGTCGTCTATTTTCAGTCCATGTAGTTTGGGTATAACCTTTACTGAACAAAGAGAATGTGTGGCCCAAGCCAAGGCCTTCAGAGCGAGTGATAATTTATGTATGGACCTTCGCTAAAACTAAGGCAATCAGAGTATAGTGAGCTCTGACAGAGTAAGCCTAGAACTGTTGGAAGCCATCTTTTCATTGTGTGTAGGGATCTTGCTGGGGTTGGAGCCAACATAGGTAAGGGGTGAGAGATGGAAAGAGGGAAAATGTGTCGTGATGAAATTTTAAGCCCCTAGATCCAGCCATGCCTGAAGTGTGTCACTTTGGTTAAATTTCATGAGCCAATGCATTTCCCTTTTGTTGACCTTAAGTTTCACTTTGCTTTCTGAAACCAGCTACAGAAAGAGATCCAGTTTTCTTTGTTTATTGAAGGCAGGCATACAAAAATTAGTAAACGGTAAATATTAAACAGTGATAGAGGATGAAATAAAAATCAAATTTTATTGAATACCAAGTTATATATTTTATGAAAGATTAAAATGGCACTCTGTAGACTGAGGCTACATAGTTGATATAGGGATAATTGGTACAAAGGACCTTCTGGCTTAATGAGCTATTGCTTTTTTGTATAGCTATTTCTGTTTTTAGTTTTGTTTTGTTTTGTTACAATAGTGGATTGAGCTTTTCAGTAAAAAAAGAGACTTTCCAACATTCATATGTAATTAAGATGTTTATTTCTTGATCTGAATTACGCTTTCTGTAGTACATGATTAAGAAATTTGAGCAGATATTTGCCTGAGAAATATCATCTACCAAAAAGCCATGTATCATGACCTAGTGACTGAAATACTGATCATTCCAGACAATTCTTTAATGAAGAGGAAATGTAGATATGGATACAATGCTTCACCTCTGTTGTTTTTTTTTTTTTTTAACCTCTGTATTTTAAAACTAGATTACTAAGGGCATGAACTCAGCAGCTAAATATGCTGAGGACAATGCCAGGTTGGGTCTAGAAGCCCAAGGATTGTATGGAAGGTTTGTCTGTGAACAATATGGAATATAAAGAGAACACTCAAAGGATTAATTTGACTCTCTTCATTCAGTTTCCAGTAGAAAAACTAAGTAAACAAAAAATATGGAACCGTTGGAATCATCTGCCTTTTTTCAAATCAGCTCTAATGTATCGTTACATTGAAAACTTACTTTAGGGAAAATGCAATTGTTAAATTCTGATTTATTCAAATAGATAAATGATAATATGACTGGATATTTTTATTAAAAAAGAGTAAAAATTTACTGGTCATTCAGGAGCTTTAAATTTTTTAAAAAGTAAATACAGCTTGGCAAATTAAAAGTCATTTTTAAAATGTCTAAGGGATATGAATTTTAATATGATGTACCTGAGAATTTTTTACATTTACTGAAATCAGCCTACTGATTTCCTTGTTTAAAAACTGAAGTCAGAGGAAAATCACTCTTAAGGATGTGGTGGAGGATGTGATTTCCACTGCATCTACAGTAATATATTTAAAGAAAAATTTGAAATTCTATAGACAGACTTTGGAAAGCAGGAAGTTATTTCAGTATTGTATATAAAATACTCTTGTAAATAATATAATCTTAAGGATACAGTAAGGCTAATTTGATCAGTGTCCTTTACATTTAATTGACTACTTTTAAGGTACCTTTTTTCTTGTCTTTTGTAGGAAAAAAATAATTCAGTTATTTTCAGAACAAGTATAATCTCACTGTTCTTCTTGAAGCTAGAATTATTTTTTATCTCATACTGTGTCCAATCCCCTACATGAAGAAACCCATTCTCTCCTTTTTGGTTGTTGGCCTGATATTACTCTCTCCACTGATATTTTCCAACAATTGCATGAGTTAGTTAGATGGTTTTCCTTAGGTGTTCCAGTAATTTTTTGTTTAAGAGTAACATTAAAGAGTAACAATTTTCCAGTTCTTCCCACAGCTACACTGGCATATAGATATCATCCTTTCAGAACCTAATTTCTCAGGTAAGTGCTTTAAACCATTTTCTCTACTGCGTTATTGTTCACTCACTGCCTAACACCCTGTAATCTGGCTTCTCCATCTCTACTTTTTAGAAGCTGTACTGTTCTCCCAGTTACTAAACCCAGTGACATTTTCTCAGCTCTCTTATCAAACTTTCTGCTAAATTAATCACTTGATCACATATTCCTACCTGAAATACTCTTGTTCTTTGACGTTTATGACATTATACTAACTTGGGTCTTCAATATTGTTTTCTAAAAGAATAAAGATTTTATTATTCTACTAGAATGTTTTATAAAAATGATATACATCCATTCCATGTAAAGTTACAAGGAAAGCTGAAAATTGCTAAATCTCCACTCAGAAATAGCCTCCATTATTAAATGAACATTCTCTCCATTACAGATGAATACATAGCCAGATCAAGTCAGTGATGGGTGCTTAGATGTAGTTTTATTAAAATAGGATCAAACTATATACCATTTCTCACAGACACACTCAAAGATGGTCCCTGGTTATGCCTACCTTCTGGTATTCATACACCCTACCATTAAAGCCATCTGAGTCAGGAGTTTTTTTTTTTTGGGAAGATTTTTAACTACAAATTTGAGTTATTTAGTAGACTACTTTGCCGTTCATTTACCTTTTTTTTTGAATGAGCTTTGGTAGTTTGTCTTTTAAGGAATTTGTCCATTTCATCTAAATTGTTTAATTTATTGGCATAAAGTTGTTAATAGTCTCTTATTTTAATTTCTGTAGAAACTCTAGTGATGTCATCACCCTCAATGCTAATATGGTTAAATTGCATTTTATCTCCTTTTTTTTTTTGCTGATCTGGCTGGAAGTTTATTAGTTTTATTGATCTGAAAAGAACTAGCTTCAGATTTCATTGATTTTTCTCCATTTTTTTGTTTTCTATATCATTGATTTTTACTCTGATCTTTATTGTTATTTTCTCTTGCTTACTATGGATTTAATTCATTATTCTTTCTCTCTGTGTGTGTGTGTGTGTGTGTGTGTGTGTGTTTGTTTGTGTGTCTGTGTTTTCCTCAGGTGGAAGCTAAGGCCGTTGTTTTGAAAACTTTCTTTTTACCTAATACAGACGTTTAGTGCTATGTTTCTTTGTAGATACTGTTTTAACTAAATCCCATAAATTTTAGTATGTTGTGTTGTCATTTTTATTCAGTTCAGAATGTTTTCTAATTTCTTTTTTGATTTCTTCTTTGACTTTTATTTAGAAGAGTGTCACTTAGTTTCCAGACATTTAGAGGTTTTCCTGCTATATTTTTGTAGTTTTTTTCCAACTTAGTTCTATTGTTGTCAGAAAAAATACTTTGTATGATTTGTATTCTTTTAAACTTATTGAGAGTGGTTTTATTGCCCCAAATGTGGTCTACCTGAATAGAATGCGTATTTATCTGTTGCTGGGTGGAATGTCTTATAAATGTCAATTAGATTAAGTTGGTTGTTAGTATTGAACAAGTATTGTATATCCTTACTGATTTTCTGCTAATTTATTCTATTAGTTACTAAAGTAAGGGTTTGGAATCTCTGACTATAATTTTGATTTTGTTGATTTCTCCTTCTAGTGCTGCCATTTTTTGCTTAATGTATTTTTGAGCTCTGTTATTAGGTACATAAGTGTTAGATTGTTATGTCTTCCTGATTAATCAACTTCTTTATCAGTAGGAAATAACTTCATCTCTGGTGATATTTTTTGCTATGAAATCTATTTTGTCTGATATTAATATAACCACGTCAATATTATTTTCATTAGTGTTAGCATGGCATATCTTTTCCATTCTTTTTCTTTTAATCTATTTCTCTTAATATTTTAAGTGGGTTTCTTATAGGCAGCATATACTTGGTTCCTGATTTTTTACTCAATAAGAAAAGCTCTTTTAAAATGCTTTTAAATTGGGAGTATTTATACCATTTACATTTAATATTATTATTGATATGTTTGGGTTTAAAGTTACCATCTTGCTATTTGTTTTCTATTTTTTCCATTTTTTGTTCTCTTTTTCCTTTGTTTCTACTAAGTTTTGGATTCTATTTTTTATTCCATTTTACCTCTTTTATTGATTTACCAGCTATAACTCTTTGTTGTGTTATCCTAGTAATTGGTTTAGGTTTATAGTATAGATCTTTAACTTAACACATTTTACCTTAAAATAATATTATACTACCTCATGAATAATATAGGTAACTTACAAGTTTGCTTCCACTTTTCTCCTGGCCTTTGTGCTATTTTCATATATTTTACTTCTTATTTTTTTGAAGTTTTTATTTAAATTCCAGTTAGTTAGCATACAGTGTCATATTAGTTTCAGGTGTATCACTATAGTGATTCAACACTGCCATACAACATCTAGTGCTCATCACAACAAGTGCACTCCTTAATCCCCATCACCTATTATATGTTATAGATGCTGCAATACATTGTTAATATTTTTACTTTAAACAATTCTTTTAAAGAGATTTAAATAATGATTACATCTTTTGTTTTTACCCACTAGTTATCATTTTCTGTTTTCTTCATTCCTTTGTTTGAATCCAGGTTTCTATATTATATCATTTTTCATTTGCCTGAAGGCCTTACTTTAACAATTATAATAATGCAAGTTTGCTGGTGATAAATTTTTTCTGTGTTTATATCTGAAAAGCTCTTTATTCCACTTTTGTGTTTTTTAAACAGCTTAGGTAAGGTTCAATTAAGGTACTATAAATGCGGGGTGCCTGGGTGGCGCAGTCTGTTGGGTGTCTGACTACGGCTCAGGTCATGATCCCAGGGTCTTGGGATCGAGTTCCGAATTGGGCTCCCTGCTCAGCAGGGAGCCTGCAGCTCTCCCTGTTTGTGCGTGCTTTCTCTCTCTCTCTGTCTCTGTCAAATAAAATCTTAAAAAAAAGAAGATACTATAAATCCATTTTAAGAATACAATTAAGTGATTTTTAGCATATTTGCAGAGTTGTGCAATTATCCCCACAGTCTAATTTTAGAACATTCCCATCATCCCAAGAAGAAATTTTATGCCCATTTGTAGTCACTCCTCATTCCTTCCCCCAGCCAAATGCAATCACTAATCTACCTTGTCACTATAGATTTGCTTTTTCTGGGCATTTCACATAGCTGGGATAATATAATATGGGTTCATTTGTGTCTGGCTTTTTTCATTAAGTACAATATTTTTGACATTCTTCCATCTTCCATGACATTCTTCCCCATGACAGGGGAAGGGCAGAGAGAGAGAGAATCTTCAAAGAAATTTTCCAACAAGGGGCTTGATCTCACGACCCATAAGATCATGACCTGAGCTGAAACCAAGAGTCAGATGCTTAACTGACTGAGCCTCCCAGGTGCTCTCACTTTTTTGCTTTTTTAAATCCCCAAATAGAATTTTGTTGTATGGGTGTAAATACATTTTGTTTATCCATTCATTGGTTGATGGACATTTGGGTTGTTTCCACTTTTTGGCTATTGTAAATAATGCTGCTATGAACATTTGTATGTAAGACTTTCTGTGAACATATGTTTTCATTTCTCCTGGTAGATATCCAAGAGTTGAATTGCTGGGTTATGTGGTTATTCTATATTTAAAATTTTGAGAAACTGAAAAACTATTTTTTAAAGCAGGCATACCATTTTACAGTCCCATTAGCAGTGTATGAGTTCTTCACATCTTTATTGACGCTTGTTATTGTCTGTTTTTAATTGTAGCCATTCTACTGGGTGCGAAGTGGTAAATTATTATGGTTTTGATATGCATTTCCCTGATGACTAATGATGCTGAACATCATTTCATGTGCTTATTGGTCATTAGTAAGTTATACTTGTTTTAAGTCCTTATTTTTCTTTTTTTGTCTTCACAGTTTTGCCTTTTCCAGAATGCCATATAGTTAGAATCATAAAGTAGTAATACACATTTAAGGTTCCCTATGTCTTTTCATGGCTCGATGGTTCTTTTCTTTTTAGCATTGAATAATAGTCCATTGTCTGGGTGTACCACCATTTATTTACCTATTCATCTACTGAGGGACGTATTATTGCTTCCAAGTTTTGGCAATTATGAATAAAGTTGCTGTAAATATTCTTGTGCAGGTTTTTGTATGGACATAAATTTTCAGTGTCTTTGGGTAAATACTAAGGAGGATGATTACTGAATTGTATGGCAAGACAATGTTTAGTTTGTAAGAAACCAAATTGTCTTCCAAAGTGGCTGTACTGTAGTATTCCCACCAACGATATATGACAGTTCCTGTTGCTCTATATCCCTGTCAGCATTTGGCCCTGTCAGTATTCTAGATTTTAGCCATTCTGATAGTTCTATACCTTTGTTTTTGAAAGATAGTATCTCTGTGTTTAGAATTCTAAGTTGCCAGTTCTTTACTTTCAGCAATGTAAAGACCCCACTGCCTTTGGTCTTCTCACTGGTTCAATTTCTATCTTTCTTTCCCTGTATGCAATGCTTTTTCCTTGGCCGCTTTTAAGATTTTTTCCTTATCACTGGTTTTAAATGATTTGTTGTGGTTCATTATTCTTGTGCTTGAGTTTATTGAGCTTCTTGGATCTGTGATAATATAGTTTTCATCAAATTTGGGGATTTTTTTGGCCATTGTATCTTCAAATATTTTTCTGTGTTTTCTTCTCTCTTTAAAGGATTCAGTTAAACAATTAACAGAACTTTGATAAATTGTAGGATCACTTTAAATATTCCCACAATTCACTAATACTTTGTTCATTTTTTTCCCAGCCTCTTTTCTTTCTTTCTTTCTTTCTTTCTTTCTTTCTTTCTTTCTTTCTTTCTTTCTTTCTTTCCTTTCTTTCTTTCTTTCTTTCTTTCTTTCTTTCTTTCTTTCTCTCTCTCTCTCTCTCTCTCTCTCTCTCTCTCTTTCTTTCTTTCTTTCTTTCTTTCTTTCTTTCTTAAAGATTTTATGTATTTCAGAGAGAGAGACTGAGCATGAGTGGTAGGAGAGGGAGAGAAGCAGAGGGAGAAGCAGACTTCCTGCTGAGCAGGGAACCCAACACATGGCTCCATCCCAGGACCCTGAGATCATGACTTGAGCCCAGGGCCCAGAGATCATGATCTGAGCCAAAGGCAGATGCTTAACCAACTGAGCCACCCTGGTGTCCCCAGCCTTTTTTTCTTTGTGTGTTTCAGTTTGTATGATTTCTATACTTTCAAATTTACTAATTTATACAAAATTATACACTTTCAAATTTACTAATCTTTCCTCTTGCAATGTTTATCTCTGTTAATCCCATTCAAGGTATTTCTTTTTTTTATTTTAGACATTGTAGTTTTCATTTCTAGAAGTTATATTTGAGTCTTAAATATCCTCTAGGTTTTTACATAACATGCTTAATCTTTCCTCTAGCTATTTGAACATATGAAATAAGCTGTAATAGCTATTCTAATGTTCTTGTCTACAAATTTTATCATCTGTGTAATTTCCAGGTTGGTTTTGATTCAGTTTTTTTTCCCCTTATTATGGGTCATATTGCTCTTATTTTTTTGCATGCTTGATAACTTTTGATTGGATGTCAAACATTGTAAATTATACCTGCCGGGTACATCTTGACCAAAAGTAGAAGTCCTATAAATTATCATACAGTTTTAAATACAAAATATCACAATTAGTTTTGCTTACATTTAACAGAATCAAAAGATCCCAGAGTGAAAATGAAAGAACAACATTTTGGCTCAATGTTATTTAGCCAGAAGTCAACAAAATACAGCAAGCAGGTCAAATTCAGCCCAAGGCCTGTTTTTGTACAGTATGGGGGCTAAGGTTGGTCTTTACATTTTTAAAAAGTTGTGAAAGAAAGAAATAAAAATGCAACAGAGATCGTGTGCAACTCACAAAGCCTAAATATTTACTTTGTGCCTATGGGAAAGATTTGTAAAAAAATATTCCTAAAAGTGCTAAGGTTACTAAAACTATTTCAAAGGATAAATTAGTTGTTTGTGTCATTTAAAAACATTTCATGCTTCAATTTTTGAGATAATATAAATTTTCTCCCTGATGTAAATTATGAAGGAATACTCTTACTTCCTCTTGCCCCCTCTCCACCAATCTTCCAGCTTTGTCAGTAATATTATTTCTCTTTGTCAAAGTTTAAAACATTCAAATTATATTCTCTAACAAATTACTGTAGTTGTTTAAATAGATTTATTTAAATTGATTCAATGCCCACCAACACTTATTTTATTCATTCTTGCTTTTCCATTTCTGAATCCCTTATTTCATCCATTTCTTGACTGATAGGACTTCAATTTTCATAAAGCTATTGTAGGAATTATATTTCTTATGATTTTGCATGCTTAATAAAGTCAGTTGCCTGAATCTCAAAAGAAAATTTGAATAAGTATAAAATATTAAAGACATACTCTCTTTCTCTCAGATATTTTAGTCATTGCTCCGTTGTCTTCTGGAAGTTGCTGTGAAGAAGTATGGAGTTAGTCTAATTCCCATGATTAGAAAAAATATTATATTATTTTTCCCACTTGAATCATGAGGAATCAGGAATTATTTATTATAGTTCTGAATGCTTTTTTGTTTCATTTGTTAGGTTAAATTTATCTCTCTATAAAGTCATTTTGTTTACTCCTCATATCTATTAACTTCTCTCTGATTTCTTTAATAATGCATTTGCTTTAATTCATTCATTAACTTATCTACCAATTTATTTATTTATTCAACACAGGTTCCGCATATATAGGTTAACAACAGTTAAAAACAATAACAAAAATCTCTGCCCCCTTGGACTTTACCTTCTGGTACAGGGAGAAACACAATAAGCAGACAAATGAGTAAAAATGCCTATCAGGTGGTGATATGAGAGTGTTGTGGAGAGAATAAAGCAGTCAGATGCTAGCAGTGTGTGTTGAGTGGGATTAGGAATTCCTGTTTTTTTGTTTTTTGTTTTTTTTTGTTTTTTTTCAGGAGAAGGTGTCTCCAACAAAGTAATCTTTGAATAGGTACCTGAAGAAGGTGAGTTGTGAGCTAAGCAGGTATTTGGGAACAGCATTCCAGGCAGAATATTGAAGACTCTGAGCCAGAGTCTGAACTATTTGAAAGGCAAAGAGGCCACTGTAGCTAAAGCAAAGTTTGCAATGGTGAAATGGAAGAAGATGAAGTTAGAGTGGGTAGCAGGTGGCCAAAATGTGAAAATGACTTGGGATTTTACTCTAAGACCCAAAGACATTGAAAGATATATTAGTTTCCTGTTGCTGTATAACAAATAATCACAAATTAATTGGCTGGCTTAAAACAACACACACAATCCTTATCTCACAATTTCTATGGGCCAGGATTTTCGGCATGGCTTGAATGTGTTTTATGCTTCAGGGTCTCACAAAGCTTTACTCACTGTATTGGCCAGGCTGCTTTCTCAACTGGAGACTTGACTGGGGAAGAATCCACTTCCATGCTCATTCAGGTTGTTGCCAGAATGCATTTCCTTGTGATTGTATAACTGAGGGGCCCAGCTTTTTCCTGGCTGTTAGCTGAAGTTAACTCAGATCCTAGAAGCCACATGCAGCTCCTAGAGGCTACTGTATTTCTTTGCCACGTGGGCTTCTTCATATGGCTGCTTACTTCATCAAGTCTATAAGCAGAGTTACAAATATCTATTACAGACACAAAGACGCAAGGTGTCAAAGAATAAATCTCAACACAGCAATGACATGAAAATTCTTTTACTGTTACCATTGTTCTTTAAAAGGATGATGTAGAAATCTCATTGATAAATCAATTAGTTTTTGAATTTTGTCGAAACTTCTGTCATTTTAGAAATAGGAAAATTATAGTGACTGAAAGAGGCGTATGAGACAGGTTATATAGGGAGCTAATATTGAGCTGGAAAATTTCTTAAAAAAACACGCATGTGTGTCCTTTAATCATGGATATTTTTTCTTTGTCTGCATTGAGTGTTCTGATTATGGATGTCAGTAGTTATGCATTCTTGAAGACTGGAAAGAAATTTGCAATTTTAGAATGTCCAGGTGTTTGCTGCCAGGAGCTCTAAGACTAAGTAGAATTTTGTCTTAGAGGCAGTCTTTTTTCCTGAAAGGGAATACGTTAATAAGTCCTCTTGGTCATTGATACAGGATAAATCATTGTTCTGTTCGCAGCTCTGGAATTTGGAGAAATAATCCAAACCAGACACTTCAGAGTAGGGTGTTAGGTATTCTGTTCAAAACTGTAAAAATCTGATATGACTGGGCAGAAGTCTATATGGAGCAGAAGTAGTCCAGAGGAGCTTGAGATTGATAGGAGGGGGTACTTATTGCTGGAAGACACAAATATCACTGAGTTTTCAAATATTTATCTTGAATCTAGCCATCTTACCAATTTTTAAAATTCTGGTCATAATCACTATTATTATACAGTCTTATTTGCAAAAGGAGATGGTTTTATCTCTTCTTATCCAATATTTATCCATTATAACTTACAAGACAATTTTGAATAATAACAGTGATAAAGATATCCCTTTCTAGACTCTGAATTTATTTGAAACTGTTTTAGCTCTTATTTTTTTTGTAGGTCAACTCTGTGTCATATAGTTTCCTTTGATTAATCTGTCCTCATTTATCCATATAATTTTTACCATGAAAGCTAAAATACTGTCAAACTGGTACATATTATCTCCCTATATTTCTATACACACAAGAACAGTGCTTCTCCCGGATTGTCATTATAGAATTTATCTACATATCTAGTAGTTATAGCTATTGATGAATCAGTTATAATGAAAAAACTTCAGACGTAGAATTAGAAAATTTCAGTGCAGGCCTTGGACCCATCATTTATTAGCTGTGTAAACTTAGGTAAATCATTTACTTTCTCTGAGACTTCCTTTTCCCATCTAAAAGTGGAGATAGTATTGTGTTATTTATCTCATAGCTTTGTTTCCAGGCAAAAAATAAAATAACATTTGTGAAAACTTTTAAACTGCAAAACACTGAATACCATAGTTAGGGTGACTGTGTGTCCCAGGTTTCCTGGGACAGACTTGTTTATGTCTGTTATCCTGACTTAGTTTTTAGAAGCACCTCTCTCACTCTTAAAAGTGTCCTAATTTGAATAATAGATTTTGTCATCCAGGATGTCATTTTTACTTTCTTTATACCTGTCTTCCTGGGTAGACTGAAAACTGACCAAGAGTAACAATGGTTTTCCAGTTTAATGTCACCCACAACACCTAGCCCAGTGCCTTTCACGTAGGGCTCTTAACCCTTGAATTAATGAATATTTTAAAATAGGTATTGAAAGCTGTGATAGTTTTTTGTGATGAGCATTATTAGTATTACCTTGGCTGATATCAGAACTTAAAATAGGTTGAGTGGGAGGAACTTACGGCTATATAATATACTGCCTTGCGAGCCAAGTATAATTTAGAGATGTATCTGCAATGAACTGGAAAATATACTTTTAGAATCATTAATTTGGTTAAAAGACCTGTAAAACACATAGTGAGTCTGTGACCTGTGCTGACAAATAGAACTCCTGAAAAGAACATCATAAGATCAGAAATGAAGAGATGATGGTGTTATCTCACATTCTGCAGTAGGTTTGAATAGTTTTAGGGATCCATTTTCTTATTTTTTATCAGCAGATTTAAGGTTCTGTTGAGTTTTCATGCATGACTTGCTAGGTTATTACTAGCTTCCTCTCTAGATCTTGAAAATTTTAGGCATTACTTACTCAGTCTGAATTCTGGGTCGTATCTTGAAGCATTTGTTTTTGGAGAGGCAACATTCAGGTACTTGCTTTAGAGAAGATTTTGTATCTAATCATTTCAAGAACATGGGTAGAATCAAGGGATCTATCTTAGAAACTTTGAATTTGGGTTAGAATGAAAGAAAGCAATTTATCTTTTAAATGTTCACAAAAAAGGAGGAATAATCCAAAGTGAAATACTTGGGTTGTGCATTGACAAAGTAACTTCTCGGATTTTTTTGAGCAAAAAGAATCCAAGAAAAATGTGGGCTTTTTTTCCAGGAGCATTAAGTAGCAGTGAAGTAGTCATACCCATAAACTGTCCAATAATGTGGAAGCGATTACTTGGTGGTGAGAAAAATGAATGTCTCTTCATTATTGCAGCATCTTAACTTGCTAAATTAAAAAAAAATTGAAAAAAATTTTCTAACCTCACCCTTATATATACTTCACTCTTGGGAAAGAGAGAATTAGTGTTTACTTCATCTTTCTGAATGTAATTTTTTTTTTAAGGAAGTGGAGATTTTAATTTACTGCAAAGCTTGTTACTGCTGCAGGTTTGTAAATTGTGGAGGTGACGTATATTACAGAGTTAGGCAGCTTGTCCAGCTAATTATATTCTTGCTATATTTGAACAGAACTGAGAAGAAAAACTGCTTAAATGCCTTCTGCGTTTTTTTTAACAGTCACTTTTTAGGTATGATAAGAAAAAAAATGCCCATTACTTTTTGAATTGCTTTGAGTTACAACGGCATTAAAATGATACATACTATGACACTTAGAGAAACTTAATATTTGAATAATGACTGTGATTTTTTTAAAGATGGGAGATGAAACATTAGTGTGCATTTTTTCCCTGTTTTCACAAACATGTAAGAAATACGCATTGGAAAAATATATACAAAAAATAAATTCTTAAAACCAAAGTAAAATAGTGGTTACCAGGGACAGGGCATAGAAGGAAAGGGAATATTGTTTAAAGGGTGTAGAGTTTCAGTTCTGCAAGATGAGAAAGTTCTGGAAATCTGTTTTGCAACAATGTGAGTATATTTAACACTACTGAACTGTACACTTAAGAAGGTTAAGATGGTATATTTTATGTTATTATTTTTTTTAACCACAGTAGTTAATAGAAGCAAATCCTCACCTGGTCAATGTAGTCTGTTTTCTGTATATAAACTTTCTGGATGACAAACTTACCCAGAAATCTACAATAATAAAGCCTAGCGGTATTTATGGCCCACTCTCAGTGAATGATGTTTACCTTAGAAGTCATGATAGTGACTGGGTGGCTCAGTAGGTTAAGCATCCAACTCTTGGTTTCAGCTCAGGTCATGATCTCGGGGTGGTGGGATGGAGCCCCGAGTCCAGCTTGTGCTCAACATGGAGTCTACTTGGGATTCTCTCCTTCTTTTCCTCTCCCCTCCTCTCTTGTTTGCGATTCTCTCCCTATTTGCCCCTACCCCTGCTCACGCTCAAGCGCCCTCACTCTCTCTCAAGTACATAAACAAATAAATAAAATCTTTAAAAAAAATCATGATAGAGTAGGACAAAAGATCAGTTATTTGAAAAATATATATTCAGTTGTGATAAAATCAGAATTCTGAGTTAGCTAGATGAACACAGCATTATCATGTTATTATTGTTGCCAATTTGGCATTTCAGGGAAGCTGAGATAACCATTATATTCTATATCTCAATGGTATGCTTTGTTAACAAATGGAAAAGCCCTCATTGGAGATAGATAATAGGGATAAAGTCGTTAAGGAAGCACACTCATAATACTCATTTGCCACTTTGTCCAGTGATATTAAACTCTTACATGAAGTCTTTCATTTTAACTTTTAACATGCACAAGAGTCAACTCATTTGAATGAACTTCTCTCCGCCCCCTCCACTTATAGTGGGAGTGCTAATGAATAGTGAAGTGGCTGAGAATAATCGCTAACTGACTAGTAAGTGATGGAACATGATCTGTGTCTTAACAGTTTGCTATAAAACTAAATGTGAGTAATGTGGATCACATCTCACGAATGTTAACATCGTATTGCGATATAACGATTTATAAGAAATACGTATTTGGTGTTGACTAAGAAGAAGAAGCTGTAAAGCAACCAAAAGCATTTAATTTGGGTCCTAGGGATTGCAATCTGAGAGACATAGAGTCAACTGAAATTAAAAGTGTGCTCTGAATTGCGAGCAGGAGTGCAGGCTTATAAAGGCAAAAACCATAGGTTTATATAATTTGTTTTGAAAGAATTATGATTGGTGATGGCAGAGTGACTGCCTAATAACACAATTGGCTATTTAGCTACTGATGTTGCATTATCTATTTTAGTCCAGAATAGAAGAATGTGTTCTAGGAAGTCATGGAGTTGCTGTTGACAAAAGTCGAAAGTTCATGGTGTTAGAGAAATTAAACTAGACAAACTGAACCAAGAGATGTGCACAGGCCCTACCTCCTCAGTGTCCTTTTGACTATTTTAAGTGACTCTTTTAGCAATGCTTATTTCATTTTGAGTCTTCTCTCAATTGATCATGCGATGATTAAAATATATTTCTCAGACATATTTGGTCTTCATCTACAGTTCCTAAACATGCTTCAGACCCGTAAAAGTGAAATGAGTATCTTGTTATTAATGAAAGTGACTTTTAGACCCCACCCAAGGGCTGGGGCTAATTGCCAGGAGGACCAACTATGTGAGTAGAGGGATGGAACTTCAGTCTGACTGCCTGACCACCGAGGAGGGGAGACAGACTGGAGGCTGAATCAGCCAATGACGAAAGACTTAGGCAATCATGACTATGTTATGAAGCCTTCATAAAAAAGAGAATAGCTTTTTGCCCCCCCCCCCTTTTTTTCCTTGGAGAGCTTCCATGCTTGGGGAACCAGAATGCTTCTATGTACCACCAAGCCAGGCCCCAAGCTCCATGAGGACAGAATATCCTTTGTTTGAGATCTTGCCCTAAGTATCTCTTCTTCTGGCTGTTGATAAGTATTTTTTATAATATCCTTTAATAAACTAATAAATGTAAGTGTTTCCCTGGGTTCTGTGAGCCCTTCTAGCAAATAATTGAACCTAAGGAGGAGATTGTTGGAACTTCCAATCTGTAGCTGGTCATTCGGAAGCACAAGGAAACAGCCTGGGACTTAAAACTGGCATCTAAAGTGAGAGTTGTGTGGCAGTCTTGTGGGACCTAATCCTTAACCTGTGCAATCTGGTGGTTTCTCCAGCATAGGTAGTGTCAGAATTGAGTTGAATTCTTGGGTACCCTACTGGTGTTCAAGAATTCCTTGGTGTTGTGTGTGAGGGCACCCCCTGCCTCCACATTGAAATTGGTCTTAGAACACCTAAAGCCATGTCGTGCCAATTTGGAGGGGTCATTAGAGAACGCTTAGTCTAAATACCCACCTGATGCTTAGTTTTTCTCTAACACAAGTTTAAGAAAAGTATCTTTACAAACAACAGCAGATTCCAAATTGGTTGTCAGGTAGGTTCTTTTGCCCAGTGACCTTACATGTATTTAATGAATGGATAGTAGTCCCCAGGTGAAAGGGGGAACTTACTGCTTGAGGAAAGATCCCATTTCATCCTTAATAAGCTCTAACCATTAGCTTTTTTCCTCACTAGATGATACAACCTGTGTTTGCTTAAATTCTTCTTTCTTAGGATAAGCTTTCCCAGTGTCCTTAAGTGTTCTTCAAGTTGTTCTTCAAATGTTCTTACAACATTCAAGTTAAAAAAAAAAAAAAAACCGATCTTAGTTGCTGTCCCCTAAGTATATTCCATTTAAAAAAATGTTTCTTTTTAAAGTGCCCATAG
Organism: Ursus americanus; assembly: GCF_024610735.1. Classification (NCBI taxonomy): domain Eukaryota; kingdom Metazoa; phylum Chordata; class Mammalia; order Carnivora; family Ursidae; genus Ursus; species Ursus americanus. The sequence continues at coordinate 38,426,053 of NC_142139.1, read as the reverse complement.
TGTAATACTCAAGGTAGCGTTGGGTTGTTATAAGTTTAAGTAAGACTGTATAATATGTCAGTATTAGACACTTTTTCTGTTTGAATTACTGTTGGAATTAGTAAAGCTTGAAAAGGATGACAGCACAGAAAATGATCTATGTTACTAACCGGTGTTACCATGTTGTTTTTAAAAATTATTCTTGCTTTATGCTTCATTTGCTTACTCAAACTGGTCTCTCCACTGCCCAAACTCCAACCTGGTGGATCTTTCATCATTCCGATTCTCTCTCTTTCCTGCTTTCATAGTAATGTTTATTTTTTCCGATTATAAATTTATTACTAAAGAAAAATGTAAAAATACAGTAAAATTTGAGGAAAATATTATTCATAAACATTATTCAGAGATATCCATTCATCATTTTGGGTATGTAGTAGAGAAGGGATTATATTATAAATACATTTTTTACTTTACTTTTTCTGTTAAAATTAAATTTTGAGCTTTCTCAATTATGTTAGAATGTATTCCATTTATTTATGAACCGTTTCTTTTTTTACCAGTTCTTCAGCTGTTGCCCTTTAAGTTATTTACATTTTTGTGAGTATGAATAATCCCATAATGGACATGTTTATATACAAATGTACATCTCTGCATCTGTGATTATTTTTTTGAATAGATTTCTTGAGGGATTGTTAGATCAAAAGATTTGAACACTTAAGTCTCAGAGTAATCTCTAAAAGATAGGTAACCATGTAGTTGATCATCCAAACCAGGACACTTTTACTAGAACAAATGCTCAACTGGACAGAACTGAAACAACAGGTTCAGATAGAGATTGGACTGATTGAAATGGGACATAGGGTCATCCTACTAAAAGAAACTATGATCATTTCCTTTTAAAGTGAAATTCCTCCAATGCTACCCCCATTAGAATTTTAAAAATCCCTCAGCATGGCTGATCTTTTAATAAAGGTAATAAAAGTGTATTGTCATAACAATTTATTATTAAACATGAGAATTTGTGCTTTCTTATTCATCAGAGGTCTGTTTATGAGTGAATGTATAACTCCATTGAATGTTAGAAATTACACACATGCACACACACACACAATTTAAGACCTACAGTGCATAAAATTATAAATAGATCGGAATATAACACATTTCAAAGCATTATTATAAAGATTCGAATGCCTGAACTAAGTAACCAACCAACAAGTATATAATTAATGAAAGATGAAAGAACTTTATTAGTCTGTCTTATCTCCCAAATAATATGAGAAAGAAACTATACTAAACTATACTATACAATTTTGGAGAGAGAACTTTAACACTGAAAGTGAATAAATTCATTGGCTTGTAATAAGAGGACACTTTAAGAGACAGTATGACATTTAAGTATGACACGACTATTTTAAGGCAGTCTTTGTCTTTAGTCTTTATTCTTTTGCCTTCATTTTACTTCCATCCTGTGATAAAGCATTGTGTTAGACGGGCAGATATTTAAATGCTAATTCTAAGAAGAAAATTAAATAAGATATTTTTAAAAACAACAGATTTTAAAGTGGTTTCCATGAACATTCTTGGCACACAGTGATATTCAGTGTATTTAACAGAAATTCCCTGGGGTCATGTGACCCCCCCCCCCAAATTGTGCTCTTCATAGGAAATACATAATCACTGATGGATATTCTTGTACTAATTTTAATTTAGTTAACTTTTAGTTAGTTTAATAACTTTTTTTTTTTTTTTACTATTTATAATCTATGAAGAAAGAACTTAAAGTCTATATTTATTCAATATAGCGCTGGGAGTCCTAGCCACAGCAATCAGACAAGAAAAAGAAATGGAAAACATCCACATTGGTAAAGAAGAGATAAAACTTTTACTATTTGCAGATCACGTGATACTATATATAGAAAACCCTAAAGACTCCACCAAAAAACTACTAGAACTAATAAATGAATTCAGTAAAGTCGCAGGGCGCAAAATTAATATACAGAAATCTGTTGCATTTCTATACACTAATAATGAACTAGCAAAAAGAGAAATTAAGCAATCTCATTTACAATCACACCAAAAATAATAAAATATCTACAAATAAACTTAACCAAAAAAATGAAGAAAGAAAATATAAATCATAAACTTAGACGTACAGTAGAAAGAGCACTGGACAAGTAATGCCAATTTGTTTTCTTTTCCAATCTGATGGCTTTCATTTTATTTTCTTTGCCTTATTACATTGATTAGGACTTCCAATACAATACTATAGAACAGTGATGACAGCAGGCATCCTTGCCTTTTTCCTGCTTTTGGGGGAAAGTTGATCAGTCTTCTCCCATTATGTATGATGTTAGCTGTAGATTTTTTCTAGGTGCTCTTTATCAGGTCAAGGAAATTCCTATTCCATTCTACTATTCATAGTCTGCTGACAAATGATAATGATGATGATGACAACGGTTAAAGAATGGATGTTGGATTTTGTCAAAAAATTGTTTTCTGAATCTTTTGAAATGATCATATGGTTTTTCTCTTTTCATTTGTTAATATGGTGAATTACATTTATTGATATTTGATTGTTAAATTATTCTTGTATTACTGGGATAAACTTCATTTTGTTATGATGTATTATCCTTGGTATATATTATTAGATGTATTTTACTAATATTTTGTGGGGACTTTTTAATATATGTTTGTGAGGGATATATCTGTAGGTTTTATTTTGTTTTTCTTGTGTCTGTCTGATTTGTCTTAATGCTTGCCTAATTGAAGGAGTTGGGAAGTAGCTTTTCCTTTTTTAGTTTTCTAGAAGAGTTTGTATGGAACTCATATGTCTCTCTCAAAAATTTGGTAGAATTCACCAATGAAGCCAGCTGGGCCTGGAGTTTTCTTTATGGAAAAGTTTAACTACACATTCAGTTTTAAAAAATAGATATAGAGCTGTTCAGTTTATCTGTTTTTTCTTGAGTGAAATTTGGTAGCTCGTTCTTTCAAGGATACTATTTTATCTATGTTGAATTTATGGGCATAAAATTGTTTTTAATGTATCTTTATTATTATTTTACTTTCTGTAGAATTGTGTTGATGTGACTTCTTTCATTACTGATATTTGTAATTTCTGTCCTTTTTCCTTATCAGTCTGGATAGAAGTTTATTAATTTTATTGATTTTCTCAAAGAACTAGCTTTTGAAGTTATTGATTTGTTGTTGTTGTTTTTGTTTTTTCTTGTTGATTTCTATTCTGGTTTTTTATTTTGCTTAGGCCTCATTTGCTATTCTCTTTATTTAAATCTTCTTTGTCCTTACTCATTTTCTATCTGTTTTGTCTATCAATTACTGAAAGAGGGATATTGAAATCTCCCACTATAATTGCAGATTTATTTCTCTTTGCAGTTCTATCAGTTTTTTACTTTGTATAGTTTGAAGTTCTGTCAGTAGATTCATAAACCTTTAGGATTGTAAAGTCCTCTTTATTGTTATGAAGTGATGTTCTTTATTCCTTGTAATATTCTTTGCTCTGAAATCTAGTTTGTCTAATATTAATGTAACCGTTCTAGCTTCTTTTGGTACATGTAGAAAAGTCTAGCCTTTCTATTCTTTGACTTTTAACTTCTTCTAGCTATTGAGTACCACACATTCTTGGGCTCTGTGTTTTAGACTGTGAGTTACTGGTCTCACTTTGCACGTTTGGGAGCCTGGCCAGTATCTTTTCTCTTCCATTGTGCCCCATTAAAATGCTGGGTCTGCATGGTTGGTAGTTTTATTTGTAAGGATATGGAGAAGGACACATTTTGGGTATAAAAGATCATGGGTTTTATCTGGTCAAGTTGAGTTTGTGATCTGGAGAGACCTCCTTGGGCCCATCCAGCAGGGAGTTGAATATATGGTTATAGAACTCAGGTGATAACAGTCCATAGGAGGTACTTGAATTTATGGGTATAAATGAATGATCTAAAAGCTGTTCAGAATGAGAGAAAGACCAAGAATGAAAACCTGACAAGCGTGGATATTTATTGAGAAAGAATCTGTAGTTTAGGTAAGTTCTAATGTAGTAGGGATACTTAACGGTAATGAAAGTTTCTTATATGTATGAATTGTTGAGTGCAAATGACGGTGAATCCTTTATTATGGAAAATTGTTTGGATATTTCACTCTAAGATCTGTGGAGATTTTAATATTCCTTCTAAAGTGCTTGATCTAAATGTAATACCCTGAATAGTTCAAATTATCCATAAATATTTTTGTAAAGTTAGTCTCAGATGCTGCAAAGAACTCAGTTGTCCTGGTGAGCAAGTTATATAAACTGCCCAAAGGTTCAAGCTTGTCAGCTGTTTTGTTCATAATTCATAGTGCCAAGTAATACTGCAGAGGATTTACATATCTTAAGCCTTCAATAAATACCTGATTCAATTGCCAAATCTTATGAATATTTTCCTTTATAACTCTTGATCTCTCTTTAAGTGCTATGGTTGCTGAGTAACCTTACCCTGATTGGGGTGGGGAAAATATTGGGATAATCCCATTATAGACAGAAATGTCACAGGCTGGATTCTGCATGTTAGAACTCTTGGCAGCAGATGTTCAAGTAAGAGAGGGTGTGTGGGCTGTTCAGACAATTGATCCTAAATAGGATTTTATTTTAACTTTAAAATGCACTTGTCTAGAAATTTTTAAGTGATGCAATGACATTTGATATTCTATCTCTGCTTAATTTTTTTTGTTGTTGTTGACTCTGGTTGTTATTGGTATAATTTATTATGTCTGTAACAATCCAAAGACAGGCTAGAAAATCAGACGATACATTGTAAATGATTTATCCAATGAATAAACTTTTCAATTTCTAACCCTGGTTTTGTTATCACAGAGATTGTGAAGTGGGCAAGGTCACTCTGTCTCCTGGTGTTGCAGTTAATCCTGTCTTCAAATTATAAAAGGCTTCACAGTGATTGTGAAATTATGTCTCTGCTGAAGTCATGATTACTAACAGTATACTCACCTCTTCAAATTTTTTGCGTGTGAAATAAAACTTTAATTTGAAGCAAAATGCAAGAGGTAGGAAAAGAACTTCATCTCCTATTGAGTTATCTTTCTAGGAATTCAGAGAGCTGATAAAATTTCTTACATCAGGGCTGTGAGTTACTTTCCTTGAGACATTGACTAGTAGTCCTACTCATTTTACATAGAATTGTCTTGGCCCATGTAACTAAAATTAGGCCAGGTATGTAAGTTAAAAGTAGCAAGTACTCTAAACTCTAAAACATATCCCCTTAGTACATATACATTTATAAAAAGCCATTATATGCTGTCCATCTTTTTGTTAAGTGTATCTATAGTACCCTCTATACAGCCATTCATTCTCTTCTTATTTTTCAAACGAGTATTTACACATAGAGATTGCAATTCTTCAAAAGCCAGCTTAACTTGTCATTTTAATGACAGAGACTAATAATGATCAGCAATGATGATAGCACAGCTCAACAGACCATTAAATATTCAGAGCTGAATCATGCAGTTACAATACTAAAATTTTTACTGTAACCAACATAATCAGTGGAGAAAAGACGACAAGCCCTCAAACAAGATGCACTCTTGAAACTAGAGTCAGGTTCAGGTAATATTGCCCTTTAAAGCTGATGCTAGCACCATGCATGGATGGAATTTGCTATTTACAGCCATCTCTTTTAGAAGTGACTCAGCTAGTATAATTTTGAAATGACAAAAGCTGAATATGACACCAGGAACAAACCATACTAAGATATAATTATAATGAAAGAAAAAAATGTATTGGAGGTATTTTGAAATGAATAAAGGTAATAGTCTTGGAGCTTTGCAAAGTCAAGAGTTACAGGATAAGAATTTCGACAAAACCACAGAAATCTTTGTGTGCCCAGGTTTCTCAGGCAAGACGTCCTCCAGTTTAATACTCTGATAGTAATGTCTGAGCAATATCTGTCCCTGTGAAGATCTTCATGATAGTTACTATAAGAGAAAGATAAATTGCCATTTTGATAGATAGATTATTTTGGTTAATGGAAATCATCTCATTAGCATTTATGTCTTCCTATTCCTTCTTTTAAAAATTATGAGTAATGCATGTTGTTTTTAGGAAAATTAGAATATAAAAATAAAAGGAAAAAAGATCATGAAATTGCATCAAATTTATTTTTATTTTTATTTTTCTACAAAATATGGTCATTCCTTTCATATTATTTTGAACCTAATATTTGTTTTTGTTAATAATATCCTTAGGTAAAAATGTTGTAATTAGCCCTAGGTAAAGTAACAAAAAATGTGATTACTACTACTGGGGTCAATATTAATCCTTTCTTTTGCAGCATTTTTCTGTTAATGTAGAAAGAAGAGCAGTAGTGATATTAAATGTAATATGTAGTGAGTTTTTTGACTTGCAAACCTGAGAACCAAATGCAATACCTGTGGGGACTCACTGAATTTCCTATTTTCATTAACTGTCTTTGGTAAGCTAAGATGCCTTCATAATAAGTCTGCCAGTTATGGAGTAGTGGTTGCAAAGTACTAAATGTTCTGTGATTTTTTTTTAAGATTTTTAAAATTTATTTGACAGAGAGAGGGAGGACAGTTGCACAAGCAGGGGGAACAGCAGAGGGAGAGAGAAAAGCAGGGAGCCTGACATGGGGCTTGATCCCAGAACCCCCTGGGTCATGACTTAAATGGAAGGCAGATGCTTAACCGACTGAGCCACCCAAGTGCCCTGCTGTGATTTTTTTTTTTTTAGCAGGTCGTAGAAATTTTAAAAACAGTGAGTAAACTGGAGCTCTTTATCTTTTTTCTTCTCGTTTTAAAAATTATTTCATCTTTGATGTTTCTCTTGTAGTTCTCACACTGTCTTACCTTGGTCAGTATCCACTGCATCCTACTTCATAACAAAACCATTTTTATTTTTTATTGCTCCTTACAAGTGCTTTGTTTAGAAGAACACTTTTTCAGAAAGACTCTTTCTCTTCTTGGTTTCCCTGATCCCAGCATTTGCCATCACATAAGATTCATAAGTTTAAGTCACAAATTTAAATTTCATAGAGAAATATTCTGGGAGTACTTCATATGTTCAAAGTGGTTGTGTAGCGGTTAGGTAGAGGAAAGCATGCCCCTATGGTCAGCAACGGTCGACTGCCTTCATTTTTATCATTTTCCAGGTTGGTGGCCAACTCAAATCTTACTCCATGGTCCTTTTACTCTGGTCTTTCCTGCATTCTGTAATATTCATTTGAAATGAATGTCAAAGCAATGCCTCTATTGAGTTTGAGCTAAGGTTACTATAGTAAAAAGTTAAATATAAAATTTTAGGTAAATATTTTAAACCATAGCAGACAGGAGTTATGTGGCTTAGGACTTGTTATTTTTGTTAAGGCACCACTTGTAGGATGTAAAGCTTTTATCCAGCTATGATGTCTACGGTGTCTGTTTCCGTACAGCAGCGTCCTCATTTAACATCCCCTTTTGATGAATTTGGATTTTTTTTTTTTTTTTTTAGGAAAATGCATCCTTTCCCTGTCAAATAGGGCACATTGCTTAACTCTACACACTGATATGGCGAAATACTTTTCTGCCCTTACCTTCTTTTCCTCATTGCAGAGAATCTTCTAGATTAAAGAAATGAGTTCCAGATTCTTCAGGCATTGCATCTTTCTGTGGGAGTTTATCTTCATTCCATTCATAGCCAGAGGCCATGAGCTTGAGTTTTTGAGTCAAAGGATCCTGGGTTGAATCCTGGCTCTGCTCCCTATAGGTCTTAGGCTTTGAAGAAGTTCCTGGACCTCTCCAAGCCCTAGTGTCCTTATCTAAGAAATTGACATGGTAAGTAACTAAGTGCAGAGCATTGTTGTGGATCTTCAATAAAGTTGTGATTTGAAGGGTTGGCATAGTGAAGATGGTGCCCTGGGAGCTTCACACACCAATTATGCTTATGTTACAAACCTCTGTGAGATTCTCTCTGATGTTCCAGTTTAGAAGAGGAGCACCTTGGCTCTTGTGCTGCTCTTAGCCTCTTTTCCTCCTTTTGGAGCCTCTTAACATCCTACCTCTTCCACATATTTTCATATGCATCCTAAACTCAACATGCAAAAATATAACACTCTGCAATGTCTGCACATTCGTTTGTTTTCTCTGATGTTGTGCAAATCCTACTGTACAGTGCACCAGCAGCATAGTGTGTTGTCCGTCTTACTGCTTTCTGATGATGACAGCGAAGGTGATGGAGTCGGTGTAAATAGGAAGCCATTATATTTTTAGGATAAAGGCCAATATTAAATAGGTTTTAATTATATTTAAACTTCACTCATTGAAGACTCAATAGCCTGTGATTTCACTTCGGATGGTGTTACAAGAACATGGGGGTGTTGTGTGTGCTTTGTGTGTGTGTGTGTGTGTGTGTGTGTAGTGAGCTGCACTCCAGGTTTATGTATTTAAATCTAACATTTTTATTAAAGCTGCTACTGAAAATTGCTGCATGGGACAGAGATTAACATCTCTGGGATCCCCTAGTAAGAGTAATTAGGAAAGGTGATTTAAATAAAAAAGTATTTTGGGATTTGTCTGTTAGAGGGTGTAGAGATCTGTGGAGAACCTGATCATTGAATTACAACTGAATAGGCTTTTAATAAATTAATCTCAACTAGAAATTATTTTTTCTACTCCCTCATGTGAAACTATACCTAAAACTTATTAAATAACAAGGCAATTAAATATAGTTTTCCTACTGGCATCATTGATTGCCTTGTAGAGAGGGCCAGATGAGCAGGATGCCTTTATAATATAGAAATACTGCAGCCTTTGTCTTCAGTGCTCGCATCTTAATGACGTGAGAATGTCCATTTCAATTAGCATTTAGTCCTACCTCACGGAGGATGAAATAAAATGCTTGGTAACTGCTTTTATCAAGAGTTCCATACAGTTTGTTGTGAAGCACAATGCTGTAATTACTGGCGATTTGGATATGAAGCCTGGAAGAAGGTAACTTTTTTCCCAGACTAGATCCTGGTTTTATCTTCTAAGCCACTCTCCATCCCTCCATCCACCTTGTCACTGAAGAGAAGCTTGCAAGGCTGACTTAGAAGGATCATTCTCCAAATATGATCTTATTCTGTTCATTATTTTATAGCTCACGTATCTCTAAATTTCTCCATCATTGAGCAACTTCTGTTATGTTGTTTAAGGTATTGGATACAATTTTTAAAAAAATCACCACACAGTTTTTCTTGATATTTTACTTAAAATTATCATAGCGTAGCTTAACTTACTTCTTTTTAAAAATTGAGATATAATTGACATATAACGTTATATTAGTTTCAGGGCACAACATGGTTCGATATTTGTATATATTACAAAATGATCACAGTAAGTCTAGCTTAACAGCTATCACCATACATACAATTTTTTTCTTGTAATGAGACCATTTAAGGTCTGCTTTCTTAACAACTTGTAAAAACACAATACAGTGTTATTATCTATAGTTGCCATGCTGTATATTATGTCTCCATGCCTTCTTTATTTGGTAACTGGAAGATTGTAGCTTTGACTCCTTTCATCCATTTTACCCCACTCCCCGCTCCCTGTCTCTGACAACCACCTGTCTGTTCTTTGTATCGATGAGTTCAGTTTTGTTTTAGATTCCACATATGTGGGGTCATATGGTGTTTTTCTGTCTGACATATTTCACTTAGCATAATGCCCTCAAATCCATGTTGTTGCTAATGGCAAGATTTCTTTTTTTTATTACTGAAGAATACTCCATCGTAGTATATATACACCACGTTTTCTTTATTCATTCACCTATCGATGGACACCTAGGTTGCTTTCATTTCTTGGCTATTGTAAATAATGAGTCAGTGAATGTAGGGGTATATATATCTTTTTGAGTGAGTGTTTTAATTTTCTTCAGTATAATACTCAAAAGTGGATTCATTGGATCACATGGTAGTTCTATTTTTAATTTTTTGAGGAACCTCCATACTGTTTTCCACAGTGGCTGTACCAGTTTATATTCCCACCAACAGTGCACAAGGGTTCCTTTTTCTTCACATTCCCTCCAATACTTGCTATTTCTTATATGTTTGATAATAACAATAGCCATTCTAACAGATGTGAGGTGATACCTCATAATGGTTTTGATTTGCATTTCCCTGATAGCTGGTGAGGTTGAGTACCTGTTTATGTACCTTTGGCCTTCTGTATGTCTTTGGAACATAGATCCTCTAACCTTTTTTTTTTAACCAGGATTGTTTTTTGTTTTTTGTGGTTTTTTTTTGCTATTGAGCTTTTAGAGTTCTATATACATTTTGGACATAACCCCTTATCAGGTATGTTATTTGCAAATATTTTATCCCAATCAGTAGGTAGTCTTTTCATTTTGTTGATGATTTCCTTTGCTGTGCAGAGGAAATATCTATATCTAGTTTGATATAGACCTCAGTTGTTGATTTTTGCTTCTGTTGTCTTTGCTTCTGGTGTCAAATCTAAAAATCATAGTCAAGACCAATGTCAAGGAGATATTGCCTATGTTTTCTTCTAGGAGTTTTATGGTTTCACATCTTACATTCAAGGTTTTGATCCATTTTGTGTTAATTTTTGTGTCTGATGTAAGATAGTGGTCTAATTTCATTCTTCTGTGTGTAGATGTCCAGTTGTCCCAGTAGCCTTTATTGAAGAGACTGTCCTTTCTCCATTGCATATTCTTGCCTCCTTTGTTGTAAATTAGTTGGCTCTGTATGCATGGGTTTATTTCTGGGATCTCTGTTCTGTTCCATGGATGCACGTGTCAGTTTTTATGCCAATACCATACTGTTTTGATCACTATAGCTTTGTAGCATGGCTTGAAATCAGGAAGCATGATGCTTCAGGCTTTGTTCTTCCTTTTCAAGAATGTTTTGGCTATTCGAGGTGTTTTGTGGCTTCAGAATTTTAGGATTTATTCTATTACTGTGAAAAATGCCATTGGAATTCTTATTTGGCTAGACTGATTAATTTTGTCATCTGTCCTTAAATTTGACAGCCTTTATCCTGCCTCAGTCTTTTTTTTTTTTTCCTCCTGAAGAACCTGCCTAGATCTTTTATTCTTTAATCATGAAGTGTATTCTGGGAAACTTACACCTTTTATTATCACTTTTTAAAAAATTGTGAGGTCTTGCTCTTGTATCTTTTACTTTCTTAAAGTGTTATCTCCTTGCCTGTGTATATTGTCCCAGTTGATAATTAAGTCTTGTTAATGGAGATCAATTCCTGTTTCTTACTGTAAGCTACCAGTTTGCTTCTTTTGGGAGTACTTATAATAACATCTCCTTTAGTTCTAAGGTACTTAATTTTCACTTTATATAGCAAGTAACTTTTTCATTCACTTTATAAGTTAAAAAAATTTTCCATTATTAATTAATGCTATAGGTTTGGGAAATCGAGGTCCCAGAGAACAGGTTATATCATTCAAGAAGTCAGCAGCTAAACCTAGTTTTGGTACATGTATTTCTGGGGAACTGGCTTTTTGTACTAAAAAAATGACCATAATTAATTGCTGCAATCAGTTGTTTTACAAATAATTTTTAAACACTATATTGTTATGTGAGGGATATTGTGATAATTCAGACAGAAATATTATCCTAAAGACTTTTGTAGTGTAATAGAGGAAGTAACATTTGCACACACATAACCACAACACAAGATTTAAAAGGGCAAATGTCATAAATGAGAGATAGTTTAAGGGCTGTGGGATTCTGAGGAGACAAAGAAGACTTCCAGTGTGGTGGATAAGAGAAAACTTTGTGCAGAAGGAGGGCTTTCATATGTTCCTCTAAGGAAAATCAGGATTGTTTGCTCTTTGGAAAATTTGAAAATAGGAAGTTGATATCTAGGTGGCAAGAGCAAAATGAGCAAAACTGGGGAAGGAAGAAAGCACAGGGTGCTTGTGATGGGAATAGGAAATGGGGAGCTTGCTTGCCTTGTGTAAATGAGAGCATTGAGACTTAGTGTTGACCTTATGACTTTGGGTTAGTACCATATTATTTTATAAACACACTTTGATAAAAAGAGGAGCATGAATATGGTAGTCTCCCTTTTTTTTTTTCCTCAAGATTTTATTTATTTATTTTTGAGAGAGAGAGAGAGAGTGAGTGACCATGTGTGCATGTGTGAATAGGGGAGGGGCAGAAGGGGAGGGAGAGGGAGAGAATCTCAAGCAGACTCCTTGCTGAGTTGAAGCCCCATGTAGTGCTCTATCCCATGACCCTGAGGTCATGACCTGAGCCGGAACTAAGAGTCAGATGCCCAACAGACTGAACCACTCAGGCATTCCTTGTAGTCTCCCTTTATCCTGGTTTTGCTTTCTGTGGTTTCACTCACTGGTGGTCAGTTATGGTCTGGAAGCAGATGATCTTTCTTCTGACTTATTGTCAGAAGGTCAATAATACCTAATGCTACGTCACAATGTCTACGTCATTCACCCCACTTCATCTCATCATGTAAACATTTTTTCATCTCACATCATCACAAGAAGACAGTGAGTACAGTACAATAAGATATTTTGAGACTAACTTTTATTACAGTATATTGTTATAATTGTTCTGTTTTATTATTGTTGTTTAGTCTCTTATTGTACCTAATTTGTAATTAAACTTTATCATAAATATGTTGATATAGGAAAAACCACAGTATTATAGGGTTTGATACTATCCACTGTTTCTGGCATCCATTGGGGTACTTAGAAGTGTCCTTCGTGGATAAAGGTAGGGGGAATATTGTAGATCCATGATTGAGAGAGATTGTTATGAATTTTTTTTTGATGTTGAGTAATAATGCCATGTGTGAGGGAAGAGCTGAATTAGTGTATTATTTGTCTCTAAACGCTCTTACTCATTTTCACATCCTGGCCTATGTATCATAGGCATAGGAATTGACATAGGCATAGGTCCAGGGAATTGACAGAACAGTAATGATTCTATATTTTGTGATTTTTAGGGGTACTAGGAAAGCTTATTTTACAAGGACTTAACAAAGTCCTCTGTATGCTAATACCTGGTATATTCTACACATTCCTTATAGGCAAGTGATCAATACTTGATGTATTTTCCCCTGTTAAAATATAAAAGCCTCCGGGCATAGTTCAAGAACATTGTGCAGGGAAGGATATCTCCAAGGGGGAAGAACGTTCCTGGAAGAATATCTAGGCAAACACTGATTTTTTATTTTTTTTGACTGACTTCACAATTTTGCCTAATCTACTGTTTTGATATATTTCAGGACTGTCAAATATAAATAAATGCATACATACATGTAAATAAAATATATAAATACCACACACTGAGTTCAGTGGTGGTTTTTATATTATTTTTCTTTAATAAAAATGAAACAAAATGATCAATGTTTCATACCTAAAAGGTGTTTCCTAGCACATGAAATCAGGAACCAGACTCTTAACGGGTAGTTGGATTTGGGATTTTTCTCTGGAGGAAGATCAGCTGTTCTTTCTTAATGAATACCTTGATTTCTGTTAATGAGCTACTCAGATATATAAAAGAACAATTAAGTTCACTCTCAGCCTTCTGCTATATTATTATAATTTTGTATAAATAGTTCTTAATAAAGTCATTTTCTAAATTGATTTTATTTTATGTAATGCTAGTTTTTCACTTAGAAAGGAAAATACTTGAAGAGCTAGCATATGGTTACCTTATGCTGCTCTTCACTTGCTTCTTCCTTTAGTGCATTTCATGCTCTTCTCTGCGGTCTTTTTTCCTTATATTCTGTGATTTCTTCTTCCATGTAGGATTCAGTGCCTTCATGCTGCTCTTGGATGCCTTCCTCTCTTTCCTGCCTTACATGGGCCTGTTTGGTTCCTCCAGCACCCTAACAAATCTAGACTTCCCTTCCTATCCTCTTCAGCTTTTCCTTTTGTTCCTGATATTGCTTATTTGTCCATTTGTCCTCTCTCTCTCCCTTCTCCTCTCCCCCTCCTCCCTCCCTCCCTCTCCTCCTTCCTCCCTCCATTGTCTGTTTCCTCCTCCTCTTTTTCTTCTCCCTCCCTCCCACACCTCTCTCTTTGTCTTTCTCTTTGTGGTGCATAGAGGCTTGTATATCTTTTCAATATTCACAAAGGACTTGTTTTTTGGTTTTGTTGACAGTCTCTACTGTTTATTTTTTACAGTTGTTTTTGATTACATTCATTTTTGTTCTTGTCTCTGTTAGTTTCTTTCTCCTACTTTTTTTGAATTTAATATTTTTTTTTTTTAAAGATTTTATTTATTTATTTATTTGACAGAGATAGAGACAGCCAGCGAGAGAGGGAACACAAGCAGGGGGAGTGGGAGAGGAAGAAGCAGGCTCATAGTGGAGGAGCCTGATGTGGGGCTCGATCCCAGAATGCCGGGATCACGCCCTGAGCCGAAGGCAGACGCTTAACCGCTGTGCCACCCAGGCGCCCCTGAATTTAATAATTTTTGCTTTATATGTGTTAAAGTTGAATAACAATTTTATTTTATTTATTTTTCAAAGATTTTATTTATTTATTTGTCAGAGAGAGACAGAGCACAAGCAGGGGGGAGGAGCAGAGGGAGAAGCAGGCTCCCCGCTGAGCAAGGAGCCTGACCTGGGGCATGATCCCAGGACCCTGGGATCATGACCTGAGCCAAGACAGATGCTTAACTGACTGAGCCACCCAGGTGCCCCTGAATAACAATTTAAATACTTACTTCATTTAATAAATACATTTAAGGCAATAAATTTACTTCTTGATACTACTTTGCCTGCATTCCACAGGTTCAATTTGTTGTGTTTCCATTTACTCCCTGTTCTAAACATTTCATAATTTCCATTTTGATCTACTCTTTAATCAGTTAGTTATTCAGAATACACTTTAAAAAACTATCTTGGGGCTCCTGGGTGGCACAGCAGTTAAGCGTCTGCCTTCGGCTCAGGGCGTGATCCCGGCGTTCTGGGATCAAGCCCCACATCAGGCTCCTCCACTATGAGCCTGCTTCTTCCTCTCCCACTCCCCCTGCTTGTGTTCCCTCTCTCACTGGCTGTCTCTCTCTGTCGAATAAATAAATAAATAAATAAATCTTTAAAAAAAATAAAAATAAAAAACTATCTTTACTGTTGATTTGTAATGATTATATTATTTAAATTTTTAACATTTATTGGGACATTTCATGTGACTTAGTATATGGAAAAATTTTTAAAATGCTCTGTATGTGCTTGAAAAAATGTGTATTTTTTATTTGTGCCAGATTCTAAAAATATATATTATATCAAGTATCTAATGTTAAATATATATCCTTATTATTTTGTATGTACTTGAACCATGTTTCAAATAGTGGTATGTTAAAATCTCCCTGTCCAATTGTTTTAACATTTTTTTTCCTTGTACTTCCGTTAATTAAGAGTTTGGAGCTATTTTGTTAGGTTTATACAAATTCATGATCATCCTAACTTCCTGAAGCATTGTTTCCTTAACCATAATTTAGTGTACCTCTTCATTCCTATTAATAATTTTTATCTTATATCTGTTTTTGCCTGGTAGTACTAGTGTTACAACAACTTTTTTTTGGTTATTATTTGTAGGTAAATATGTTTTCATGAATTTCCAATCTTTATGTGTTCTTTGGTTTTAAGTTTATTCTTTATAACCAGCCCTCTAGTTGAATTTATTTGTATTACCTTATTCTATAAGAATAGATGGGTATCCTTACTATTAACAATTTATATTTATTTTACTATCTTATTTTAGGTTTCCATTTAAATTCCATTTTTTCCTTTGCTTTTTTTTTCTTCTCTTGCCTTCTTTTGGCTTAATAGAGTTTTCAGTTATTACCGTAAGATTCCTCTGGTGGTTTTAGAGCTATACATTGTGTTGCCATTCTATTAGAAGTTATCTTTAACGTGTTAGTGGAAATATTTGTCTCTAATTTTTTTATTGAAAACTAGTCCCTTCTGGATCTTCCCCACCCGCTTCCTGGTTATTGTATTTAAAATTTTAGTTCCACATTAAAAAAATCCATAGTAACTACTCATAAGTTTTTGTAGGTAATAGTTATTTAAATTTACAAACTATCAAATTTCTGTAGTAATATTTTTTTTCTTGCATTTTATTCATTCCTTTCGGGCTCGCTTTCTTCTTTGCGAAGTATGTCCCTTAACCACTCATTTTCAGGGTGTGTGTGTGTGTGTGTGTGTGCATGTGTGTGTCAAGATTTCTTAGTATTTCTAAAAGTCCTTATTTTGTTCTCATGCTTACATGGTAGTTTAGATTGGTTTTGAATTTTATGTTTCTTGTTATTTTTCCTCTGATGTTCTAAGATACTGTCTTCTGTCCACTATCATTGCTGATGAGAGTTTTTGCCAAAGTTGTCATCCCTTTCTATATAGCCGATCTTTTCTCTATGTGGAAATTTATGGGGTTCTTTATTCATTTATTCATTATCCTTCAAATATTTATTGATTGACAGTGCTCTAGGCACTGGGTATTCATCAGCGTACAAAGCAGTAAAAAAATCCCTGCACTCATAGATCTTACAGTCTAACAAGTGAATGTATTAGCTAAGATAAAGCTAGTCACTGTAATAAATTAAACCCCTGATTATCACTGGCTGAATGCTTGGAGATTTTATTTTTAATTTTTCACACTGTCTCTTACAGATGTTCCTACTTGGGGAGCTCTCGAGGTACAGACTTCTTCTACTTTGTGACTCTGTCATCTTTAACATTTAGTTCCGATGCCATCCTGGGGTCACCAATGTTCTAGCAACCAGAGAGAAAAAAGAGCATGGAGGATCACATGGGAGGTTTTTAAGGACTAGGCCTGGAGGTGGCACTTACACTTTGGCCCATATTCACATGGCTAAGATGCAGTCACTTGTTCACATTTAACTTCAAGGGTGCCCGGGAAAGGTAGTTCAGTTGTGGGCCTCAGAGGAAGAGAAAACACATTTGGGAATCAGCTAGCAGTTTCTGTCTTGGCATAAGTAAAATGCATGGTATGCTAAATAGCATTAATGCTAAGGAGGAGAGTATATCAGGGAGGGAGGGTTGTGGGAGGTGGAATCCCAATTGTATATAGGTGACTGTGAAGTCCTTACTTAGAGGGTACATTTGAGTCTACAGCTACAAGAAGTGAGGGGTTGGTACCTTGTGGAGATCTGAAGGAAGGGCATTTCAGGCATAGCAAATAGCAAATGCAAGTGTTTTGAGGTTGGGGGCAAGCCTGGTCTGGCTGGAACAACCAGGAAAGCAGTGTAGCTCTAGGAGAGTGAACAGGGGGCTGGGGTAAAAATTAGGTCAGTGAGGTAAGCGATAATGTAGCCATCAGTGGGTTTGAATGGAGAGCATGATCTAACTTAGGTTTTAGTGGGATAGCTCTGGTTGCTGGGTTGAGAATGGATTGTAGGATAGGGGTAGGGAACAGAATCAGGCCAATTAGAGGTTACTCTAATAATCCAGGTGAGAAATGCTGATGGTTTGGACTAGAGTGTTAACAGTGAAGGTGGTGTGAAGCTATCAGATTCTGAATATATTTTGAAAGTATTGCTGGTTTAGGATTAGCTAATGGATAGAATGTGCGATATAAAAAAAAAAAGGAGTCAGGGATGGTTATTTAGCCTCAGTAACTGGAAGAGTGAAGATGTCATTTGCTGAGGTTGGAAGAATGATCAGAGGAAAATTAGGAACTCAGTTTCAATATGTAAAATTTGAGATGCCTTCATGACACTCAAATGGGAATGTGAAATAGCTAAGGAGAGGGGACCATGCTGAAAACACGTATTTGCGAATCATAAACACAGGGATAGTATTTAAAGCCACGAGTCCGGATGAAATAATGAAGTAAATATATGCGGTGGAAAAGAAAAGAGATTCCAGGTCTGAGCCTTGAAACATTTTGCTATTAGGTCAGTGAGATGGAGGAGGTAAGAGGAGGTCCAGGACAGTAGGAGCCAAATGCAGAAAATATGTCAAGAATGAGTCAGTGATGAAATGTATAAAATGCAGTTAATAGGTGAACCAAGATAGGACTAAGAATTGGCAGTTAGATTTAATAGCATGAAGGTCATCAGTGACCTTGATAGAAGGAATGGCAGGTTGTGTTTCTCAGGAGACAGACCCTGAGGTGGAGATTAGCAAGAGGTTTATTAGGAAGTGCTTTTGGAATTGCCATCTGTGGAAGGGGAGGGAAGGAAGCAGGAATTAGGGGAAGTTGGGTTTTGATGCAGACTAATGAAGGTTGCAGCAAACCCCATGGGGAGCTTAATGTTAAGATGGGGTGAGGTATCTGGACCTGCACAAACCTCTTGTTGACTAGTCATTGAAAGTGGGCTGTCCTGGAAAGGGGCATGGTTTTGGGCAAGGTGATTCCTTAGCCAGTGCAATCTGAGGAAGGGTCCTAATTCAGAGCTCACTTGTGGTACATTTCTAGTGTCTGGGGAGTGAGTTCTTTTTGAGGCTCTGGCTGGCACATCACAGAGTCCGTTAGAAGCAGTTTAGATGGAGTAGGCAAGGGCAAAAGCCTGATGAGAGTGGGTTCAAAAAAGAGTGGGAAGACAGAAATCAGAGACAACGAGCACAGATGACTTTCCTCTTCATTCCCGATGCTCGCTAGGATGTATCTGGATATGGATTTATTTTTATTCTTCTTGCTTGGCATCCGGAGTGTAGTTTCAATCTCAAGATTCATGTCATTTTTCAATACTGGCGCTTCAAACATTGCTTTTTCTTCATTTCTTTCTTTTTTTTTTTTTTCTTTCTGGAACTTCTTTTATGTACATGTTAGAATCTTTCAGTCTATGTTTTATACATTTTAATTGTTACTTCCATCTTTTTATTTATATCTCTTTTTGTTATCTTCTGGGAAATTCCTCAGTATTATCTCCTATGTCACTCATTCTCTTATACTGTATCTAGTCTAGATTTTATTCTGTATACTGAGCTTATAAAATTTTTTCAAAGAATATATTTTTAATTCCAAGGGATCTGATTTTTTTGTCTTTATTTCTGATGCTTTGTTTCATATTTTCATATGTTTTTTTAAAGAACATTATTTTGGGTCACCTGGGTGGCTCAGTGGGTTAAGCATCTGCCTTTGGCTTAGGGCTCCTTGCTCAGTGGGGAGTCTGCTTCTCCCTCTGCCTGCCGCTCCCCCTGCTTGTGCTCTCTCTCTGACAAATAAATAAAATCTTTAAAAAAAATAAAGAACATTATTTCCTCCTGTCTCTTAGTAGTCTTTTTTATTTTAAATTTTATTTATTTATTTGACAGAGAGAGAGCGCGTGTGCTCGTGTGATCAGGGGGTGTGGCAGAGGGAGCCCAACATGGCCTCAATCCCAGGACCCTGGGATCGTGACCTGAGCCAAAGACAGATGCTTAATCAACGAGCCACCCAGGTACCTCTCTTGGTGAAGTGTTAAACTACTTATTTTAAATTCTTTTTTATATTCTTTTATCATTTTCCTTTTCTATGGAGTGAATTACTATTCCAGTTGTTGATTTTATTGACTGTCTTTCCTAGTGTTGGTTTTGGATATGTGTTTTATAATTTTGAAATTATTTTATAATAATTTTCAGGCTTATGTGGAGTAGAAGTTTTATTATATTTTTGTATTTTATTTACTTCTATACTCACCACAGTCTGGTTCACAGTATTGTAGTTGACACCGTGTTTCCCATTCTAGAACCATGGTTCCTTGGGGCTTCCTGCCCTTGCGATACTGATGATATTTCAAATCCTGTCTCTGAGCCATTGGCTGGTGTGGCTAGGTCCTGCTGGTGAGACATGTGTGTATCTTCTGCCTCCCCAATTATAGAGCTTTTGATAAACCCTTGCTCCAAGCAGTAGGTTGGAAGTTTTGTTTTCTGCCTCCTCTCGTCTGGTGGTTTTTTTTTTTTAGCAAGGCCATGCCCTCATCCTGTACCTGACATGGGATTTGTGCTGAGTTCTGGATATCCCACAGAGCATAGCCTCTGCCCACATCCAGGAGCTGGGAGAGCATCCTCAGCTTCCATCCATCACCACTGTGCATTTGTTTTCTATTTCTGGTTCCTGAAGATCCTTACCTTATTTATGCCTGTCTCATTCCTTAGAGAAAAGCCTTCAACCAGATATTGGTGAGAAAAAGATAGGTTTTTCAATGTGTTCTTCCTCTTAGAGATTTTTTTCTGGGAGGATATAAATGCTAGATACAGTACTGTATGTATCAGCGATATGGTAATAATAGATATTTTTTGTCTCTTTTGATGATTCTTCATGTTTCTAAAGTTATCCCATATAGTAGACAAAGTATTATACCTCTTTATCCCTTATCCTCACTTCTTCTTTCTTTCTTTTAAAAAAATCTTTTATAGAATCTGCATATATTTATAGACTCAAGAATAGAATTTATTACTAAGCTTTCCCATGTATGCCATGGCCCTGAAATTCCTTCATTTCTGGTCTGATTATGTTGACCAATATGGCCTTGAGATATTCTCCTTCTTTCTTAATGGACTCTTTATTTCTGTGCTATTCCCACTTTCCACAAATCAGCTGCTTGTTTTGTGTCTCAGAAAACTCATTCCCTCTCAGCTTTACATATCACCTGTGTCTTAAAGACTTTCAGGTCTACATCTCTAACATGGAGAGGCAGAAGAGGAAGGGACAGATACGGAAATGAGGGCTTATATGGGCCAGGTGTAGGAGCTATGCTGAATGTTTTCATACATTTATTCATTCATTTGATCTCCCAGCAGCACTATGAGGCATAAAAATGACTATTATCCATATTTTTACAGACAAAAGAGCTCAAGCTTACAGAGTTAAATAAGTAGCTAACTTAATTTGTCTGGGACTGAGGTGGCTGTCAGGACTCAGGACCTTCAGTTTTTAAACAGGAAAGTACTTGGCAAACTGGGATGAATTGGTTCCCTGAGGCCTAAGGTCAATGACTAGGAAATGGCAGAGCCCTCGCCTTGAACCCAGGCCTGCTTGAGCCTAAGGTCTTTGCTCTTCACCACGACGTTATATTGTCTTTATTAGAACAAAGTAGGGGAAAAAAAGGACTGATTCAGAGAGGAGGTAGAAGGTAAAGGCATAAAAGAATTCATGAAAGTATACTGTTTCCTGGAAGGAATTTTGTTAGGGAAAATGGTGTTTTAGCAGGAGTGAGGAGACCTGAATTCTGGTTCCAGTTCATCGACAAACCCACTGTCGAGTTGGACAAATCACTCACATCCCCATGCTATTGTGTCCTCACCCATACAGTGAGGGGCTAATAAGAAGGCAACTCCTAAGATTGTTTCCAGTTTTAAAATAAACTCCAAAACCATTTTGGGAGCCCATAATATTTTTACAAGGTAATCGAGAAAGAAGAAATCTGCAAGTAGATGCCAGGATTTATAGTATTTCAGGGTTTTGCTCAAATTTCTGGATTAACATCTCGAACATCAACTAGTCTTTCTGAGCACAGCCAAATTCCATTTAAAGAGTTTAACAGTTTTGGCTTTTAATTTATTTTATTTAATTGTGGTAATTAACTTTATGGTGTTTTCATTGTTGTCTTTAACTGTTTATATAATGTCCCAAACATCTCAGCAGGAGCTGCTTTTTAAATCCGGTTTTCACTCTTTATTGTTTTTTATAAAATGTTAATGTCTTCTATTTAAGGGATGTGTGATTAATAGCTGAGAGAATGTACTTTTATAACAGCACAGTTAATCTGTGAAAATCACAAGAAAAACAGAATCACAACATGCCACAATTATTATTGAAGGCGTAACTGCATTTATTGACAGGTGAATCTTCCTAAGATATTTTGAAAGTGTTTCTGATATAATAGAGTACTTAAGAAATAAGGCACTATGACCTTTTTTGTTGTTCCTGGACACATGTATCATATCTGATATGTCTCTAAAATTTCACCAAAATAAAATTTATAAAATATAACTTCCAGTATTTTTTTTTAAAGATTTTATTTATTTATTTGACAGAGATAGAGACAGCCAGCGAGAGAGGGAACACAAGCAGGTGGAGTGGGAGAGGAAGAAGCAGGCTCATATCAGAGGAGCCTGACGTGGGGCTCGATCCCAGAACGCCGGGATCACGCCCTGAGCCGAAGGCAGACGCTTAACCGCTGTGCCACCCAGGCGCCCCAACTTCCAGTATTTTTAACATTTCATTCCAGAAAAGCCATACTTTCATTATTACTTCTTCCCCCGCCCCTTACTGTCAGTGTCTTAAGGCTGAATTCAAAGACTGAATGAGAATTCAAGGCAAGAAAAATTTGGAATAGTGCCAGGTTTTCTGAAACTAGTTTGTGTGTGTGCGCGTGTATGCGCGTGTGTGTTTGTGTGTATGATTACTGCTCAATCTGGACCAAGCAATTAGCTCCTTTTCTCATTTGGATAATTGTGGTCTTCCTATCAAGGTAACTAGGTGCATAAAATCAAACAATTCCATATATCACCCAGTGCTCATCACAAGGGCACTCCTGAATCCCCATCCTAGCTGTAGGAATATGGAAAAATTGGTCAAACTTCTCTGAACCTCAGTTTCTCCAGGCAGTGAAATGAAATCCTAACTATTTCCTGCAGCTGCTGGAAGGAGTAAACATGATAATGTATGAATGCACTACCCCCCCCCCCCCGCTTGCCTAAGAAACTCCTCTTTCACACTTTAGCCATCATTTCACAAATGTCACTTTTTCGAGAAAGCATTTCCTAATGGCCACCCTGCGGGACTTTGGCCAGCTTCCCCTACCATATTTGGTTCCAGCATCATGAACTTTCCTGGTGTAAATATACATCATCATATGTGTTTCTTTGTTGATCATTTATTAGTGTCAGTGTGACCCACTAGACACCATCAACTCCATTAAAAAAAAAATCAAACAAAGTCCGTTAGCCACATTGCAAAAAATCATGACATGTTACATGGAAAATTTAGTAGTAGTGAAATTTCTAAGGAGATATTAATAACTCTGAAAACTAAGCAGATTATAATGATCGACAACTTCTTGCACGAATTCAAATCAACTGCTTTTTATGAGGTATTTATTGCTTGGCTAGCCATGTGCTCGGTCTTATGGAAGACACAAAAGAAAAAAAGACTGGTTCCTTCCCCAGTTGGGCTTAGCCTGACACAGATATTGTTGGCTTTTAGCAAAGCTCTATGCTTCATTTTTCTTTTGAGAAAGACAATAGGACGCATAAAACTATCTGTAATGATGAGAGCAGTGTTTTCAGAATTTTGGTAGGTTACTTTGAAAAACTGATAATTAAAACTTAAAATATGGGGCACCTGGATGTCTCAGCCAGTTAAGCAGCTGCCTTCAGCTCAGGGCATGGTCTCTGGGTCCTGGGATCGAGTTCCGTGTTGAGCCCTGCATTGGGCTCCTTGCTCCTCAGGGAGTCTGCTGCTCCTTCTCCCTATCCCCACTCGTGCTCTCCCTCTCTTCTCAAATAAATAAAAATCTTAAAAAAAAAACCCTTAAAATGTATTGTTAAATAAATTTAATTGATGTGTACAGCATATGATCAGAAAAGTACACAATTTCTAAGTGTACAGCTCAAGGAATATTCACAAAGTAAACCCGCCTGCGTAACCACCATCTGATAAATAAATATTACCAGCACCCTAGAGGCTTTCCTTGTGCCCCATCAGACACTACACCCTTTCTCCAAAGGTCACCATTTTTCTGTTTTCTAGTACCATTAACATTTTGCCTGCTTTTGAACTTTATATTAATGGGAGCATACGGTATGTCCTCTTTTATGCTTTCTCTCAAGAATGTTATGTCTGTGTACAGCAGTTCATTCTGGCTGCTGTGACATACTCAATTGTATGAATCTGTTGTGATTTATCTATTCTACTGTCAGTAGACCCTCGGGTTGCTTCCAATTTTCACCCTGTTACAGAAGGGTGCTGCAATGATCATTCTTACATGTGGCTTTCAGTACACAATGTAAAGTGTTTCTGTTGGGCGTGGGAGGGCTGAGCCATACCTAGATAAAGATTCAGGTTTTGAAGACACTGCCCACAGGCAGTAAATGAATATTTCAGTAGCTCTATATCCTTGCCAACACTTAGGATTTTGTTAAAGCCATTCATTTGGGGGTATGGTAGTTGTGGTCTTACTTTGTGTTTCCTTAATGACCGAAGAGTTTTGAGCATCTTTTCGCATGCTGATTGCCCATTTGAAAATCCCCTTTGCAAAGTGTCTATTGCAATAATTTGCTTACTTTTATATTAGATTGTTTTTTCTTCAATTTGTAAAAGTTACTTATTTTGTATATGTTATTTTTGTGCTTATAATTTTGGAAAGTACAGGGACTGAAAGTCAGTATTTCAGTTCCCTCTAGTTGTTGATCTCTTTACTGAGGTATGGCTGTATCTGACATTGCTTGCTTCCCACTTCCCCCCATGTTACTCCACTTAACCACTATGGAATGATAGTCTTATCTCACCAACTCCAGCCCATCATCTTCTGTCGGTAAGCTTTGATTCTCTGTGGCCTTCAATGTACATGTTCATGTATTGCCCAATCCTACTTTATACATCTGTATATCAAAATCATAAGGGAAGATCACAGAAAAACTCTATAGCTTACTGAATATGGCTCAGAAGGACCAACTGTACACATTGAGGACAAATGGGAAAGAAGTTGTATGTTTTAGCTAAAGAGTATTTTAAAGTATTATGTGAGAGTCTTCCCAGTTTAGCATCTCCTTTTTATTGACTTTCAGAATTGAGATGAAATTAACAGCTTTCTTTTGTGACTTAAAGACTTAACTATTTTATGTAAAACCAGGAATATTTGGGATCTCTTCATTAGTTTCAGTGTCCATGCAAGCCCACAAGGAAATGGAGCACAATATTTGTTCGATGAAGTCGAACCTTACATCCAGAAGGCCCCTGTGAGATCATTGACTGGGTGTCTCTGATCCTGTAGCGTTGAGGTTGAGGTTGGTGGCAGTGACAGCCATGCTGGGAGAAGCTCTGAGACCCTCTTCAGTCAGAACAGCAGGGCTTTCATCTATTGTTCTCATTGACTTCTGAGGAAGAGTTCCTTTAAACATAGGCTGAAGCTCCTCTTTTAAAAATTGTGTGTCTATTTTAAATCCTTCACTTATAGACAGAAATTCAGAAAGGAGGTGGAACTCAGTGAGGTTAAGTGGTTTGGCCAAGATCATACACTTGGGCAATGGCAGAATCAGGACTGAAATCCAACATTGCTCTCTCCACAGTGCTCTGAGACTCTGATGTTTGTGTCAGCTGGAGCAATATCCTAATGATGCAATTATGTCCTTTTCCTTCCCACTTCCTGGCTCTGAGAAATTTATTCACCCAAGTTAATTAGAGAATCAGAGGGAGGTTTCTGCGTTGGGAAAGGAGTGTGCTTGCCACGGTTACACGCGTTCCCCAGGATCCCAGCGTAACTGATATTAATGATCATGCATTCATAAAGTATCTTCTTTCCAACTCATTTTTATGGCCATCTGACTAATTCGGTTCATAATTTTTAATTATGCAGTTGTAAGTTTTTTATTCTCCTATTGTCTGATATACCTTTTTACCCATTACAGATGCCTCATACTGGCTCTGCTATATTGGACCTTGTGAGGAATTGTATCATTTTGTTTTCTTTCCCTGCAGTCCTTTCTGTTTTCTCATTCCTGTTGTTTGGTGCCAGCATATCTGATGTCTGGTCAGAGGGACAAGGAGACTCAGCAGAGAGAAGTCAGGAAGCAAATCTGGAAAATGACCTGAAGGTCCTTGTTGATTTGAAAGAGAAAACGTGGAGGAGGGCTCACACTTACTAGAGAATGAAACAAGACAAACGACAGGACAAAATCTGAGAGGGTGACTATAATAGCCAAGGGTTGAGAGGCACACGAGGAGGGTTGCAACCAGGGACATGATGGAAAGAGGTCAGACCTAGGCCACTTTCTTGGATATTCTGCTCCCAAGTTCCAGAGAACAGAGAAAAGTGGAGAGGGACAGGATGGAGATGGGAACTCTTAACCACACAGTTTTTGAAATTTGGGACCAGTTAGAATTATATACATTACAAACGCAATGTAATAATAGATTTTACAAAGTAATGGGGCCTTTGAGGTCTTCTTGCCCAACAGTTTTATGTTGCAAATGAGGAAACTAAAGGCTAAGAAAAGTCAAAGCAAGCCCCTTGGCTCAGTTCTCGGTGGATCTGTGGGATGTCAGTCCTATATTTTTCATCCATATTTACTCAGTTGCAAGAGAGAAAAGCCCAAGGCAAGGAGCTAGGTTTTATTCTAAATGCATTCGGAAGTCATGGAAAGGAAATGATATGCTCTGATACGCATTTAAGAAGAGAACTCCTGCTGTTTGGAGAAGGAATTGGAATAGGATGAGAGTAGGGATTAAGATAGCAGTTAGGAGGCTGTTTGAGCATTCCAAGAACCAAATGATTGTGGCCGGGAGAGGGTAGTTGAGGAGAAGGAGATATACTTTCAAGTTAAAATGTAGAAGACTTGATGGATTGGATGTGGTAGGTAAAATATGGAAGGAGTCAACGTTTTATGGCTTGGGCAACTGTGGTGGATATAGGTACAATTTCTAATGTGGAGAAGTGGGAAGGCAGTAACATGTGATTGAAGGTCAGGAAAATTGCTCTCATGCACCCTTCTATCAACAGTTGAAACTGCGTGTTTAGATTTGTGGATCATGACATGTTTCCCCAATGCCATAGGGCACTTTTTTTTGTTGCCAGGATCCTTAATTATACAGGGTACCATGATAAAGTCTTACCAGTCATCTGCTTTGGAAGGACAAGCTAAGGAGATAAGGAAGGGAAATACTGTTTCCACTTTCGTTTGGTTTTTATCCACAAGGAAATAGAATCAGAAACCCTTAGCCTTCCTGAACCCAGTAGGAGAGCCTTGAGTTGCACCTACTGGAGGAGAAAGGGAAGAAGGATGTTTTCACAGATGTGCCTAAAAAGACATGAGAAGGTAGGGCATCCTTGTCCAGCATGTTATTGCCATAATTACTTATTCCACAGTTTTTGAAATCCTTCTTTATGCCAGGTCCTCTTCAAGGCACTGGGACTACAGGGAAGAAAACAAAGTCCTTCCTTACGGAAGTCACATTCCAGAACACTACTTATGTCAGTGCCTGCTTCAGAGTATTTCAGTGGTTTGTTGCCCATTTCAGCAGCAAAGAGCCCAACCTCTGCTTAAACAGAGCCACTGCTTGCTGTCCCCCAAACCATGTGCCTTCTGTTCTCACCTTGCATTTGCTTCTCTGATCCTCTTAAATCAGCCAGTCTGACCCACTCAGGACTGATATTCAGTACCACCAGGTGTGCTGGCCAGCATCCAGTTCTAACGGGTTTATTCTTGTACTGAACCAGTTAATCAAAATGTCGCTATTACCCCTACACCTAACTTTCCATTTCACTCAGTCTCCTTGAACACTTTTCTTAGGTCACTTTCTCAGCCTCCAGGGATCCTATCTTCATTTGAACGCATGGCACTCATGGGTTTATATCACTTACTTACAAAGCTCATGGACTTTTTTTTTTTTAATTTAAATAATCTCTACATCCAACATGAGTCTCAAACTCAGGATCCTGAGATCAAGAGTCAGATGGTCCACCGACTGAGCCAGCCAGGTGCCCTCACTCACAGACTTTCTTATGACATCTGGTATACAGTTGCGTGCATTTTATTTAAAATTTTGACTTATGTGTTTGCCTTTTCTTCCAAAATAGATGGCATACTCCTTGTACAACCCAAATACTAGATTTGCACTTATTAATTGATCAATGTATCAGGAGGGACTCAGCATTTCCTAACTGTCCGCTGGGGATGTAAAGTGGAGAGGGACCCTATCTGCCATTATTCCATGTCAGTGTGCTGCTTATCTTTAAGTAATTCCATCCTCCAGGGCTTCTCCCCTCCCATCCCCAGCTCCTGTCTCTGCATCCCCTATCACCTCAGGTTTGCGGGGGCATTACCATGCCAGCACCCCTTAGGATGCTTGGCTAGTTTTGTGCATTAAACGGGCTGTGGGATGTCTTGCTTGCCAGCCAATTTAATGCAGGCTGACACTCCTGGCACACTGAATTAAGGTGGAGGAGCCAAATGCCCCAGAGAAGAGTCCATTTCTATGGAGATTGAAACAAGAAAATGACAGAGCACAAAACACCTTTATTTTCTTCTTATATTTAAATGAAAAGAAGACAGTAATTAAGCCAGACCAGAAGATGAGTTCTGATTGTTAATTGCTAAGGGAGGTGCAGTATTTTAATTCATTTTAGTTCATTTGTAGAACTAGGCAGATGAGGTACATGGCCTGTGCTCTTGCCCGTGGTATGATGCTGACAATTTGAGAATTAATCATTTTTGGTTGTTCCAGATTTGTCATTTTAAAATTGTAACTGTACTATTTTCCCCCTTCTGGGTAGAAGCTGAGGAAAAGTGTCATAGCCTTTTATCTAAGAGCATGTGGCTAGAGTGGTGACTTCCATAGGGCCATAATGGTTTGTGGATTTCTTTCTTTCTTTTTTTTTTTTTTTAAGATTTTATTTATTTATTTGAGAGAGAGCATGAGAGGGGGGAGGGTTAGAGGGAGAAGCAGACTCCCTGCTGTTCAGGGAGCCTGATGCAGGGCTCCATCCCAGGAGTCTGGGATCATGATCTGAGCCGAAGGCAGACCCTTAACTGACTGAGCCACCCAGGTACCCCATGGCTTGTGGATTTGCTCAAATAATCTCCAAATTATTTAACAGTTCTTGAATACTTCACCACAGTTTGATGCTCTAGTCAGCTAACTGAAAATTATACCTAGAGTTTTAGAACAAGAGGCTCCATGGGACTCTGTAAAGCATTTAATATCACTATTTCTAATTATAAAGCAATGTGAGCACACAGTAGTATGCACTGGTGTAACTGATTCCCTGGCTGTAGGGCAACATTTGATGCATTTTGGATAATCCTTTGGAAGTAATGATAATTTCAAAAGTAGGAGGAAGGGCTCAGCTCAATAAACACATTAATCAGCCCTTTATTGAGCACCTCCAGAATGGGATGCACTGAGCTGGGAACCATGAATGTCAAGGCAAAAGGCAGGGGTTTGCTCCTCCAGCTGACCATTTGAATCTTTTGGGAAACTTAAAAAATGTAGATGCCGGGGTTCCACTCTAGACTGATACATACATATATATATATACATACATATATATATGTATGTATATATATGTATATATAATTTTTAAAAAGATTTTATTTATTTATTTATTTGACAGAGAGAGAGAGAGCACGCACAAGAGAGGGAATATAACAGGGGGAGGGGGAAAGGGAGAAGCAGGCTTCCCGCTGAGCAGGGAGCCCAATGTGGGCCTCAATCCCAGGACCATGGGATCATGACCTGAGCTGAAGGCAGATGCCTAATGACTGAGCCACCCAGGCACCCCTAGACTGATATATTTTTAACCACCTCCCACCCAGGCAATTCTAATAGACATCCAGGGTTGAGGAGCCCCTGGTATGAAGTGTAGTTGGTTTTCAAGGCACTTAGAGTTTAATTGGGAATATAGGACTTCAATTTATATTTATCACTGTGTTTTTTTTTTTTCTCCTTACTCAGAAGCATATGATAAGTTTCAAGTGAGAGGCATGGACAACATGACTACTGTATTTGCAAGAACGGATCCCTAGAGGCTGGGTGATCATGAAGGAGGTAGGATTTGAACCTATGTTATAAGGATGGGTGGGACATACATTAAAAAAAAACAGGTGTGAGAACAGGGCATTCAAAGTAGAAAGCTAGACTCAACCTAAGCTCAGGTGTGTAAGCTCAAGGCAAGGATGTATAAGGTATGCGGCAGGTATTAACTGGCTATTATTTGGAAAATAATGAGAAATCAGAGGGGCCTGCTTAGGGACTTGGGCCCAAAGATGGGGATTTGAGTTCTGTATGTGCCACTAAATAACTGCTTATATTGACAAGTTGTTTCACATCTCTAAGCTCCAGTTTCCACATCTGCCAAAGCTGGGACAGTAGTTCCTGTCAGGTTGTTCGGAACCAGTAAGGTAATATGTATACAAGCACTTGGTAAACCACAGAGCCCCACCCAATGCTAGCTGTTGTTATCACTGCCTTTTGGAGGGGCAGGCATGGAAGATTTTAGAGCAGGGGAGTGATGTATAACAAGTGTTAATAATTCATCCAATTTTTTTTATGAGTGGCTGAAAGAAGTAGCTAAAAATTAGTATTTATAATCAATGAATTATTTAATGTAATTGTGTTTAGGGACTTGGAGCCCAACTTTCAAAAAAGAAGATCACCCTAACTGCCCATCATGGTTGCTGCAGAGCCTGTGCCTGATAAAGCAGAATGTGAGTATCACACTTCTGTAACAACTCAGGGCGTAATGTGTGATGCTCCAACAGCTTTGAGGAAACTTTTAATTATTAATCCTTGGAGCACTAAAGTTATTGGTGTACCTTGTAAGAATTCATCTCATCCCCTTTATTTAAATATAACCAACTTTTAAGAGATCTGTAGCAACTTTTAATTTAGTGTGCTGTCCAATATGGTGTCTACTAGCCACATATGGCATCAGTGCTTGAAGTGTGACCAGTGAAACTAAGGAACTGAATATTTAATTTTAATTTACTTTAATTTCAATACAAAAAACTGTTAATAAGTTATTGGAAAACTTTTAACCATGTTTGGAGCAACTTGAATATGTGAATATATTCCTTCAAGTCCATATTTTAGAAAATCTAAATATGGATTGAGTATTTTTGATTAAAGGCCAGTATCTGAATTGAGAGGTATATAATTGCAAAATGCATACAAGATTTTGAAGACAGAACCAAAAAAGAATGTAAAGTATCTCATTAATTTTTATTTATTTTTTTCATTAATTTTTAATATTGATTAATGTTGAAATGATATTTGGATATAGTTTAAATAAAATCTATAGCGATTAGTTACTGTATGTTATTAAAATTAATTTCATCTCTTTTCACTTTTAAAAGTGTGACTTCCGGGAAACAAATTGAGGATTGCAGAAAGCAGGGGGGTGGAGGGGTTGGGTAACTGGGTGATGGGTATTAAGGAGGGCACGTGTTGGGATGAGCACTGGGTGTTATACCCAACTAATGAATTGTCAAACACTACATCAAAAACTTATGATGTACTGTATGCTGACTAACTGAACAAAAATAAATAAATAAATAAATAAAGTGACTACTAGAAAATTTTAAATTACATATGTGGCTCACGTTGTATTTCTTTTAGAGCTGATCTAGACTTGGCACACTTCGGTAATCTTAAATTTAGGCTTGGATAGCCTGATTGAGAAACACTGAGTGCTGCGTAGATGGTTGGGAGTGTCAAGATTTTCCGGTTAAGCAACTTGCCCTTGGCTCTTGTGACTCCAGGCAGTATATGGTACAGGCTAGTGGACTTCTGTTCTAGGCTGCGAGTAGAATGCCATGTGGATTACTGTAACTCTCTATTTAAATAATACAGTACATTTTTAGATGGAGAGGGCAGAAAGGGAAGAAGATCCAGAAAGTGGAGGAAGAATGTTCTCTAGTTCCATTTTGCCTTTGGGTCATGCCCATAATTACTTAAATTATATTTGTAGTCTTGATACTGAAAGCTGGGAATTCCCCTGTCTGCTTAGCAACCGAATCCCACTCTCAGAAAGAGTAACATAGAAATTTTATTTTTTTGAAGGGGAGGTGCACTGTAAAATCTCCTTGAGGTAGATAAGAAACCTATTAATCACCTATTATTGCAAAAACGATAAGCTACTTTGCTAAAGAAGGAATCGAGAAAGTGGAGGAGTGAGGAAAAGTGTGTAAGAGACAACAGAATGCCGTTTCATTGGAAGTGAAGAGTTGGGTCATAATGCAGAATGTGTTGTGGAAAAGATGGTGGAGTATAGGTTTTAGGAGATGATAGCCATGTGCCATTTGGAAATTGGTTTTTGAACTCTTTTTGAAAAGAAATTAGACAAATTATGTTTTCCTCACTTGTATGTAATGAAATTGAATACAAACTATTTTCTTTGAGGTTCCTCTTTGAAGGGCTTCTGTTCGTTTCCTAGTTTCCACAAGTCTTTGCCCTGGAATGAATGAAACCATCTTTGTTCTGGCTTCTGTCTCCTGCTGCTCATCCCTAAGCTACTCCCCTCTCCTAACCTAACCCTGCCCTTCCCCTGAGCCTGCTTTGAGGAGATCTTTCAGTACGCACAGTAATCAATCCTTTGTGAGTTTGTTTTTTGCCCTGTGTGTTTGTTATTTTTAGCTAAGGAATATTAACCACACAATGAAAACTGAGGAAGAGCTCAGATATGGAAAACAGATAAGGTCTGAGCTGCTCTGATTGAAGAAGGAAGAGCCCGGAAGGCACATGAAATTGACGCCACAGAGTTTTAAAACCACCGCCTTGGTCTGGATTTGATTTGCTGTTTATTTCTCTTGGGATATTTGTTTTAAACCTTAGCTCTAATAAGACAATGTGAAATCTTCTGTCTTTAAAGGGGAATTCATACATTCATGAGCTGGCAGTAGGGGTGTGGGCGCCTTATGTTGGCTTCTGTCATAGCGTATGGCTCATACTGAGTGTCATGACTTTACTGACAACTGTTTTTCTAGCAGTAGGCTCTAAGTACCTGGAAGGTAGGGGTACCCAATGTCCTATTTATTTCAGCACGTTTAGCATCAAGTTAGGACCAGATTTAGCCCATTTAGCATCTGGGACTTAGTAGTGCTTAATGAACATCTACTAAACTAAATCTCATTGAGTCTGAGGTATGGCTTTTCTAACACTCGTGAAATCAAACACACAGGCACTTACTTTGACTATATAGGCAAAGGAGGCCTTAGCCATGTAGCTGTACATCTTTGTTCAGGATGGTTCCTTAGTAAATTTTTGTGAAGTCTGTAGAGAATGCAGCCTGTTTATAGGAAGGTTAGAAAGCCTCTTGATAAGGCCAGTTATTTTTGTTATGGTTATAAAAAATACATGTTTGCAAGTCCCTCCGTCTTTCTAGGAGAGAAAAGACTTGCTCAATTATACAATCAAGAGATGGCCAATGGCTTGTTCCCTGTTATAGCTTCCATAATTAGGTCTTCTGGTATCTTCACTGCAGAGATTACTAGAGCAATTGTACAGAACCTCTAAAGCATTAAAAGACATCTGAAGTTTTATGAACTACCAATCATAATACCATTAAAATGATGATATATGAAGAATGAGGCTTTTAAAAAATATATAAAATAAATGTAAGAAAATATTTTAGGCTAGTGAAATCGTTTGGCATTAGAAATTCATTATCTTTTCCCATGGAAATGTTAATATTTGCACTCATGTTTTATGTGAGTAGTATAAGTATTTCAATCTCTTCATGAACTTTATCATAAAATATTTGTTATTGCTTATAATGATTTTTTTTATTGCTTTTGGGGGGTTAGTAATTTGAAGAATCCAAAGTATAATGAAATTTTATTATTTGCAAATCTATTAATTAATTAGTTTTGGATAAAAAGAACTATAATAAGACCACATTTATTCAAACCAATTTAGAAAGTTGAAATTTATCTTTGTGCTACTGAAGAAATGAGGATTGACTAATGAAATTAATAATATCAACATGGTTGGAGAAAAGTTTAGCTCAATGATAGTAATAATACAGTAACTACAGTAATAATTGCTCACATTTATTGAAAGCTTATTATGTGCCAGGCGCTGTACTAAGTGCTTTGTAACCAAGTCCAATTGAATCCTCACAACCTGGTGCAAGATATGCTATTATTATTATCCTCATTTTACAAATGAGAAAATGAAGGCTTAAGACAATAAAATAAGATTCACGAGCAAATTGTAATTCAAGACCAAAAGGGTGTGACTCAGGAATGAGAGCTCTTAAAAATTATTCTATACGCTATGGATACATATTTGCAAATAAACAAAGCCTTAATTACAGATTTTTTTAAGAGAAGGAGCAGACCTTGACAACTTCCTCTTAATAATTGAAGTTCTAATGTGCACTTCAATGTATAAAAGCTGCATGCTTGTAGACTTACCATATAGTGAACAAAGAAACAGAAGCTTCAAAGATTATTAACTGGATGGATTCTTAACATCAAAGTTGTTTCATTTCTCATAATTTTAGACTCACTTGTTGAATATATATATTCAATTCACATTATAAAAATGACACACACTAGCTTTGCCTTTTCTTTCCTTTTTTTCTTTTTTTCCCTTTTCTGGAACAATCTAGCACCAGCCATTCGCCTTTCCTAAGGCACTGAGATATGAATTCTCTTGTGCTACCTTGAGAATTTAACTTTTTGGTTCAAAGGCTAATTTGCAGTTACAGGAGAAAATCAGAACAGCTGCCTCAGCATCTTAAATGCCAATGAGGGCTCAGGCTTAAATGCCAACTTGGAGTCAGTGTGTCAACATGCCTTCGGCTGGAGCTGTTTTAGGATCTGTGAGAAATTACTCTCTTTGGGTGGTGGCTGCCTTTCTCTGCCCCTTTAAGAACAGTCCCAGGCCTTGTCCTATTCAAGAACTTCACGGCCTGACTGCATGGGTTCACTGTGGCAGTCCCTCGGTGAGTCAGAATCTACTTGCTGTCTCCAAGAGGGCCATTAGGGTTGCCAGAGTGTGTATTAGCTTCTCCACAGTTCACAGGTGACAGGTGGCTCTTGGTGATGGAGAAAATCAGACACACTGGTCATCAAAGAGCCCGGAGAGAAGATGCTGCCTTAGGAATTTAACTCCTCTAAGGCCAATTAAGAAGGGAAAAATATCAGAACAGCTTTATCAGCACATTAAATTACAGTAAGGGCTCAGGATTGGCAGCTTGAAATGAAAGTGTCTTGGTCTGTTTGGGCTGCTGTAACAAAATGTCATAATCTGAGTGGCTTATAAGCAACAGAAATTTATTTCTCACAGTTCTGGAACTAGGAAGTCCAAGATAATGGTGCCAGTAGATTTGGTGTCTGGTGAGGCCTGCTTCCTCACTAATGGATGTCTTCTCACTGTAGGCTCACAGGGTAGAAGGGACTGCCTAGCTCTCTGGAGGCTCCTTCAAAGGGCACCAATCTCAATTATGAGGGCTCCACGCTCATGACTCAGTCACTTTCCAAAAAGCCCTCCTCCTAATACCATCATATCAGGCATTAGGTTTCAACATATGAATTTTGGGGGAATTCATGTCTTCAGTGCATAGCAGAAAGTGGCGATGAAATGCAAATATTTCACTAGAGTGACCAGGCAAACCTCAGAGGAGTGTCCAGTACTCACAAGGAGTAGCACATGGCATCGGGAAAAGCAGCAGATATGTAGAAAAAAGCAAGAAGCAACTCAGGAGACCAGCTCCTGGGTGGGCTTCCAGTATGGCTGACTTTGGAAGGGCCCTTTGAGTGTCAGAGCTTTGCCTGTAAATGAAGACTAGATCTTCATTTAGAATGAAGACATGATAGTTTTTATAAAGCTACGTTTTCACCAAGAACTGGTGACTTCATCATTAAGTTATATTGTGTGTCATGTGTGTGACGCACGACAGTACTGTAATTATAAGTAATTAGAAGGGAGATAGAGGAAGGGAATTAAAGGAGGAAAGATTGTCATGAGAGGAAGAAACAGAGGAGATGTGTGGCATCACACCTCAGAATAAGTTACTGCTTTTCCTCTGGGGAGTACATGGTCTGGTTAGAAGCCCCCTCAAAGTAGATTTAGATTTTAGTTGAAACTTGATGAAAAGTTTTCATTCCTGAGCACCTGTCTTTTCCATGTGAGGACCATGCATCATATGGCTTTCAGTGGTGACATTTATATGAATCATTTTATGATTGACGTGTGACTTTGTGCTCTGATCTGCACAAGGAACATGTATACTTCTTGAAGCACGTGCATGAAGTCTTGACAAGTGTTTTTTTATTAGAAAGAAGAAAAAAATCCACCAATCTATATCCTTAGAAATATGTAGATAGCTCTGAATGTGGGGTGATACAGAGGCAAATGTGGGCGGACAGGGAGATTTGGGTTTGTCAATGACTTACATACTTTCCATAGGTGAGAGTAGAAGGAGGGAAGAAACTGGGGAGCAAGAAAAGATGTTGTTTTTTCTAGAATGATTTCAGAGCAGCAATTCCAATGCTCAGTGATGGGACACCCTAGTAGATGCTTTTTCTTCTAACCCAGCACTTTCAAGGGGGGGTCTAGAGTCCAATTGTCTCCCTCCTTTATTGCTAGGGGTCTCCCCCAGGTTTCAGTCCTCAGGATGGCATTGCCCCCTCATTGCCTGTGACCCTTGAGTCTACATGGGGAAAAGCCAGGGAAAATTTTGTGAAGGAGTGAAGGGAGAACTTGTCCCCAATATTTTGTTATGAAAATTTCAAACATACAGCAAGCTTGAAAGAATTTTAAATTAACACCCGGAGACACCTACCACCCAGTTCTTACCATGAATATCTTACTGTATTTGATTTATTTCATATCCATCCATCAACATGCATATTAGTCAGAATTCATTATTTATTTATATTTTTTCTTCTATTGATATAAAATGTATGACAACAAAATGCCAAAATTTTGGCATATACTCACTGATTTATAATGATTACATATGCCTGTGTGATCGATCCACTGTGCATCAAAATATAGAACATTACTCTTACCCCATTACTCTTTCGTGTCCCTTCTCTCTCAATCCATGCCATCCCTGACCAGAAAAATCACTGTTCTTTTCTATTTCCCATATATGAGCTATGTTTGCACTAGAACTTCATATAAGTGGAACCATGAAGTATTGTGTGTGTGTGTGTGTGTGTGTGTGTGTGTGTGTAAGGATGCTTACTTTTCATAATGATTTTGAAATTCATCCATGTTGTGTATGTCAGTAGCTTGATTCTTTTTTATTGCTGAGTAGTATTTCATTTGTGAATATACCACAGATGTTGATACACATCTGGGCTGTTTCCAATGTAGAATTATTATGAATAAAGTTTCCTTGAGCTTTCCTGTACAATGCTTTTGTAAATTTATGCTTCATTCTCTTTGATAAATACCTAGGAGTGGGATTGCTAGGTCCCAGGCTAGATGTATTTAAGTTGTATGAGAAATGGCTATAATTTTCCCAAGCTATCTTATCTTGCATTTCTACCAATGACACATGAGTGTTCCAGTAGCTCCACAGCATCACCAATTTTGGCTGTTATCAGGGTTTTTAATTTTAGCCATTCTGGTGGGTATGTGGTGGCACCTGCTATGATCTGAATGTTTGGGTCCCCCCAAAATTGGAATTTTGAAATTCCAACCCCCAAAGGTGATGGTACTGGGACGTAGGGCCTTTGGGAGGTGTTTAGGTCATGAAGGTGGAACCCTCATCAAGGGGATTAGTACTCTTATAAAAGGGACCCCAGAGAGGTCCCTAGTGCCTTCCACCTTGTGAAGATACAACTAGATGTCGGGGAGCTGGAAGAGGGCTCTCACCTGACCATGCTGGCACCTTGATCTTGTACTTCCAGCCTCCAGAATGGTGAGAAAAAAATGTCTGTTGTTTGTAAGTCACTCAGACTGTGGAGTCTTGTTATAACAGCCCAAGTGGACTAAGTCAGTATCTCATTATGATTTCGATTTACATGAAGATGAATTTTTTATTATTTTTTATTTTTTAATTTTTTTAGACTTTATTTACTTGAAAGCGAGAGAGAGAGGGAGAGAGAGAGAGAGAGCATGAGCAAGGGTGGGGAAGGCAGAGGGAGAGAGACAAGCAGACTCTTTGCTGAGCAGGGAGCCTGATGTAGGACTGATCCCAGTACCCAGAGATCATGACCTGAGCTGAAGGCAGACGCTTAACTGACTGAACCACCCAGGTACCCAAGATGAATTTTTTAATTACTTAAAATTTGAGAGGGTGAAAAGAAGGGAGAATATCTTGATCCTAAGAATACTAAAGGAGGTAGAGTTATAGGAATGGGGAGCACACTGGCTAAATTGAAAAGCCAATTCGAATCAATAATTTGGTAATATATTTAAATTTTACTGAGTCCCGTTTAAGAAGAAGAAGCCAAGAAACACTTATAAATGTCAGGATCAGCTAATACTGAAGGAAATATAGCAGGAGGAAAAACTTAGGCAAGACTAAATGAGAATGATGTAGTCTATGCTATAGAATCCTATATGTAGCTCTGGATAAAAAGAATAAGAATCTTAAGAAAGTATAAATGAGATAAGAGTTATTATAATGTTACCCATTTGTAGGTGTGTATTTTTTATTTCAATGCTATTCCTACCTAATAAACCTATTGAGTTTATTTTGCAGTTATAATTTTAACTAGTTGTAAGGTAAATATTTATAGAGAAATGTACAGCCATATGAATTAGTCATCAGGTAGGGAAAACACACTTAGATTTGTTAATTTTTGTGCCCAAGTCATGTTATGTCTTCTATATAGTAACATTTAAAGAACTTCAAAAGCTGAAGGGGACTTCAATTTTGTGTGCTTTATTTGGTTCCCCTAGACTTTAATAAATAAGGATGATCTACCTTGTCACTCTCACCATTGTAAACTGATGTTTTTTAAAGTAAAGTATTACATTGAAGGAGCATTACACGAACTTCTTATGCATCCGCTGTTAACGTCCACTTGGAACACTTAACTTTTTATAATGCTCTTCAAGAATCATCACTGCCCGAATTTTAATCTCATAGTTTTGCCATTTGTGATTAAGAAAGTACATTAATTACATTAAAAAAGTAAAATATTTTGTGTTTCTGTTTTAGGTCCTATATTAGAGATCACCAAGCAAGACTTTTTTCAAGAAGCAAAAACTCTCATTGCCCAACATTATGAGAAAATAAATGAGGTTAATGCTTTGCATTTATCTAACTTATTTTTCAGGAAACTAAAAACTATTTTTGTATACTATAATAATTGTTTCAAATGGTTGCATGAACCCTAATAGATTCTGAGTAGAAGAGAAAAATGAAATTTTTGATAGCTATAAAAATTGATTTTAGATTGTATTTAAAAATAAGATTTTTATAGCTATAAAGATTATTTAATTACATGTATATTTGCACATTTAATCCAATTTTTAATGTTTTCTTTTAATGAATTATAACTGAAATATTTGAAATACAGATCTCAAATAAATATCTGTCTTTGAACACTATTAGATAAAACTAAACTAGGAAATATGCCATGAGCTGTGTGCCCCCAGCATGACACGCTTCTCTGTATCTTCTTCCATATCACCTTGCATTAGAACCGTTTACTAGTCTGGGTGTTCCTTGAGGGCAGTACCTCTTTTTTGACTGTTGCATCTCCAGCAACAGGCTTTGTGGCTGGCTCAATAAATATTTGCTGAATGGCACAGATCTGGAAGGTGAGAAGGAGTGTAAGGGAATGGGTCAGCAAAGAGATAGGAGAGTCAGCACAGGATGAAATTTTAGAGGAAAACCTCTCCAGAGGAGATGGGAAATAGCAGCTATTTTGACAAATGGGTCTTTGGGGAGACAGGTG
Organism: Ursus americanus; assembly: GCF_024610735.1. Classification (NCBI taxonomy): domain Eukaryota; kingdom Metazoa; phylum Chordata; class Mammalia; order Carnivora; family Ursidae; genus Ursus; species Ursus americanus. The sequence goes on along the minus strand of NC_142139.1, from coordinate 38,386,558 downwards.
AGGGAAGGGGATCTTAGGATGGCTTACTGTGTGCCACACTATAGTATCTCCTTTCAAATACTTTAAACAAAAAAATTTTTTAAAAGATTTTATTTATTTGAGAAAGACAGAGTGATCTGCGCTAGCACAAGAGGAGGTAGGGTCAGAGGGAGAAGCTGACTCCCTGCTGAGCGCCCCAATATAGTTTTTTTTTAAAAACTGAATTTTAGATAATGATTTTAAATATTTTTCAATGCTTACTGTGTAGGGGAGGGGGGAATTATAATCGTTACATATGTTTCCTTTGAATGATCGTCTAGGCTGAGACTGGTCATAGGTGGTTTTAATTTTGTAATCAACATTGTTAACACTGCTTAACTTTTTCCTCTAACCAATTAAAAATAATTTTAAATTATATTGATTTCACTAGTAGGCACATGGGATGAAAACTTCACAGTCTAAAGAGTTAGATAGATGTACTTTAGAACATTTAACTTTTTAAAGAATTTTATCCAATCATAAGAGCTTACTGTTCCATCTTTGGTTGCTTAGCAAAACATAGTACTAGCATATTAAAACCTTCTTATTGGTGTCTTGAGTTGGCAACTTTTTTTTGGATGGGAGTGTTGAGGGCAGGGAACTATAGCTCTATCTATGGGCCAAGAGAATGTCTAGAATAGAACAATTACAATTGTTTGGGTAATTACCTGTCAGGGACCTGGCACTGTATTATTTTTCAATTGCTCAAGGTAGTCAAAATTAAGAAGGAATTAAGTATTATTTTTCAATTGCTTAAGGTAGTCAAAATTAAGAAGGAATTAAGTGATTGAAATCTGAAATACAGATTTGATTATTAATATACTTTTCTAGAGAACCTGCTTCTTGTGTGAGCTGTAATTTCTTACATTCAACAGAGAAAGAGCTTTAAGAGTGTCAGTATTTTATGGACATTTGAAAATTCTTAAAAGATGCTTGAAAATTATTAAATTCTTATATGCTTACTATTTGAAAACTTCTATTTTAAAATGGACTTTAAAGCTGCATTTGAAAATATCACATGTGAGGAGAAAATTACTATTGGAGAATTTACATTTTTTTTTTTTGAAGTGGAATGTAATCCTCATTCTTATTAAGGGCTTTTGGAAAACTATAAAGGATAACATCAGCTTTACCTGAGTACTGTCATGTGCTTTATAGTAAATATCTTATGTAGTAAGGTACTTTATAAAATACATTTAGTGGGTATAATTTTATTAACTTATTAATAAAATATATAATTTTATTATATGATTAATATTAAAGTTAAATAAAATTTAAATATAAATTAAATTAAATTTATTTTTGTTTTACTCACAGAATAAAGTTCAAGGTACTTCTGTAAATGTTTTTAAAAATAAACATCAAAAACCAAAATCTGGCAAATTCATACCTTTGGAGATTAAAAAAAAGGAAACACTTGATGTCGTTGAAGAACTTTGGACAGCACACAAAAGTATGTGTTTTCCCAAACACCTGTTCAAAAGTGAACATTTTAAGGAGCCCTCACAACGAACTTTTTTCAAGGAGCCAGACATTTTTAGCGTAAAGGAGAAATTCAAGGACTCTATGGATCTAATTGTGAAAGGTAAGTTTTTGGTGTAGCAAAGAAGTTCAGTGAACCAACAGGCAAAACCCTTTGCTTCTGGTGTGCTTTTAATGGAATTTCCTTGTTGAAACAAAAGCCCACACTTTAACTCTTAGCAGTTGAAGGCGGGGAGGCACGATTAAAAGAGTTACTAAGCTCTGGGGTTACCAGAAATTGAAAGGAGAGTACACTAATGGGAACGAGGAATTTATTGGGACAAAATTGCTTAGCCACGTCTTCCAACAGAGTGATATTTCTTCTAATATACGACCTCAGACTGTGTAGTTCACAGCTAATAAAGCAGTGAAAGGTTTATGGTTTTGAATTCTATTGTTGAGCAGGATAGATAAGGTAGGCAAGTTCTCTGTGAATGTGTTCCCCCAAAACCCCAAAAAGATTTTTGGGAGCTATAGAATTTTCCTTTAAGACAAATTATAGGAAAGGTTTACTTTCTATCAGGAACTTGGCAAGATGGAACCTGGAAGTCTATTTAAGCAAAGTGATATTGTTTTCCAGAGACTAATGGCTGAAATAAATGACTTCTTAAGACACATTTCTGTTTAAGCCTTCATAACTTCATTTTTCCTCTTTTGTTATTCCTTGTTATGTTATTCTTTCATGTGAAGTTTTTTGATTCAATTGAGTGCCTGCTCTGTGGCGGGCACTATGTTAGAAGCTGGAGAAACAAAGATTAAAGGGCTCGTAGAGTAATGGTGAGGATGAATGCCTGGGTAATTTCTTATCATCTAATTGTGACAATTGCTGTACTAGACATAAGTGCAAAGCATTATGGAGACATTGAAGAGTAATCAACCAAGTACCAGAATGAAAGTTTCTCAGAAGAGATCTCATTAGGAAGGGGTTTTAAGGAGAAGTTTGTTAAGTGTAGGGTGGGTAAAGAAGAGGCCATTCTGGGCCATGGGAGAAAAATATTAAAGCCCTGAAGGAAGAAAGAATGTGATGTGTTTTGGGAAAGGAGAGATGTAATAAGAAGTAAGGTTAAGAAGATGTGAGTGAGGCTAGATTTACAAGAGAATATAATAGCAGGCCGAGGATTCGAACATGTGTATAGTAGAAAGCCATTGGTGATTTCAAGCTGAGGGTGGGGAAGAGGGTGGAGAGGGGTTTACAGCAGCATTTCTCAAAGTGTAGTCTTCTGAACACTAGTTCTGAGGGGTTCATCTCAGCAAAAGGGATCTTTGGCTAGATACATTTAAAAAAATGCATTTACTGGTTGAGATTCATATTGAGCATTAATATATTAAAGCTCTATGAAATGCTGCAGAAAATAATTCTGTTTGCTGTTTTTAACCTGGCTATCACCAATTCACTTGAGCAAAGAATTCCTAAAGAAAGATATTGAGGTGTCTAGACTGGAAAACTGGGTAGATAGACATCATTAAGTTGAGATCAGAATTCAGAGGGACAAATGGATTTTAGGCAGGTGGAGAAGGGGATGGGAAAGATACTGAATTCAGTTTTAGATCTGCTAAGTAGACACGCATATGGAGACAGTCATTAGGAAGTTGGAATTGTAGATCTGGTAGTTAAGAGAGAGAGATAGGTGAAGACTGAAGATTAATATTGGGAGTCACTGCCGTGCCATAATTGTGGGGGTCATACATTTGTTCAACCAACATTTACTTACGATGTGAGATGTATAGAGACAAAAGATATGCTACTTGTCCTTAAGAAGTTCAAACTTGATATATGTAATTTGTCTGTGGTTGGATGAAGAAGGATAAATGGATAATTACAATATAGTGTGACCCATACTGTAATAAAAACAAGCTTTACTGCTTTGAAATCAATAGGAAAGATACCTAATTCAGATATAGTAATCAGGGATGTATTCCCAGATTTAAAGTCTTTGGTACATTTTGAAGGATGAATAAGTTTACTCAAGAAAGAAGAAAAATTCTGTCTGGTCAGATGGTCTGACCTCTAGACGATAATGGATATCTGAGAAAGTGATAGTGATATATTTGCGGGAGCTAAAATGATTTCACATAACTGAAATGAGGATTGAAGAGTAATTAGAGATGAGACTAGATATTGGAGAACTTTGAGTTTTAGCCTAAACGCAATGGGAACCATTCAGATGTTTTAATGAGAAGTTGCAGTGATCACATTGGCATTTTAGAACATTTCTGGGAGCAGAGATGTAGTGTGATGAATTTTGGAAGCACAAAGTCTACGAATGAGGAGACTAATTTATATGAAAAAGGATGACTTGAATTAAGGTAGCACCCCTGGGGCCAGAACTAAGGGGAGAGATTTTAGAGATATTTGAGAAATCGAGTTATCTAGATTTGGTCAACAATAGATGGAACATAAGACACAAGGAAAGGGCTGTGGGATTCTTGGCATAGTGGTTTGTCCTAGTGGCAGCATGGAAACACATGTGACATATTAAAGGGTTGAGGATGCATCTTATGTAATGGTAAAACTGCCACCAGCAACCAGCTGGAATTTAGACCATGTACCTACTGAGCTTTGTTGTTCTAGGTGATGAAGTTGGGAAATAGTGTTATTGAAATATGTTGCTGGTTTTGGCTGCCTTTGGGAAGTTATTATGAAAAAAAAAAGATGAGCTAACAAAAGTATTGGCTGGTTTGCAAGCAGAAATGAAAGGGCATAGTCATACCAGGTATCTGGGTCCTTGGTTTTGAACAAATGTCTAATACTTATCATTGCAGCAAAAATCAGATTAAGGGTATGTCCTTCGTAACCCAGCCCCATTATCTCAGATCACCTCCTGGCACTTACCACTAAGGTGAAAGACTAAGGCAAGGGGTGAAGAAGTGAAGATACAAAAGATTTTAAAGCTATGCTTAAAAAAAGAACATTGAATGTGGTTATTGGCATGAAGAATTAATTAGAAGAAAATAGATTAAAAAATCTACCAAATATTTTAGAGAATTTTATTGCCAGAGAAACCATGAACCTTGATTTAATCAAATATTCGAAAGTAAAATAAGGTGGCTTTATTTGGAAGTGACCCACAAAAGCTGTACAGTCCCCAAGGAGGATAATAGCAAGATGTGGCCAAACAAGGAAAAAAACTTCCCAGAGTGGATCCAGGGGCCACGAAAAAAAATGAATGAGAGAGTTTACTCCCAGAACAGAATCACTGTATACTCAAAAAGAACTTCCCTGCCTCCAGGGCATGGAGCTTCTCAGTGACTCCCCAGCAGATTCTATAACTTCTTCGGTTGGTGATTGCTATGTGTCTTCTCTTTTTCTCTTTCACTAATGGAGTTTTTCCTGAGGTTATCCTGTACCTGCCCCACCACTGGAAGTTGTGTGTGGAAATAATTGTTATGTTTGGTGCACGTTATTACCGGACCAGAAGGAGCCACACCTGGACCTGATGGAGAATACAGCAAACAGCCAGAGATTCTGGACACTGAGCTGGATGTAGTACTCTGGCTGAACTTTAGGTTATCTCCTTTGAGGAGAGGAAGAGTGTGATTTGTCAGGGAATAAGAATGGATAGATAATTGATGTCCAAATGGGCTGACTGTGGCAGAGACTGGCTAGATGTTTATCAAACTTATTCCTATATCCTTTCTTCCTGGGCACTTGGCTAACATACATTGGTCATGTCCCTCACAGTTAGAGCTATGTGACTAGGGTTAGGCTCAGTGCAGTATAGCTGGAGGTGATGCCCATCCAAAAAATGTCTTGTGTTCTCCTTTCAACATGGTTCCTCTCATTTTCAAGTATGAGGACTCTTGTTCCATACTCTTAAAACAATTGCAATTTTACTGACGGGAGAATGATAAAAATGCTTTTAATAACTGTTGATTGAAAATTTTTGTTGAGATACTGAATAAATATACAAACTCAGTATGGGGAATACAGAAGTGAGAAAAATGGTGATGGCTTCCTCCCTATGGAACTTGTAGTCTAGCAGGAGAAACAGGTATCAATTAAATAATCACTTGTATGCAGTTGAGAATAGATGACAAATGAATGGGACCTGGGCATCAGCAAAGGCTTTCTATAGGAAATTGTAAGCTATGAAAGATATGGAGGAATTACTCAGTCAAGAAGTAATTCCTGCTGTTTCAAAAAATAGAAACAGAAGGAAAACTACCAAACTCATTCTAGGAGGCCAGTATTACCTTGATCCCCAAACCAGGAAAACACCCCATCAAAAAGGAGAATTACAGACCGATTTCCCTGATGAATATGGACGCCAAAATTCTCAACAAGATCCTAGCTAATAGGATGCAAAAGTACATTAAAAGGATTATCCATCAAGACCAAGTGAGATTCATCCCTGGGATGCAAGGGTGGTTCAACATTTGCAAATCGATCAGATCATATCAACCAGAAAAGAGTCAAGAACCATATGATCCTCTCAATTGATTCAGAAAAAGCATTTGACAAAATACAGCATCCTTTCCTGATTAAAACCCTTCAGAGTGTAGGGATAGAGGGTACATTCCTCAATTTCATAAAAACAATATATGAAAAGCCTACAGCGAATATCATTCTCAAAGGGGAAAAGCTGGAAGCCTTTCCCTTAAGATCAGGAACACGACAAGGATGCCCACTCTCGCCATTATTATTCAACATAGTACTAGAAGTCCCTGCAACAGCAATCAGACAACAGAAAGGGATAGAAGAAGAATTGGGAAAGAAGAAGTCAAACTGTCTCTCTTCACAGATGACATGATACTCTATATAGAAAACCCAAAAGACTCCACCCCCAAACTACTAGAACTTACAGAGCAATTCAGTAATGTGGTGGGATACAAAAATCAATGCTTAGAAATCAGTTGCATTTCTATACACGAACAATGAGACTGAAGAAAGAGAAATTAAGGAATCTATTCCATTTACAATAGCACCAAAAATCATACGTTATCTCAGAATTAACTTGACCAGAGAAGTAAAGGATCTATATTCTAGAAACTACAAATCACTCTTGAAAGACATTGAAGAAGACACAAAAAGATGGAAAAATATTCCATGCTCATGGATCGGAAGAATAAACATAGTTAAAATGTCTATGCTACCCAGAGCAATCTACACTTTCAGTGCGATCCCAATCAAAATACCAATGACATTTTTCAAAGAACTGGAACAAAAAGCCCTTAAATTTGTGTGGAATCAGAAAAGGCCCCGAATCTCCAAGGAATTGTTGAAAAACAAAGCTGGGGACATCACGTTGCTGGATTTCAAGCTATACTACAAAGCTGTGATCACAAAGACAGTATGGTACTGGCACAAAAACAGACATATAGACCAATGGAACAGAAGAGAGAACCCAAAAATGGACCCTTGGCTCTTTGGGCAACTAATCTTTGACAAAGCAGGAAAAAACATGCAGTGGAAAAAAGACAGTCTCTTCAATAAATGGTGCTGGGAAAATTGGACAGCTACATGCAAAAGAATGAAACTTGACCACTCTCTCACACCATACACAAAGATAAACTCCAAATGGATGAAAGACCTCGATGTGAGACAGGAATCCATCAAAATCCTAGGGGAGAACATAGGCTGCAACCTCTTTGACATCGGCCACAGCAACTTTTTTCATGACACATCTCCGAAAGGCAAGAGAAACAAAAGAAAAAATGAACTTGTGGGACTTCATCAAGATAAAAAACTTCTGTACAGCCAAGGAAACAGTCAAAAAAACTAAGAGGCAGCCCATGGAATGGGAGAAGATATTTGCAAATGACACTACAGATAAAAGACTAGTATCCAAGATCTACAAAGAACGTCTCAAACTGAATACACTAGAAACAAATAATCAAATCAAAAAATGGGCAGAAGATATGGACACTTTTCCAATGAAGACATACAAATGACTAACAGACACATGAAAAAATGTTCAAAATCATTTGCCATCAGGGAAATTCAAATCAAAACCACCTTGAGATATTACCTTACGCCAGTTAGAATGGCAAAAATTGACAAGGCAGGAAACAACTAATGTTGGAGAGGATGTGGAGAAACGGGATCCCTCTTACACTGTTGGTGGGAATGCCAATTGGTACAGCCACTCTGGAAAACAGTGTGGAGGTCCCTTAAAAAGTTAAAAATTGAGCTACCCTATGATCCAGCAATTGCACTACTGGGTATTTACCCCAAAGAGACAGATGTAGTGAAGAGAAGGGCCATATGCACCCCAATGTTCATAGCAGCATTGTCCACAATAGCTAAATTGTGGAAGGAGCCAAGATGCCCTTCAACAGATGACTGGATTAAGAAGATGTGGTCCATGTATACAATGGAATATTACTCAGCCATCATAAAGAACGATTACACAACATTTGCTGCAACATGGGTGGGACTGGAGGAGATTATGCTAAGTGAAATAAGTCAAGCAGAGAAAGACAATTATCATATGGTTTCACTCATTCATGGAACATAAGAAATAGGAAGATCGATAGGAGAAGGAAGGGAAGAATGAAGGGGGGGGGTAAACAGAAGGGGGAATGAACCATGAGAGACTGTGGACTCTGGGAAGCAAACTGTGGGCTTCAGAAGGGAGGGGAGTGGGGGATTGTGATAGGCTGGTGATGGGTATTAAGAAGGCCACGTATTGCCTGGTGCACTGGGTGTTATACGCAAATAATGAATCATGGAACATGGCATCAAAAACTGGGGGTGTACTGTATGGTGACTAATATAACAAAATAAAAATTATTAAAAAAAAAAGAAGTAATTCCTGCTTGGAGTTCTAGGCCATGGGAAAACCATTTGCAGTGGCACAATGGAGGGAAACACAGAAATGATTTCAAAGAAGTGCAAAAAGAACTAATGTGGTTGCAGTTCTGAGAAGGAGCAGGAGAGGGGTTAACTGTAGCTATGTGAGAAACAGAACCTTGTAGTCAGTGCTGGGCTAGCAGATGTTTAATAACTGGCTATGGTGGGCGAGAAGGAGGGAGCCTGATTTATAGATTTGCCAGTTTCCATGGTGTAAATACTCGAAGGTAGCCAATTACAAGCTGCCAATGTTATATCACTGATCACGTGATTTGGGAAGAGATGCTCATGGTCTGTTCCGAGAGTTGTGGCAAACACCTTTCGTACACCACTTGAAATCCTCTCAGACTCATTTCTTATTCCAGCTACTGATGTAGAGTCTGCTTCCTTCTCCAGGCTTCCCTGATGCCATCCTGGCTTGGGACACAATAGGAATGGGCTCAGCACTGATGCATGAGCAACCAGGAAGGGAGGATAAGAGCCAATGGAAAAATGTCTCTGCCTTTCTTCCCGAGGAAGAAGGGTCTCAGTGACACTCTATAAAGCTTCTCAGAATGTCCCAGTTTCTTGTAGTGATGGTCCACTCAAAAAGGATTCTTAGATTAGCCCTTTCTTGTTTTCTTTCTCCCTTAAAATACTCTCTTAAAAATATTTTGATGGTGAATTGTCAGTAGTTGCTGAAAGATTGGGAGTGGAGTGTGAGGGAAAAGAAGAGTCAGGGAAGGATGATTCTTAGGCTTTAGACCTGATGAACTGGAAGATAGGAATTGCCATTTTCTGAGACAGGAGAGGAACATGCAGTTTTCAATGGGCAGAAAGTTAGAGCTGAGATTTGGACACATTATGTTTAATGTGCCAATTATGCATACAAATGAAAGTGTCAGGTAGTGTGTAATATAAGTGTGGGCTCAAAGAAAAGAAAAGTTGGGAGTTACTCAGGTACAGATCAATATTGTCTAATATAAATATAATATGAACCACAAATATGATCAAGAGTTTTCTGGTGGCCACATTAAAAAGATAAAAAGAAACAGGCAAGGGGCACCTGGCTGGCTCAGTCAAAAGAACATGTGACTCTTGATCTTGGGGTTGTGAGTTCAAGCCCCACATTGGGTATAGAGATTACTTAAACAAACAAACAAACTTAAAAAAAGAAACAGGAAAATTAATTTAATTTAAAATTTTAAAAAGATTTTATTTATTTGAGAGAAAGAGCGAGAGAGAGAGAATGAGCGGTGGGGAGGGGCAGAGGGATAGAGAGAGAAGCAGACTCCCTGCTGAGCAGGAAGTCTAATGCAAGACTTGATCCCAGGACCCAGAGATCATGACCTGAGCTAAAGGCAGATGCTTAACTGGACTGAGCCACCCAGGCATCCTGGCAAATTAATTTTAATAGTAGATTTATTTAATCTAATATATTGAAAATAGCCAATATAAAATTGTTAGTATTTTACAGTTTTTTTCATACTAAGTCCCCCAAATCCAGTGTATATTTTAGAAATTGGACTAGCCATATTTCAAGCGCTCAGTAGCTATAGTTGGCAAGTGGCTACTGTATTGAACAACATAGATATCAATTTTATTTACAATCATTGACTAAGATAGTCTAAGAAATAAATGTTGGTGGAAAAAAAAAATCCAAGGACTAAGTCCTGGAGGTTTCCAATATTTAGAGGGCAAGAAGAGGAGTACCCAGCAAAGGAAGTGGAAAAAAAACAGCTAGGGAGTGTGTGAAATATGTTACTCATATTTCTTTTTTTAAAAATGTTTATGAATTTATTTATTTATTTGAGAGAGAGGGCATGCACTCACATGCATGTGAATGGCAGGAGAGGGGCAGAGGTAGAAGGAGAATCCTCAAGCCAGCTGCCAGCTGAGCATGAAACCCTGTGCGGGGCTCAATCCCACGACCCTGAGATCATGGCCTGAGCTGAAACCAAGAGTCAGATGCTTAACCAGACTGAGCCACCCAGGCGTCCCATGTTACTCATATTTCAGTCAAGTATTAGGAATGCCTTAGACAGGAGCAAGGAAAGCTCATCCGTTGTCCTAGAAGGAAGACGGGGCCATGGGTACAGACACAGGGTGATTGGTAGATTAGGTGGTGGGATTACTTTTTTTTTTTTTTTCAGTGAAATTAGAAGTGAGGTCTTCACTTGAGGATGGGATGGGAATTATTGAGTGTTGAGGAGTGAGGAAAAGGGTGAAATAATCGTAATCTGGGAAAGTGTGGAAGTGCTTGGAGTATGAAATGATAATTTGCTGTGAAAAATATACCCTCTTTTTTGTTTGTTTGTTTGTTTAAGAGAAAAGAGAAATAGTTGAGAAGTGTCAATAAGGATAAAGGAAGAATTTGACTTTATCTATAGCCCTGAGTACCGAAAGGGTAGAAGAGAAGAATAGTTAACCCTTGAGAGAGCTGTTGAAGAAGTTGTGCCCTTAGGAAAATAAGGGGGGTTAGAATGAGAACATTAGGGAGAACATAGCTAAAATATCACTTTAGCTGATGGAAGATCTGGGATTTCTTACGGTACAGTTAAGAGTTTGGGGAGGTGATTCAAGGAAGGATGAAAGAGTGGGAGTCTGTGGAGATTAAGGTCAACAGCAAAGAGAGTGAGAAGACTAGTTCTGAGGGTCTTTTATAGAAAGTGGGTAATTCCTTCTAATGGTAATCTCCTTTTGGGGATTGTTTTCTTTAGTGGTTTGTAATCAGGAGGCCAAGGATGTTTTGGGTAGGGGATGTGCGAAAGGAGTGAAGGTTTTATCAAGAGCACAAGGAGGACAGTGGTCCTGCTATTACAGGCTCTGTTAAAGTCAGAGACATTTTACTGGGAGCCTTTGCATGTGTCCTACCAGACAGCTATGAAGTGCTGATCTTAAGAGTTTATATTTGACTTAAAATTGGAATTCATTTCTCAAAGTTCTTATCTCAAAAAGTATATATTAAGTCTGTAACTTGGATCTATTTTTTAAACATATTCCCAATATTCACTTCAGTGTGAATGGAACCATGATCTAAGATATCAGTGGTATTAATTCCAGAACTTGATTAAAGTTTGTGAGATTAGAAAGAAAAGTGAGTCCCGTGTGTATGATATATGTACCTTTTGCTCACACTGCACTGACAAACCAGCTGCAATATCTTCTGTAAGCTAAACATCTATATGAGAACAGGCCAAACGTTCCTTGAATTTGATCCAAGGATATCAACTTTGAAAATACACTGTAACAATTAAAATATCAAATATTTTTAGTAAATATGTTCTTTGTGCTTGAATATAATACATGTCCATATTTTTCTTAATAGAGCATAATCAGAAAAAATATTAAATGATTTCTTCTTTGAGTATATAGAAGTCTACAGTACTGCTTAACCAGTTTCTATTGTCAAGCTGCCAACAATTTATGGATTTTGATAATTAGAAATCACATGTAAAAATCTGTTTCTGTAATATATATGAAATACTAGATTATAGTTACTACATGCTATGTAGTATTCATCTATTTACATGTTCCCTTGGGAACAAAAAATACTTAGGTGTAATTTTGAGTCATTTGAATTTGAAAACAGATTTTAATTAAACCCAATGAGATTTCCTGATATTCGTGTCAAGCAAATATGTTTAGGGTCAATATTGGATTGTTCCTTTACCAGTTTAGAAAAGAGTAGACATGTGTGTGTGTGTGTGTGTGTGTGTGTGTGTGTGTGTGTGTGTTTGCATGTGTATATGTATTTTTTGGTCTCCAAATACAAATCATCCTTTAAATATAAAATGAAGGCATAATGAATTTTAATAATGCTTTAAAATAACTACGTGGCTAGAAAGCACTAGAGAAGTCTATCAGGAAAAATGACTTTGTGCTATGTTTATTTATTTCTTGCCCAGTGGTGAAAACTTACTAGTTTTTTTGGATCAACAATGTATATAAAATCTTCTATTTCATATTTTAGTGATTTTAAGTATACATATGATATTAACAAATACATTAAAATTGTTTTTTACCCATTCCCACAAAATTATTTGGAAGAATTTAAGACCAAGTTTCATAACAATTTATAAGAAACATGCAAACTAGAGGCTTTTTTTAATGAGGTGGAGAATTATATTGAATTTGATATTACAAAATAATTTGAGTTTTGGAGCTTTAGAACTTGCAGCATACTAATCTTCCTCTGTGTATAAAAACAGACTCTACTTGAGGAATTTCTAAATGAGGGAATAAATTTTGGATAATCACAGATTTTTGCAACTGCTTCTCTGCTTCTCTTAGTTTTCTTTCTGGTTTAGATTGCTATGTTTCTTCCCATTTCTTGCCAGTAATTTTCTTTTGCTTACCTATGCTCTTGAAAAAAGAACTTAAACAGAATTCAGATTAGCAAATTGTATATTTGAGTGACAGATGTCTTGAACACAGTTCTTTTTTCCTTATGCTTTTTCTTTTTTTATGCTGACCTGGTAAGTTCTGAAATAGAAAGATGCAGGGTGGGGACTCTAAGACAGGAGACTCATTGCTTCTGTAGTGACATGGTTTACTACACAGAAGTAGTCATAAAGTTCATTACCTTTTAATAAAGTAATAGTATCTTAAGTTTAAATTATTAAACATTATTAAGGATTTAGAGACAGTTAAAAGGCATTCTTTTTACCATCTGTCTTCTATTATTTTATTAGCCCAGAGGATAATTTAGGGAATAACAGAAATCTTAGGATAGAGTAGTGACTTGTAGGGGTTTTATGATTAAGTATACTTGTTCCGTTTTGCTTTTGACAAGGGACACAAGCAGTGAAGAGCTGAGGCTAGTGAAATATTTTGCAGTGGGCTAGGGTTCTTCCTAAGTCATTTGTACATAAGCTTTCTGTACAAGTAAATAATTCCACCTTCTCTTAGGAACTAAAATGAGAGCGGTTCATTCTAGGAAGTGGTTTCCTATTAGCAGTGAAAACCTTCAGTGGGCATTTGTTGCTTTTGGCTTCTCAACATGCTTTAACCTTACTTACCTCCGGGAACAGTGCTCAGATTTGGCTTTGGAGAAACACTCCCTCCCACTTGGAGTCTGTGTAGTTTGGAAAGAGCTGTCACTGTCACCCACCCCCCAGTGCAGCCTTGGCATGTGATTCAGGGACAACCATAGAGATGAGCTTATTCTCCTGACCACAGTGACGGGCTGAGTGATTGGGCTTAAACCAGCAAGGATGAGGTGAGCTTGGAGATACCAGAGAACACAGCACGGAATTCTAGAATAGAGTCAGCGTGGAAGAGTGAGCTGAATGATGCAGATAAATAAGCCCTGATGACATTGTTTAAGCCTCTGACCCAAGCTTTGCTAAAGACAGACTTTACCTGGATTTTCCAGTTTATGTGAATTGGTGAACTCTCCCTTTTGGAAAAGGCAGTATAGTTTAGTGGCTCAGAACGTGGGAGTTCAACTCCCTACATTTCAAATCTCAGCTTTCATACTCCTCAGTTTCTTCTATTTCTTTAAGGTAATTTGGTTTTCTGTTGGTTTTCATCAGTATACCATCTGATGGAAACACCTTCTTTATCCGGTCATTGTAGGAAAAATTCCACTTAAGGTATGTGTAACAGGCTGAATCATAGCCACTTGAAGATATCACATTCTAATTCCTAAAACCTATACATATTCTCCCTTATTTGGAAAAAAAGATCCTTGCAGATGTGATTAGGTTAAGGATCTTGAGGTAAAGAGATTATCCTAGATTATCCCAGTGAGCTCTAAATGCCACACAGTATCTTTATAAGAAAAAACCAGAGGGAGATTATGGACACACAGAAAAGGAGACACAATGTAACCACGGAGGCAGGATTGTAATGATGTGTCCACAGGCCCAGGACTGCTGACAGCCTCCAGAACCTGGGACAGGCAAGGAATAGATTTGCCTGTAGAGATTTTGAAGGAGTGCAGCCCTGTTAACACCCTGAGTTTGGACTTCTGGCCTTCAGAACTGTGAGAGGATATATTTCTGTTGTTTTTAGCCACCAAGTTTTCAGTAATTTGTTACAATGGTCATATAAAACTAATACAATGTCCTTCCAAAACTAAGTTTCAATTCTAGACATCATGTAAAAAAATACTTTTCTTTGTTATAATGGTGCAGAAGTGTGATCAATAGGCCAATTGTTTCAACTTTCATTTCCTCATTCGTATGTTTATTCAGATGTTTTATTAAACTCTTCCTTAATAATCAGATAATATGTACCTTGGTCCCTGCCCTCAGGAAGCTTTCAGTTTAACACAAATTGCTTTCCCTTTCTCTCTCTCCCTTAAAAAAAATACCTATCTATCTATTTATGTATCTATCTATCTATCTATCTATCTGTCTATCTATCTATCTATCTGTCGGCATTGCAGGGTTTTTTGGGAGCGGGGCAGACCAGGGTTATGAGTAACACCACTTTTTCCCTTCTGAATTTAGAACCAATTGAATTGAGGAACAAGACACAGGAATTGGACAAATGGAGATTAAAATGTTCATTCTGGTACAGAGAAGGCTGTTGAGAGAATATGGCTCTGGATAAATAGCCCTGTGGCTTGTTAATCCTCTCCCAGAATTAAACTCACCCTCCTAGCCATACGCAGAACTTGGCAGCGGCAACCCTTCCTCCCCTGCTCTCTGCACAGAGCAGCACCTGCCCTCTAACTAAACCTTGTAGTGCAGAGGAGCGTGTACTTGCTTGTTCCATGCTGGTGGGCTGGAGATCCTCTGAAGGGACAAAGGCCGGCTTGGCTCTTCTAGTCAGAGTGGGAAGGGGGCCAGGTGAGGCAGGCCTTGTCCTCTGACAAATCAAAGCCATGAACCTTTCTGTTTAGTCATCCCCTCTTCTCTCTTGTATTTCTGCACTAAGGGAAAACATAAATATATGCGTTCTTGCTGGTGATACAGTTTCTTATCATCAGAGGCCACCATGTTGCTCACCACTGGCAGGATTTGCCTGTAGTCTGAGGTTTACATACCTTTTGGAGGGTTTGGAAAAGCAACAGCCATAAACTGGGTATTAGGGTAATTAAATCTTTTACTGAGTGGCATGTAATTTTCTCCTAGCAATGTTGGGCCCTTTGGGACATTAAAAAAAAATGTAAGCCACAGAACACTTCCTTCCTCTCAGTGATTTATATGTACCCAAGGGACCCATAATTATTTCTGTCCTACTGTGTGGAAGTTAGTCAACCCTAACCACTAACATGTATATTACTTTGCCCTTCTTCAGGCACAGATCTGATCACTTGCTAATTAGTACAATCAAGTAAAGTTAATTTCAAACATTTGAGTCTGAACTTCTTATTAAGAAGTTAAGATCTTGGTGGTTTTTCTGAGACAATACCTTTCTGAGATTGATATATGTTTATATAAAAGAAATAAGTGGAAGGCTAACTTAATTGACTTCTCTTTTTACTAATTTTGAAGTGGAGTTCTTTTTTTTTTTTCCAATGCCTTTCACATAAGCTGAAGAATGCTATTAAGACAGTAACTCCATTTTTAGTAAGAGACAGACTTTTGTCATTTTGAGGCTACATTATTAACATGCTCCCCTAACTAAATCTGACTCAATCTTTAAAGAAACTTATGCCAGAGTGACTTTTATAAAACGCAAATCCTATACTCTCTTTTTTTCTAAAATCCTTCAATGTGTCCCCAGGGCCTATAGGATAAGAGAGGTAAAATGATATATTTTATACGTCCCAACTATGATTTTTTTTTTTAACCCTGAGATCAAGATCTGAGCTGAGATCAAGAGTCAGATGCTTAACTGACTGAACTACCCAGGTGCCCCCAACTATGAATATTTTTTAAAAGTTTGATCAATCATGATAGAAGAAAGACTGAATTTTCTTTCTATTCTCATTATGGAAAATACGAAATTTTTGTTGTATGAAGATGTAATCAAAGAGTACAGAACCAAAAAAAGGAGGCAAAAAAAAAAAAAAAAAAAAAAGAGATACAGAGGTATCTCTGGTTAGTTAACAAAAATACTGTTACTTGTCTGGATTTTGTAATGCTGTGATTACTTGTCTGTTTTTAAGAATTTGTTACTTATGGTGACAACCTTCTCTAATTCTAAATATTCACATTCACACCTCATGTTGTATTTATGCTTTTACAGACACTTTCTTTAGTATGTCCCCACAGGTTTTATGAGTTTAAGTCCCTAAAATATCTGGATTCACTACCAGTGGAGAACCAAAGTTAAGCAGGAAAATCAGAAGCTACTGTTGTAAAACAGAAATAGTGAGATGGTGACTTGGATTAGAGTAATGTTTAGGTTTGTTCTGGAGGTAAAACCTTCAACAGGATTTGCTCATGAGTTGGTTATTGGATGTTATTGGAGAGAGAGAGAGGAGTCAAAGATGACCAGTTCATCAGCAGTTGCTGTTGAAGGTTCTACTTCAAAACAAATCCGCAACCTAAATGCTTTTGTCCCAAGTTACTGAGGGTAGAGTTGCCATTTACCAAGATGGGGAAGTCTATGAGAGGAACAGATTTGACTCTTATGACCAAAAATTCAACTTTAGTCATGTAAAATCTGACGTGTCAGATTGTAAAATCTGACTGTTAGACATCTGGGTGGAGATATTGAATAGAAAACTGGTATCTGGGTTTGGAGTTAATGGCAGAGAAGTAGGCTCAGATATCACTTTGGGGTACCTCAGCTTATAGACAGCATTTAATGCCCCAAGCCAAATGATATGGCCCTAGGAGTGAGTTAAGAAGAACTAAGCTGTGGAGAATTTAGAGGTAAGGGAAATGAGAATAAACTAGTAAAGATGACTGAGAAAGGAGCAGGAGGTGAGGAAGGAAAAACCAAGCAAACAAACCCCCAAAAGGAGACTGAGATGTGCTGAAAACTGAGTGAAGACAGTGTTTCAAGAAGGGAGTGATTGATTAACTGTGTCAAATTCTGCATATAGATCAAGTAATATGAGGACCAAAAATTGACATTGGATTAGCCATATGAAGGTCAATGATGACCTCAACACCTACTGTTTTAGTAGAGTGGTCAATTCAAAAGAGAATGGGAAGGGGCGCCTGAGTGGCTCAGTCAGTCGAGCATCTGCCTTCTGCTCAGGTCATGATCCTGGGGTCCTGGGATTGAGCCCCGTGTCAGGCTCCCTGCTCGGTGGGCAGCCTGCTTCTCCCTCTCCCTCTGCTGCTCTCCTGCTTGTGCTCTCTCACTCTCTCTGTCAACTAAATAAACAAAATAAAATAAAAAAAAGAGAGAGAATGGGAAGAGAGAAGTGAGACAAGCATAAGAACTATTTCAAGAAGTTATATTATAAAGGAGAACAAAGATGCTGGTTGCCTCTAAGGGGAGGTAAGATCAAGAGAGAGTGGTGTTTTTGTCTGCTTGTTTGTTTTAAGATGAGAGAGAGGACAACATTCCTGATCAGAACATTCAAGAGGAAAGGGAAAGATTATAATAAAGGAAGGGGGGAATCACTGGGGCAATGTCCTTGGGAAGGTGGGACTGGAGGAGAACTGTTGGGCAAGTAGAGGGGTTGGCCTTACACTGGATCATGAATGTTTTCACCTGCAATAAGGAAAGGGCACCGAGTATTATGGGTACAGATGCTATGAGGAGGGGAGCTTTGATGGTCTTTTGATTGCCATTGTTTTCTTGGTGAAATTGGAAGCAAGGATATCAGCTGAAAGTAAGGTCAAAGGAAGTGTTGAAGGTTTGAGGTGAGAGTAGAAAATGTGAACTAGAGAGGGAAGAGTGAATGGACTAAGGAGCGGTGCTGTGATTATTGGATACATTAGGCCCCCTTGGGTTCTTGCTCATGAATGTGAAATGAGGCCAATCATGTTTTTGTTTTCTCCTCTCACCTCAGTCATGCTGGATGCAAATACCACAGAATAGGTGGAGACTTCAATTTAAGTAGGGTTTCGTGTTTTTTCAGATGAAGATGACAAAATCCGGGAGGAGCAATGGAGTTGAGGGTCTGTGAGAGAGAGTGAGTATAGGGATGGACTTTGGAATTTCAGCTGGCTAAGATACAAAGGTGGCAAGGGAGAGTGAGAAGGTGGAAGCGTCAGTGAGTAACAGGTCGTGGTACAACCCCAAAATTGTTGACAATGGGGAATAACCTGAAAAAATAGAAGTCGGTGATTGGAGTCAGATGCTTCAAATGGAGCTCATCAAGAGGCCGTGATTGGTAGTAAGAAGGACCAGGGTGTGAACGGGGACACGATGGCTCCTTGAGGGTAGACAGTAGTTTCTTTCAGCTTTTTATAACCTACATAGCCTGACAGATACTCAAGAAATGTTTCTGAATGAATTCAGAGAAAAAGTTGACTATCAGCACGGAGATGAACGTAGGTCATTCTCAGCAAACTTTAATTAGCAACTGCGTTTGTTCTTACACGTTTCTAGGGTTCACAGGACAAAGACCCTCCTCAGACTGCTCAAGTAATAGGAATGTATTTCAAGTCTCAGACCTCGTTATACAGCTGGGCCTCTTGAGAACTGAGAGTCCCGCAGGAACTGAGGTGCCCTCTCCGTCTTTCGAGGACCGCTTGTTCTCTCCCCCTGCTTCTCCCAGTGGAACTGCTTTCCTTTGCTGTTCCTCACAGATAAGTCTCTTCTCCTTCTCATCATACACACAGACCAACATGGTTGCCTCATGGACTAAGTCCACATGAACTTTTGACTTCTCACTACACATCTAACTCATTTTCTTAAAGCTCGTATTTCTGGGAGAGAGGTATGATAGGCCTAGGTTGGGTTAGGTGATCCCAACACCACATTCAGGACAGAAGTGATGTGATAAGGTACCATTACGCTATTTAGGCCTGACCTCTTAGTAAAAATGGCAGATGAGAGAGTGATTTGGGGGACCGGGGCTTCATGGGACGGACAACCCCAAATAAGCCATCTTTTTTGTGAAGGAGGGGATCAGGCAAAAAAAGCAGGACTTGCTGTATTAAGCAAAAAATATTCTTGCAGTTATAAGAATACATTTTTTAGCTACTGGAATTTTATCTTTGGTTTTAGCAGTTCAGTAGAAGATAATCTTATTATTTAGTTAATATTGGTTACTTTGCTAGTTACCATGACTACTAGCAAGCCGTGGCCAGTGAATAGCTTTATAAACTTCTTTCCATTTCTTCTGATAAGGCCATTTATTTATTTCCTGACCTAGTCCGTTAATTTGTACCAGAATGTACCAATATAAGTTATTTTTCAGGCCAACCAGTTTAAATAAAAAGTCTTTCTTCATCACTTTCCTACTGGAGAGGTACTGACTAAGCAGGCTCTGTAAGGGAAACTTGGGTAGTAGCTTCACAAGACATCAGCAGTCTTCCAAGACGAGTGGGCATTGTTCTTATTATCATTTTAGAGGGATGTTAGGTACTACTCCGATCTATAGCTCTAAGAACATCTCCCATCAGATTGGTTTGCCTAATATCAGATTGTATATTCCCTGCTAGAAAGTAAGCCTTTAGTGGGCAGAAAACTTATCTATCTTGTTTGCAGTAATATCCTCAGTGCCTGAACGGCAGAATGATGGGCTCATTTAGAACCTGAAAGGTCGTCTATACGTGTCTGTCGGATAATGGAATGATGGGTATGAGAGTGAGTGCGTGTGTAAATTACTAACCAGCGTTAGGCAAGCCTGGTGTTTTTTCAAACTCTTAATGTACCATTGAGTGGATACTCCTGTTGCAAGGTGCTGATCCCTGTGTTACCCTTAGGAAGACCGAATGTGTGTGTGTGTGTATGTGTGTGTGTGTGTGTGTGTGTGTGTGTGTGTTTGTGAAGTGTGACAGTCACTGTACAGAATAAAGAGATCGATCCTAATCACTGTCCGGTGTGAAACAGCTGTTGCCTGAGCTATTCGGTGCCCAAGGCAGTTATTCATTTCTCTGGTCTGCATGGATGCTTCCAAAACGATTCTGTCACAGCATGTGTGTGCTGGCATTCCCTCTGAACACTGGGAAACCTGGAGCCAAGGATCTATTAGTGCCTGAAGTGTAGAATGTGTGACATTGATCATCTCCTCTCTGAGCTGGCACTGCTCTGAAACAGCCTGAGAACCAGGGGAACATGTCCTCTGCCAAATCCATCTGGTTTTGATCCCATTGCACTTAATGAATCAAAACATTATTTTAGAGACACTTTATTATTTTTTTTAACTATTCCAGAGGTCCAGTGAGTCCTCTGACTATACTTAGGATGGATCTAAGAAGTGTTTCATGCAGTCACTATAGAGACATTCATGAAGACATAGAATGTGTTACCATCACATATTAATAGGTGCTCATAAGTACTTCAGTGTGATTAAGTTGATGGCAGTTTCTACTTAAGTTCTTGGTTTCCAGATACACTAAACCACTAAGCGTGGCCTTTAAGTAGCATTTAAAAACAGACTGAGATATGTGGTCGTAGCACTGTAAATAAATGACCTTTGCTTTTTTATTTCTCAATGAAAGCTTGAAAATCTCTATCTCTACAAGCTAATTTTTGGTTTTAAGAAACTGAAAATGTTTCCTCTATTCTTCTATTGAAAACCAATTAATGGAGGAGAGGACAGAGGAACTAAAAAATAGCATATATTGAATACCTACTACTTATTAGACAGTGTATTACACTATGCATTATCCAAAATCTTGCAAGGTAGGCATGTCATTAGTTTCATTCTGTAGATAAGGAGACAGGCTCAGAGAGAGCCACGCCCAAGCTGCTGTCATGGGTAGCAAATGGCAGAACCAGGATTCTGACTCTAAAGTTTGCACTCTTTCCACTCACGTATGGTGCTACATCCTCCTTCTCAGTGGGATGAGGAGCAGCTTAGGGTGCTCGGAGGAATGAGGGTCTCCCAAGTGCTCTGGGAGTGTGGAAGCAGTGCTACATCTTCTAATGTATTGTATACCTCGAGTAACTCATTTTCTCTGTATCTCTGCCTCATAAACCAGATCTAATCCTTGCTGCTTTGGAGCGCTGTTCTGTTTTCATGCAGAACTATGATCTTTCAAAAGATGGGTGACATTTAAAGTGCCCAAATTCATCTTAGATAATAATGAAAACAGCACCATTGTCATTTATATCCTGTAGCAATTGAAAGCTTTCTTCGTTCTTCCAAAGATGTTCCCAAGGGGCAGCATCGTTTTTAACAGGTGCTCACAGAGGCATCCTGTAGATGAAGACGAAGAACGCCGGGCAGTGACCACGAGGTAATTCAGCACCGATTGTCTGGATCAGGAGTGAAATATTGGGGTACTGCTGCTGCGTTCACCTTCCTGTCTGACCAAAGCCTCAGAGACCTGATGCATCTTAGAAATTTCACCCTAAAAAGAAATGACATCTGGGGGGGTGTATTGTGCAATGTATTGGAGAGCTCAAGAAATCCCAGGAAATGAATCTGTTTTTGCTTGTAAAAATGAAAATCCAGCTAGTGTTACAGAGATATTTTAAAGGTTAGGCTATTAGCTTTGGGATGAGCTTTGGCAGTGCTTTTTTTTTTTTTTCCCTTCTTGTGAAAATGGAGACTGTTTCTACATCTACTCAAAAAACCTTTTTTAACAATACCACATTCATAAATGAAAACACAGAGGGATTCCTTGAGTGGGAGGAGCAGCAAGAATATGGAGAAGGATTGACGGTCTCTGTGAAAGAGGTGAGGGGGTGTGATTACTTTGCTGGGCCAACAATAATGAGCTGCCCAGAATGGCTATAAAGGTGTTCTTGATGTTCCTAGACAGATTCTTAGGTAGAATTGTTATGTGAGTAGTTAGAACTTAGCAAGCTATGACACTTTAAGGTTTGTAATTCTAGGACCCAATGCTAGAACTGCCAGGCATTTCTTTGCCTGGCTTTTAAACGAAGTCTGATTTTAATTTGTACATAGTGCTTTTGTCTTGTTTAGAGAAAAAAAAAATCACAATAGCTGAAACCCCAGTTTGCTGAAATCTGCCTTTAACAGCTGATTTATTTACTTATAGACATAATTACATTTAGAAGAAGTTTTATGGCATTAGTAGTAAAATCAAACGAGTATATACTTTTTCTAATCATATATTTCTTACAGCAATTTTAGTTTATTTTAAATTTTTTTAACACTTCTATTTTCATTTATTTATTTATTTTAGAGAGGGTGGGAGGGGCAGAGGGAGAGGTTGAGAGAGAATCTTAAGCAGGTTCCACGCCCAGCATGGATCCTTACGCAGCACTTGATCTCAGAACCCTGAGTTCATGACCTGAGCTGAAATCAAGAGTTGGAGATTAGCTGACCAAGCCACCCAAGCGCCTCTATTCCCTACAGAAATTTTAATTGTCCTGATCTATAGATTTGGGTCTCTCTTCCCCTTGACAAAGGAATGTTTTTCAGGCCTTGATTTTCACTGTAACTAGAGGTTGCACTCCTTTTGTGGTTGGCTTCCAAAGTTTATTCTCTTAAACCTAGAGGGAATTTCACATCTTCCCAGATTTGTTCCCGTGTTTGTAGCGCTGATATAAACATGCTGTCCGTGAGGACATACTTGCACTGCTTAAAGGAGCAGCTTCTGTGGCTGGAGCAGGTGAGACAAGAGGACCTCACAGTTGTGTTTCCGTGCTCCGAAAGTAGTCCAGAATGCTGGTTTGTACGCGGATCTGCATGTGCTTGGGGAAGGAGTCTGAGAACCAGAAAGAAAATGAAAAAAAATCAAGGTCTGGTTCTCCTGCTGCATGATTCTAGCCAAATTATTTCACATGTTGGATCCTGAGTTTCCTATTCTGTTAAATGGCAGTGATAAAAATGACCACTGACTAGATTGCTGTGAGGACCAAATAAGATTTCTGTGTGAAAACAAATGATTAAAGGCTCAGTGAAGGACTCATAGGAATACATACACATATGTATATAGGTATACATACAATGTGTATATGCCGATGTGGAAGAGCTGATGGCTGTCTTATCCTTGCCAAGCAATTACAAAACACTGTTGCAAAAAGAGAATTTTCTTGGAAATATGAAGGGGTTGGTTGTGTTCCCTCCCTTCCTTTAGTTTCCCTCAGTCAACAGATCATATTCAAACATCACACTTGGTAGGAAATCTAAAGCCTAGTATGATACATTTACCTGGTGGATATTTGAAAACTAATGTTCTAGTTTTACGTAAATGTCTTGAAGCTATGTTGGTGCCCAAGTGTGTCATCTAGTTTTAGAGTTTCGTGTATCATGTGGTTTTCAAGAGTTAATAAAACCTTAACTACTTACTAAACTGCTCGGGAGCAACTGTGACAAATGTTGCTGGCATCAAATGTACTGGGAAATAGGGTTTTTAGCAGAAGTGTCTTAATTAGGAGTGGGGCCAGGTTCCATCCTCTATTTCACCTTGGTTTCTGCTTCTGCGACGCGTCACAAAACTGGTCAGCTTTACAGCCTCGAGCCTCGTGATTGGCTGCAAATGAGTCAGATTCCTGTTCTGTCTGGTCGGTTAATACCATTGGCAAGTCTATGTAGATAAACAAGAAAAAGACTGCCAAATCCATTTGAGGACAAACAGCGTATCATGGTTTGGCGAGCCATCCTTTGTCCTTTCACATAGACTTAGGCACAGGAAAAATATGACTCCTAATGCAAGGTGAGAAAGTATGTCAAGGTGTTTGAAATATTTTACCTAAAACAAGTAAGGGTATAAAATGTGAAGAAAGCTAAGAGCTGGTGAGAAAACAAAGAAAGAAATAATCATTTACAAATAGCTGTTTACCTCACTTGAAAATGATCCTAATCAGGAATTTGCATTTCTTTAAAGCCTTTTTGTTAGTGATAATATCTCTATCCCTATTTCTCAAAAGGCAATTATCACATAAAATGGCTTATAATAGAAGTGTTATTGCTTTCCTGGCGTTCAGCATGTAAGATTTTTATTGGTATACTTGTCTTTTTTTTTTTTTCTAAGCACCTGCAATTATATTTACATTCTGACAAAATATAGTAGAGGTGGCACTTAAATCTCTAAGTTCCTGTTTACAATCCTAAGCAATTTCACGGTCTTTTCAGCTATACCTATTTTCTGTAACAATTTCAAGTGCAATTAAGGCACAGAAGTATTATTTGTAAGGTTTCCACAAAGAGAATATATTTTGGGTATTGGTGCTAGATAACATTACAATAACTTGCTTTATAATTAGCGTGGCAGCTCTAGGATTAGCTCAGGATCAAACCCTTAGTAGTGAGGCTATAAGATCTTAGCTTTGAACACAGGAAAAATTCTGACTGAGGAAAGAAGAAAGAGGTGAGGTGCTGGCATTTGTCACTGGTAATATTGAGTGGTTGCCAGGATGGGATGTTGATGGTAGTGCAGTGAGTTACTTAACAGATGACAATTTGTGAGAACCAGGAAGAAGGAAGATCATAAACACCACACAAATTCTCTTCCTGGTTCTGGATTAAAATATAGCGCTCTTTATTCTCCTAAGACTAGGCAGTACACTCACCTTAGATTTCTACTAAGGAAAGGAAATGAAATGCAGACAAAGTACCCTAATTTGCATTCATCCAGCAATCATGAATTTAGGAAGCATCTTCGCAGAGTCTCTGAAAGGTCTGAGATTTCCTTCCCCCTATTTACAAGCTAAAAACTTAGCCTGCCATGGTTTCATGGTTACAGGCAGAAGACAGAATCAGGACCTGTCAGAGACAAGGACTTTGTTACTCATGGTGCAGCACTCAGGCTGAGTTTCGTGTCTGTAGCACTGTCCGTGGTCCCATGGCGGCCACGCAGAGGGCTCACATGGATGCTGTTCATGTGGTGGGTTTGTGTTCCTGCCGAGAGATGTGAGCTTGGGGGACTCTATGGCCTTTAGAGAAGGAGTGCTCTGTCCTGGGAGAGGCATTACCTCCTCAGGGTTGGCTTGCTGCAAACACAACCCTGAGAAACAATCTGGGTAAAGAGCAAAGAACTTCTAGAATCTGGCATTCTTGGCACCCAATACAGTTATCAGGGGTGCTTAGGACCCATAGTGGCTTGCCTCTTCTAACCCTTAGGAACTTGAGACAAATCTTACAAACAGTATATGTCTATTGTAACATGTATACATTCTCTGCACATACATTTGTAGTCTCAAAGCATTATTATTCCCTCTTTTTAGCAAATAAGGAATTTGAGGCTCAATGTGTTTAAATAAGAAGCTAAAGTCACAAATAAATGGCACAACAGGGACTATAAACAGTGTTTTTAATTCATAGCCTAATGTTATTACCGTTAGACTGGTTTTGCATTACTGCTAAAGAATTTTCAGGCTATGTTGGCTCTGTGATTTAGTGAGGGTTTTTCCATTATTTTATTTACTGCTGTGTACATTGCAGGAAATGACTACTCTTTTTGTTCATCTATTGCTGCATTTTGATTTTATCAGACTAGAGTGTTCCTGCATCTTTTCCTCCTTTAGCCTAGATAAATCTGTTTATTTCTAAAGGCCTGTAGCTTCCCCAAAGTTCTAGGAAATAAGGTCAAAACAATGAAATTGACTGTTCATAGAATTGCAGAATTGCAAGATAAAATGTACATCAGGTGCAATTTAGTCTAACCACCCCATCTCCATTTTACGAATAAGAAAGCAGAGGTCCAGAGAGGCCCAGTGAATTGCCACCCAAGGTCAAAGGTCTTTTTAGTGGTAAACAAAAGAGTGGAACCCAAGTTTTTTTGTATCTAAAATACAGTGTTTTTGTCACTGCACTACATTGTGTTCTGAATGAAAAAGAATTCAAGGATATTGGTAGAAGCTTGGTACCTTCTCATTATGTGTTCTAAAGTGCTGTTTGGTAACAGTAGTACTTCTGTTTTTCATGTACAGGAAAATTACCCCAGGTATTGAAATGACAACAGAATTATAATTCCTTTAAATTATGGGTTACAAACTTAAATGCCCTTCTAAGATCAGCAGGTAACTGTGAAATAGCCAGTGTGATCAATGGGAGGAATGGAGTCTATGGCAAGCTAGAGAAAGCACACCCATCCAGACACACTCTGATTCAACATCTTGAACATTGTATGCTCCCCCTTCCCCGGTGTATGTCTGTGTCTGGGTTTGACCCTCCAGTCCCATTTTATAACACCTGACTTGAATAATGTTTTAAAAGATTAGCTATATCTTTCAATGTGATCTTGTCCCTGGCTTTTAGAGCTAAATAAGGTGTTGTTGGCTGCTCTAACCCATCATTATGCTAAAAGAGAAAGGAAAGAGGTTCAGTGACTTTATTGACTCAAGTCAATAAAGCTACTTTGTCACACCAACTGTGACTAGAACCAGATTTCTAAGACACCTAGTCCAGTGTTCTTTCTACTTCATCTTGAAACATTTTTAAAAATATTTTATTTATTTATTTGGGGAGAGAGAGAGAGAGAGACGGAGCGCGCATGCGCAGGGGGAGGTGCAGAGGAAGAGGGACAAGCAGACTCTGAACTGAGGATGAAGCCCAACATTGGGCTCGATCCCATGACCCTGATGTCATGACCTGAGCCGAAATCAAAAGTCGGATACTTAACTGACTGAGTCACCCAGGTGCCCCATCTTGAAATGTTTTTTTAAAAAGAGTATTCAGTTTTGTAATAAAAGTGATGAGAGAATCAGATTTAACATGGAGCAACACATTTTGCAGATAACCTCTCAGAAATCAATTAATAATTATTGGGTGTATTACCATAGGCCCACGCTCAGTGACATGAAGCCTACTAAGACATATCAGATATCTTTATTTTTTGATTTCTGTCTTCTCTAGTTGGGAAAGCCAAAGCTACTATTACAGAATAAGTAAATGCTAGGATCTTTGGCACTGACTTTAAGAAAACTTCAGAAAGAAGGGAGATTACTGGGGACTTGAAAGCCTCAACTCTCCATATTCTAATAATTATCTTTATTAGCGTATTTAAGAGAATCCCCCCTCCACAGCCAAACGAATATTGTGATATTTGCTAGAGGATGCCAGTACTAGAATTAAGTGTGTGTGAGAGAGAGATTAAATTTGTATCTGTGCTATTCATTCTTCATGTTAAACTATAACTTTTGACCATTGATATCTTAAATATTTTGTTGGCCCCTAATGTGAAATTTGTGGAGAGTGCTGACATAGATCTAAAAGGTGTGCCAACTAAAGTTGGGCTGAGATGGAGAGAAATGCCTACCTCCTGACTGAAGTATTATAAGAAATATCAGTTTTGAAAAATAAACAATCCCTCTATACCTTTGATTTATGTTTTGTTTTCACCAGTATTTGAATTCTGTGTTTTCACCAGTATTTTCATGCTCTGTGATGCTGTGGTCAGTCTTACCCTAACAGTTTTATTCTGGGAGGGATTCCTCTCCTGTGCCTGTTTTGCAACTTGATTGGCATTCCTTGCAGATTTGTCACTTGTGTCTTTTTCTTTCCCTCTGTTTCACATGCTCAGTCTTACTGCTCTATCTGCAGAACTCTCCCTTCTTAGGGACTTTGAAATTATTCCTGATCTGGGGGCAGGAGCAAACTTTTTCTATAAAAGTTCAGATAGTACAAATCTTTGGCTTCGTGGCCCGTATGGTGCCTGTCACAATTACTGATCTCTGCTTTTGTAGCGCGGAAGTGGCCATAGACAGTAGGTAAACATGTGAGTGTGGCTGTGTTCCAATAAAACTTTGTTTGTAGAAATAGGTGATGGGCTGGATTTGGTCCTGGCTGTGATTTGCCAACCCCTACTCTAATCCAGTGGTGTTATAATAGGGAGTGCTTCCTCCAAGGGTTGAGCAAGACGTTATCTGATTGTATAGGAATAGAAACTCCTGTTTATATTTTGCTATCTGTTCTGATT
Organism: Ursus americanus; assembly: GCF_024610735.1. NCBI lineage: Eukaryota > Metazoa > Chordata > Mammalia > Carnivora > Ursidae > Ursus > Ursus americanus. The sequence goes on along the minus strand of NC_142139.1, from coordinate 38,358,439 downwards.
AAAATGTCTATTTTTGTTTTATAATGTACATGTTAATATAACTTTACATGTATTGGAACCCCTGCTCCAAAAATTTTGTACTGATAGTAGTGTGCAAAAAAGATTGGAAAATTGGAGACTTGTACTCCAGCTTTGTGTGTTCTTCACAAATACCATGCATTTGGGAAGTTACCTTTGTTGTGCTTATACACAAGAAAGGCATTCGCAGTGTCAGAAGTGGTAGTTGGAGTTGTGAAATAGAGGGTTCTAGAGAATGTTAAGATCTTACGAATTCTCTCTCTCATATTCTAACATTTTAATCAGAACTGCCTCAGCTACTCAATAGTTAATCATTAGTCTGATTTTCCCATTAACAGTACTCCTTTTCCCCTTGACATTCTCAAGAATACTCTGAATCATTACTTTCTAAATATTTGTCAAAATTACTTCTTATTCTGTATAAGGTGTTCTCTAGTTCTGATGATGGCTCAGACCATGTATTTTATCACTTTTGTTAACCCCACAGCATCTGACAGAAATTCTCATACACAGAAAGCAACATGTTTACAACTAAAGTGTAAAACAAAGCACAATTGACTGAAGGCCCTATCAGTCTCTTTAGAGACCACAGTTAGAGACTTGGCTCACTGTCTAAACTAGTATCTTTTTTTAGGAATTTGTGATAGTTACAAAGTTCTGGGTTGTATTTTGTGATCCATTTCTTCCACTTTGTTTCCCCACCTAGTTCTAAACATGCCACTGGGAAGTGTTAATTTTAACATGAATTGCAATTAATTTATTGTGAGAACGTTTTTGTTAATATCATGAGGCTGTTCAATACAATGTCTGTACTGCGGGGCAATAATAAAGGATATCCATTATAGGTAGCTAACAGAGGTAACCAATCGAAACCTTTTAAACACTGTTACATTATTGCTTTCTACTAGTCTTATATCTTATAATTAAGAAGTTCTATGTTTTTAAATTTTGTTGTTGTTCCCGCTATGGATTTAATTGTCGTGCATTTAGAGAAAAAGTTGCAGATGTCAAATATAATAAATACAGACAGTTTTGCATGTTTAGTGTGGCCTTGCCAAGTTAGAGTTTAGTTTAAGTTGGGAACACAGAGCAGATCATGCTAGCATTCTGTGGTGATCAGCTTTTCTTGTGCCCATGGTCCATTTTGTGGAGTTTGGCTCTATTTGTGTATACCCAGTTTGAGGATTAGCCTGCGTTCCTGTTGGAACATTTGAAACTGGAATAGACCCTTTGGACTTTGTGCAGTGCTTACAACGTTTCAGTATTGTTAGTCATCATCTGTTTCTCTGTTAAGGGCTATATGGAAAAGTTCCTGTCTTACTTTCTAGCAATTAATCATCTTCTTTCAGATAGCCACATAGTAGGCATAACCTCCCTCTTCCTATGAGGGGAAAAAAATCTTTTAAGCAGTATTCAGAGCAAGCTAAACGTGTCACTACTTGAGTTTCCATCTGTATTTGCTTATTTCTCTTTTTGCTTTCTTCTCATGCTTACCAGGCTCTCAGATTCTATTTGTAATGAAACAAACCAGACATTTATACTGGAGAAGGCATCTTGTGCAGTTGGAAAGACAAGGAAAGGAAGAGGACACATCTTTACTTAGTGCTTGATTTGTGCCAAGTGCTTATTCTAGACACTTCTCTTGTGTGAAAAGCTTCGTTTTTTCGTATCTTAACATGTTTGTTATTTGTTTGTTTATTTATTTAATTTTGTGGTTGACAACTAGACAGATTATGTTAATAAAAATAAACATGTGGCATTTGGGTGGTCATATGCCAAAGTGCTGTGGGTATGTGTAAAGTAAGGGCGTCATCAGTAAGAGTGCAGAAATAGGAAGCCATCAAGTGTGTCAGTGCATTACAAAAATTGGTAGGAAAATGCCTGTCCTTATTTGTAGATGTTTTTCTATGTATTGTTCAGTATATGATAAGTCTTAACACATTTATATTTATGGCAGATATAAGTCACTCTATCTTTGTTTAAATAGATTGACTTTCGCACAGAAATGTGTCAAGATATATACATAGAAATTCACTCAATATTTATACTGGATTAGATCAGGTGACTGGATTGAGGATTTGGGGTTTGTTATGTTAGAGCATATGGGCAAGTCGTAGGCTAGGAAAGATGTATGGTGTTTTCAATTTCCTTCTAATTATAGAATCTTATCTATATCAATAAAAGTTTATATTTAACTTTATAAGAAGTATATGTGGTGAGCAAAATAATTGTATGCACCCATGCATCTGTAAAGCATAAATTAGATTTTGATAAAAAGTAAATTGATTCTTGATAAAGTTCTGAATGTTAATGGGACAAACATTTCCATCTGACTCTAGCCATTTTCTATTCTTGCAGTATCTTTTTCAGTGATATAGGCTGACTTTTTTTTTTGGCACCCACATATAGCAAATAACTGTGAAACATTTCAAACCTCAAAGTGACACTAAAACTGTGAAGTATGAAATGGAAGTGCCAGAGCGTGTGAGACACATTGCATAGCACTGCTCAGTAATTCAGTGTGTGCATGCAAGAGAAATGACAACACCATTGCAAGATGCAACATGATTAATGCTACAAAAATTAATAAATAAAGCAATCTCCATTTGGAAACACTCCCTAATGCCTCAAAGTTACCACCTTCTATGTTTAGCAGCCCTGCCCTGGTAATTACACCCTTCTCACCCCAGGAATATCTGTTGCGAGGAATACGATTATAAATGAATATCCTTGCCATGACAAGGTTACTAAATGGTTATGATTAAGGGCTGTGGTATTTTAGGCTTCCCCATGTATGCTTGTGTTTTTCTTCCTAACATGGGAATTTCATTAGCTTTGCACTGGTTTGTCTTTTATATCTGAAACCCTACTCCTGATGATTGCTGCCATCCCAGGCTTCTTCAGACAGTGTTCTAGGTAGGGTCACATAGGATCTGTGAGTTCTCAAAATCGAATTCAGGGCCTATGTTGGAGTGTCCTCATGTATTTACTTGCTTCTGAGGCTCAGTTTGTGAATTTTTATGCCTCACTTTTTGGAAACGTGTTCAGAGGGATTTGGGGTTATTAGCGAAGTCTCCTATATTCTCTAGGTTAGACAATATCGGAAGGAAAATGGGTTCCCTCTGGCGATGTCTGTAGTGGTACAGGAGTCCTGCTAGGTAAGGCAAGTGCTGGGGAATTGGTGTTTTGTCTCAAAAGAGACCACAGAAACATTAATGATAGCGGCAACAGATCCCTGTTTTCTGAGTGCTTATAAACTCAGTGCTTTCTATGCAGATCGTTTACAACTTATTTAATGGCTTAGAGTCTAACTTATAATGCTCAGGTGTATCATTCCCTGATTTTAGGAAGGAGGAAACTGTGGCTCAGAGAGGCTAAGTGGCTTACCCCAGGCCAGCCGTGGAGTAGCCGCCTCAGGCTGTGCTGCCCCCTTTAAGTATCTCACACTCTCTGATATGATGCATTGCCTGAAGGAGCGAGTTTTTAACAAGTTTTTAAAAACTCTTTTGAGAGATATTGCAAAGCATGGTTAGTACTAAAGAATTTAGTGGGTGCCCAGCTGTAAGCTAAAAGAGAATAGTGCTGAGGTGTTCGAGGTCATAACCTAAAGATGGACTTTGTTGTAGAGTGAGGAGGGAGCATGGGGAACGGCTATGAAGGGTGGTGACCTGACAGAATTCTAGATAGAATACTCACACATCTGCCCGTCGGTTCTTTAATTCCCTCAATCTGTGAAGGAAAGTCATATGTCAACCCTGCTCATGTTAAATTTTATATCTTCACCTACCTATCTCTTTATCCATCCATCCATCCATCCATCCATCCATCCATCCATCCATCCATCCATCCACATCTATCTTGATAAGAAACAACGTGAGATTTCTGGATCAGAGACAGACTTTTAATTAGTCAGAGAACATCTTACCTCACTTTCCCATGCCTCATGTACAGTGGCGTTAGTGCCACAGAAGAGGAACTCTAGAGATTATAAATCTTAAACTTATTTGGGGGCACATTTGCCCTTCCTTCCCTGGAAAGGAGGCAGGGGTGGGGAGGGGAATGCGAGAGAACAAGAAAGTGCATAAGGTCTTTTTCAATGTTAAGTGAATCCATTCTGGGAGAAGGAGGTGAAGTGAAGGTCTCTGTATTTATTCCTTTGGAATGTAAATACAGGGCTGGAAGGGAGTTGCCTCTAAATCTCTCCTGAGCCTCTATCTTTAACTTCCCTAGCTTGTTTGCCATTCAAGTATCCTTTAACCCAGGTGCCAGAATTGGTTGCTCAGAAAGCCCTGACAGTGCACAAACAGAAAAACATTCATGGAGAATTATCTCCTGACACCTGTTACAATTTTGTTTAAGGGAAAGATCAGGATGGGCTGACTAGGGATATACACCAGTCTTTTTCCACCAGGTGGACCAGAGCCCAGTAAGCCCAAGCAAAGGTTCAGATTTGCAAGAGTCATTTCAGTGGAGCCACTCTTTGGTTTTTGTTGCTGTTTGTGTTTTTTTTTAGTTGTTTGTTTTATTTTTTGTGGGAGAGGGTGACCCAAGAAGATCGATATAAACACATTTCTTCTGGGCAATTTCGTTAAGCCTTTGGCTATGATGTTTGCTTGGTAGAGATTCAGCTTTTTCCCTAGGGGATATCTGGCGTTATTTTGCTTTTGGGGGAAGAGTGTATGCTACCTAATTTGCCAAAGGCTTAATGAGTACTGTTGTATTTTATGACTGGATAAGAGAGAAACGAATGCTCGATAGAAAAGTTTTAAGCATAAAAATATTTATTTAGCATAATATGACTTTGGGTTTTGTTTTCAATATTTGTGCTCTTCCTAAAAGTTTACATACTTGGTAGAGTATTTTAGTCGCATTTTTATTTTATGGCACAGGTAGCCTCTACTTTATTGCATGTTATATGTCTGCCTCATCTCCTGTATGGACTATAATCAATGACATGTCGCTATAACCATTACCACCACTAATTTTATTGAGCATTTACTATGTACCAAGCATCGTGCTAAGTACTTTGTATGTATTATTCACCCAATCCTCATGGTAACGTATTGTCATCATATACATTTTTACAAATGAGGAAGGTGAATTCAGAGACATGATATAACTTCCTAAGGGTTATACTGGTGATAAAGTTCAAATTTATATCCCCTCAAGCCTCTCTGCCGTCTTAACTGCTTCTCTGTGTGATCCCTTAAAAATAAGGCAGTATACCCACCTAGAGGATGAGATTCAGATTCCTGAAATATCATATCAGATAACATAATAATTTGTACCTGGTAGATATTGAATTGATTATACTTGAGTAATTTGACCTAAGCTTTATTGAAGTTATTGTAGTCTTTGTCTTCTTTTTCATAACTATTACATTATATATGCATATATTTTTTAAAGATTTTATTCATTTATTTGACAGAAAGAGACAGAGAGAGCACAAGCAGGGGGAGCAACAGAGAGAGAGGGAGAAGCAGGCTCCCCACTAAACAGGGAGTCCGGCGTGGGACTCGATCCCAGGACCCTGGGATCATGACCTGATCCAAAGGCAGATGCTTAACCCACTGAGCCACCCAGGTGCTCCTATTCAATTCATATTTATTGAGCTTCTGACTTATAATGCTATGTATGAGTTAGAAAGGGAATAAAAATGTCTCCATTCATAAATAGCTCATAACATATTAGAAAAAATTTCTTTCTTTCATTCATTCATTCATTCATTCATTCATTCATTCATTCATTCATTTGGTATTTATTAGGCATCTATTATATGCCAGCCATTCTTCTTGACTCTTATGGTATAGTTGTGAAAATGGAGCTTACATTCAGCTGGGGGAGGATTGGCCAAAAGCATACAAACAGATAAGATAATCACAAAACACAAAGATCACAAGGAAGGAAGTCGAGTGATATAGTAGACTGTGGGGACACATTTAGATGCAGATTCATGAAGCCCTCTCTGAGGAACTTATATTTGATCTGTGATCTCAAGGGGAGGAGGATGAATGGTGTGCTGGTAAACTGGTGCTGTGGGGGGAAAAAAAGCCTGATATAAAATGTCCTGACTTTCATGGTGTAAATATTGCTGCTGTAATATTGCTGTAGCTGATTTCAGGCTACCAGGGGTTTAACATCTGCACTGCAGAAGTTTCTAAAAATTTAACAATTGACCATTGACAGCTGGTAGAAGCCAGCTGCAGCTCTTCACTGGTAGCAATATGAAGAGAAATCCAGGCTGTGAAAAAGCCTTGAGACGGGACAGGAATTGACTTATTGAAGGTCCTGAAGGGAAGCCATTGTGGATGTAAAGTAATTGCAGAGAAAATAAGGATAGTGATGTGAAATCATGTGAGAGAGATGACCAGGAATCGGATGATGTACAGCCCTGTAGGTCATGGCAAGGCACTGATTTTTGTTTTAAGAGTGGTGGAAAGTGATTGAATGGTTTTAAGTGTTATGAATAGATTTTCATTTTAATAAGATACATTGACCTCTATGTGTAAAATGAAGTAATACAGGCTAGAGGGAAATAGATTGACCAGAAAGATATTTTTCAGTCCAGGCAAAAGATAATGTTGGCTTAGGTTGGGTTATTTTTCCACACATATTCACTCTCTTCCTCTCCTACCTTGAATTGGAAGACGGTTCCCTAACCCTCTTATTGTGAGTTTGGCCCTGTGCTTGTTTTGGCCAACAGAAGGAGACTTGATGCAAGCAGTATCTTTAAATATATTAGTAGTTTAACTTGTCTGTTATATTCCTCAGTCTGCCATGAAAAGACTGTGCCCCGGGTAGATGTACCCTCCAGCCTGGCCCATCTGACTCAGAGCTACTCCGGCTAAGTGGAGGAACGGTGAGCAAGAAAACTCTAAGCTTATAATCCACTGATTTTTGGCTTGGTTTTTAATGCAGCATTATCATGGCAATTGTGGTATTAGTGGAATTGGAGAGAAGTGGGCAAATTGGGAATATATCTTAGTAATAAGTAATGAGTTTCTGATTTGAATGGGTGGCTATATGATGGTATCATTTACAGACATGAGAAATACAAGGAAGAACAGTTGGGGAGATGAAATCAAGAGTTCTCTTAAATATATTTGAGATGCTTATCAACATGCAAGTTCACATGGAAGACAATTGTATACATGAGTAAAATTTTGAGAACAGGCGTGGTATAGAGAATAAAGTTTTAGTCATTGGTGTGTGGACGTAATTGGTCCAGACAGGAGCTGGATGAAGTCTCCTGAGGAATGAGTGATGTTGATGTAAAAGGGCTATGGTAGAGGCTCAAGGCACTCCATTCTCCAGAGGTTTGATAGAAGAGGATGAGTCCACAAAGGAGATTGAAAATGAGCAGCCTGGTTTTCATAGGAGCAAAACCAGAAGAAAGTGTCGTGTAATCCCTTCACAGGAGAGTGTACACCATTGCCATCGTGTGCAGCTGAAGGCCCAGGAAAAGCAGACAGAGATTTATCCAGTGAGCATGATAGTGCGGAAGTCATTGTGTCCTGGATACAGTGACTGTGCAAAGCGTATTGGGAGTGGACCAGGGTAAGTGGGGTAAGGAAGTACAAACAGTATGTGTAGATGGTCAGTTTAAACATTTTCCTGTAAAGCAAAGAGAAGTTTTTAAGTGATAGCTGTGGTGATGACTGCATGAGAGGTTATCAAAGTTAAAACCTTTTATTTGATCTTGGTCAGTTTGTTTACCCACCCACTTACTGTTTATTTCAAATCTTTGCCACTCTCCTGAAGACCCCTTCTGTACTTCTGTACTAAACTTCTATACCCCTCTCCCAGTAAATGACCTTGCCTCCTACTTCATGGAGAAAATAAAGATCTTGATGGTGAACTCTCTAGAAACTTATTCATAGCTACCTAAAACTTAATCACCTTCTTTTAGAAGAAAATACCTATTTTCTCTAGATTGTGGCTAAAAATTCTATTCCATCCTTTTCCTTCCTGCCAGGAACCTACCTCATCTATTACATATTATTTCTTTATTTTATGTCTATACCTTCTCCTTTCCTATCGTATAAAAGTATCCTAAAGACTCTCCATCTTAAAAATATATTGACACCAAAACATTCTTTCTCAAACTTATGTCTCTGTGATGGTCATTTCACCTTTCTCCTCTCCTTCAAACCGCACTTTTCAAAGGGAGAGTCTACGTTTATTATCTCCAATAACTTTATTCCTTCAAAACAGGGAAATCTTGCTTCCACTTCCATCTTTCCCTTTAACTGTCCACCAATAGCCTCATAATTCCTTGTCCTCCATGAATGAGCTAATGGAAATAGATTTTCATAATACTGTATTTGGAATTACTCAATTATTTGTGTAATTAATTATTCAGTTAATTGAGTTCCCTAGGACATGGCCTTCATAATCCCCACATTGTGTCTTGCATCCCTGGTGCCTAGCCGACTGCCTGTCACAGTAGAAGCATTTGGTAAATATTTGTTGAATTAATGATTGAATAAGTGGATGTTGGATAAAAACACAATCCCTGTCCTCAAGAGACCATGAAAGAGTTCACAATCTAGGGAGGAATTGGCATTCTATATAACACACATGTGCTAGAAATTCCAACAGTAGAAAATCATATGACATCCACCCAGCCCACACACTAGAATGTGAAATGTCAGTAAATTGCAATCTGTCATTCTTGACTAATGAATCTGTCTATAAATTTGCAACATTAAGTTTTAAATTTTATTATAATTCATATGAAATTGAATATAATTTAAACAGTGGGTCTTAAAAAAAAGTGTGAAAGGTGAGAAAAGCATTTTATAATCACTCAATATACAAAACCCGAATCTCATTTTTTGAATGAATAGGATCTGGATTTAGCCTATGTGAAGCACTTGCTTAGTATTATTAAGTCTCTTTGTTGAAGAGACCTTAACATTCTTCTAGCCCAACGATTTTCATGATATAAAATTCCTTAATGTTTTCTGGAAAGTTCCTGTCCAGTCTCTGCCAGGAAACACCTATGATGGGGAATACATTCCATTGTACAGTTTCCAATTTCTGAATTATTAAAGCTCTAAATTCTAGAAAACTAGTTTCTAGTTACTTCCATTGGTCCAGCTTAACGATTTAAGATTTGCTGCTTTAGCCACCTGAATTAGAGCTCCTGGGCTTGCTTGCTTGTTTTTGTGGAAGAGGAAGAAATAGGGATTCTTTATGAAAGTTAGGGGAGAAATGAGGATCAGTTGAAGGAGAATAATAGTGTGTATAATATCTGAGAAAAAAAGTTAAAATTAATCCTTTACATTGGCAAACACAAACAGGTAATATTAAAAATTTTATGTAACTGAATAAGAGATGTTCAGTATTTTATTTATTGATTCATATAACAAATGTTTGATGAATGTGTTCAATATTGCAATGAAATGCCAAAGATTTAAGGTGTATAAATTCAGTTCACATCATTAACAAAGTTTACAGACTAATAACGAGGAGGTGAGCCAAGTAAACAATGAATGTTGCGAATTGTTTCCATGTTAAGATATACCAAAGAGCCGAGTCTTACAATGTGAATGGCTAGCAAAATGGGGAAAAGTGTATCAGGCATTCCTTCATTAAACACATTTTTAGAATTGAACGCTTGAGAATCCAAAATGAAAAAAACCAGAAGAACAGATCTAAACTCAGGGCAGAGTCCGGCTTTTGTTCCTGGTATTTTCTGCATATTTCTGGTAGCTCACAGCTACCATCACACCTTGCATGGGCAAGGAAGCACACAGAAAATAACTATCACACTTGCAAGATGGGAAGTCAGGTCAGAGACTTCCCCAAATCTGAGACCCCTCAAAAGGTGATGCTGTTAATCAAAGACTAAACCAGGAAAATAAAAAGCCTTGCTTTGTAAGAAGGAAATGGCAGAGAAAGCTGACGGTCTCTGCCTTGGCCCTGAGTGAGGGAAATTCAAGAAATTTCCCCTTATGATTTACAACCACAAAGAAGCTCACCTGGGATTGAATCAAAGTCCATATTACCAGTATTTCAAAAATCCCTAAGTGAGAAATTAGTTTAACATTATTATGAATTGAAGGTTCCCTCAACTGCCTGGAGGAAAAACAAATTATTTCTTGAGAAATGGATCTTAATCTTGGGTTGCAGATAACTCCCATTCCTATGGAATATGAGTTTACAGTTAAAAAAAATTTTAAATGCATGAAGAAATAGTCACTCTGAGTGAGAAACTTAGCCCTCCAGTTCCCCCAAAATGCAATTAGACTTACAAAGTCCAGAGATAATAGAATTGTCTGATAGAATAGAATAGAAAATGAGTAGGCCTAATATGTTTAAAAAGTAAACTATAAAAATATGAATGAACTAGAGACAATGAAAGTGTTCAGGAAGATTTGATAAAGCAGTTAAGGAACTTCTAGGAATAAATATATAATATAAATAAGAAATTTAATAAGTTTTTAAATACAGATTTAATAGAGCTGAAGATAGAATTAGTAAACTAGAAAGGGTATCTTAAGAAATTTACAAAGGGAAGCACAAAGAGATGGACAATATGAAAGATTAAGAGCTCTAGAGAGTATATTGAGAACTTATAACACAAATCTAATCAGAGTTTTCTAATAAAGAAACACTAGAGAATGGGGAGAATGGTAATTATGGAAGAGATCATGATCACTGCTCCATGGAGACCTGATTCTAGGTCTGGCACAGGGAAAGGACGAAGTGAGCCTAGAACTCTTACTTAATAGTAGTTCAGAGACTAATGGAGATATGTTGAAATGGTACAGGAACTGACTGGCTGATTTTGGCATTATGAGCATCAAAAAGAATAATGAAGGGAGTAGATTATAATACATTGAGTAAAAAAAAAGAATTACTGTGTCCCAAAAAGGAAAAGAAAGAAAAAGAGGAAAATCTCTCCTTTACAGATTAATGTCAGTTTATAAAAACGGCCCAGCAAAAAATAAATTGTGTGTCTGTGTATATATATATATATATACACACACATACATATATGTGCATATACATATTAGTAAGATTATAAAATTTGATGTAAACAACTGCATGAAGAAGTTTAATTTAGTAGATGAATATAGAACGAGAGAATATACATTTTCAGACAAATATAGAACATTGTGAAAAATGAGTACACACTGTCAGTAAACTTCAAAGAATTTGGAATTATACATCACGTTCTCTGATTACAGTGAAAGTAAATTGAAAACCAATGACAATGATAATTTAAAATCCCATAATTTGAAAATCAAAGATTACTTATGGAAAGTAAGGAGGATGGATTGAGAGGGTATCATCGTTGAAGGCAGGAATTCAAGGGAAGAAGCTATTAGTGTTCAGAGGAGAGACTGTAAAGGTCTGCTTTGAGGCAGTATGTGTGGGAAGGGATGGAAGGGATTTAATGACTGATTGTATGAAGAAGGTTGAGGGGGAATGAGTATAAGTAACTTCCAGGTAGATGGATGGATGGTAGTGTCATTAATTGTGAGAGAGAAATGTTAATTGGGATGTCTTTGGGACATGTGTATAGAAATAGTTGGTTATTCAGATTTGGCACTTGAGAGTGTCTGAGCAAGATATATAGATTTTGTGAGGCATCTACATTTAGATGATAAATTTAGCCATGGTCACGGCCCAGATCATTCAAGTAAATGGTTAGAAGGCAGCCAAGGTTCATTCCCCCTTCTGTTTACTCCCCCCTTCATTCTTCCCTTCCTTCTCCTACTGATCTCCCTGCTCTTCCTTATGTTCCACAAATGAGTGAAACCATATGATAATTCACTACATCAAAAACTAATGATGTACTGTATGGTGACTAAAATAACAAAATAAAAAATTAAAAAAAAATTAGTACCAGAAAAAAAAATAAATGAATGAGTATACCAAAATTTAGAGACAACTGTTGAGGTGTATGGCAAACGAACTTTATAGCATGTATTTTCTTACCAAATAGAGTAGATTATACCTGAAAAATACAAGTGACTCCTTTATGAATAAACAGTGGACCCTTCAAAAAAAAAAAAAAAAAAAGGCAGCCAAGGAAAGAGCTGTGGGGCATACACAACAGCTGGAGGTGGTCAAAGAAAAATGAGTCCACAAAGGTGACAGGTGAAAGAGTAAGAAGTGAAGGAAATTGAATGGTTGATTGATTCCACTTGAATGAATGGGCAATTCCAGCTGAACTCTGAGAAAGTGTGGTAAATAGTGTGAAGGACTAGAATCCTTTGGTTGGCAATTCTAATGCCTTATGTTCCATATGTTTGATTTCGTTACAAAAACCCCAGATATTTATTGTTTTACCTGCATTTTCTTTTCCCAGTCTCCATGTTTGTCTCTTATTTACCAATTATTCTAACCAGACATGATTTATAATTTGCATTCCAGAACTGAATTCTAGAGTTTGGTGTAATTGGTTTAGAGACTAGATTTTACATAAAGGGAATAGTTATGAACTCTGAGATGATATAATTTGCCCAAAGTCACACAATAGTCTGGTTCCCCATTCAAAAGTTTAATAGACTAATTAGAAGTAGTGTTGAATTTTTTATATGCCTTAACTGCCTTTCTAGAAATCTCTCTTTTCTTTAAGGGATATAACTATACTTATTTTTTTATTTGGGATGCAGTCCTAACATGATTTAGTTAAATTTTACCATGGGGGGCTTTTAGTTTAGCATTTAAGTGGATTATGGTCAAGTTTTTAACAGATTTGTTTCAAATGGACATTTAGGGGTGCGTGGCTGGCTTGCTAGATTGTGATTGTGGGTTCAAGCCCCATATTGGGTGTAGAGATTACTAAAAAAAATTAATAAACTTAAAAAAAAACCCAACAAAATGGGCATATCTTTTGCTCAATTATTATGGTAACACAAACTTACTTTCTTTAGCATCATTGTAAAATTCACTTCTTGGGTCTCTGGATCACACATCTCATGACCTTTCCTCCCTATCCTTTTCCTCCTTTGTTTTTCTGCAGTGATCTTTGCTGTTAGTCATGATGTCCAATGAGAGTGGCAGTCACATTTTATTAATTGGTATATCCTACATCTCCCCTCTCTAGGAGTTAGCACGACAATTTTCACTAAGTAGATATTCCTGAAATAAATAAAATAAATATGCATATTGAGTATCCTGGTGATTAACAATGCAGGCTCCAAAGACTGCCTGCCTGGGTTTGAATATTGACTCGTCTCCTGCTAGCTAGGTAACCTTGGGGGGAAGTTCATCTCTTTTTCTCTGCTTCAGTTTCCTCATCTGTAAAATGGGGAGAATAACAGAACCTAACTTATGGTGTGCTTGTGAGAATAAAATATGATAACCCATGTATAGCAATTTGCACCCTAAGCATATGGCAAATATTTTTAAGATTCAAACTTATAAATTCCTTCTTTACTTCTTCATCTCAGTATATTTCTCAATCTACCACGTGTCTTTACATAAAGTGTGTCTTTTGAGCTCTGTAGTCACCGTCCAAAGTAATAAGCAAGGCAGAAATGACCCTCTTGCCCCGATTAAGCACCTGAGGGCCCCTGAGCTGTGCGGACAGTAGTGATGAAGGAACTTATGGTCGGAGGGATACAGGTTGGAGCCCTGGCTCTGCACATTTTAACTTACCAGAGCTTGAGTAGGCTGCTTTCCTCCCCCGTAAAAGCGTGAGCACTGTGCTTCCCCAGAAACAAACAAACAAAAGTGCCAAGAACTGTTCTGAGGCCCAAGTGTGAGACGATTTGCAGGGAATGCTAAACAACACCCCTGGTTTATTATAAATAGTCCATACATTTTAACATTCTGTTTTTCATTTCTCCAAAATTTTTATATTCTGTGTTATGTATTTTAAATCTAAAGTAACGTAATGTGGTCAACTGTGCTCTTTTATTTGTCAGCTTTAACACGCCAACCAGTTTGTAAATATTTCCAAAGCAGAGGGTTTCATTTCATAAGTTCCCTGTATCTTTAATATATCTTCAACATAACCTGAGCTGGTAGCTTGAAAGTGCTTCATAAATATCAACTTAATATTTTGGTATAACGTTTCAAACTATGTTGTTCTATTATCTATACAAAATAGAAATTAATAGGTATTTAAAAATATTTATGTAAATTTCTCTTTAGACTCTAAGAACTAGATTTTTTTTTCTTTTTTTTTTTTAAGCAGAGCTTTGCCTTTTCTGGACTTCAGTCTCACTCTATCAAGTTGATGCATGTTCCTATTTACATTAACTAATGATTGCTAAATTATTTTAAAATAGCAGACTCTCCTATAAAAGCTAAGCCTTATGATGATAATGATGATAATAATGCTGATATGTATAAATGAGGCTGTTGGTATTCATCGGTGTGTGCTGTGCTATTGCAGACATTTCTCAGGGAGCTATCTGCCTGATATATGCAGTTCATTTACTCTATACCTTCAGTGCTAAATTTTAGTAATTGCAAAACATCTGAGGAGCATGGGGTGAAAAAAACCACTCAAATGTGTTTTTAGAGAATCTTTGTGTTAGTATTTGTTTGAAAAATATTGTATCTCTTGTTATTAAAAAATCTGTGATTTGCAATTTAATTCAAAAAATGCACTTAGAACTTGAAAACAAATAGTATATAATTAAAACTTTTTTTTTTTAAATTCCAGAACAAGTTAAACTGGGTAAAATAGTGACTAATATTGAATCAGTGGGTAAAAAAATGGAGAAAGAAAAGCATCAGCACCATGGGAAATCCAGGTAATGTGTAATTAGCTATAACCTGTAGAAAATGTGTAGTTTTATTCTACTGTGCCAATATTTCCTGACCAATTGTCATGGTTTCTCAAGTCTGTTAACACCCCATGCATGAGGCTAATTTATCCTTCTGCTTGAGTCCTTCAAAGCGTATCAATTATCAAAATTTTAGTTTTCAGTTCAATTAACTTTTGAACTGGGGGATGTCTGAGTAGTTAAGCAGACCATCTGGGTTTTACAGTGCATAAGCTCAAATCCAATTTGTGGCTTTCTTGAGAAAAATGCCATATTTTATGATAATATTACATAAGTTTGGAATTTTAATAACTCATCTGCAGTAATTATGGAGCAGAGTTAAGTTATAATTTTTCTTTTTTTAATTTAATAATTTAAAGTTAGTCTTTTTCCAACAGAAGGTGAGGCTGATCCTATAGAGCAGAGTTTTAGGACAGGCATTTTGAGCATTGCTTCCGCTTTCCAGAGGTGTGTGGAGATGGGTCAGTTACTCTTCTGAATTATTCCACTAAATGGCATCATCATCTTCAAGATGACTTTACAATTGTGTATGTAACTGTTGACCCTAGAGCTACAGAACCTTTAAAGGCCCTTTAGCACATTTTGTAGGAACATTTATACTTGTAGAATGCAAATACTGCTCTGTTAAAATGTATTTTCCAGTGTCTTGTTTTACATTGCTTCATAGTGTAACCTTGTCAAAAAGTTGGGGTAATTGGTACAGTTGTAAATAATAAAAATTTGAGAAAATATTGCCCTGGCTATTAAGAGTATTGTGGACCTTCCAACACTTATCTGGCGTACTGTGCTTAATAGTAAAAGATTCATGCTCACAAGTAACCACTTTCTTGGCTTAAGTAAAATATGATATTCAAATTTGGGAGAATAGAATGTATGTGCAGTTCTAAGACTGAGGGTTTGGTTTTATCCATGGTAGGGGAAGATATTAATTGCAAAAGAAAAGAATTTATTGTATTGGGACTTTACCAGTTTTTAAAAATTTACTTTTGGCCTTTACTTAATTTAAGCCAAGACCCAGGTTGGTCTATCAGAGTGGTAACTGCTAAAAGAGCAGTTAACAGACCAATTTAACCAAATAGTTTAGAATTTCAAGTAAGCTATTAGTAACTGGAAAAGTTAACTGAACTAATTTGAAAACCTACCATTTTCAGTATATTGAGATGGGGCCACAAAATTCAAGAAAGAATAATAATGACTTAAGGACAAGTGGAGCGCTCATTAATAATAAACCCGATCAGGTAGAATATCTTTCAGTATGTCTTTCTCAAGAGAGTTGAGTATTTCTCGAAAAATTGTTTCTTCTGCAACTGGTGGAAGATAAAGGTCTCCTGACACCCTAACATCCCATTTTTAATGAAAACATGTCCTCCTTAATGAGGAAGATCAACACCCTCTGAAATTAAGAGCAAGTGCATGTACTTCCAGTGACAGCCTGGGGCACATAAAGCCTGAACTTCAATCCACCAGGGTTGCTTTGTCTTTATTTATAGCTAGCTTATGGCGGTAACTTGTTTCCTACCTTAGCAGTTAGCTTCATTTCATTAATGTTGGAAGTGGGATGGGAATACAGAAGGGAAGGCAAATCCATGTTCTGGGACATGGCGACTCGGGGTGTTAGAAAACCTGTGTTTAACTAGACAAATAAGATGTCATTAGAGTGAAATTTTTATTGAAATCTAATTCTCCCCATAATAACGATAAAAGAAACTTAGCAATGAGGATATAAGCAACAGAAAGAAAAACAGAATCAGTCTGAAATCAGGTAGGGGATTATTAACAATGCAGGGACAGGCGCTAGCACTAATTAGCATGAATTGTCCAACTCTTTGTGAGACTTTTGGAAGATTTCTGTTCAATACAAATAGACCCCTGTGAGGGAAGCTATGTATAAACTACTTACAATTCCCCTGAGGATGCCTGGGAAAATATTAATTTCTAAGTTGACACATAATATTTTTAGGGAGACTGTAAAAATATTGGCTCAACAAAAGACATTTTCCTTGGATAATGCATGAAGAAATATGATCTTATAAATGTATGATTTCCTTTTCCCAGATTTCTCTATGTTTGATTTGTGGAGGGAAAACAAAATTGACCAGTTCTGCATTTTCAAATTTAAGCTTAAAGACGTGAAGTTCTTCAATGTACCTTTGAATTCTAACTTCAAAGATTACCGTACATTAACATACTTTTTTATGACAATAATGATAAATGTGAGTGCATTCTGAATGTTAATTTTCCATCAAGGAAATTAATTTACTATGCACTTATTTATTAGAGCTATTTCTTTAGTTTATAATATTTGGTGTATTTGAAGGTATGATAACTGCATTTCTGTAAATGTGTTCTGTAATTCAAGCAAGTGAGCCTGGACTTCTTCCCCTAGTTCTGTGATTATTGGGAGTTTCTTATGCGTTACATGACAATTTGTATTTAGGCTATTCTGATCAACTTAATAATAAAATGAGGAGATTATAAAATAATGATAGAAGCTCTCAACGCATTTCACATTTATGTTGAAATGACCCTGCCATTTCAACTAAATGTTCGTAAAGTATTTTGCTTAAGGGATGAATTGTGGTCTACTTCTGTTAAAATCTTTCATTAATAGGAATCATTGAACAATGCAATTAATAGTCCCAATTTGGAGACTTAAATATTTAACCATGGGCGAGATGGAAGAGAGCAAAGAAAACTGTGATTGATCAGTGTATCATGGACTCATTCTTGGTGACATACAAATAAATTCTAGAATTTGAAATGGAGTTAGGCAAAGCAGATTGTATACTCAAGCCTTACATATTTTCCCTTGACAATATGATTTTGTCATACTAGCCATACCTCAGTTCTTTGGCCAACTGCATGGATGTGACCACATGAGTAACAGCTAGACTGGTAATGGATCCTATAAATCAGTCATTATTTACTATTTATAGAGTGTCTACTCTATGCCGAATGTAAAACTCTGAACAGAACAGTCACAGACTCTTCCCTCATAGACCCTAGTTTTTTGATGAGCGAAATGTTTTAAAATCCTAAAAATTTCTGTAACGTTTATATAACATTTGAATTAGCAATTCCATTTCTAGGCATTTATAATAAGAAAGAATTGGACAGGTTCAAAAACATGAATATTCATAGATTTTCATCCTTGTTTATAAATACCAAAAAAGTAGAAGCAACGCAGATAGCCAGCAAAAGAAGATTGGTAAATAAACCATCAGTATGTTAAATCCATACAGTGGAATGCTTTGTAATGGGTAAAAATGGCAATGTCCATCTTTGTACATTTACAAATAAAGATATTCACGATATTAAGTGCAAAAAATAAGCTAAAAAGTTCACGTACACTTTTTGTGCACATAAACAGAGAAGGTATGAAATATATTACACATGTTAATTATGACAAATGGAGTTAGTATAAAATAGTAATAACGAGTTTAGTTCTTGAGGTCCTACTTCCTGGATTCAAATCCTGGCTCCACCCATTTCTAGCTGGGATAATTTGAACCATATACTACTTAACCCCCAAATGTCTTAGTGTCTTCATTTATAAAATGAGTGTAATAAACTAAAAACTCAGAGTCTTGTTGTAAGGATTAAAGGTAGTAAGACATGGATGGGGCTTAGAATAGTGCCTGGCTCCTAGGAAGCATTTAAGGCTTTACAATTATGACTAAGATATTAGGGTGGTGAATTAGGGGTAATTTTTATTTTCTTCCTTTTGCTTACATACATTTTCTAAAATTTCTACATGGTGCATAGTTTTTGATGCAGCTGACTTGGTTGAAGCTCGCCAAGTCACAATAGGAAAACATGTTACTTAGAATCTTGCAAAATAGAGAATAAATAGATATTATGCTTGTTCATTTTTCTGATTTTTGTTTTCATTTAGAAAGCAAATGTTCCTATTTGTTATCCATCCTCAGAGCCAGCAAAATTTGGTATTATTTTATCTTCATTCAATAAATATTATATATTTATTATGTAATATAACGATATATAAATACATATATTTTCAATAGTGTTTATAAAGGACCTACTGCATGCCTCTTACTTTGCAGAGCATTGAGGGTACAACATGTTTAGTTTCTGTTGGTAGGAGACAAGTGGTTTTCTCTCTGTGATTAGCATCTAATCCTATAACATTGGTCTAGAAAGTCCGTGTTACAAAATAGGGACTATAAATCACTCAAAGCTCTAACTTTCTGTTTTGGAAACAGATTGTTGGTCTCACCTTTTGCCACCCCCATCATCAACCTCGGCTTGCCCTTACAACCCACGACCTGCTCTTCCCTGGGGCTTCTGAAAGAATATGGTGAGTCTCATTGCATTAAGTGTTAATAGCAACGCAGTGATTTTCATTATTTTTGCATTCATTTAAAATGCAGTGTCAAACAGCTAGTCGTTTCCCTTCACTACTGTGTCAAAAGATAAAGAGATTCCAGAAACAACTACTAATAACTCATTTTCAGCTCTTTTATTTGAACTTGAGGGAGTGGATGTTTTTAATGTGTGTGACTATTAAAGGCTTTGGGAAATTATAGGAGATTTAGGAGAGACTTTTAAAATTATAAGAGTTTATAATTCTTTCTATAGTTGAGTTATTGTTGTTTAAAAAAATACATAATTCTTCAAAAGAAAATATAGATAATTCTTTTAAGTCTCTGAAGTGTAATTGAGAAGCTCTTTGGAACTTGGTGAGTTACTTGAAGACCTAGGGGGCTATTGATTCAAAGAAACCATTTTTTAGTTTTCCTCTTTTTAACTTGTTACTCATGTTCTTAAGCTTTAGGCTGTCATTAAGAAAAAGCTGTTCTTGTAGAGTGGGACTTTGATTGATTTTGAAAAATTTTTTTGAAAATTTGCAGAAGAAACTCCTCCTTGGGTTCTTTAGGCGCTCGCATAAAATTTCCCTTATCCAACTACAATTTTACCAGAGTTTCTCTGTTTGGATTACTATAAAAGGAATTCAAGCATCAGATGGAGGCTCAAGTAACACATTTTCATTAATCCAACCAATATTCACCCAAACTTTTAATATTGTGAAAATAATGTCAGAATCTCGAACACATATAAATGTTCAAAATTTTTGAATGTTGAATTGATCCATAGCTTAAATTCTTTTAAGGCTTAATCAGATAGTTTGAGGCCCCAGGTAGTATAAATAATGGGTGGGTCTCAATTGAGTCTAGAATTGAATATGTAGATGAAGAAGCAAATGCTGTCAACAATTCTTCGTAAAGCATAGGATCCAATGGGTGAAATAGTTGAATGGATAATAATCTTGAAATCTGATAACCCTGAAAGCTGAGGTTTGCAGCCATAAGCTACCTCATAAGTGAAAGTTCTGTGACATTTAGAGTTTATTCAGAATCGTACTAAGTGTTGATAAAAGCCTCTCTTTTCAAATACCATCGAGCTCAGATAAATCACATTTATTTAGAGGCACCCTCACAGAGCTGCCTCTTAGCTCATTGAAGGGTTCAGTAATTCTCATGGCTTTACTCTGAATATAGAAATTTAAGTCTTTCTCCATATACATGGAGCTTACCGTATAGAGGCTTGACCGCCGTTTGTTTAATGCTGAAGAAAAGACAGAAAATCTTTCTAAAACATTCGTTGAGAGAATGTCAGTTACCAGTGGCAGATTATTGTGAAATTGTGAGTTGAAGGCCAGTGGAATGGGACAGTCACCTATAGGATGTGTTCTGAGGTTTGCTAAAGGTTCTGTCCATGCAAAAATAAGTATCTGAAGTATTTACTAATAGAGCCGTAGCTTCATAGAAACTAAAGACTGCTTGTACTTATCACAGTGACAGGCACATATTAGGCATCAATAAACATTTGTTGAATGAATGAATGAATGAATGGAGCCAAATTAAAAGAAGGCACCCAAATGGAATATATTTCTAGGTATCTTTATGTCTGTTTGTGCATAGTAGGCTAAAATTTGATAACTGCTGAAAGAAAACTGAATTTGGGAAGTAAAATACAAAAACAACAATGCATGTAAACATGCAAAAGAATGGTACTGGACACCTTTTTTTTTTTTTTTTTTTTACAATTCTGGTTTACTCTGATTATGTATAGGCCACAGAGATACCATAAAAATAAGTAAAATGTTATGCATTTGCTTATATGCTTTAAAACCAAATTGTTGGGCAGACTATTAGTTTTATGATATAAGTCTCTCATACTCATATAACTTCACGGGGAGTTGGAAAGTTGAACATGATGAAAGTGTAAAAAATTTGAATAAAAATATTATTTCCAAATGCTATAGGGTTGCTGTTCTTTTTTTCCTTAAAATGAAATGTACTTTTAATCAAATAAGAATGGGAATTTCATCATTGCTTTGTTGTATATGAAGTATTGTTTTATTTTGCTTTGTTTTCAGCCAAACCACTCTTTTATAATTGCAACATTTTTTTAAATGAGAGCAGAAATATCTGAAGTCTTGTGGCCAGCAACTTACTTTATGTAACCTATTAGAGAAATGTGAAAAATGTTGATTTTCTTTTTGAATAACCTAGGTGTGGCCCGGGCTTTGTGTCTTGGGTGAAAAATAATGAATACTTTATGAATAGTTTTTAGAATTCATGTTAATTTTTTAGTTCATTTTATGGCTTGAGTCTACAAATTTATCCGACAAAGGTTTTTCTCCACACCATTATTAACACTGTTTAGTAAGCTACAGCTTCACTGAATGTCTGAAACAGTCACTGAGGTCTATTTAATAAGAGAATGTAGCTTAAATTGTGAGAGAATGCAGATCTTGTGGTTTTCTCAGGGGTGTATGGTAATTTACTGGGCTCTTAAATTAAAATTGCCCAATTCCTTTTTAGAATAAATAAATTATTCTTATTGAAGGAAAAAGGAAAGGAAATTAGAACATGGGAGTTAAGACAAAGTCATGATTTCTATTCATTTGACCTATATATATTATTATATATGGTATATAATAATTATGTTTTATTACATATAAATGTATATACTTTATACTACTTGAAGCCTTGACTTTTAAAGTGGTATGGTAGTCCCCTTTATCTGCAGGTCAAGATGTTCCAAGACCCCCAGTGGATGCCAGAAACTGCAGACAGTACCTATATATATTATGTGTTTTCCTATACATACATTCCTATGGTAAAGTTTAATTTATACATTAGGCACAATAAGAGATTAACAACTAATAATAACAGAACAATTGTAACAATATACTGTAGTACAAATGTGAATGTGGTCTCTCTCTGTCTTAAAATATCTTATTATACTGTACTCACCTTTCTCCTGTGATGATGTGAGATGATAAAATGCCTACTGATGCGAGGCAATGAGGCGAATGACGTAGGCATCATGATATGGTGTTAGGCTTCTACTGACTGACAGTGTGTCAGAAGGGAGATTATCTGCTTCCAGATCCGGGTTGACCGCAGATAACCGAAACCACAGAAAGTGAAAGTACGGATAAGGGGGACTCCTATATAGCATAGTAGTGTAGGCACTGACGTTATTCTCGTCACTCTAATGAGGTTAGAATTCTGTCTCTGGAAACCTTATCCAAGTTAAGTCAATCCATGACTCAGTTTCCTCATTGATTAAATGGGGGGAATAATCACAGTACCAACCTCGAAGTTTTTAGATTATGCTTGTAAAGTGTATAATGTACATCCTGGTGCTTAAAAAATTGAGCTTTGACTATTAGCTACAATTCCCTCGATGTAAATAGTAAAACATTGTAGACTTGAAAACGTGGTGTTCAGTGACCTCGCTTTGACCCTATCCTAAAGGATGTATTACTAGAAGCACAAGACACACCTCTGTACCACACTAACTTACACTATCATGGCACAGAACTCAGGAAGTGAGGTTTGTTGTTATTATATAAACACAATCAATGTGGCCTTTCCTGGATTCACCTATTTTTGTCATTGTCATTGTTGGCATCCTGTTCTAGACCTTGAATCTGCCTGTTTACTCTGCTATTTCAATAAATGTGGTAGGTCACACTGAAACTGATATTCCTCAGGGACCCCTTTCGCCAGTAATTTCAAAGCTTTTTCTCCATTTTTGTGATTCTAAGGGAATAGGCCCATGGTAGGAACTCTTTAATAGGATTTTTCAGTATAAAGTTCTGGGAAGAAGGGAAATGTGTCCAAGAAGCCCACCTTGTTCTATATGAGATCCAACTCAGTTATGTGGCTTGGTGTGAATCCCTTCAGTTCTCTGGGCTTCAGTTTCATCATTTGTGATCTTTGAGGAAAGAACGGAACTGCCTTCAATGAAAGGAATGAAAAGTTAGAAGATTTCCTTTTTTTGTATGGCTGCTTCTCAGGTATTAAAGTCTCTCTCCAAAATCATTGACCAAGAAAATCTCTCTCTGTAAATCTGTATGCCTTTTTTTGTGACCTCATCCCTTACCCTTTTTGCTCTTGAAACATGTTTACTATTCTCCCTGAACTCATAGCCAGTAACCAGCAAAACCCCTGAATCTTTACCCTCTGCTAAGTGTTCCCTTCACCTCCTGGTCTTACTGAAATCTGTGCTCTGTCTCAAGCCCTGAGGACATTTCTTCCCCTGCTGCTTTCTCAAGTGGTGATGGTCTACTCTCCCATGCCTCACCCATTTGGGATTGGAGATGGGGAAGTGACCTCCTTATTCCTCACATTGTTTCCAAACAGTTCTCCCTTTCTCTTCTCTAACACACCCAGCTTTGAATCCCCTGTCATCAAAGGATATCTTCCATTATCTCTTCTTCTTATAGTATTCTATTGATTTGTATCCATTCTCTCATATCTTAAGGAATTAGCCCCTGGGTCCTTGTGACTTTCTCTAGTGCTAGTCTTCTAAGAACTATGATTTCAGTGTCCAAGTAAATAAGCTCTCTGATTCATTGGCTTCTCCATTCCTTGAGCTCTTTTTCTCCAGTAATTTGCCTTCCATCATACTACATATATTCTCCAATAGTTATACCATAGAAGTATTTCCAAAACCTGGCCTTGAAGAGCACTACAATCCAACCAGATCACCTGTTAAACTCTTAACAATATTTTTAGCTCCCACTAAGAGTCTTGGGGCCCCCAGTGCTCATAGAGGCCTGGCCAAAAACTTTTGAATTTCTTCTCTAGATATACTCATTCCCTTGGTAATTTCATCCAGTCTGTGGCTTTAAATATCATTTATATGCTGATGACTTCAAATATATCTCCAGCCTGGTTATTTTCCTGAACTCCAGCTCACATTCAACTGCTTAATCAGCATTTCTACTTGATTTTTTAATAGGCGCTTCAAATCTAATGTGTCTAATGCAGGAAGTTTGTAGGTGTTGTTCTCTTTGCCTAGAAAGCTCCTTCCCTTAGATGTCACAAGTGTCACTCCTTGACCACTTCTGGGTTTTTGTCCAAGTGCCTCCTTATCAATGAGGCCATTCCCTGCCAACTGAGTATAGCAGCAGCCCTATCTGCTAGCCCGTAGTTCACCGCTCCTGCGCTGCTTTGATCTCTAACACTTGAGGTCTCAGGACATGTTGCTTCTTTCATTTATCTGATTTTGTCTGCCTCCTCCTGCTAGAACGTACACTCCATGAAGGCAGATAGTTTTGACTGATTCGTTCACTACTGAATCCCTTGGATCCAGAATCATTCTTGGCATATAGGAAGTGCTCACATATTTTTTTGGGTGAGTGAAGATACTATTTTATTTTCTAAAAGAGTGGTACCAATTTTCATGTTTATTTTTTTCCATTTAATGAAGAAATTGATCTAATTTATTAGAATAAATATTTTCACCCTTGGAGCTCAAATATGTTGTTTTCATTTTGAATAAAAAATATAGCTGAAAAAATACAGCTCTGTGTGTATGTGTGTTTCTGAGAATACGGTGAACAACAGTGCAGATAAGGATTTCTGGTACAGAACACTTGAAAATGCTAGTTAAATATTAAATGATAGGATTAAAAACCTGGCTGAACTGGCAGGAAAGCATAAAAATAATAAAACCAGAAAATATAAGAAAGTCTGATTCCGTAAGGGTTTAATATTATTTAGAATAGTTTGTTTTTAGGGCTCATACCTATTCGTGGTAGCTTAAACTTTCCTAGTTAAAACAAACAACAAAACATTGATATCACTTCTCTCCTTTTTCCTATCTATATCTATATCTGTATCTATATCTATATCTATATCTATATCTATATCTATATCTATATATTAGACTTCAGGAATCCAGAATTAGATTAATAAAATTCCTGTTTTTCATGTTGCATTATCATCACTTGTTCATGGATTGCCCACTTTTCTTTTCTTTTTTTTTAATAATATTGGTATCAACTGAATCTACTCATGTGCCCTTCCCAAATCCTATCTCTTTGCTTCCACCCTAGAGTCCTAGATTTGGAGGAGTTCTATTAAATTTTTGATACTAATCCTTCGTTAGTTATACTGTGGCTAGTCTTTTCACTTTCTTTAAGGCATCTTTGATAAACAAATAGTATCGATTTAAATATAGTAAAATTTAACACAAATGTTACCTTCTTTGGGACAAAATAGTGACTATGAAGTACTTGCTAGTTTGTTTTTTCTCTATTCTGAATTTTTTTCTATCATTTTCCATTATTTCAATTTTGTCTTTTTTAACTTTAACCTCATAGGCCACGCCATAATTGTTATTATTTTGTAAAGGTGATGTTTGTTTAGATTTACCTGCCTCCAGGTAGATCAAGAATTGAAAGAAACTTCTAATTTTTCAGAATAGAATACAGGTGGACATGATATATCCTTTTATATAGGCCTTTTTAAAGTCTCGATAGTATTTTATAGTTTTCTGCGTTTTTTTTAGATTTATTTCTATACATTTGATGTTTTTGGTACTATTTTAAATGCTGTTTTAAATTTCGTTTCAGCCCCTACCCCCTTTTCTGCAATATGGAAATACTGTTATCTTTTTTTACATGGACCTTATATCTTATGCACTTTATAAATTAGCATGACTATAAATTAGCATAAAAATTAGTAGTTTATCTGGTTTATCTGTTGATCCTTCTAGATTTTCTAAATACACAATCATGTTGTCCATGAATGATGACAGTTTTTGGTTCTTTTCTTCCTATTTTAGACCTTTCCTTTTTCTTCCCTTATTGTGTTTGTTAACCCCCACCCTGCACAATGTAGCACAGAAATGGTGAGCAGCTTTCTTTTCTCTTTTCCTATCTCAGAAGGAATTATATATATTAGCATTAAGTATAATGTATAGTATTTGTTAAAGCCTCTCTATATTATTTTTAAAAGTTCCTGCTTAGCTAAGAGGTTTTATCATGAGTCAATGTTGAATTTTATCAGATGATTTTATTTTTGTTTCTTAAAATGATTATATGATTTCTCTCCTTTGTTCTCTTAATGTTATGAATTATGCTCATTGATTTTCAGATGTTAAGGTATTCTTCAACCTTGGGATAAACCTAACTTGAATTTAATTTGCTTATATTCTGTTGAGGATTTTTAAACTTACATTGAAAAGAGACTTGACCTGTAATTTTCCTTGTTTATAATGTTCTTGTCAGGATTTGGCATTGAGGTAATGACATTATACGATAGGTTGGAAACGATTCCCTCTTTGTTTGTTTGTCTGGAAGAATTTGTATAAGATTGTGGTATTTTTTTCTTAAATGTTGGGGGGAAATCAGTTTTGATACCACCATTCTTTATATGGAATTTTAAAATCACAGATGAAATGTCTTTAATAAAATTAGGACTGATGAAACTATTTTCATCTTCTGTCAATTTTTATAAGTTATGTTTATAGAAATATGTCTGAATTGTCAAAAGTATTGCCATAAAGTTGTCCAAAATAACATTTATACTGATGTCTCCTTTTTAATTTTCTATATTACTTAGGTTTTCTCTCTCTTCCACCTTTCCTTCCTTTTTCTCTTGGATCATTTGCGCCGAAGGTCTGTCAACTTTATTGTTTTTTTTTAAAAGAAACAACTTTTAGCTTTCCTGATTTTCTTTATAGTACATTCCTTTCTATTGCATGAATTTCCATTAATCATTATATTTTCCTGCTCTTCGTGTTGGTCAGCTCTGAGTGAGCACTTTCTTTGAGACCCTAGTATTTATTTTTTGATTTTCCTTCAGCATTTACTCATTACAATGAACTTTTTTTTTTTTTAAGATTTTATGTATTTATTTGTCAGAAAGAGAGAGAGCATAGGCAGGGGACGTGACAGGCAAAGGGAGAAGCAGGCCCCCTGCTGAGCAAGGAGCCTGATGCAGGACTTGATCCCAGGACCCTAGGATCATGACCTGAGCCAGAGGAAGACACTTAACCGACTGTGCCATCCAGGCATCCCACAATGAACATTTTCTTAATATGTTACATACAGTAGTATTCTCAATTACTGTGACAGAATCTTCTCTCAATAAAAGGGATGAGTTTTAGGAGGACAGCACTTCCCCTTTAAAAAGAGCCAATAGACTGGTAGACATTTCGGAACTCAAAAAATGCTTTATAAATAGCTTTTGTTCCCCGTGAGGATAGCTTAAAATAAACAAAACCCTTGCCGTTAGACTCATATTGTATTGAGATCACTAGCCAAATGTTAGGTTTCATTTTTTTCTGTTATAAAAATACATACAACCATATTAAAGAACAATTTGGAAAAAAAAAAAAAGAAAAATCTTGTCCGTTAATGCCACTACCCTCTCACAGCCATGCTTAACAACTTGGTTTATTTCCTTCCAATTTTGTTCCTTTGCATCTTTTTAAAACCTAGTGGCAATACTTTAAAATTTTTTTCTAGTTAAGTCTCATATAATAGTTTTCTTTCATTAATTGGACATAAGCATCCATTTCATTTTCTCTCGACAATTATAAGGGAATTTCCCCCCATGTACCAGTGCAGCAAACTCTCCCGAGCTTCATCACCTGCCTGCCCCATCAGAGGTTATTCAGGTACGAGTTAGCTTGGGTTGCTGGAACAAAATACCATAGACTGGATGGCTAAACCAGCAGAAGTATTTTCTCACAATTCTGGAGGCTGAAAGCCTGAGATCAGGGTGCCTGAATGTTTGGGTTCTGATGTGAGCTCTCTTCCTGGCTTGCAGACAGCTGCCTTCTGTCTGTTTTGTCACATAGCCTCTTCTGAGAGCACACATTCAGAGAGAGAGAGCTCTGTGGTCAGTCTTACAGGGACACTAATCTCATCATGAGGGCCCCACCCTTGTGACCTCATCTAAACCAAGGCACCATCTCCAAATACTATCACCCTGGGGCGTAAGAGCTTCAACATATGAATCTGGGGGGAACACAGTTCAGTCCATAGCACTCACTTTATCAGAGGAGGAAAAGCCATGTTCTTTGTTCCCGCCTTCTGATACTATGCGAAGCCAGCTGAAATTAGGACGGGAGGGGATTTGAGAGGCATTTTCAACTCATTGTAGAAGTGCAAAGTAGATTTTTAAAAATAATAAATTCTTCTTTTTTTTTAAACATCACAAATAAGATTTTTTTTCACCATGAAATGTCTGAATTTTAAATAGATTCATGGACTGGTGGCTCGTATCCATCAGCTCATTCAGCTTTAGCATGTTCTCACCCGCAGTAACTTTGCCAGAATTACTACCTGCAGTGTAATACTCCGTGAGCTTTCCCAATTCAAACTTGGGCTTCTTGAGCATTTTTACTTTTCTGACATCCTGGAGTGGATAAATAGACTGACAAGTCTTTTCTGTCCTTTCCGGTGCTGTCTGGAATCAATTTATTGACTATTTCTTTCAAGTCATTTGTCTGCACCTCTTAGGTCATGGATTTCCATCATCTTTTTCTGAATTTGGAGGTCCTGTTGGTGCTGAGTGTAGGAGGTCTTCTGATTCTGATTGTCAGTTGTTTTTGGTAAAACCAACACAAAATAGATGAGGCAAATAACCATCAGTGGTCTTGACATCAACGTGAACTTCAGTCATGGTCTGCCATGTTCTGATCATGGAGCACATTTTGTCACAGGTAAGGTCCATGCCATGGTCAGTCAGATAGTTTTTGCCCTGAACATCCTCAGTAATGAGCTTGAATTTTGTAAATGCAACTTCATCATTCCACAGATCAGCAAGGCTCACTTCAAAAACATGACCCCTAAGGCCATCAGATGCGATTTGGGTTCCTTGAGTTCATGTGACTAGTGTTTTTCCAATATTTCTTGTATTAAACATAGCTGGTGCTTTTCTATCATACCAGTCTTTCTTAGAAAACGGATCAATCACTTTCTTCTTGGTTCCCTTTTTGCCATCTTTCATAAGATGCTTGTTTGCCCCAAAATAATAAGTTCTAAGTGTTCTAAATAGATTTAGTTTTATCCAGGAATCCACTGTATTATAACAGGCGGAGTGGGAGGGAGATGATGCTTGCCTTGTGTGCATTTAGACTGTTGCTACTTGTCTTTTTGATTCTGTGGTAACCTATCTCCCCCAATTCTACTATAATCATCAAGTACCTTCTCATAAGTATTCTCATTTATTGATGTAATGTCAGTTATTATTTTATACCTAGGCGATTCTAAAAATGATTTGAAAAAGCTGAAACTTAAGATATTTAAAATATTTTTATTAATTTATTTCTTGCCTGAATGGCTACTAAAAATATTAAATGAAGGCTAGATGTTTATAATAAAATAACAGAATAAGTTTGTTCTTAATGTAATAATAATATAATTTGTATCACTCTTTACTGGTAATAAGTTTCTTTTCACATGTGTCCTCGATTCTCGTGGGATATTCAGGCATAGCTGATCTAACTTTTCCCATTGTTCAGATGAAGAAACTAAATATTAAAAGGTTTGCAAGTAGCTCAAATCTCAAAAGTATCAGTCTTTTGATTTGAGTTCTTATTCCATTTTATTGTATTGCTTTATATATGTCCATATTGTCTTATATGTATCTATGAATATTTTGCTCTTTAAATGTAAAATTGGGATAATTTCTTCAATATCTTTTCTTTTTTTAAAGTAAACTTTACACACAACATGGGGCTTGAACTCATGATCCTGGGATCAAGAGTCTCATGCTCCACTGCGTGAGCTGACCAGGTTCCCATAACATTGGGATATTTTAAGGCTATTATTTATGATAAGACAGTGATTCAATATAGGATGGGCTTATAAAATGAGTATTTTCTAGTACATTCAATGTTATGAACTAAAGGGTCTGTAAATTTGTGTGATTTTTGAGAGGATTTTTAGAAGTACATTTTCAGTCAGTCTTACAAGTTTATCAATAATGTTGCTACATCATGTACAATTTTAGAGTATTAGCCTTTATGTTGAATTATAAATTAGTTTGTATTGCTGTTTCAGTATGTAACAATGTATTAGGGAAGAAAACTTTCTTAAATTATTCCCCACTGCTTATGTTAATAGACATTTCATAAAAATACAAGTGTTTTATTGTCTGAAAACGCACCTTGACTCATCTTCTTTAGGAAAATGTAAAAGTATTTTTAATGTACCAAATTCTAAATAATAAAAAATTTTCATGCTGGGAGAAATGCATACTATGATATTAAAAATGTTCAACAAATCTCTAAGAGATACTTGAGGAATGTGAAAAAGTTCTTTTCATTCCATTATAAGAATACCTGTGTCTTGAATCCAGGTATCTCTCTCTGTTCATTGTATGCTCTGTCAGGAAAAGGAAAACCAGTAGGGGTTAGCTAATATTAGGTAAGCTAATTTCTGAAATTTCAAGAGATTAAATATATTTTCTATAAATATTGATGGTGGCAGGAAGATACATTCCATAGTGGATTACAGATATTTCTTATTCCAAGTAATATTGAAATATAACATTTAATAATTGCAAGTAGGTAATTCATTTATATATCTCGAAGCAAGATTGAAAGGGCATCTTTAGACCAATGATGTACAATAGAAATAAAATGTGAGACATCCTTATAATTTAAATTTTCTAGTAGCCACATTAAAAGAAACAGATGAAATAAATTTTAAACACCTTTAATTTAACCTAATATATATAAAATTTATCATTTATATGTAGTCAATATGAAGACTTCTTAGTATCATATTTTACACTCCTTTTTTTCTTACTGTCTTTGAAATCTGGTGTATGATTTAACATATAGCACAACTCTGTTCATTCTAGCCACAATTCAAGTGCCCATAGCCACACATTACTACACTGAAAACACAGCCTTGGATTTTGGGCTCCAGTGGACATCGATCCCACATGCTTTGGCACATAGTAAATGGACAGTAAATATTCAAAGAAAAGAAGAGAAAAAGGTAGCAAAGAAAGATTATAGAGGTTTGTAGTCTGATCAGACTGTATGTATACACTTACTAGATGGATGATCTTGGTAAGGATATTTACCCTTCCCAGCCTCAGTGTTCTTTTGTAGAAATGAGATATTTGTATGTGCCTTTCAGTATTCTTGTGAGAGAATTAAATGAGGGTAACAAAGGTAGAGCACCTACTTGGTTTCCTTCCATCCCATTTCCCTTTGGAAATCTGAACTGTCATACATTAGAAGACATAATCTATTTGTATCCACTTTCATTAGATCTCATAAATTGCCCCACCAAACATTACATTTTTTCAGTTAAAGTGAGTGGAAGGCAAGAAACTAGAATCAGAGTAGGAGGTTCTTGGCATCAAGATTATAGCCAAGGACAATTATGTTAAATCACTTAGCATGCTGTGGAATTAATTGCCCATGATCTTAATTATAAATATTTAATATTTAATTTATAAAACATCCTTTGAACACTCAGGTCTACATTCAGATATATGAACGTTTTGGTAAATAAGCTTTAGTCTGATAGACAATTTAAAAAGTTAATGACATAATCACTTCAGATCTTCTCATTTCCCTTCTGCTCAGACCTCACACACGGCTCAGGGACTTGCCGTAAGAAATAGAGGCATGATCTGTTCTTTTCTTTCCTCCATTCACATGTACACATACACAGTACAACACACATGCAGGAATGTGCAGAAAACATATGTGTATGGTGAGGAGCTGGCTTCATGGGCTTTCGACCCTGCAATCACATAGGACTCTGCCCTCAGAACGGGATCAGCTCTGGGGATTAATGCCCTGTGGTCGCCCTCTTGAACTTCTCAGTAACTTGCCTTTAACTGTGTGGTTTGTAAGTGAGTCTGATAGAATAAGAGAATAAGCATGGGACCTTAATTCACAAGTAGTCCCACCTTCTGCCTCCCTACCTGTCCTCCTCCTCCCAGGATAGAGTCTTGATCACCCACTGCCAGGTTCCAGCCCAGTGACTGCAAACACCCTCTGTCCCATTTGTGTTTGCAGGGGAAGGACGGTCTGGTGAATGAGTGCAGCCTGCACAAATAAGGGTCTGCACTCACCCTGCAAGTGTTCCCAGGCTCAAGAGAGCACAATAAAATATCACAAATAAAAACCACTATGACAGACTGGTATGATGTAGTGAATATTGTCAGCACTAAGGAGTTACCCCCACCCCAACCTGGTGTCTTCCCAACTGGAACAGTTTTACTCACTCCTCAGTGTTAACCACCAGCTTTAGTTTTGTGATACCAATTTCCATGCTTTTCTCTTTAGTTTTACCACCCAGACTGATAATTATTCGTGCCTGTTTAAAAAAATATATAAATTAAATTGTACTGCATATATTTCCTGTGCCCTACCTATTTTGCTTAACGCTGTTTGCAAAATTTTTCCATGCTGTTACAGGCTACTGGAGCTTGTTCATTTTCACTAATGTATAGTATACCGTTTTAGGAATATATCATGTAATATTTAGTCTGCCTTGATGGACATTTGAGTTGCTTTCACTTTAGAGCTGTATCAGTATTACTGTGCATGTCTCCTGTTGTGCATCCACAAGGGGTTCTCTAGGGTATATACCAGAGAATTTTCTGGTTCATGGGTTATGTATACCTTAAACTTATCAATAATGCTGGTATTCCAAGGTTGGTATTAATTCACATTCACACTTGCAGGGAATGAATAGTCTCATTGTTTTATATCCTCTTCAGCATTTGAAATTGTTAAGATTATAAATTTGTGCCAATCAGTTGGGATTCAGTGTTTAAAATTTTCTTTAAAGATTTGTTTATTTGAAAGAGAAAGAGAGAGAGAGAGATCAAGCACAAGCAGGAGGGGCAGGGAGAGAGAGAGAGAGAATCTCAAGCAGACCCCTTACTGAGCATGGAGCCCAACAGGGGCTCAGTCCCACGGCCTTGAGATTATGACCTGAGCCAAAATCAAGAGTTGAATGCTTAACTGACTCTACCACCCAGGCACCCCACATATTTAAATTTTTTTAAACATTGTGGGCACATAGGTGGTGGAGTTGGGTAAGGGTCTGACTTTTGGTTTCGGCTCAGGTCATGATCTCAGGGTCTTGGGATGGAGCCCTGCATGGGGCTCTGCTCTTCCTCCCTCTCCATTTGCCCCTCCCCTCCCTGCACATGTGCACACACACACTCTCTCTCTCAAATAAATAAATTAATTAAAAATTTTTTTATAAAGTTGCATTTCTCTGATTATTGATGAGAGTGAATACTCATATGCTTCTTGGCTGTTTAAAAACTTTTTGTTTAAAAAATTTTTGTTTAATTTTTTTCCATTTTTCTTTTGAGTTGTTGCCTTTTTCTTATTGAGTTTTAAATATTTCTCATAAAGTTTCATAAACTGCATCTTTGTCAGTTGCATGTGTTGAAAAAAATTTCTCTATCTCCATGGCTTGTCTTCCTGTACTCTTTTATGGTGTTTTGCCAAACAGAAATTGAATTTATCACTGTTTCCTTTATGACTGTTTCTTTTGGTATCTTGTTTGTAAACTTCAGTGTAAAACCTTCACTACCTAAAGGTCATTAAATTAATGTCCATTAATGTCTTCTAAATTATTATAGTTTTTATGTTTATATTTAGGTTTTAGCTTTTTGAAGTCTATTTTTGTGTAAGTTGTGAGAGAAGGGTCCAGTTTCATTCCCTCTTCATTTTCCCCACCTTCCCCTGCCATAATGACACTCAATTGTCCTAGAGAAATTTATTGAAGAGTCTCTCTTTAGCGATGCCTGGGTGGCTCAGTCGGTTAAGCATCTGCCTTCGGCTCAGGTCATGATCCAGGGTCCTGGGATTGAGCCCCGCATTGGGCTCCCTCCTCAGTGGGGAGCCTGCTTCTCCCTTTCCCTCTGCCTGCTGCTCCTCCTGCTTGTGCTCTCTCCCTCTCTCTCTCAAATAAATAAATAAAATCTTAAAAAAAAAAGTCTCTTTTTACCCAGTGATCTTTTGGGCCACCTCTGTCATATACTAAATGTTCAAATATGCCTAGGTCTGTTGCTGTGTCTTATTCTGTTCCATTGATTTGTTTGTCTAGTCTTAGAAGAGTACCGCATGCTTCTAATTACCATTTATTTATAACAAATCTTTTGTCTAGTTTTTTACCTGTTTGTGATAGGAAGTCAATTCCCATAGCAGTTAATATTTCAAAAGTGGAAGACATATTTTGTTTATATATAACAATGACTCTCTTCCATGAACAGGAATGGAATTTGTATATGTGTGTTTATTCTTCCTTCTTGTTTCCTTTATCCACCACCCAATTTTATTAGACATGTTTTTTTCTTAGTGTATAAGTATGTATTGACTATACATTATAATGATTTCACTCACGTATGGAATTTAAAAAAACAAAAGTGATGAGCAAAGGGGAAAAAAAAATAAGAGAAAGAGAGGCAAAACCAAGAAACAAACTCAACTATAGAGAAGAAAACTGATGGTTACCAGAGGGGAGGTTGGTGAGGAGATGGGTTAAATAGATGTTGGGGATTAAGGAATGCACTGTGATGAGCACCAGATGTTGTATGGAAGTATTGAATCACTGTATTGTTCACCTGAAACTAATATTACACTGTATGTTAACTATACTGGAATTTAAATAAAAACCTAAAAAAAAGAATATACATGGTGAAATATACATGGTATTCATACTTTAAATATACCTATTTTTGTACCAAGTGATTCACTAATTCCAAATGAGAATTATTCCCCTTGACTATAAAAAATGTTGAAATTAGCTATTTACATCATTTGCCAACTTCTTTTCCTTCTCAAAATTTTGATTAGTTACTTATTTGATTGTGTCATCTAGACTAGGGTGAAATTCCTAGGTCATGCTCATTTTTTATAGACATTTCTCTACTGCCCTCTAGCTTGCAGCTTTGCTTTTTATAGGTATATCGTTCTTTTTGCCTGGCTATTCAAAGGATTTTTTATTTCTGAATTCTTGTGATATTTCTGAGATATGTTTTGGTGAGCATTATGGTGTGACAATTTTTTTTTCCTGATATAAAGTATGTCCTTCGATTTGAAGGTTCTAATCTTATTTTATTTCAATGATTATTCTTAAACTATGTTTTTGATATATTTTTATTCTATTACTTTCTTTTCCTCTTTTGCCCGTTACCTATGTCTATCATTTTTTGTAATCCCTTTAAACTTTCTTTATTATGTTTTATGTTCACTTTTATCAATCCTATTTTCAGTGCCCCATACTCTGTCTTCATTTCTGCAAATGATTTAATTTTTTCCCTTTACTTCTTTTTGGGCTCCATCAACTCAAACAGTGATCTCTATTGTGTCACCATATCTTTCTTCAGCTTTTTTTTTTTTTAAAGAT
Source organism: Ursus americanus (assembly GCF_024610735.1). Classification (NCBI taxonomy): domain Eukaryota; kingdom Metazoa; phylum Chordata; class Mammalia; order Carnivora; family Ursidae; genus Ursus; species Ursus americanus. The sequence goes on along the minus strand of NC_142139.1, from coordinate 38,322,982 downwards.
TTTATTTATTTATTTATTTAGCAGAGAGAGAGAGAGAGAGAGCCAGCGAGAGAGGGAACACAAGCAGGGGGAGTGGGAAAGGAAGAAGCAGGCTCCCAGCGGAGGAGCCTGATGTGGGGCTCAATCCCAGAGCACCGGGATCACACCCTGAGCTGAAGGCAGGCGCTTAACGACTGAGCCACCCAGGCGCCCCTTTCTTCAGCTTTTATATCCCTTTTTCAAGTATTCTTTAAATAGAAGCAATTATCTTTTTTCCTCCAAAAACTTCCTTAGGCAATATGTTTGGTCAAAATGTTTATCTTACTTGTGGCAATATTTTTCACCTCCCCCCCCCCGCAACACTTTTCTCATGGTATTCATGTGTTATTTTTAAAAATACCTTTTTCATTTTGTTTCTGCAGTATTTTTGTATATATTTTATGCTAGATGATGATGATGTTGATGATGATGATGATGATGATGATGATTACTCACTTTGAATAGGGTTCATTCTTCCTGAACTAGCCATTTGTAGGAGGTTTGCAGATAGAAGTGGCCAGAGCAGTGTTCCACGTTAACGGAAAATACCTTTAATGACACAGATCTGTGGTATGCATGAGTTCTTTTCGCCTTTGCTTCTCCCCAGCCATTTTATTTTCACTCTGAAGGACAGCTAACATTGCTGAATGTCTCTCCCCTGACCCTCCCCTTCAACTGGAGGTTGAGTCCTGAAAATGTTCTTCATCTATGTGATTTTTCATTCAGTCCCACCTTCCCAGCTTCTTTTTTTTTTTTTTTTTTGGTAAGATTTTATTTATTTGACAGAGAGAGACACAGCGAGAGAGGGAACACAAGAAGGGGGAGTGGGAGAGGGAGAAGCAGGCTTCCTGCTGAGCAGGGAGCCTGATGCGGGGCTCGATCCCAGGACCCTGGGATCAAGACCTGAGCAGAAGGCAGACGCTTAACGACTGAGCCACCCAAGCACCCCAACCACCTTCCCAGCTTCTTGAGACCTTGTGAAAATGTGGTCCAGGGCACCTTATTTCCATTTTTTCCCCCAAAGGGATTTGCTCCCCAAGATACGGCTACTTATATTGGAGAACTATTCTCTGCATTACCTGAGATTGGCAACTGTTTTTTTCCTCTTCTTGCACTTCCATGTACTTTTCATTTATATTTAGAAGTTCTGTCTGTCTCATATAATGTGCTTCTGGGTTTTAGATGGCTTCTGATTTCATCGAAGGCATTTGCTTTTCTGATGTTTAATTTTTATTATTGGCTCTGGACTATTTCCAAGAGTAGAAGGGGCAAAGATTGTATTTTTACTCCACAATTTGCAAACCAGAAGGTGTGATAATATTTTGAGGAACTCAAGCAAATGCCAACAAGTAAGCCTCCCTGAGAGAATTACAATTCATACATTAATCTTTAACACAAAGCATATTATTATCATACTTTTATGTTAAATGATAGTCTAATAACTTCCTCAAAATTTACTGATAAGACATAAAATTCACAGTAACATTTTAATAGGGTTTATTAGTTTGTTAGTGCTGCTGTAACAAATTACCACAAACTAAATGGTTTAAAACAATAAAAATTTATTGTCTCACAGTTATGGAGGCCAGAAATCTGAAACCAAGGTATTAGCAGGGTCATGCTCCCTCTAAAGTCTTGGGGTGGGGGTGGGGGGTCTTTTCTTCTCTTTTCCAGTTTGTGATATCCCTAGGTGCCACTTGTCATATGGCAGCATAATACCAGTCTTTGCCTCTGATTTTATATTGTTGTCTTCCAGCATGCCTGTGTGTTTCTCCTTTTCTTATAAGGACATGAGTCATATTGGATTAAGGGCCCACTCTACTTCAATATGACCTCATCTTAATCTAACTAATTATATCTGCAATGACCTTTGTTTCCAAAAAAAGTCACATTCGGAGGTACCGGGGGTTAGGAGTTCAACATATCTTTTTGAGGGACACAATTCAACCTAGAGCATAGCAGGTAGTATCTTTTGGTAGATAATAGATTAGATAATTGTTCTAACTCACTATTTTTTAACAGATAAATGAGGTTGTTGTGAAACAACTCTAAAGTATTAAAAAACAAACATTGTGCATTCTATGACAGTTATATTTAACCATTGAGACATATTGATTTCCTTATTTTAATACCGTGTTTACATTTGTATCATTCCTAAATTGGGAAAAAAGTGTTTGGAGACCTGCCAGTGATTAATATCACAGGAGATGTAAATATAGTCCAATGTTAGTTATCTACTCATGGACAGATAAATATGTATATAAGACTATAAAATATGTTACCATGTAGCCAAGGAAATGTGGACAATAGAATAGCATCTTGTTTTAGTTTGTGGATAAATGTAATCTATTAATCTTTGATTTTAATAATTTGACAGTTCTGATGAAGCACTTATTTCACTTAATGGGAGGAAGAAATATTATTTGGATAAAGTATCCCTTTTGAATTAATAAATTATGTTTTAAAAACTATATAAAGAATCACTGAAGAACTAAAAAGACAGTGGGGACTGTCACAGGCCAGTGTTTCTTTGACCATCTACAACTAGAGTGCGAAGCAGAATAATGGAGTGCCAAACCCGTTTATGCCACGGAAGCATTGTTGATGCTGCATAGTTGGGAAAAGCAAGCATGTGGATAAGGAGGACAGTGTCAAAGCTTAGTATCTGTCTCTCTTGGAGATTTTTTACACAAAAGCCTCTCCACATTAAGCCAGGGTAAGAGCAACTAGAATGAAACCCATTCCTTCTCCATCAATTACAGGAACTGTTTTTTGTTTTTGCTTTTGCTTTTTTAAAATTGCCTCATTGCAATCAGACAACTGAAAGAAATAAAAGGTATTCAAATAGGAAAAGAAGAAGTCATTCTCTTTTCAAAGATGACATGATGCTTTATGTGGAAAACCCAAAAGACTCCACCCCCAAATTACTAGAACTCATACAACAATTCAGTAATGTGGCAGGATACAAAATCAATGCACAGAAATCAGTTTCTTTCCTATACACTAACAATGTAACGGTAGAAAGAGAAATTAGGAAATCGATTCCATTTACAATAGCACCAAAAACCATGAGATACCTTGGAATAAACATAACCAAAGAGGAAAGGATCTATGCTCTAGAAACTACAGAGCACTTATGAAAGAAATTAAAGAAGACACAAAAAGATGGAAAAACATTCCATGCTCATGGATCGGAAGAATAAACATTGTTAAAATGTCTGTGCTACCCAAAGCAATCTACACTTTCAATGCCATCCTGATTAAAATACCAATGCCTCATTGCTAAACAAAAAAGGAAAATATGAAAGAAAGTTCTCTGAGTTGTGGCCATATATAGGGTCTTGCAAGGATTTGTACCTCATGTACACATAGCCTACCTAGAGATCCTCAACTTATGACTTAGTTTAAGTTGATTTCCAACTGGCTAGAGGTAGAAGGAAATGCAAAACCCTACTGACTAAGGGGAACTTAAATTATTTTTACCCTTAAAAATCAATCAATGAGTCAATAATAGCTAAGCACATGAGAAAACAATAGAAAAGGTATAAGAACGAATTGAAGAAAAGGACAATAGTAAAAGACTCAGTCAGCCTCAGATATTGGAATTATCAGATTCAGATATTAAAACAATTATACCAGTGTGTTTAAAAGGAATAAATGAGAAGTTGAAGATATTCATAGAGAATAAGAAGTTATAAGAAAGTGACATAAATTTGGAGTAGGAAGAGCAGAAATTCTAGTAAACGGAAACAATAAGTATACTGGTGGTGAACATATTTGGTAGCATGTCGAATGTAGCAAAAGAGATAACTCGTGAACTGATAGAAAGGTTAGAAGAAATTACCCAGAATTCAATACAGAAAAACAAGTAGCAAAGTACAGAAGAGAAGGCAAGAGTGATACATGAAAATACTGTGAAGAGATCTAATATACATATGATCAGAGTCCAAGAAGGAGAGCATATTGCCTTTTAGGGATATGGCAAAGGCAATATCTAAAGAGATAATGCCCAGATTATTCCAGAACTGATGGAAGACACCAATCCTCAGATTTAAGAAGCCTAATAAATCCTAAATTGGATAGATAAAAAGAAATATACACTTTGAAATCATAGTGAAGATAAAGAAAACCAAACAAAAAGAAATTGTTTTAAAAAGTCAGTCAGAAAGAAAGAGAAAAGGAAAAGAGAGAGAGAAATTATTTCCACAGCAAGAGCAGTAAGATAACTGATTTCTCAACAATGTGAAGGAAAGCCCGAAGATAATGGAATAATAACCTGAGTGTGCTTACGGCCATACCTGCTAGTCTAAAAGTCTGTAGGTATCATAAATACCTTTCAAGAGGTTAAATGAGGGGGCGCCTGGGTGGTTCAGTCGGTTAAGCATCTGCCTTTCACTCAGGTCATGATCCCAGGGTCCTGGGATTGAGTCCTACTTTGGGCTCCCTGCTCGGTGGAGGGTCTGCTTCTTCCTCTCTGTGCATTCTCTTTCTCTCTCTCAAATAAATGAATAAAATCTTTTAAAAAAGAGGTTCAATAAGGACTTAATTAAATAAAGAAGAACTGAGAATGTTTATGACCAACTGAATCTCATGAAGGAAATACTAAAGATGTACTTCAGGACAAGAAAAATGATCTGAAAAGGGAGAACTGAAATTCAAGGGAAAATATAGATTTATTTATTTATTTTTTAAAGATTTTATTTTATTTGAAAGAGAGAGATAGTGAGAGCGAGCACAAGTGGAGGAGGGGCAATGGGAGAGGGAGAAACAGGATCCCTGCTCGAGCCTGATGTGGGGCTCAATCCCAGGACCTGGGACCATGACCTAAGCCAAAGGCAGACACTTAACCGACTGAGCCACCCAGGTATCCTGGAAAAATATAGATTTTAAAAAATCATAAATAAATCTACAGGAAAGTAAACTGATGATGTGCAATAGTAATAATAATGTATAGTAGGTCTAGAAAATATAATTAAAATATTAAACAGTGATTGTATTCTATTATCTTTGAATTAACATAGAAGTTTAAGTATTCTAGGGAATTTGGTTTATTAAAGAAAAGGGTAAAGTTTTTGTTAAGTATGCATTTTTAATATCTAGAATATCATTTTCAAAAGTGTGTAATGTTCAAACTGGTGGAGGGTTAAAAATAGCGTGATAAAAAATAGCACAAATGAGGGAAGAGGAGGGAGAAAAGGAGTAAGTGGCAAAATAGGAAACAAAAATTGGGTGGACACAAAAGATATTACTCATTGAAAATAAATGAAGAGATACTCCAGTTAAAAGTCAAAGAATTTTATTAAAGATTTTATTTATTTATTTTGACAGAAAGGGAGAGAGAGAGAGATCACGCATAAGCAGGGGGATGGGCAGAGGCAGAGGGAGAAGCAGGGTCCCCGCTGAGCAAGGAGCCTGATGTAGGACTCCATCAGAGACCCTGGGATCATGACCTGAGCCAAAGGCAGACGCTTAACTGACTGAGCCATGTAGGCATCCCAAAAGCCAAAGAATTTAAGAGTATAGGAAAAAAAGTCAACTCTATGTTTTGTGTGAGATACATTTAAAACATAGAATATAGAAAGTTGAAGTAAAAGTTTTGTCAGCTTTCTTTTGATCTCTGTTAGCATAATATATATATATATATTTTTTTCAATCATTTTACCAATGTTAAGAATATAAAAGGTGAGGAACCCCTGGGTGGCTCAGTCAGTTGAGCATCTGACTCTTGATTTTGGCTCAGGTCATGATCTCAGGGTTGTGGTATTGAGCCCTGAGTTGGGCTCTGTGCTCAGTGCAGAGTCTGCCTGAGGTTCTCTTTCTCCCTCTCCTGCTGCCACTCCCCTCATGCTCTCTTTCTTTAAAATAAATTATATCTTAAAAAAATAATATAAAAGGTGATATTGCTATAGATATCATAGATGTAGAAGAAGAGAGGGAAGACGTTATGACAGAAATACTGAGAATGTAGACAAAATATGAAGGTTTCTGGAAAGATATAATCCACCCTGACTCAACAAAGAATATGAAACCTAGGCCTGGGTGACTCAGTAGGTAAGGTGTCTGACTCTTGATTTCCAGTCAGGTCATGATCTCATGAGGGGTAGTGATATTGAGCCCTCGCCCCCCCCCGCCCTCCTTGGGCTCCACATTCATCAGAGTCTGCTTGAGATTCTCTCTGCTCCTGTCCCAGCTCATGCTCTCTAAATAAATAAGTAAATAAATAAATTAATTTAAAAAAGGTAATTATTTTTGAAAAATCTTTCCACAAAAACTGCCAGGGCAGATGGCTTGACTGGCAATTTCTATCAAGAATTCAAAGAATAAAATGCTCTAATTTCATATTTCAGAGGATGTTAAAGGGTTTTATTTTGAAAATATAAAGGATTTATTTTAGTCTAAGTCCAATCAGGAGAACTGGAGTACAGAGTGATTTAAACAAGAGACATTTGGTACAAAGAGTTAGTAAGCCATGAATGCCTGGTGTCCACATCAGGAGAGGATAGATGAGCAGAGGGCGTCGGGGTGCCAGTGCTGGCACAAGGCCTGGAGTGTGATCTTCCTATTTCAAGGACTGGAAAGTAGCCAGCAGGCCAAAGTGCAGCTGTGAGTTTGCAAGGGATCTATGTCTCACATGTGTATCTGATGTACTAAAGAGGTGGCAGTGCATATGAGTGGAAATAAAAGGGACTTTCCAATACATTGTACTAGAAAAGTTAATTATCCCCATAGAAAAAGGCAAAATTGAACAATTATCTCACATCATCTTATTCTTGAGGAGTCATGATGAAAGGGGAAGGAACATCAGAGGCGTTTCTAGTTGCTAGAAATCTCATCGTCATTCACAAGGATGTTGGTGAAAATTTATTAACCTGAATTCTCATGTTCACTTTTCTGCATGAACTGTATTTCAATAAAAAGTTAAGGAATGTGAATTCTTTCTTGGAAAGTATAGGGAAATACATCTGGGACCTTGGAGTAGGAAAGGATTTCTTAAATAATAAACTAAGTCACCAAACATAAATGAAAAAACTGGTTAGCTTACAAGTATCATAATTAAGAAATTCTGTTCATCAAATGCACCATAAAGAGTAAAAAGACAACACAGAAAGTGGGAGAAGTAATCCCAATACATACAACCACCAATTCTCTAAAACCTGGCATATATAGCAGATTTTTTCAAACTAAGGAGAAAATGAGAAACAAACTAGTAGAAACCTGGACAAAAGATGGGCAAAGGAAATTTGAAATAAGGATATCCAAATCCGTTATTAACTTATAAATAAATGCTCAACCTCATTAGTGATTAGGTATATGCAAAGGAAATCTAGGAGATTCCAGATCACACCCACCAGGTTGTTATATATCTAAAAGACTAACAGGACAAAGTGTTGGTGAGGATGTGGAAGGCTGGGAACTCTCACCCTGCTGGTGTCAAGTAAAGCTTAATTGCAGTGATTCCACTCCTTAGCATATGCTATAGAGCCGTGCTTCTCAGCCCGTACTGCTTATCATTCACACAGGCTTTAATGTTCAAAGGAATCTTGTTGAAATGGAGATTGATTCTGCAGGTCTGGGTTAGGACCTGAGCATCTGTATTCCTATCAAGCTCCCAGGTGATGGTGATTGTGCTAATTCACTTGACCATACTTTCCACTAGTACAGCCCTCGGGGATCTCTCGTATGCACTGCACAGGAATGCACATACAAGAATGTTCATAGCAGCATAATCTGTAATAACCTGAAATTGGAAACAAAATGGCATCACCAGGACAATGATAAATAAATTATGGTGAATGCATCCAAGGGAAGAGTGTACAGCAAGAAAGTGGACAGCCTACATCCGCATGTAGCAGCGTGGATGAGGTTTATAAACGTAATGCTAAGCACTAAAACCAAAGCATAAAAGCATTTTGGTAGATGAAGTTCAAGTAAAAAGGTAAAACTAAGTTTTACCATTTAATACTATTGGCAAATTTATGTTAAAAAGACAAGGAATGTTTGCAAGAAAATTCAGGGAAGGAGTTAATTCTTGGGGGAAGAAAAACACTGGGAAAGAAGGGTTCTGGGGTGGTACCCTATATATTATTTCTTCTACTAAGTGGTCTGTTCTTGGTTAAAAATTGTACACATAATAATTTATGCGCATTTCTCTATGTATGTTACATTTTAAAACAGATTTTTAAAAGAAAAAATTCACTACGAAAAGCAATGCTGTGTACCTATTCTGCTAGCGCCTTGAGGGAGTGGGAAGTCTTAGAGTGATCAACTGGCCCAGTTGGCTCTGGGCATGACTATCAGTGCTAAAATAGAGGCAGTATTGTGCACACTGAGTTGGTTGGTGACTGTGCCTCTAGACCATTTTACTACCAGAGAGACTATTAGATACAAAGGATAAGTCCTGAACATCTCATCAGTTATTGTAAAATTACACTAGGAAATATAACAGTAGGAAGGTAGAGTAAACTCAGGGTTTAAAATAGGAATATAAGGTTAATCCTTTGGAGAGATTTATTTGGAGTTCTAAGAAAAGGCCACATTGTTAAATCATCAGTTAGGTTTGTTTTTTTCTTTTTAAGTTTTATTTATTTGAGAGAGAGAGAGAGAGAGAGAGAGGGTGTGAGCAGGGAAAGAGGCAGAGGGGGAGGGAGAGGGAGAGAGAATCTCAAGCAGACTCTGCACTGAGCACAGAGCCTGACATGGGGCTTGATCCCGTAACCCTGAGATCATGACCTGAGTGGAAACCAAGAGTCCGATGCTCAACTGACTGAGCCACCCAGGTGCCCCCCCCCCCCCCCATCAGTTACGTTTCTTAAGAAGCTCCTGACTTCCAGTCTTGTCCTTCCTGGTCAGCCTCTGTGGATATCATGGGCAACTTACGGATTTTGCCTAAGTTCTTTCATTTACGCCTGGAGGGTGTTGTACTAAGTCTCAAGTACTCCGTACTAAGGGATCTCTAAGAGCGTTTGAGTACCCTGGGAATGTGGGACTCCTAACTCCTCAATTTTATTGCTGTTCTTCTCTGTGAGACAGAAACTCTTCCACCTCCTGCTCGAGCTACTCATCGACCTTTAGTATCCAGCTCAAGTGTCCCATCACACCTGTGAAATTACCCCTGGACTCCTCAGGTAGAATTGCTTCGTCTCTGTGTGAACCTCCACAATGTATATCTAGTAAACACTTACCACAGAGTGGTATAGTGAGTTGTCTTTATTTACTTTTCCCTGTTAGAATGTGTATTTCTCAAAGCCTGGGACTGTGTCTCGTTCATCTCGTAGTCTCAACACTCAGCACATGCCTGGCATGTAGTAAGCATTCAGTGTTTAGTTGCACCTGGTAAATACGAAATAAGTACCTGCTGGGATTGTAGACAATAAAACCATGTATTGGATTGAAATACTAGGTATAACAATGTATTTAGCCCTGAAAAAAATGACACTGCATTACTAAATTCCTAAAGTTTAGTAAGTATTGCTTGCCTGAGTGAGTGTAATGGTGGTAAATAACAATTCTGAATAAAAAAAGAGATATAAGAAAAAGAAGTAAAAAAAAAAAAAAAAGAAAGAAAGAAATTAAGCACTGACCTGTAGGCTACTCTTACTGAATGTAAATGTCTTAGAACATAAACCTCTCTGTGGTAGATACTATGTTGTGTGTGAGTTCTGTTGAGTAACCACATTTATTATTCCTAATTAAGAAAAATAACTGATGTGTTTTTTTCTCTCTAATACATATGGCAAAGGCTGATACAAATTTTATGGACCAGTAGACCTATTTGTGTCCCTAAATCTATTTTTGAATCTATCCTAAATCTAAGGAGAACTATTCATTACTATGTCCTAACTCATAAGGAAACCAAAGTCAGTCATTCTTCAAATTTAATATCCTGGAACAATATCCTAGTGTTCTAAAATACACTTTAAACCAATGAGAATCTCTGTTGTATTTGGATGATTGAACTTTGAAGGAGCTCCAAATTTTTCCGTGCAGTCCATGAGATGGGTTTATAGTTTAGATGGATGAAGGCAATAACTGTTGAAATCACAGAATATCCCTTCTTTGCTAAAGGGGGAAAAGAATAGTTTTGTCATTCCTGACTGCTTTGCAAAAGGTAAAATATTTCATTGCTTTTAAGTTGGAATTAATTTATAGCATCTACTCAAAGAATCTATTCAATTACATACCAATGAGTATGAAAATGGATTTTCTGTTTTATGACCCTTCATTTTTATCAGTTTGTGCTAAGCTATGTCCACTGGGAAGTACAGCGTATATAAGGGATGTTTCTTTCAAGCATTTCATACATATGAATCTTTTAAACATGAGGTAGTGAAACTATGATGGCCAACTATAATTCTGTTGCTTAAAAACAAATACAGGCCAAGGTGGTTTGACTTAAAGGTTTACTGGGTTTATCAATTCTTCAAAGTGCCATTTATTCATTGTCAAACTAATTACTTGTACCATCAGTCCTATAAAGCAAACTTCTGTGAGAGCATTTTCTAAAGGTAGTTTTTGTTTGTTATCTTGCTTTTTAATTTTCTCTTTCTTTCTCCTCATTGTTTGGAGTATTTCTTCCTGAATATACACACTGAGAATTTAACTTTGTCCTTGATAGCCCAAATTTTAATATTGGTTAATTTACTTACAGTGACCTTTGAGCTGTTTTTTAGAATACAAAAAGCAAGACCTTATTCTTTAATTTGCCTATTTTTCCAGTCGATTTTTTAACCAGATTTATAATCCCTTTTTTACAAGTAAGGTGGTTTCTCTGGCAAAAGTTTTAAAAATTAGACTTAATAATTCTTGACCATGTGTGCTGTCGAAAATTTTGCAAGCTTATCTGACTTAAAAAATGGAAGACTAATGCATGAAAATGAGTATCATTGAATGTTATAAAGTCTTCTTTTCCTGGGTTTCTAATTTTTGTCTTCAGTTCCTCTTTCGGGCAAAATTTGGTTCAGAGATGTATTGAAAAAATATTTAAATGACTGGTACATTTTCTTTTATTGTGGTTTAAAAAATGAGACCATTTATTTCCCACTTACAAAATTGGGAAAACACATAGACTTTTAAAAAGAATTCTTATGTTTTTCATGATCTTAATTGTCCCCTAATCATTTTCATTTAATTGTATGTGAATGAAAGTGGTTTCCTACAATTAATCTGCAGAGCATGAATTTTTAAAATGGTATTTATGTTTTTCAATTTTTAGTGTTTCTGAAATAATACATAATTAAAAATAGATAGGATTATGTGTGATTCTAATACCACAGGTCTTTAAAAACAATTTCCATTAGAATTAATAAATTGATGTAGAGAAAAATAATAAGTAAAATGGCTAAATAAAATTACAGTTATTCACTCATTACTCTTTAATTTTCTGTTTTTCTATTGTTTTGTCAGGTTTTTAATTATCAATGGAAATGGGAAGAAATATTTTCTGAAGGATACATCAAAAATGTCTAGTTGCTAAAAATCTTTTAATATATTTTTGGCATCATTAAATTGTCTTTATATCAAAAGATTGGCTTCAAAATGAAAAAAAATACTTGGATAAAAAGAATAATTTATTTACGAAAAGTGGGGATCTTAAGGACAAAGCCTTAAAGGGACATGCTACAATTAGAAAATATGGTTAGAATTTAAGGAATCAAAGAGGAAAGTAGTTAAACAGGAATATCAGGAAGAACAATAAAAGAAGAGAAAACCAAAGTTTTGTCTTATTTATAATGAGGAAGAAAATTCCTCTTTTATCTACTATTCATGGTAAATATGAGAATCAGACAAGACTATGTAGAAGTTAAGTATAGACTGTGAAGTGTTGAACTTTTATTACTACTTTTAGAATGGAATATTAAGAACTTGAATTGTATAATACTGCAGAAATTCTGAAGTTAAAGAAGTCTTCCATGCTAATTTAAAATATGCACAGGAATGCTTCTTCTCCTTAACAGAAAACCACCTCAATGCAGTACTTAAAAAATGATTTTTAAAATTTGGTGGATTTGCTAGCAAAAGAACAAGAGCTTATTCTCAGAAAGACTACTCAGCTGTTTAGATTGTGAAATGCTTTGTTTTGTGACTGATTGATTCTGAAGATGAACTTTAAATTAGAAAGTACTTTTTTTTTTTTTTTTTTAAAGATTTTTTATTTATTTATGTGACAGAGAGACAGCCAGCGAGAGAGGGAACACAGCAGGGGGAGTGGGAGAGGAAGAAGCAGGCTCATAGCGGAAGAGCCTGATGTGGGACTCGATCCCAGATCACCAGGATCACGCCCTGAGCCGAAGGCAGACGCTTTAACGACTGCGCTACCCAGGCGCCCCTGAATTAGAAAGTACTTTTAAAGTATTTGGGAGGAGGTTTTAACCTTTTAGGATTATAACTTAAATTTGATTTGGCACCAGAACGTGAGTAATATAAATTGCTCATGTGAAGATGCTAATAGAAGGCACATAGAATATTTCATTTATCTTTATTTTTTATTGAAATATAACTTACATTCAGTGAAATGCTCATATCTCAAAGGTAACATTCATTAAGTTTTGTGGAATGGGTATCAAGACACAGCATTTCTATCATTCCAGAAAGTTTTTGTCTGACTATTCCCAATCAATCTACCCCTACTGTACTCTCTGCCTCTAGAAGTAAGCACTGACCTGATCTCTGTTGTCATAGTTTAGTTTGGCCAATTTGGGAATTTCATATAAATGGAATCATACAGCATGTATGTTCTTGTCTGAAGTTTTTCTTTTTTTTTTTTTTTTTTTAAGATTTTATTTATTTATTTGACAGAGATAGAGACAGCCAGCGAGAGAGAGGGAACACAAGCAGGGGGAGTGGGAGAGGAAGAAGCAGGCCCATAGCAGAGGAGCCTGATGTGGGGCTCGATCCCACAACGCCGGGATCACGCCCTGAGCTGAAGGCAGACGCTTAACCGCTGTGCCACCCAGGCGCCCCTTGTCTGAAGTTTTTCATTTGCCATGTGTTTGAAATGTATCCATGTTGTTGCATGTATCAGTTCATTCATTTTTATTTTATTTATTTATTTTTTTTTAGAGGGGGGCAGAGGGAGAAGGGAGAGAAAATCTTTTTTTTTTTTTTAAGATTTTGTTTATTTATTTGACAGAGAGAGAGACAGCCAGCGAGAGAGGGAACACAAGCAGGGGGAGTGGGAGAGGAAGCAGGCTCCCAGTGGACGAGCCTGATGCGGGGCTTGATCCCAGAATGCCAGGATCACGCCCTGAGCTGAAGGCAGACGCTTAACGACTGAGCCACCCAGGCGCCCCGGGAGAGAAAATCTTAAGCAGGCTCCATGCCCAGCATAGAGCCTGTAGCGGGGCTCGATCTCACAACCCTGAGATGATGACCTGAGCCGAAATCAAGAGTTGGCCACTTAACCCACTGAGCCACCCAGGTGCCACCCCCCCACCTTTTTTTTTTTTTTTTTTTTTTTTTTTAGAGTGAGGTGGGGGAGAGAGAGAGTAGTTCATTCTTTTTATTGCTATTGTTTGATAATACCACAGTGTAGCTATCCATTCTCCTGTTTATGGACATCCAAATTGTTTCCAGTTTTTAGCTATTACGGATAAAGCTTCCAGTAACATTTGGTGCAAGTATTTATGTGGGCCTATGTTTTCATTTTTCTTGGATTAATACCTGGATGCGAAATTGCTGGGTTACAGAATAGATGTATGTTTAACTATTTAAGAAGGACAGTGGGTTTTACAAAGTGGTGGTAACCATTTTACATTCTCATCAGCTGTGTATAAGTGTTCTTGTTGCCCCCCATTCTCCAACATTTCCTGTCAGTCTCTTTCATTTAAGCCGTTTCAGTGGGGGTAGCTCTTTGAGGTTTCAATTTGCTCTCCTCTGCCTGATGACTAATGATGCTGAGTACTTTTTTTTTTTAATAATATTTTTTTATTATATTATGTTAGTCACCATACAGTACATCCCTAGTTTTTGATGTAAAGTTCCATGACTCATTACTTGCGTATAATGTGCATATTTTCCATTTGTATATCTTTTGTGAAGTGTCTCTTTTGCCCATTTTTAAAATAGAGTGATTTGGTTTTTTTGTTACTGAGTTGTAAGAGTCTATATATTCTGGATTTAGATCATTGTCATGTGTTGTGAATATTTACTCACAGTGTATAACTTGCTTTTTTTATTTCTTTTTGCCTTTTCTTATGAGCAGTAAATTTTATTTTTGATGAAGTCCAATTTTTCATTTTCTCTTTTGTGACTTGTGCTTTGTGTCTTATTTAAAAATCATTGCTGGTCCCAATGAAAATCATTGCTGGTCCCAATGTTGTGGAGATATTCTGTACTTTTTTCCTGGTAGCTTTGTTGTTTTAGCTTTAATGTTTTAACCTATAATCCATTTCGAAATTAAGTTTTGTGTATGGCTTAAGGTAGTACCATTTGTTGAAGAGATTTTTCTTTTTCCACTGAATTGCTTTAGTACCTTTGTCAAAAATCTCTGTATTTTTGTGTGTCTATTTCAGGATTCTGCTCTCTTTCATTGATGTATTTATATATCCTTTTGCCAATACCACATTAGCTAAATACTGTAGCTTTATAGTAAGTCTTGAAATTATGTAGTATACATCCTCCAATTTTGTTTCTTTTCAAGACTGTTTTAACTATTCTTGTTCCTTTGCTTTTCCAAACAAAATTTTAGGGTTATCTTGTCAATTTCCAGAAAAAGTGCTGGCTGTGATTATAATTGGCTTTGCTTTGAATTTGTATATCACTTGAGGGATATAAAACAACAATCTTAGCATTAAGTCTCCAATCCATCAGCATAATGTATCTCTTCATTTATGTAAGTCTTTAATCTCTCAGCAATATTTTATATTTGTAAAGTATATATTTTATATTTATCTAAGGTTTTACAGGCTATTTGTTAAATTATTTCTTAATTGATTTTTCTAATCGTTCATGCTGCTATATAGAATACAGTTGGCTTTTAATTGATTTTGTACACTGCAACAATGCTAAATTCACTTACTAGTTCTACTAGTTTTCTTTTCAGTTCATTAGAATTTTCTACATACACAATCATGTCATTGTGAATAAGGATAGCTTCAGTTTTTTCTTTCCAAATTGTGTGTCTTTTATCTCTGTCTTGTTTTATTGCACTGGTTAGAAACTCTAGCACAATGCTAAATAGAAGCAGTGATTACACACATCCTACCCTGTTTCAGATCTTAGGCAGATGGCATCAATATCTTACCATCATGTCTGACATTAGTTACAGTTCTTTGTAGGTTCCCTTTATCAGGATTAGGAAATTTCCCTTTTTCCTAGTTTGCGATAAAAAATTTTTTAAATCATAAATGTGTGTTGAATTTTGTAAAATGTTTTTGTATATGTACTTTACCGATTATTGATTTTTCTCTCAGTGTTTTACTGTGGTGAATTACACTATTAATTTTCATATACAAGACCAACTTTATATTCTTGAGCTACACTTAATTGATCATGATATATTATGCTTTTCATATATTGATGGATTTGAGTAGTTAATATTTTATTAAGGATTTTTGCATCTATATTTCTTAAGGATACTGGTCTGTTTTTATTTCTTGTAAACTCCTTGTCTGACTTTGCTATCAGGGTTTTAGTGGCTTCATAAACTTAGCTGCGTTTCCTGGCTTTCCTCCTGCAGCAGCCAACCACCATGTTGCCCTCTGGCAGTGTCTCTTTAGGAGACAGGCTTCTCTAGGTTCTTCTGCTCCACCTATAAGCTAAGGTTAGACCCACACACCTGCACCACAGAGGTGGTCTTTCTCAGATCTCTTGCCTTACCCTGGTCTTTCCCATCAGACTCACTGGAAGCCTTTAGAAAAGGGTAGAAGAGTGGATGCAGATACCCCATTTGGGCTTTTAAGAATTCTGTACTACCGGGGCGCCTGGGTGGCACAGCGGTTAAGCGTCTGCCTTCGGCTCAGGGCATGATCCCGGCATTATGGGATCGAGCCCCACATCAGGCTCCTCTGCTATGAGCCTGCTTCTTCCTCTCCCACTCCCCCTGTTTGTGTTCCCTCTCTCTCTCGCTGGCTGTCTCTATCTCTGTCGAATAAATAAATAAAATCTTAAAAAAAAAATTCTGTACTACCAAATGAGTCCGCATTTAACCTTTAAAGATTCATAAACAATTTCAGCGGTTTTTTTCTTGCATGCTTCTATGATGGTCATCTCTTCTTCTCATGGTCTGTCCAAGGTGAATTGTATTGTCTCTTTTTGGAGGAGCTTGTCAACCTTGCATTTTGTCTCTTCTTGGAAGAGCTCGTCAACCTGTTCATTAGGTTACCTTGTGACCTCAGCTCTCTTAGTGGCTCAAAAATTATTGTTTTATAGACTGTCTTGTTCTCATTGCTAGAGTGGAAAATATTTTTTGTGTATGTGGCATTCTATATATAAAGTGAAAGGTGAACTCTACATATCTTTTAATATTTGAAATGATATTCCTTAATATTGTATCTCAAAGCCCACATAATAGTTTTGGTTTTCTGTCTCTCATCCTTTGACTCTGGGCTCAACTTCAGGATGTTTTCTCTCCTAGAATTAATAATACTGAGTGAAAATGGTTGATTAATTAGAGATATCTTCAAAGAACATACGGATGGTTCTCCAATTGGAAGAGTGAAGGATCATGAGTAAAAAACCAAGATTAGGGGGCGCCTGAGTGGCTTAGTCATTAAACGTCTGCCTTCGGCTCAGGGTGTGATCCCAGGGTCCTGGGATCGAGCCCCACATCGGGCTCCCTGCTCCGCTGGGAAACCTGCTTCTTCCTCTCCCACTCCCCCTCTTGTGTTCCCTCTCTTGCTGGCTCTCTCTCTCTGTCAAATAAAAAACAAAACAAAACAAAACAAAAACCAGGATTAGAATCTCAGCAGATCAATATATTCTGAGGTTCGTTTTTTTCTTTTCTAAAATGGGAGAGGTAATCCCTGTTTTATCTCTCTTTGGATGAAGCTAAAATGAGATGGTGTATGTAGAAGTTCATCTTAACATGCTAAATAGATGTAAGTTACTGATAAATAATTTTCGGAAAGATGCATATATAATTAAAACTTGAGTCTCTGAAATGAATTTTTATTCTAATAGTTTAATATCTATAATTAATAATTTATGGTCTTGTGGTAGCCAGGGGAGAACATATTTTATATACAGGAATAATTAATAGGTATCTACTGAGCACCTACTGTATGTGCTTTGCTTGTTGCTGGAGAGATACTGGTGAACATGACAAAAGTTACTGACCTTGTAGTACTTATATTCTATTGGAGAAGGCAGACAATAAAGAAATTTCTGAGGCTCTGCTCTCCCTGAGGAAGGTTCCAGCCTCGGATTTTATAATATTTTCAACAAAGCCACCATGTGAGGACTTGGTGGGGATTTTGCTTAGCTGAGCTTTCTTGCACCTTATTGTGCAGTCCTATTCTTCCTTTTTCAACCTAGATCTTGCCAGATAGAAAAGTATTGTTATTCATGTTTTGCTCTGCCGTCTGCTCTTTTTTTCCTGATGATTAGCTATTTAATTCAAACTTTTCTTGGCATTGGAAAAGTTTATGCATTTTGGAATAAACAGATAAAAAAGCATTTTATTATGGAAAATCTAAATATATACAAAAATAAAGAGAGTAGGATAATAAACCCACAAGTACTCATCACCCAGCTTCAGTAATTATAAATTCATGGCCAGTATTATTTCAGCCATGCACCCACTCAGTTCCCTTCCCAACTTGGGCTATTTAAAGCAAATTCCTTGATATCCTTCCATCAATATTTCAAAATCCTTTCATCAATAAAATATAAGGAATCTCTTTTTAAAGCACAAGCAAAATATCATTATCTCATCTAAAACTAACTTAATATCAATTAATATCTAGTAATTATTCAAATTCTGTATTTTTCATCATATTTTGACAGAGGCTTCATTCAGGTGGAGATGGGAGTTGCTATATAATTTTTGCTTCTTATCTTTTACAGAGATAGAGACATTTTGGTGTAAGTAACCATAATGGAAGTGAAGGTATCATCTGAATTTTGAAGGCAAAGTGATGTTGGTTAAAGTTTTTTTTTTTTAACTTTTTGAAAACTGACCATACAAAATGCTGTGCATGTGTGTATAGGAATACAAGTAAATATTAGACATTAGCCATGTCTTATGAAGAATTTATGGATTTGTGACTGAATTAAAACACAGAAAAAGGTAACCCATAATGAGGAAAGCGATGAGCTGTGTTCTGTTCCAGTGGTGGAGATGAGTAGTCTCTGGTTCCATGATCATTCACATTGTTGTATCAGTGAGGTGGTTGCAAGGCATATTTTTCTTAATACTGAAAAGACAAAACTCTGAAAATTATGTAAATTTTCAATAATTAGAATGGATTGAGCCTTATCTTTGTAATCATGCCAGTCACATTCCTTTGAATTCCAATGTGTTTTTTTGAGTGGAGAGAAAAGATGATGGGCCTTGAAAATTTGGCCTTGAAAGTTGGCTATGCTTTGGGATGGATACTGGTTAGGATGTCTTATAGGGGTATAGTAGTCAGGGTTCTTCAGAGAAACAGAACCAGTAGGATCCCCTGCCAACTTTCTCTATCTCTTGATATAGATATACTTAGATCTTTATCTATGTATACTTACTTATCTTTTTTTTTTTAAGATTTTGTTTATTTATTTGACAGAGAGAGAGACAGCCAATGAGAGGAAACACAAGCAGGGGGAGTGGGAGAGGAAGAAGCAGGCTCCTAGCAGAGGAGCCTGGTGCGAGGCTCGATCCCAGAACGCCGGGATCACGCCCTGAGCCGAAGGCAGACACTTAACGACTGAGCCACCCAGGCGCCCCTATACTTATTTGTCTATATATTTATATAGAGGTTTTGATAGATAGATAGAGGTATAGTTAGATAGAAAATAGATACATGATAGATATCCTCTCTCTCATTCTTCATCTGTGATCCCTTAAATCTCTCTCTCCTCTTGACTCCATATGTGGAGAGATTTATTTTGAGGAGTTAGCTTATGCAATTGTGTAGGTTAACAAGTCCAAAATTTGAGTCTGGAGGTAGTCTGCTGGAAGAATTCTCTTTTTGCGGGGAGGTCTAAGGCCTTCAACTAATTGGGTAAGGCCCATCCATGTTTGGAGAGCAATCTGTTTTACTCAGAGGAGTTATAAATGTTAATCTCATCTAATTACAGCAACATCCAGATGTGTTTGACCAAATACCTGGCCACTGTGTTTTAGACAAGTTGACACAAAATTAACCATCACAAGTGGAGACCGTGGCATAGGCAAATGAGTGGACTTCAATACTTTTTTTTTAGGTTAAGGCAAGTATAACACTTTAACTAGAGGAAGGATTCATATATTGGCATAGTCATTAGTAAAACCAGTAAGGTAAATTAAGAAATAAACTTTATTTTGTTCTCATTTATTCTTAAAGTTGCTGCTAAAATGATACATATTATGTTTCTCAAAAGAACCAAATTTTGTTAAATTTGATCTGTTGCTGTGTAGGAGTAAGAAGACAGAGCATCTGTGAAATATTTTATTAGTACAGTCAAATTTCATTTATTAGTGATAATGGAAACAGGGTCCACATGGCTACTGAGCTTTATAGATAATATTTAACACTTTAAAATCCAGAGTTTTCATCATCCACCCAGAACTTAGACTTTTACTGTATTTCTAAGACGTAGAAACATTGTTTTATGTTTTATCTTTGCCTCTTTTCTGATGATTGAAAAGACTGAAAAGGGTGAGTAGAAATTGGCTAATTCTCAAGTCCAATAATTGTACTTTTTATCATAATAATAAAAAGTTCATATTGTTAGCTTATTTAACTAATATTGTTTGTTATATTTATATGTAATATTTGCTATAGCTTTATTGACTTCGGCTTTGTGAATCTCTTTGTACTTAATTTTCTATAATACTCTGCCTGCAACTTAGTTTTCAGCAGTCATACGTGGTCTGTACCTCTCAAGGTGACAAACTAATTCTCTCCTAGCTGTGACTAGGAGAGTAGAAAAGAATACAATGAAACATTTAGAATGAAAATACCGACATAAGCAGAGCTAAAATGCTGTTCTGTGATTATCCTTTTGTTTTTGTCACCAGAATCTTTTCTCCTGCCTTAAATGTATTGCTTTAATGAATTTTAGTAAAGATAATGATACATTAATGAACTTCAATCTTCTGACAAGCCAATCATCAAAGACAGATGGAAATAACTAAAAATTAACAGTCTTTCTTAGGGGATTACATTCTTGTTTTTGTTTTCTAAAAAGGCGAGCTCATTCCAGAATTTGCACAATTATTCTAACTCATGCATAACCTGTGACTAAATAAAATAACAAAGATTTGTGACAAAATATTTTGTAGTTAGTTTTGTTTTTTAAAACTTAATCATCCTTTTATATTACAAAACAACTATATCTTCATCACAGAATTTCTGGAAAGCTAAATATTCAGGTCAACCTCCTTATAACTGGAAGGGAGTGGCATGTGCATATTTTTTTGGCTGATGGATATATGTGAAGGCATCATGGAAAGTCATCCCCTCAACTTCACAGTCATTCGAGGTTCCAGATTTTTTAATGTTGGGATTATCAACTTGCTTCAGAGACAAGTAAAGGAGTCGCTTCACCTCTTAGCTAACAATCTACTTCTTTTTTGTTCATTTGGCATTTAAACTGTTAAAATATAAGATTTGACTGTTTCAGATTGTCTCCATGTGGTACAGAGACCAAGCTGGGCAGAGTTTGAGCCAAATAGGTTTGTTGTGCTTACCCCCTCATGTCCAACTCATGTATGTTGGCACCAAAACCTTGACTAAAGTTAGTAAGATCCATGTTGTCCAAACATCAGTGCACAGTAAACCTGGAAGAATTAATTAAAGAAAATTAGGATTATATGAGACAAACATATGGCTAGTTATTTGTTGCTTCTCTTTGCAGGGGTGGGGCAGGGACCACTAAGAACACTCCCAACGAATTACTATCCAATATCCACTTTTCTCCTGGAACTCTTGTCCTGTATTTTTTTTTTTTTTTACACCTAGAAACCTATGACATCATTGCCATCTGTAACACAAGCATCATCCAGTTCATTGTAACATTCATTTGTTCAAAACTATTAGTACATATTCTATACTAGGCATTGTGGTTGCGTGGAGGATAAAACAGCAGACAGGACACAACTTCTGCCTACCTGGAGTTTGCAGTCAGCGGCCAGCATGTGCTGTATTTGTCATAGTGCTTCTTGGCAAAAATGACAGGTGAGCTGTCATCAAGAGGCATTTTCAGATCATGTGTTCAGGTAGCTGCCCTCCTATTGCAGAAGTAAATCTGTGACACACCTAGTGCCTGGGCTTCCGTTTCAGTTAATAAAGAGTATTTTCTCAGCCTAAGACCAAACTTTCCCAAAGCTACTACAACACAGCAGACCGTCTCTCTTACTTCCTGGGAGGGAATTATGAGTTTTGACTCTTTAAAGATACTATATCTCCTCCTACCCCCCCGACCAAATGTTGTGGTCATTGAAGGCAAATTTAAAGGAAGCATTTATTTTTGTATGTATGCTTGTTATAAGGTTTAAACAAATTGTATTTTCATCTTTATAAGCACAAAACGTCCTTGTTAGAAAAAAAGGAGAACATGCCTCCTTAGAGGTAAATGTGCCTCAAGTTCTGTGATTTCTCTAGACTTTGCTATTGTTGATTGTTTTTTTTTTACATAATTTTTGCCTATTTTTACCTAAAATTATATAGCCTTATTTTAAATGTGTTCTCTCTTAAGTTGCAATTAGTTATAATTAATTGCAGAAAATGTGGAAAATACAGAGCACTATCACACAGAAAAGATAATCCTTTGTTCTTCTATCACCCAGAGATGCTCATTGTGAAATTCTGGTGTATTTCCTACTGTCGGTTTTCCAGGTATATTTTTCCTCTTCAACAACAGAGTGCCATAGGAATATTCAGAGGTTGTTCTCATGATAGAAAGAGGCACTTCCTGAGGGGTTTGTCATGACTTAGGTGATTCCATTTGAAGTTTTAAGAAGGAGAAAAGTCATTATTTAAGTCCTGTGAAAATGAAAACAGTGATTATATTGTTCTTTGTTATTCTTGTCTTGTTTACTGGGTCTCTGGGTACATATTCCAAACTGTTAGCCATGGCTAAGTGCATGACCAGCCAACGCTGGTCATTGGTTACTGTTTTTGATAATCCTAGAACAAGAGTCCGTTTGAAAGAACATTTCATTTGAACTGTGAGTGAGTTCACGTTTATACCTAGGAAACAAATTGTTTCATTCCTAGGAAAGTAGAATAAAGCAGAAAAGAAACTATAAGGTTAGGGCTGGTGGGACCATGCTGTAAGTCTGAGCTGTGAATCCACGTGACTACACGTGGTCCCACTGGAATTGGCTGCACTGGTTATGGGAAGAATTGCTGGTTCTCTTAGCCCATGATTCCTAAACTCTTTTAACCTTAATTCTGATTCATGTCTTGGTCTTCAGATAGATGTTTTTTATTTAAACAAAAACACATGACTTTTCTCAGCAGACTTTCAGGGTGTTCATATATTTGAGACTGATTTTTTCCCTGGCCTTTATAAATCGAAGACAATTTGGTTATAAAATTTGTTTCACAACTTTTCTTTTTCCTGCAAATTCTGTTTGTGGTGTTCTATTATTTATTGGTTCTTTTGTTGTTTCACAGAAGACTTTAGATAACCACCTGTGTTTTACACCTTTGAGATGTTTTTTTCTTTCTAAATGTGTATGAATTTTTCTAGTAGTTTAAATTTTCTTTATTCCTGTAATTTTGCAGAATGTACTTGCATACAAATCTCTTTTAATTACTTTGTCCTAACACACAATAAGCCCCAACATTCAGAAGATTCCTATCTTTTTTTCAGCTCAGGAAATTATTATTCAGTAGTGTATGTTTTCTCTATTTCTGATTGTTCTGGTTTCATCTTCAGTAGCGTATATGATTCCTTTGATGGATATTTATTTTTTGTCCTCTTTAATCTATAATCTTTTCTCTCATAATTTCCATCTTTAGATACTTCCGTATTCTAGGAAGACTGCTAAATCCTGTCATTTGATACTCTGTACTGTCTCTTACACTCCTACTAGGTGTGAAGAACATTTTAGTTCTGTCATTACATTTATGTTTCCTTGTATTTCTTGCCTTTAAAAAATGACTAATTTCCATTTTCATTTATCTTGCAAATATTATTATTATTATTATTTTTTAAGATTTTATTTATTTATTTGACAGAGATAGAGACAGCCAGCGAGAGAGGGAACACAAGCAGGGGGAGTGGGAGAGGAAGAAGCAGGCTCACAGCGGAAGAGCCTGATGTGGGGCTCGATCCCATAACGCCAGTATCATGCCCTGAGCCGAAGGCAGACGCTTAACTGCTGTGCCACCCAGGCGCCCCTTGCAAATATTATTATTGTTTAAAGTTTTAGTTTATTTTCTACCTCTATTGCTTTTGGCTTCTCTTTTATAGAGTTTGGCTTGTTATAGTACAATGGAATGCCAATACTATTCTAAAATTTTCTTCTGGGTCTATTAGAATATTTTTGACTTAAACTCTTTTACTAGATTTTCAGAATTGCAGACTATATTAATTTCCCAGGGCTGCTCTAACAATTTACTCTACACACTTAAAACAACACAAGTGCATTCTGTTACAGATCTAGAGGCCAGAAACCTGAAATCAGTTTCACTGGACTAAGTGGAGATGTTCCCCAGGACTGATTTTTTTTTTTTTTTTTTGAGACTCTAGGGAAGAATGTTTCTGTGCCTTTTCTGCTCCTAAAGGCTATTTGCATTCCTTAGCTCATGACCTGTTCCCCAAATCACTTTAGTCTCTTGCTTCTGTAGTCCTATTTCCTTCTCCTCTTCTGTAGGCTAGTGAGGACCCTTGTGAGTACACATAAGGCCCATCAGGATATCCCAGATAATCTTTCCCTCTCAGGATTCTTTCTTTTTTCTTTTTCTTTTTTTTTTTAGAGAGAGAGAGAGTGAGAGTGTGCATGCAATGGGGGAGGGGGTCGGGAGAGCCAGAGGGAGAAGAGAGAGAATCCTAAGCAGGCTCCACACCCAATGTGGAGCACAATGCAGGGCTCAATTTCATGATCCTGAGATCATGACCTGAGCTGAAATCAGGAGTCTGCTGCTTAACTAACTGAGCCACCCAGGCATCTCTCAGGTTTCTTAATCATATCTGCAAAATCCCTCTTGCCATGTAAACTAACATTTATAGGTTTCAGGGATTGGGATGTGAATATCTTTGGGGCCTTTGTTCAGTCTTCCACTGGGACCTTTCCCCTTGTGTCACTGTCACTTGGACTTCAAATTCAGAATGACCTGGGTTTACACAACTGCTTACTAGCTGTCTGAACTTGGGCAAGTGACTTAATTTGCTTTCTCCTCTGTTAAACTAGGGTTATTATGCAGATTAGGTCAGGTAATGCATGTAAAGTGTTTAGCAATCTTGGTCCTCAATAAATGTTAGCTAGCATTGCCATGATCAGTGTGGGCCACAGTATGTTTAGTCTGCCCTAAATGAAGAGAAATAGCTCTGTGCACAGTGAGTGATTACAAACAGAGAGAACATATGGATTTTTATCTACTCTACTCCATGTTCACTTGAATGTGTCAGTTACCTTTCCTAGTTCTATAGTTGATAAGCAGGTATCAATGCCCACTTCTCTGCCTTATTCTCAGAAACCTGGAGATGTCCATGTGGAACAGTCTAGCTCTACCGAGGTGGGGCCTTTCCTATTCCACACCTTCATTCTTTATTATTTTTAGCTGTTCAGTGCATGAAAATTACAATCCCCATTATACTTTTCTATCAAGTCCTGTCAGTCCCACTGTCTGCACAGAGCTCTTCCTTTACAATAGTACTGTAGTCCTGGTGCTACAGTCAGGATTGTTCCCTCTCCTAGTTGTTTCCTGAGAGTTGGGGTGTCCAAGTGGATCCTGGTAGTTGAGGGAATGGAAAAGGAGCGTTCTCCAAAAGCAACACCCACATTATAAAGAAATAGGTTTTGTTCTTTTTTCTTTATCTTTTTCTTGGGAGATATTAAGTCTTTTTCTAACATCTTTCAGATGGGTTAGGAATGTTATTATTATGTAAGGGACACTAATTGCTTTCCTCAATTCACTTCTGTCATCTTAATTAAAGAAAAATTTTTTTTCTCATCTGCAAATTGGTAAATAGTTAGACTTATATTTTTGTGAACTTGAGATTTTCATCTTTTCCTTTATTGTTACAGTATTTTAGTGGGACTGCCTCACAGCCAAAAGTCACAAAGACATATTGAACCAGAAATGATTCTTTTTGAACATTCTTAAAATCCACTTTTAGCATGAAAGTATTTGCCAAACTTGTCCAAATACTTGGCAATTCAGAAACATACGCAGTAGTGATGCCACTTTTCTGTATTATATCCTAATAAGAATATCCTTCATATGTTTTTCTAACTCACCTTAAGTTTATCCTGCTCCTTCGTATTTGCTCTGTATCTATAAATGACTGATCCCATCAGAAGCCAAAAAAGGATTATAGGTATGTCTTATTTGCTGTCTTTCACCACATGCTTAAATAAAAGTGTTAATTAGAATCTAGTACAAAAAAAGTTTAGCCATATTTCTTAGATGTTTTATAATATAAGATTTGGGAGCCATGAATATTAACTGGTATTCAGTAGATATACATAAGTTCGTCTGTTGAATCTTTATTTTTATTGAATCCTTTGGAAACAGCTCCTTTAAGCAAATGAAAGAAGGTAAATAGTTTAAGCAATTTGAGAATACATATTGTTCATTGACTATAAATTAACAATATGAATGATTTACATGGACATTTCAGTCATTGATTCTAAAATTTGAACTAATATAGCAGATGGAATTCAGCTGCCCAAGCAAGCTTCTGGGGTTTGATTATTCAAGTGATTAAGATGCTATTTGTCAACTCTAGTTTACCACCCCTTTTAATTATATAGATAATCAAACTAAGAACTGCTAATTCTGTCTCCTAACTATTAATTGTTTGTAATTACCCACAGATTAAAACTGCATGTGCAATTAACTCAAAGAATTAATTGATACAAGGGAATTGATAAAAGGGAAACAGAACAAGCTTGGCATAAAATAGGCTCTAGGGACACAGGATCACTTGAACCCACTCGTGTCTTGGGCTCTGTCATATCCTCTTAAAGATACTTCACACTTCCATGTGGACATCAGCTCTGTTGGAGGCAGCTGCATACACTATTTCTTATGAACTATTTCTATTATTACATTATGTATTATTATCATACACTATGTCCTCTTCCTTCTTTCATGGTTGACTGGAACAGTGTATTTGAAAAGTTTCAACTTCTACTGCCTTTGGGTCCTTTGCTGATATTCCGGTGACTTGGACAAATCTATCCATTTGCCACTTGTAGGAAATGTTTGTTACTACAAAGATTACAGAGTGGTGAATGTTTTAGCTAGCTAGGGATTTTCTCTTCCTTCCTCGTCCGTCCGTCCTTCCTTCCTTCCTTCCTTCCTTTTTTCCTTCCTTCTTTCCTTCATTCTTTCTCTCTCTCTTTCTTTCTTTTCCTTCCTTCCTTCCTTCCTTCCTTCCTTCCTTCCTTCCTTCCTTCCTTCCTTCCTTCTCTTGTCAATATCACCATAGTATAGGATCTTATCAGTTTTCTGTGAGTCATTTGAGTAATTTTAGTTTCTAAAATAACTATGCTTATTAGATTTTAGAACTCTCATCTGTGCAAAAAATTTACATAAAACTTAACTATATAAATTTACATAAAACCGGGAAATAAAATAGAAAACCACCCCCACCTGAAATGTATTTAAAAACAATTACCATTATAAACATCAAGATGATACTAGAAAGTGAGGGAAGATAATCTGGTGGAAAATATTTGGTGCTGAAAAAAATAGAATTTAAAAAACCCGTTTCGAAGGTTTTTTTCCCCATTCTTTCAGATATGATATCAGTTGCATTGTATGGGCCTTTCACTCTTAACAGTTTTGCCGAATGGCCTTTCAGTCAATGCCAAAGAAGTCCAGGAGCATATATTGAATTTATGCTTGGAGGACAGCGTATATTCAGTTTTATGGGAAATACAAAGCAAGTAAAAGACTTTTAAGTTTAGAAAGGAAAATAAGATATGCAGGAGACAACAAAATAACTTGAACTAAATATATAATATTATTCAAAGAGAGTCTAAATAAGTATTGAGGAAATGCAAAGGCAGGAAGACATCAGAATGGGGAGTTATTTAACAAAATTTTTAGGTTCCAAGTCAGCTTCTATTCAGTTAATGACTCCTTGTTAATCTGATGGAAACTTTTTGGTTTTTTTCCCAATTTTGATATTACATTTTCCCCCAGGTTTGTTTAATATCAGAATATTTTCTTCTATCTTGCTGGCTGTTAAACTGGGATTACCGAAAAGATTTCTTATTTTTCCACCTGTCAGTATACAGTCTACTCTTGCTCACCCCCAGCCCAGCAGTCAGAATCTCTGTTCCTCTGCGGCAGTATCTGTGAAGATTGCTGGCTCCGCGAGGGTTTGTGAACATTTAGTCTGATGTATGACTTTGGTCTTAAAACTATCAGTTTATAACTTTTGACTGACTTTGTGGAATAAACTGGTATTTGCTGCATGTCACCTTCTGTGCCTGGCTTCTGAGGAGGAGTCATTAGCATACATCAGCCTGTGAATGATTACCTTGAGGATTTTAGTGGAGGGTTTACTGCTTCTTGAAGTGGAAAAGTTATAGCTATATTTTCTAGTGTGATACGTATATACTGGAGAAAATAACGCATGGCCTTCTCAACTGCAGGAGTCTGTTCTGTGGGTAAACAAGATAAAATATTTGAAATGCTCTGGACTGTCTTGGAAAAATAATTTGTATAGCATTTAGTTTCATTTTGGGTTGGGCTGTTCAGTGATCAGGAAACTCCCTTACTTATGAGCTCTCACCTCCGGAGGCTAATTCTTGTTCACCAGTGTTTACATAGCTACCTTAATTGCATTGCTGAACAACCAGAAGCACAGGGCAATTCCAGCCAAGATATGGTCTTTGTCCCGCAAGAGTTTATAAATTTAAAAAGGAGATTGGAAAGAGATGCCCAATTATCTAAAATGTGAGATGCCCAATTATCTAAAATGTGAAAACACTTATTCTAGAAGTTCATTAAGGGAAGTAGGTGGGCCAGAGATAATGCTAGTGGGTTGAAGAATGCTTCAAATTACTCAAGAAAGCGTCATAAGAAATGTGAGGGCTTATACATCTCAAATAACTGTATGCTATCCTTTTATATCCCCCTGGGTTTATAAAAGTCCCCCGTTAAAGTATAATATGTATGGCCTTTCCTTTGCTAGCCTCTTTCCAGATACTAATATGTTCCAATTCTTTATAATCTTTCCATTATTGGCATTTGCTTCCACTAAAGAATTGTATTTATTCATATTGAGTTGTGATTGAAATATATGATTTATTATGTTGCTTCTTCTAGAGGCTTTGCCTTTTTGATAGAGGACAAAGATTCTTTTTGACTGAAATGGGAGAAAGTATATACATATAAAATTAGAATGGGGTAGAATGTGTGCATGTTATTGATTGGGATGTCTCTGAGATAACATTACATTTTTAATTCTTTTATGTTCCTCCTCTGCCTCCCTATAGGATGCTTAACTTATGATCCTGTAAATAAATTGAAGCAATGAAATGAGAGAATTTATTACTTCTGAGTTTTCTCTAAATTTATATGAAATTAGCCAGTCCACAGATGACTCTATTAAATCGAAAGTTTCAGGAAAGAATATATGTATATAAATAAGTATTAGAAAATTGGAAATGTGAAAATAGTTTGATTCATTTTGGATGGCAGGATTGAACTGAGTTTTCCTTTCTTTTAAATGATTAATGTTTTTGAGAAATAAATAAATCTTAAATCTCCCCATCTTTAAAAAAAAACTTCTCTGAGGAAATCTCATGTAACAACTGCCACGAGACAGAAGAAATATGTGGGTATATGTTGGCTGACCTTTTGCTCTTTCAACCTGTTTGCTTAAGTGCTTTTAATAATTTCACTTACTTTGCAATTTCAAAACGTGTGCCTTCCTCATAATTCTGAGTTTTCTTTTAAAATACTGATGTAACAGGGAGAAGAGTTTTCCTCTGATATTTGTTAAGTGCTACTCACAAACATGATTTTGCTTTAAGCCTCGTTTAAAAAAAGAAGTCAGTGTTCTTGAAGAGAAGAGAGTCAAAAGAATGAACCTATTAGTTTTCTGATGGGCACACTGTTCGCAATAAAAACAGGAGAGCTTCGCTGTATGAGGGAGCCAATTAACTGAGGCCTCTCTGTGCAGTGTGATGGTTTCTCCATCTCTCTGATTAGATGACAAGATGCGATTTTAATACAGAATAATGGGGCCATAAAGATGATTCACTTTCCTCTTTGTAACACTAAGCAGTATGACCAGTGTGTACTTTTCTTGGATAAATATTGTTTTAACCTACATTGATATTTCTAACAGACAAAACATTCTCTGATTGGAGAGGAATTGTGCCAACAAAGTCTTCCCGTTTGACTCCTCACCCCAGCTGGCCTAGTTTGTATGGGTCATCATCAGTGTTTCGGGAGTACTGTCCTGTGAGTATTTGTGAAATTAGACATAGAGTTGAATTACCATTTTTTTTTTTCTGGCAGTTTCCTGGGTTAATCTTGATATGTGAGATTTTCCTATGGACTATTTCAGTCCTAAAATGATTCTCCATTGAAAGTCATCTTTTTTCCAAAGTGGTGCTTTTCGTTCGGTTATCATGTCTTGGGTAAATCTTGCATCATGCGGACCACTGTAACTCATAAATATGTGTATTAATTTTTATTTGACGAGTACTAATAGCCAAAGTGATCATCACAATGGTTTGCTTGAAATGTGATAGTAACTATTTTTGTAAGGGTACCTAGACTGTCAAGTAAATAGAATGGAGGCCAATGGAGCATGAAGACATCTGTTAGGAGTGTGTGACAGTTAGAGGACTAAAAAAATCCAAGGACGATTTCACGACCACACATTGATGGTTTTATCTAAACTGAAACATGGGACTCTGGGACTTGAAAATGGAATCAGGTTTCAGTATTCATCAGAGCAAGCGTAAATAGTAGAGGAAATTCATGTGAATATATATATATATATATATATATATATATATATATATATATATATATATATATATATATATGGGTTTCTTACATCTTCTATGTGTCTGTTCCGGGTTTGAATGTACCTCTCATCCTTTCTCTGACTTTTTCTCTCTTTTCAAATCACTAATTATTTTTCTTCTTGACTTGTCATTTGTATTAGTCAGCTTGTTCATCCATAACAAAATGCCACAGACCATGTGGCTTAAACAACAGAAATGTATTTCTCAAAGCCCTGAAGGTTGGAAGTCCAAGATCAAGGTGCCAGCAGGGCTGATTTCTCCTAGAGCTTCTCTCTTGTTGGCTTGCAGACAGCTGCCTCCTTGCTGTGTCCTCACATGGTCTTTCCTGTATGTATCCCTGTTGTCTGTCTCTTCTTATGAGAACACTCTCGTGTTGGACGAGGGTCCTACCCTTTTGACCTCCTTTAACCCAATGACTACTTTAAAGACCCTATCTCCAAATACAGTAACATTGGGGGTTAGGGCTTCAACGTATGCATTTTGAGGTGACGTAATTCAGTCTATAATACCATTAGTCAACTGAAATATATTGAAAAATTACTTTTCCTATCTACTGAATTGTTCTTTATCTACAATTTGAAAAAAAAGGTCGAGTTTTTATATTTTTCCTATAAGCCAAAACTTTTGAATCATGTCAGATTTAACTGATGTTGCTAAATTTGTGAGTGAATTTACTAAAGCTAAACCCTGTTTTAGAGAAAGACATTATATGAATATCATTAAGGAAAATAATATGTCTTTAACAAAAGCAATACCCATGGAAGGCTGTTTTTATTATTTCCCAGTAAAGGTAAAAAAATGAACTGCTGCTTCTAAGCCTTCCTGCTCTACCCTGTTTTACACTAACACTGTAAAGACCGTTCTTAGCTGTGTGACAGACTACATTTAAATGTGTTTCTTTGGGGAACATATCTAGCAAGAGTAGACTTGATTGTGGAGAGCTCCAACGCAAAACCCGGAGTATTTATTCATTGCTGAGCTGGAAATTAGGAACACATAAGACTATTAACTATGGCTTTGACATAAAGGATAATGCTTTGGGTATGTGCACTTGTCTAAACAGTTTGGGGTGGACTGGAGTGGAGACTGGGTGAGCATGAATAGGCCTTTTGCATCAGTCCAATTAGAGGCTTGTATCTTATCCTTGCAAACCAACTGTATGGCGGGGGGTGGGGGGTGGGGGAGGTGTGAATGGATAAGAGGGAGGAAGATTCAAACCTTCAGATTTTTTCCCAGCAGCTTACTGCATTATCAGTTTCCACTACTGAAAGTCTAAATAGCTGGCTTTGTTTTTGGATGGAATTGCTCTTTTGTTTATCCTTTAAAATAATCACCATCCTAGGAGGGATCAAACATCAAGTTCTAAGTAATCTTTTTTCCCCAAATTTTTTATTGTGGTAAAATGCACCTACATAAAATTTACCATTTTAACCATTTTTAAGTTTTTCATTTGGTGGCATTGAGTACACCTCCACTGCTCTGTGACCATCATTAACCGTTCATCTCCAGAACTTTTTCATCTTTCCAACCTGAAACTGTCTACCCGTCGAACACTAATTCCCTGTTCTTCCCTCCCCTCATCTCCTGGGAACAACATTCTACTTTCTGTCTCTCATGATTTTGATTCGTCCTTTTCTGACTGGCTTCTCTCACTTAGCATAATGTCTTCAAGGTTCATTCATGTGGTAGCATGTGTGATAGTTTCCTTACTTTTAAAAAAGACTGAGTAATATTCTATTGTATTTATATATAGGTTCCCCCACTATCTAAAAATAGAGCATTCCTATGAAACTTTTTTTGTAAGCTGAAATTACATAAGGTGAGAAATAATTACCATTGACTTATATGGAAAAATTTTTGAGTGTTTCCAGATCCAAAAAATAACTTCTGGGCTTTTCTGATACCTTAGGACACATCTTTTATTATATATGTGTGTGTGTGTGTGTGTGTGTGTGTGTGTGTGTGTGTGTGTGTATTTAATTATTCAGCTGAGAGAGAGAGACAGAGCACAAGCAGTGGGAGAGCAGAGGCACAGGCAGACTCCCCACTGAGCAGGGAGCCTGATGTGGGGCTTGATCCCAGGACCTAGAGATCATGACCTGAGCTGAAGGCAGACACTTAACCAACTGAGCCACCTAGGCACCCCTCTTAGAACGCAGCTTGCTAATGGATGAATAACATACTTCAAGATAAAGCACAGGTGCTCACAAGACAGAGTTCAAAGCAATGGGGGCCTGACGCTGAGATGCTTTCTGAGTATAGTTTCCAGGGGAGCTTGGCAAGGCCACTCTCACTGCTTGGGGGGCTCTGCCTTTATAATGGCTTGCTGCAAAATAAATGCTGAATGCTAGTTTCACTTTTCACCTTTTTTTTGTAAAAGCAAAAATCCTCTTTGGATTACTTTGGGTTAGCAAAAATAGGTACTAATGTAGATCTTTCCTACAAGTGAAGTGGCAGAATGCAAAGTTTCAAAAAGCAGAAAATACTTGTACTATATTTTGTTTATCCATTCATTTGTCGATGGACACGTGAATTGCTTCTACTTTTTTGGAAATTTTGAATAATGCTTCTATTAATATGGGTTTACAGGTATTGTTCAAATCCCTCCTTTCACTTTGGTATATATCCAGAAGTGGAATTGCTGTACTATATTGTATTCCTGTGTTTAATATTTTAAGGAATCATCCATATTGTTTTCCACAATGGCTGCACCATTTTACATTCCCAGTAGCAATGCACAAATATTCCAGTGTCTCCACATCCTCATCGGCACTTACATTATCCACGTTGATAGCAGCCATACTAAAGGATGTGAAGTGGTACGTAATCTTGATCTGAAGTTTGTTCAATCAATCCAAAAAGTAACTAGGAAATTGAGAGTGTAGAAGCCTGCATTGGTAAAAGAGGAGTGGAGAGATGGCATAGAAAACCCTGTCTTTGATTTTGTAGGAGGAGAGAAAAAATTTGCACATTCTGCTTTCAAAACACTCTCTACAGCATAGCTACTCTTCTCAAAATTTTAATTCACTTAAATAAGAAAGTCACTGTGGATATACTCTCTTTAGGCTAAAAAAACACCATCCCTTTTAAGCCTGACAGTTTTGTTGTCTTTTTAAAGTATTTTGAATCCTTACATGTTTTTAGTTCTAATTAAATAATAATTTAATAATGTTATATGTCTTTAGTTTTAATGTTTCATTTCTGCAACTGCAGTCTTATTGTATTAGAATTATGTTATTAGGTTCCTAGGTACTTTATTTATTTTTTTTTTTTTTTAAAGATTTTATTTATTTATTTAACAGAGATAGAGACAGCCAGCGAGAGAGGAAACACAAGCAGGGGGAGTGGGAGAGGAAGAAGCAGGCTCATAGCAGAGGAGCCTGATGTGGGGCTCGAACCCAGAACGCTGGGATCACGCCCTGAGCCGAAGGCAGACGCTTAACCGCTGTGCCACCCAGGCGCCCCCCTAGGTACTTTAAGCAATGGCCTATGGCTCCCTAAAACATCTTTAAATAAAGTTAAAGAAACTGCATCCTGAAGAAAAGGTTACTAATGCTACTTTTTATGATCTCTGAAGTACTGAGATACTTACAGCCTAAATTGTCTTGAAAGATAATATTTATTCAAGATGAGTGAATACCTGAAAATGTAATCCCCTGTGTAACATAAAAATGTAGCAATAATGTAGAAAAGGCCACCATTTCCAACTTTCTTGCCACAGTTTCATTTTATAATTTTTCTTTAAAAGGTTTGCTAACTTGGGGCACTTGGGTGGCTCAGTCCATTAAATGTCTGACTCTTGATTTCAGCTCAGGTCAAATGTCTGACTCTCGACTTCAGCTCAGATCATAATCTCATGGGTCCTCGGATCAGTCTTGGTTGGCTTCTGGTTTGGTGGGGAATCTGCTTGAGATTTTCTTCCTCTGCCCACCCCCCCCCCCCGGCTCGCACACACGCACACACAAGCTCCCTCTTTCTTTCTCTCAAATAAATAAAATCTTTAAAAAGGGGGAAAAAAAGGTTTGCTACTTTATAATAATGTATGAAGCGATCTTGAAACCTACAACCTGGAGGACGGTAGTTGTGGAAAACAACCTTGGTATTTATCAAAATTCTGAGAAGGAAAAATTAATGTATTTATCGATAGTGCTTTTAAAAATAGCAAGGATAAAAACAAATATTGACAGAAATTTGTATAAGCGAAACAACTTTTCTTCATTATTTGTTAGTGGGGCAACCCTCTCCTCACGGAGCGGTTATTAACTATGTTGCAGTGCTCTCCCTGAGGGGACATGTGCCATTTGGTGATACCCTAGAATGAGGATGAAGTGACAAGTGAGGGAATGCCAAGAGTGTGCACATGCGTCCATGTTGTGATGGTGATAGGATTCAGGGTAGCAGGATAGAGGGGAAAGAGTAGTTGTGATTGTCTGAGGTGGGAGAGCAGGGTGCATGTCAGGAATTGAAAGAAGTTCACTGTGGCAAAACTGCAGTGTTTAAAGGGGCAAGTGGTAAGAAATGAAACTGAAGAGATAAGCAAGTCCATACATCAAGTGCCTTGTCGGAAAACTGTCAGTCACTTTATCTTCCTAACCCTGGTTGCAAAGTATTTGCCTCACCTTGACACTTGGAAGTAAGGGATTACAAGCAAATAGAATTCAGTTTAATAATTGGTTGCATTATAAACTATTTTGTGTTTTAGAGAACAAACTTAGTCAGTCCTCTGGGCATTTGGCTTCATTCCCCTCCGTGCCGCCCACCCCCCGCCTTCTCTAGGGGAGCACATCCTACATAAGAGAGAAGAAAACAACTCACTGGTCATATTTTTTTTTAACATATAGTTTCATCTCATAAACAAAACTCATTAGTTTTATAGAAACATGGTTTTTAGAAATGAAAAAAAAGTTCAAATATAACATCATTCTTCACAGAAGCATAATTTTATTTTTTATTAAGGTTTTTAATTTTAATTTCAATATAGTTAACATACAGTATTATATTAGTTTCAGGTATACAATATAGTGATTCAACAATTCTCCACATCATTACTCAGTGCTCATTATAAGTGTATTCAATCCCCATCACCTACTTCACCCATACTCCCCAGCTCCTCTCTGATATGCTTTATTTTAAATGAGTACCCTTAGTTAAAGTTATTATTCCTTTCCGACAAGAACATATTTTACTTGAATCATAGTTCAGGATATATGGTTCTAAAAGATATATGTATATATAAAAAATATAAATTCCATCCAAGAAAAATAGAATACACATTTTCTTCAAGTATGTAAAGAAGAATCCCGTAGTTAAATCACATAAAAAGAGACATAACAAATATTATGTTTAAGAAGACTGAAATCATACCAAGTATATTTTCCAACCACAATGGTACAAAACTAAAGATCAACAATAAAACAAAGCTAGAAAATCTACAATGTAAATATTAAATATTTATTATGTAAATATTAAATAACACACTACTGCACAACTAATGGGCCAAATAAGAAATCAAACGGCAAATCAAAATATGTCTCCAAACAAAAGAAAAAGAAAACACAATATTCCAAAACCTATGGGATGCAGCAAAGTAGATGTTAGAGTGAAATTTATGCTATAAATGCTTGTATTAAGAAGAAAAGTTCAAATAAACAACATTACACCACAAAGAACTAGGAAAAGAAGAAACTTAGCTGAAATTTAGTAGAGGAAGGAAGTAACAAAGAAAAATCAGAAATAAATGAGACCAGAATAAACAGTAACATAACACTGAAAATAATGACCAGTTTTTCCAAATAAACAGAAGTGCAGTGCTTTAACTACATTAACTAAGAAAAAAAAAAGAGTGAAGACTCAAAAACCAAAATGAAAAATGGAAGAGAAAACAATACAACAGATAACCACAGAAATACATAGTGTGATAACAGATTACTATAAACAATTATATACTAACAAATGAGAAGTCTTAGGAAAAAAAAATTCCAGATAATTCCTAAAAACACACAAGTTCCCATGATGGGATCTTGAATCTTGAATCCAAGAAATAGGAAATCTTCTTAGACCAATAACAAGAATGAAAGTTGAATTAGTAATAAAAAATCTCCCAGCACAGAAAAGCCCAAGACTACGTGGTTTCATTGGTGTAGTGTAGCAAATTTTTAAAAAAATAATGATAATCTTTATCAAAACTTACAAATACTGGAATAGAGGGAACACATTCAAAATCATTCTATGAGACCAGTACTACCCTGATACCAAAGCAGAATAAAAACAATACAAGAACAAAAAAGTCTAGTTTGTCCAGTGTATTTCTGCTCTGTCTTTTGACATCCATTTGTGTCAATCTGCAGGTGTCTTTAGGTCTAAAATGAGTCTCTTGTAGGCAGCATATAGATGGCTCTTGTTTTCTTATACATTCTGACACCCCATGTCTTTGGAGCATTTCACCTGTTTACATTCAGAGTAATTTTTTATAGATATGTATTTATTGCCATTTTATTACTTGCCATTGTTTCTGGAGATTTTATCTGATCCTTTCTTGTCTTTGTCTCTTTTATTCTCTCCTTTGCACTCAAAGAGTCCCCTTTAATATTTCTTACAGGGTTAGTTTAGTGGTCATGAACTCCTTTAGTTTTTGTTTATCTGGGAAACTCTTTATCTTTCCTTTTATTCTGAGTGAATAGAAGACTTCCTAGAGAGGCCTTACTATTGAATAGAGTATTCCTGGCTAACGGTTTTCCCCAGCAAACACTTAGAATATGTCATTCCACTCCCTTCTAGCTTGCCTAGCTTCTGTTGAAAAATCTCCTGCTAGCCTTGTGGGTTTTCCTTGTAAGTTAAAGACTTCTTTTGTCTTGCTGCTTTTAAGACTTTTTTTTTTTCTTTATCACTATATTTTGCAAATTTAATTACAATATGTCTTGGTGTTGGCCTGCTTTTGTTGATTTTGATGGAAGTTATCTGTGCCTCCTGGAGCTGGATGTCTGTTCCCTTTCCCAGATTAGGGAGGTTCTCTGCTATTATTTCTTAAAATAAAATTTTTTGCCCCCTTTTCTCTCAGTTCTTCTGCTGGGACTCCTACAATAAGAATGTTATTGTTTGATATGTCACTGAGTTCCCTAAATCTGTTCTCATATTGCATAATTCTCTCTCTTTTGTGCAGCTTCATTACTTTCCATTATTTTGTCTTCTGGGTCACTAATTCATTTCTCTGTTTCTTCCAGCCAGTTCATTGCATCAAGCCTGTTTCTAATCTCATTAATTGTATTCCTCATCTCTGATTGGTTCTTTTTTAACTCTTTTATTTCTTTGGTAAGGGTTTCGCTGATGTCTTCTTTTCTCAAGCCCAGTGAGTATCCTTATGATTGTTCTTGAAATTCTTCATTAGGCATGTTACTTATATCTGTTTCACTTAGATCTCTGGCTGTGGCCCTAATCTTGTTCTTTCATTTGAGATAAATTCCTCTGTCTTGGCATTTTGTTTAAGTCTCTGCCTTTTTTGTGTTCAAAAAGCCAGTTATGTCTTCTGCCCCTAAAACTACTGGCCTTATGAAGAAAAGGTCATATAGTGTCTAGGGACTGGTGCTTCAGAGAGTGTTTCCAGTGTGTGCTTGTGCACTTTGCTGTTGGTTTTTGGCTGCTGTATCCTTCAGGCCAGTTGTCTGCAGAGGCTCTCCCTGCCTGCTGTGGGCAGTGTTTGGTCCCTGACCTGAATGTGGCAAGTTTTAACTAGGTGTGCTCTGGTCTGCTTGTGAAGTGAGACCTGACACCAATCCACCAGAACTGAAGCCCCGCAGCAGAACTCTGTGGTCAGGAGATGTGGTGTGGGCAGGGGCCTGCACTGGTCTGTGGAGGAAGGGCCCACCTTGCTGGGACTGAGGCAAGCTTGACTGAGAAGGGCAGTCCTGCCTGAGTGCTGGGGGGTGGCTCTTGGTGTAAGCAAGTTAGGCAGCTAGTGTCTGTGCTGAGCTGCTTCCCTTAGGTGGCTCTGTGTTTATGCTGAGGAGCAGGGGAGGGAAATGGCACCTATCAGCTCTTTTGTTCCCAGAGAGGCATCTCCTTGAAAGCTGCCACTCAAGGAAGTGCTCTTAGAATAGTGAATAACTCTCCCCTGTGTACTGTAGATGTTTTTCAGATTGATGTTTCTGTGCTATCTGCTGCCAGGTTGTTTGGCTGCCTTCTCTCCAGGAGCAGCACAGTGGCCTCCTGGCTCTATCCCAGGCAAATCTGCTGACCTTTAAAACTCTAGGCTTTAAGCCCCACTGGTTGCAAGAACTCATAAAATTCAGGCCCTCTCATGTTCCAAGCCAGTAGCTTTGGGGAAACATTCTCCTTGTGTGTTCCCCTGTGTGCTTCTCTCTCTGTCACCCTTCTTCATGACCATGGCTCCCTCCCCTTTGCAGTAGCCACGATCTGTTTCTCCCTTAAACCACATCTCTGCACTTCCTACGTTCTTCAGTGTGGCCTCTTCTTTCCCTTTAGTTGTGTAGTTTGTTCTGTCAGGTCTTCAGGCTGATTTCTGGGGTATTTAGGGTGATTTGATAGTTATCGAGTTATGTTCATGGGATGAGATGAGCCTACTCTGCTGTCAAATTTTTAAGGTGACGCTGCTTTTAATCCACATAAGCTTAATTATGACCGCAGAATGAACTGACTTTATTTTAACATGAACTTTCTAAATACTTTTCTCTGGAGAATTTTCTTGAGCCATTTTGGTAAAGCATCTAGGGAGATATTCTTCTTTTAACTTGGAAATTTAGGTATCTTTTTGTAATTTTTTTAAAAAGATTTTATTTATTTACTTGACACAGAGAGAGAGAGAGGGAGAGAAAGAGAGAGCACAAGCAGGGGGAAGAGCAGGCAGAGGGAGAGGGAGAAACAGGCTTCCCTCCACTGAGCAGGGAGCCTGATGTGGGGCTTGATCCCAGGGCCCTGGGATCATGACCTGAGCCTAAGGCAGACGCTTAACCAGCTGAGGTACCCAGGTGACCCTTTTTTTGTAATTCTTTACCAAATTGTACTGTCAGAAGATTGTGGACATTCTCTTGAAGGATTTTATTACATAATAAAAAATAGTTAAGTTTTAATATGTAAAACATGTTTACTCATTTCTTTTTCCCCCATCTCATTTTCTTCTCTCTGAGCTTCTCTTTCCCTTCTGTAAAACACTGGGGAGGTGTTTTAATTATTTTCATACTTCTGGTTTTCTCCCTGGTGGGTTGCATTTGATTAAAAAAAGGTCATCTGATTTGATTTTCTGGTATTTGTAAGCATTAGCACAGATCATCACAACTACTAAATTTAAAATTTGTATTTGTTCACATAGTTTCTTAATTCTTTTTTGTCATTTTGGGTAGAAATAAAGTTACTTTTTGAAAATCCTGCAGTAAGCTTAGGTTTAATATAGGCACTGAGTTAACAGCTAAATCACTATGATTTTTTAACATTTTGAATAGCGTTCCAGTAGTTTACTCTTATCTGTTTACTTTTTTATTTGCTTTGGTCTAACTTCAAGGAGTAGTGATGCCTAGTGTACGTTATCATCAACCTTCATGCTTTCATTTTGAAATGTGTATTTCTTTTCCTATGAAATTTTAAAGTTTTTAATCTTTTTAAAATAAAAGCTTTATTGTGATATAGCTCATAGAATTCAGTATTTCCTTGTATACAATTCAGTGGTTTTTAGTTTATTCACAAAGTTGTGCAACCATCACCACTACCTATTTCAGAACATTTTCATCAGCCCCCCAAAAAAGACCCATACACTTTGGCAGTCTCCCCATTCCTTCCTCATCTTGGCCCCTGGCAATCATTAATTTCTAAAGTTTTTAATCTTTATGATGGAATGAAGTGGGTATTTACTTTGATTATAGCCATCATTTTATTTTATTGAATCTTTCCTTCTAGATAAAAATTCCTACTGTTGTCCTAGTTACTATACTTATTGGGAAAAATAAAAGAGGTGCTCCAGGCAAAATTCCTTTAACAATGAATAGGTCAAGAGGAATAGTCACAATAAATTGGTCAAGACTTTTATTTAACTATTTGCACAAAGTTTTAAAAGAAAGCACTCTTGGTGAGTGCAAGATTTGGATTGCAATGTTACTTAGATTTCCAGCGTACTACCGCTTAAACCACATCACAGTCCAATCCAGACTAATTAATATTCAAAAGTGGAAGGTTGGATAAATAAATGGGATAATCTTAAATTTGTATTTTTGGATCAATTTAATTGTATAGAGAAAAATCTTAATCTATACTCCTCATTTATTATAAAGGACCATTGGATTTTTACTTTTGGAAACCATTTCACAATCTTTCTTTATTGTGGAAGCCAAAAGATTCAACCAAATTCTCAATAATATTGATCCTTTATTCTGAGATATCCCCATTTGGGAAAGATATTTGAGAGATAGACCCATGTATGTTGGTAAGAGTGCTCACAGTAGTTTTAATTCTACAGTTTCCAGTCAACATATGTATTCTTTTTTAAGCTGGAGTGTGATTGTTACCAAAACCTGGATGAAAGTGAAAGTTGAATGCAGAGAGCATTTGGGCAGATATTAGGTTATGGGAATGAACAGACTGTGCCTGCCCTGGGGAATCCCCTCTCACCCCCCCATCTGCTGGGAAGCTAGGTACGCTTGTTCTCTTGTAAAAGGAACATTAACTAAATTTCTTAAAAAGTAATGAAAGAGAACAAACTGTAAAAAGGCAGCC
This sequence comes from Ursus americanus, assembly GCF_024610735.1. NCBI lineage: Eukaryota > Metazoa > Chordata > Mammalia > Carnivora > Ursidae > Ursus > Ursus americanus. Next base: position 38,281,950 of record NC_142139.1, on the reverse strand, counting down.
AAAAAAGGCAAACATCTGTTACTGAACATGTCTCACTTGACTTCCTTTTAATGTTCTTAGGAATAAATTTATGAACTAGGGAAGGTTCAACACTAATTAGCTTGTTTTCATCAAACAAAATGCACTAGACATGGATGTTGAATATGAATGAAAACTTCAGTAGTAATAGTAAGTAGACGTAGAAAGTACGAGTAGACATACAAAGTGCTGGTATCCAGGCTTGGATATTGCCAATACAGCATTGAGTCAGATTTGCTGTAGTTTACTTTTTTAAACGATTAGGGGGAAAAAAGGTTTAAGTCAAGTGTATTCATTAAACAACAGGTGGATTAGGCACAATGTTTTCAAGCTTCAGCTAATGAGATGAAATGATTTGGAGTAACAAATACAGGGCTACTAAAAGGTAAAGTTTTGTAGCGCATGCAGAAACAGTAGTTAATAGTTGTACCTTGTAATAGTTGTACAGATCCATATCCTTTATTCAAAACTCTTGGGGCCAGATATACTTAGAAATTCAGAAAATTTCAAACTTTAGAAAGGTAAGAAGATACGCGGATTGGCAGTGAAAGCTGTAATGAAAACATATATTTTGCAGTAAAGCATATGAATATTCTCATTACGGGAGAGAGAGAGGCCACTATATAGGCCTTTTTAAGTTGGTTCAGGTCAGTTTTTGCCACCAAAGGTCAGGTGAATTAAGTTTTCCTTCATAGGAGTTAAGAAAAATTTGTTGGTTTTCAAAGCTTTTTGGATTTCTGAGTCTCAGATAAGGAATCATAGACCTGTAGCCACCGTAGTAGAAGATGAAGATAGATAGATAAGGAAGATAAAGAGATAAGGGCGGACATATACACACTTATATGAAAACACCCGCACATATTATTAAGGAAAATATAGTGATCGTATATGCATTGTTCTTGATTCTTGGTGTAAGATACCCTGGAATTAATTTTGGAATGCCCATGTTTGTATGATTCCTAATGGCAGCATTAGGCAGATGTGATTATATCTTGCTGATAGATGCAACCTCCTGTGAGAGTCCTTTGCTGACCCCCACCTAAAAGAGCATCACTGCCTTTATTGTCATCCTGTAAGGAACTCCGACCTGACAGTATATTGTGTGTCTCTTTATTGGTTTACTCCTGGCCTTCCTCTCTCAGATGTAGGCTCCACAAGGCTGAGGACTTCTAAGATCACTAATGCAGCCCCAGTGCCTGCAATAGTACCTGTCATAAGGCAGACGTTCAGAAAATATTTGCAGAAAAATGAATAACAGGTTGTTTGAAATTTTCTCTAAAAGGAAGACAAAAGAGACCCAAGTTCCCAAGGGAGTGAAAAACACAGCCATGATAATATTATTAGGGAGAGGGAAAAGGGAAAACATGACTTAAAGATGTTGCATCAATCTTACTGTAATTATTATTATATTTTCCGTGTTGACCAAAAGGAGTTGTATAATTGTTGATTCTTCATTCTGAAATGGATTTTCCCCCCATTCCTCTTTTCTGGAATCATTCTCATTTTGTCAGGCAGTTCTCTTGTTGGTTTCTCTTTTTCTTTTTTCTAACCTCCTCCCACACTCATTAGAAGACCCTCCATGTAACCTAGGTTACTAGGTAACATGGTATCCAGTTCTCTGCAGAGCTAGTTTAAATCAGAGTAGATTTTAGGATAGGTTGAGGAGTGGAGGGATATCGCTTAGGTCCTTCCCACTCCGTGACTCAATAGCACTGTTATCATCTAGGAACTTGTTACAAATGTAGAATTGCAGGACCCCACCCCAGATCTGTTGATTCAGGATCAGTAGTGATTTATAAGCATATTAAAGTTTTAGAAACACTGTTCCCCACGATATTCTGCCTTTTAAGAGAGCTTTGGTAAGTAGTGACAGTGTATACAGAGTAATTTTTTTTCTTGACAAATACTTGAAGTAGAGCTATGCTGTGTTGAATTTAGAGTCACATGGTGGGACGGGATGCATTGTCTTATGAAAGTTGAGGAGTGAGATTATAATCAATCAGAGCTATTAGAAACACATTCTCAAATAATGAAATAGAACGACACTGAATGTCAAAATTGGTCTGGGAAAATATGCCAGATATTTTGATAATTAGAGCTTTCACCCAAATGGATTAATCTGGGCAATTTCAATAAGCTGATATATCCGTCCAAGTGTATCCTGAGTCTCTAGGAATCAGATTTGTGATTTATAAGCACATAAAGTTTTAGAACTGTTTTATATAATTCCCTGTAAAAGTCCTTCAGATAAGGAGTGGTAATCAAGTTGTAGTTAAGGGGCTGGGACCTTTGACCTCAACGCATTTGACCGTCAGTTCTAAATCCCATTATGAGTAAGTCCTACTGACTCTCTACAAAATCATGGGATCTTTTCTAAAAGAAATAAAAGTGGAAAACAAAATTGCTGAGTGTCAGTCAATTAAAAACCTAACAAACTCCAGTGCTATCTTTGTTCACTGTGTTCTGTTTGCAGTGATTAAAAATCTGCTTGTGTCACCAGTTTCATCTTTTGAAGAGAGTAGTATATTGAGTCTGAATCCAAACCATTTCCTACTTGTGTAATCAAGGTGAAGATATTATATTCTCAACTTCCTTAGCAAAAGGGAATTAAAATATCTATTTTGCAGAGTCTTGGTGAAGATTGAAGAAAATGTACATAAAGCACTTAATAGGTTCTTATTATTAGCTATAAGAATTTATTAGTTCTGTGATACAGTTCCAGATCTACCAGAGTACATAAATCTCATGATGATGACCAGACTCGCATTTACAGTGGTTTCACATTCCAATAAATCCCAAACAGATACATAAATGAAAAGGACTGAATTCAAAAATTTAAAATACTGTTCAGTTTGTAACTGATTTGTTTAGTAATACTAACTACCTGGGAGGTTAGTTTAATCCTAAGTGGAACCATATTCAAAATCAAATAAGCACCTTGTATCTATTTCAGCATCACCTTCAACACCAGTACGAACACAAGCATATTAGAATGCCCCCAGATTGTAAAATGGAAACTCATTTCCTCAATCTGTCCTTTTAATTCTAGCTTACAAAAAAAATCAACCGCATGTATTTACAGATTCATACAGTTTAAGACTTCAGAATGAAACAACTCATACTTGGCGGCAGCTGCTCTGTTCTTCAGCATCCTTGAATTTTAGAGTTTCCAAGAGCACACACAAACCGCAGGAGATACTCAGAGCCATATCATGTCCTAGGAAATGGTACACCTGAAAAAACTAGGCATTCCCAAGGTCTTTTCATTCTTCTCTTTCTCAAGGGGAGAGATGCTTATCATAAGTTCAAGGAATTTTTCTACTGTATTGTTTTAAAAATTTCTCGTTTTATATGTCAGTTATATACAACAGCACATTGTACTTCTCTATCTGTATCTATGTATCTTAAAGAATAATACTAAAGCAAATACTTACCAAACTTCATAGAACTGTGTGTCTTTTCTTTGTCTTCATATCCTGAAGAAACCCAACTGTATGCTCATCATTCCCTCGCTTTTGTTTAGAACTTTAGACATATACACATATCTCTAATTAGCATTTTGTTTACTTTTGCTTGTTTTTAACCTTATGTATATGGAATCATGATGTCTGTCTCCCTTTTTCCTTGACACTGTGTTTTCGAGATCCATCAGTCTTCGTAAATGTCAGTGTGTGCCCCTGTGTTTCATTCATTTTCATTGATGTACAACATCCCATTGAATGATTACACTACAGTTTGATTATTCTTTCTGTTGCTGAGAGATATTTGCCCCCCTCCCTTTTTAGTTATTTCCTATTATGAACAATTCTGCAACGTTCTTTCCCATGTCTTCTGAAGTATAGGGGCAAGAGTTTCTCTAGGGCAAGAATTCTCAGCATCCATGTGAACCTGCATCCTGCTGCATGAAGAATGGGTTAAATAGATGCTGGGTTATTGATTCCTTTGGCCCTTGAGGCAGGCGGTCTGGGCTTCGGCAGTGGGAGCTCAATAACTGATTATTGGCTACGGGCATAATTGATCGCCTCTAGTTGAATGGCCGTGCTGGCCAGTGGGCATATGTTTAGTTCTCCCAGGCACTAGCAAATACTGTTGCTCTCCCAGCAGCAGCTAATGGGAGTTCCCATTGCTTCATATACTTGGCAACACTTAATATGTCAAAATTTTAACCTTTGCCAATTTGGTGGGCATGAAATATTTCTTTGTGATTTTAATTTGCATTTTGCTAATGACAAATAAGGCTGAGAATTTTTCACATATTTCTAGGCCACCATTATTTCTTCTTTGTAAATGTCATACTGTTGTATTTTTAAAAATGTATTTAGATGCAATTCTACCCCTTTTATTTTGTGCTCTTTATTCTTTCCGGTTTTCCCTTTTTCCCACCCCTTTGTTGTCTTTTTTGGAAATTTATTGACATGTTTTTCCTTCTTGTTCCATTTTTCCTAGTAGTAGTTTGGCATTGTACTAGTTTTCCTTATACTAGTTTGACATTTATATTCTTGTTTTTACTTTTGTAAGTGCTTAACCTATAGATTTTAATATACGAATTTAACTTGAAGTATCTTTACCCTTTTCCCATCTGATACAGAAATCTTAGATTGCCTTTACCAAAGTTTAGTTGTTGCTTATTTTTAAAAAATTTTTTATTTTAATTCCAGTACAGTTAACATACAGTGTACTATTAGTGTCAGGTATGTAATACAGTGATTCAACAATTCCATGTATCACCTGGTGCTCATCACAGACAAGTGCACTCCTTAATCCCATCATCTATTTCACCCACCCACCTCCCCTCTGGTAACCATCAGTGTGTTCTCTATAGTTAAGAATCTGTTTCTTGGTTTGTCTCTCTCTCTCTCTCTCTTTTTTTTCCTTTGCTCTTTTTTGTTTGTTTCTTAAATTCCACATATGAGTGAAATCATATGGTATTTGTCTTTTTCTGACTTATTTCACTTAGCATAATACTCTCTAGCTCCATCCGTGTCCTTGCAAATGGCAAGATTTATTATTTTTTATGGCCAAATAATTATCATTATAGATATACCATCTCTTCTTTATCCATTCATCAATTGATGGACACTTGGGCTGCTTCCGTATCTTGGCTATTGTAAATGCTGCTGTAAACGTAGAGGCATGTGTATCCATTTGAATTAGGGTTTTTGTATTCTTTGGGTAAATACCCAGTTGTTGGGTAGGGTAGTTCTATTTTTAACTTTTTTAGGAACCTTCATATTGTTTTCCACAGTGGCTGCACCAGTTTGCATTCCCACCTACAGTGCATGAGTGCTCCTTTTTCTCCACATTCTCTCCAACACCCGCTGTTTTTTGTGTTGTTCGTTTTAGCCATTCTGAGAGCTGTGAGGTGATATCTCCTTGTAGTTTTGATTTGCATTTCCCTGATAGTAAGTGATGATGAACATCTTTTCATGTATTTGTTGGCCATCTGTATATCTTCTTTGGAGAAATATTCATGTCTTCTGCTCATTTTTTAATTGGATTGTGTTTTTTGGGTGTTGAGTTTTGTAAGTTCTTTATATATTTTGGTTACTAACCCTTTATTGGATGTGTCATTTGCAAATGTCTTCTGTCATTCTGTAAACTGCCTTTTAGTTTTGTTGACTGTTTTCTTCACCGTGCAGAAGCTTTTTATTTTGGTGTAATCCTGATAGTTTATCTTTTGTTTTTGTTTCCTTTGCCTCAGGAGACATATCTAGAAAAAGGTTGCTGCGGCTGATGTCAGAGAGGTTACTGCCTGTGTTCTCTTTCAGGATTTTCGTTTCCTTTTTCACATTTGGGTCTTTCATCCATTTTGAATTTATTTTTGTGTGTGGTATAGAGGAGTAGTCCAGTTTCTTTCTTCTGTATGTTGCTGTCCAGTTGCCCCAATACCATTTGTTGAAGAGACTGTCCTTTTTCCATTGGATATTCTTTCCTGCTTTGTTGAAGATTAATTGACCGTAACGAATTTATTCCTGTGTTTTCTGTTCTGTTACATTGATCTATGTGTCTATTTTTGTGCCAGTATCATACTGTTTTGTTTTGTTTTGTTTTGTTTTTTTTTTAGGTTTTTATTTATTTGAGAGAGAGAACACAGAGGAGAGTGAGAGGGAGAAGCAGACTCCCTGCTGAGCAGGAAGCCCCACATGGGTCTTGGTCCTAGGACCCTGAAATCATGACCTGAGCTGAAGGCAGACAATTAACCAACTGAGCCACCCAGGTGCCCCTGCTGTTTTGATTACTATAGCTTCATAATGTAACTTAAAGTCTGGAACTGTGATGTTTCCAGCTTTGCTTTTCTTTTTCCAGATCAGGGTCTTTTATGGTTCCATATGAATTATAGGATTGTTCTAGTTATGTGAAAAATGCTATTGGTATTTTGATAGGGGTTGCATTAAATGTGTAGATTGCTTTGGGTCGTATAGACATTTTAGTAGTGTTTGTTCTTCTAATCCATGAGCATGGAATGTCTTTGCATTTCTGTGTCCTCTTCAATTTCTTTTTATCAGCGTTTTATAGTTTCCAGAGTACAGGTCTTTCACCTCTTTGGTTAGATTTATTCCTAGGTATCTTACTATTTTTGGTGCAATTGTAAATAGGATTGTTTTCTTAATTCCTCTTTCTGCTGTTTCATTATTGGTGTATAGAAATGCAACAGATTTCTGTACATTGATTTTATATCTTGTGACTTTACTGGATTAATGTATCAGTTCTAGCAGTTTTTTGGTGGAGTCTTTCAGTTTTTCTATGTGTAGTATCATGTCATCTACAAATAGTGTAAGTTTTACTTCTTCCTTACTGATTTGGATGCCTTTTATTTCTTTTTGTTGTCTGATTGCTGTGGCTAGGACTCCATTACTAGAAGTGGTGAGAGTGGACATCCTTATCTTGTTCCTGATCTTATGGGAAAAGCACTCAGTTTTTCCTCATTGAATATGATGTTAGCTGTGGTTTTTTCATGTATGACCTATTATGTTGAGGTATGTTCCCTCTAAACCTACTTTGTTGAGGGTTTTTATCATGAATGGATACTGAACTTTGTCAAATGCTTTTTTTCTCTGTCTTTTGAAATGTTCATATGGTTCTTATCCTTTCTGTTATTGATGAAATGTATCACGTTGATTGATTTGCAAATACTGAACCACTTTTGCAACCCAGGAGTAAATCCTGCTTGATTATGGTGAATGATTTTTTTATTATTTATTTATTTATTTATTTATTTTAAAATTTTATTTTATTTATTCGACAGAGATAGAGGCAGCCAGCGAGAGAGGGAACACAAGCAGGGGGAATGGGAGAGGAAGAAGCAGGCTCACAGGGAGGAGCCTGATGTGGGGCTCGATCCCAGAACGCCGGGACCACGCCCTGAGCCGAAGGCAGACGCTTAACCGCTGTGCCACCCAGGCGCCCCGGTGAATGATTTTTTTAAAAGTATTGTTGAATTCAGTTTGGTAGGGTTTTATTGAGGATATTTGTATCTATGTTCAACAGGGATATTAGCTTGTATTTCTCTTTTTTAGGGGTGTCTTTATCCAGTTTTGGTATCAGGGTAATGTTGGCCTCATAGAATGAATTTGGAAGTTTTCCCTTCTTTTCTATTTTTTTGGAATATTTGAGAAGAATAGATATTACCTCTTCTTTAAATGCTTGGTAGAATTCACCTGTGAAGCCATCTGGTCCTGGAATTTTGTTCATTGGGAATTTTTTGATTTCCGATTTAATTTTTTTCCTGGTTATCAGTCTATTCAAATTTTTTATTTCCTCCTGTTTCAGTTTTGGTAGTTAATATGTTTCAAGGATTTTATCTGTTTCTTCCCGGTTGTCTGCTTTGTTGGCATATAGTTTTTCATAATATTCTCTTACAATTATTTGTATTTCTGTGGTATGGCTTGTTACTTCTCTCTCATTTATGTTTTTACTTTTTTGAGTCTTTTTTTTTTTTTTGATAAGTCTGGCTAGAGATTTATCATTTTTGTTCATGGCTTTTTCAGAGAATCAGCTCCTCGTTTCATTGATGTGTTCTATTTTTTTTTTTTTTTTGGCTGTGTTTGGGGTTTTTTGGGAAGGAGGGCCGGGGAAGAGGGAGAGAGAGAATCTTAAGCAGGCTCCACGCTGAACATGGAGCCTGATGCAGCGCTCAATCTCATGACCCTGAGATAATGACCTGAGCCAAAATCAAGAGTCAGATGCTTGAACGATTGAGCCACCTAGGCGCCCCTATTTCTGCTCTATTCTATATTATTTCCTTCCTTCTGCTGGTTTTAGGTTTTGTTTGTTGTTCTTTTTCTACTTCTTTAGGTGTAAGGTCAGGTTGTTTGAGATTTTTCCAGCATCTTGAGATAGGCCTGTATTGCTATAAACTTCCCTCTTAGAAATGCTTTTGCTGCATCCAAAAGGTTTTGGACTACTGTGTTTTTCATTTTCATTTGTTTCCATGTACTTTTTTATTTCTTCTTTGATTTCCTGATTCACCCACTGATTGTTTAACAGCATGTTATTTAACCTCCATGTATTTTTGATCTTTCCAGATTTTTTCTTGTGCTTGACTTCCAATTTCATAGCATTGTGGTCAGAAAACATGCATGGTATGACTTCAATCTTAAATTTGTTGAGGCTGGTTTTATAGGAGAATGTTCCATGTGTACTTGAAAAGAATGGGTATTCTGCTGTTTTAGGATGAAATGTTCTTTTTTATTTTTTTTTTAAGATTTTATTTATTTATTTGACAGAGAATGAGAGCACAAGCGGGGGGAGCAGCAGAGAGAGGGAGAGGGAGAAGGAGACTCCCTGCTGAGCAGGGAGCCTGACATGGGGCTTGATCCCAGGACCCTGAGCTTATGACCTGAGCCGAAGGCCACACTTAACTGAGCCACCCAGGGACCTGAGATGGAATGTTCTATATATCTGTTAAATTCATGTACTCCAGTGTGTCATTCAATGACATTGTTTCCTTGTTGATTTTCTGTTTAGATGATCTGTCCACTGATGTAAGGGGGGTGTTAAAGTCCCCCAGCATGATTGTATTATTATGGATTACTTCCCTTATTTTTGTTACTAAATGTTTTATGTATTTGGGTGCTCCTATGTTGGGTGCATAAATAGTTACAATTTTTATATCTTGTTGGATTGTTATCTTTATTATTATATAGTGTCATTCTTTGTTTCTTGTTACAGTCTTTGTTTCAAAGTCTGTGTTGTCTGATGTAACAATTGCTGCTCCACTTTTCTTTTGACATCCATTTGCATGATAGATCTTTCTCCATCTCCTCACTTCCAATCTGCAGGTGTCTTTAGGTCTAAAATGAGTCTCTTGTAGGCAGCATATTGATGGTACTTATTTTTTATCCATTCTGTCACCCTCTTTAGATTGGAGCATTTAGTTCATTTACATTCAGAGTAATTATTGATAGGTCTGTATTTATTGCCATTTTATTACTTTTGGTTGTTTCTGAAGATTTTTTTTTCTGATCCTTTCTTGTCTTTCTGTCTTTCATGTTTTGCCGATTTTCTTTAGTGATATATTTGGATTTCTTTCTCTTATCCTTTGCATGTTTATTAGTGGTTTTTGATATATGGTTACCATTAGGTTTGTGTATAATATCTTCTGCATGTAGCGGTCTATATTAAGTTGATGATTGCTTAAGTTTGAACCCATTCTTTTCTCCTCCTCGCATATTAGGTATATGTTATTATATTTTGTATCCTTTTTTTGGTGAGTTCCTTGACTAATTTTTTAATAGAAATATTCATTTTTTACTGCTTTTGTGTTTCCTACTTTTATAGTGTCACTTCTGGTCTGTCCTTTCCACTCAAAGTGTCTCCTTTAATATTTCTTGCAGGGCTGGTTTAGTGGTTACGAACTCCTTTAGTTTTTGTTTGTCTGGGAAACTCTTTATCTCTCTTTCTCTTCTGAATGATTGCCTTGCCAGATAGAGTATTTCTTGGCTGCAGATGTGGCCCCACATTCAGCTCGTTGAATATATCATGCCACTTCCTTTTGGCTTGCCAAGTTTCTGTTGAGAAATTTCCTGCTAGCCTTATGGGTTTTCTCTTGTAATTTACTGACTTCTTTTGTCTTGCTGTTTTAAAATTTTTTTCTTTATCACTACGTTTTGCTAACTTAATTATAATATGTCTTGGTGTAGATCTGCTTTTGCTGGTTTTGATGGGAGTTCTCTGTGCCTCCTGGAACTGGATATCTCTTTCCTTCCCAGATTAGGGAAGTTTTCAGGCATTCTTTCTTGAAATAAATTTTCTGTCCCCTTTTCTCTGTCTTCTTCTGGGACTCCTATAATATGAATCTTATTATATTTGATGGAGTCACTGAGTCCCCTAAGTCTATTCTTATTTTGTGTAATTCTTTTTTTCTGTTTTTTGTTCAGCTTGATTACTTTCCATTACTCTATCTCTTATGTCACTAATTTATTCCTCTGCTTCTTCCATCCTGCTACTAATTCCTTCAAGTATGTTTCTCATTTCATTTATTCAGCTCTTTACCTCTGCTATGTTATTCCTTCACTTTGTGTTAAGAGTCTCACTCATGTCTTCCACTCTTTTTCTCAAGTCCAATGAGTATCCTTATGATCATTGCTTTAAATTCTCTATCAGGCATGTTACTTCTATCTGTTTTGCTTAGATCTCTGGCCATGGCCTTGTCCTGTTCTTTTATTTGGGATAAATTTTTCTGTCTCCTCATTTTGTCTGCCTCTCTTTTTCTGTCTCCTCATTTTGTCTGCCTCTCTTTTTCTGTTTCTCTGTGTTGAGAAAGTCAGCTGTGCCTTCTGTTCTTGAAAGTAGTGACGTTATGAAAAAGAAGTCCTGTAGCGCCCTGCAGTGCAGTGTCTCCTGTTCACCAGAACCTGGTGCTTTAGGAGAATATCCTGTGTCTGTTGCTGATGCCCTGCTGTTGTGTCTGATTCATTTTTTCTTTCAGTGCAGTTGTTTGCACTGACTCTCTGCCTATCGTGGGCTCTACTTGCTCTCTGTGGTGTTAGTAGGAATTAGGGAGGCCAGCTCTGAGGCAGTGTACCCACCAGCGAACTTGGGAGCACTACAGCAGCATTAGCAAAATATGCCAGATCCCCCAAAGTACTGTGGCTACTGTGGACTGCATGCTGGGGTGGCCAGGGGTGTGAGGCTGGGTATGGTACATGACGTTGGCTGGGTGTAGCTGGGCCTGGCACACCACAGTAGCTGGGGGTATGCGTGACTGGGCTCTGCAGGGTGTCTGAGCAGGGCACACTGAGGCAGCTGTGCCCTGGGACAGCTGGTTGGGGTGCGTAGCTTTAACAAAATTTGTACTAAGCCCAGGTGGCTGATGCTAGCAGGCTTGGAGTGTGCGAGTCCTCAGGAGAACTCATGAGCCAGGCACACTGCTAGCGGGTTAAGTAGCTAGTGTGTGTAGCCCTGCCTCCTGCAGGTGGCTCTGTGTTTATGCTGGAGGGTGGGGGAGGAAAATGCCTTCGGCCAGCACCCTTGATTTTAGAGAAGTCCCTGAACACGCTCTAAAAGCAGTATGAACTGATCTGTCTCCCATTTGCCCCTGGCATTGCGTAAACTGCTATTTTTATGTTGCTTCTCCATGCAGGCAGCTGTCTCTTTAAGGGTAGCGACCCAGCTATCACTCTTCCTTCCCACTTGCCCACTGGTGATTCAGGAGACTTTTAAAGCTCCAGACTCCAAGTACCACTGGTTTTACAAACTCTCAGAATTCAACCCATCTGGTTTTCAAAGCCAAACATTGTGGGGATTAGTCTTTCCAAGGTTCTTGCCCTCTCCTGCATTCAGCGCCCTCCCTCCCATGGGCAGCCTCCTCTGCCTTTCTGATCTTCCTAATTTTCAGATGAAGTTTCTTCTCTGTATTTAGTTGTGGAGTTTGTTCAGCCCATCTTCGCTCACTCTCTAGTTTATTGACTTGGTTGTGGATGATGACTGCCTAAATGTGGAATGGGATGAGCTCAGGGTCTTCCTACTTTGCCATCTTCCCCAGTTTTTCTTCTCTTTTTGTTAACCTCACAAATTAGACACAATTATTTATTTTTTTAAATAATATTTATTTTGTTATATTAGTCACCATACAGTACATCCCCAGTTCTTGATGCAATGTTCCATGATTTATTCCTTGCATATAACACCCAGTGCACCAGGCAATACGTGCCCTCCTTAATACTCATCACCGGCCTACTCCAATCCCCCACCCCCCTCCCCTCTGAAGCCCTCAGTTTGTTTCCCAGAGTCCACAGTCTCTCATGGTTCATTCCCCCTTCTGTTTACGCCCCCTTCATTCTTCCCTTCCTTCTCCTACCGATCTTCCTATTTCTTATGTTCCATAAATGAGTGAAACCATATGATAATTGTCTTTCTCTGCTTGACTTATTTCACTTAGCAAAATCTCCTCCAGTCCCGTCCATGTTGCTGCAAATGTTGTGTAATCGTTTTTTCTGATGGCTGAGTAATACTCCATCGTGTATATGGACCACATCTTCTTAATCCAGTCATCTATTGAAGGGCATCCCGGCTCCTTCCACGATTTGCACTGGGGAGAGGGCCTGACTCGCGGACCGGCACCTGCGAGAGAGCAGACAATTATTTTGTTTTATACTTCATTGTTTAGGTTTACCTACATGCTTACTGCACCCCCCCCCCCACTTTCTTTTTTTACTTGTCATTGTATCTAGCATCTCAGACCTACAGGATGATTTCTCTTCTTGAATTACATCCTTTAGACATACCTTTAGTACAGGTCAGTTTGCAGAAAACTTCAATTTATAGTATATTTATTTTTTCCTCCTCAACCACACATTCTCAGCATTTTGATGTTATCATTCCTGTTTTCTGGCTGCTGCAGTTGCTATTCAAAACTCAGATGTTTTTCCAGTTATCTTTCCTTCGTAAGTAATCTTCCTCTGTCTCTGTCTACTTCTAAGGACTACTTTTTGTTATTGTTCTGCTAGTTTATTACATGATACATAAGTGTGGTTTCGTTTTCATTTATTCTGCTTATTGGGCTCCCTAAATATGAAAATCACTGTTTTTCAGCATTCTGGAAAAAAAAGATCTCTGCCATTATCTCTTCAAATGCTTTTTGTCTTCCCTTCTTCTTTCACTCAATTTCATTCTTTGCCTTTTTTCTTTTTCATACTTGCCATCTCTGTCTCTCATTGCTGCATGCTGGTCTTCTCCCCCCTCCCCCCGATTTCTCTCTTAGATTATTTCTTCTCTTTTTATTGAATTACCGATTTTAGTTGTTATTTTTCATTTTTAGATTGTCTACTTGTTATTTTCCAAATCAGCTTAGTCAATTTTGATAATTTTTGGTTCCTTTTAATCTGTTTCTCTATACATGTAGAAATAAAAGCTCATTCTATTTTATGTTCTGTATATCTTATAATATTGCAGTGTTTGAGGCTCTGAATATGTAGCTTGTTGTTTATTCTGACTCCTTGATTGTTTTTTTTCATATGTTTAATGAACTTTCTGATTTTGAGCTCATTTTCTTTATATTATATTGTAAGAATTCTTTGAAACCTGGGTTTAAATTGCTTTCTTTTAAAAATGATTGATATTTGCTTTTACCTGGTGCTTTAGAGCATTACCAACCTGAGACCTCTTTATTCTAAGCTTTGCCTTTCATTTTTTGGGGGGTGGGGGTGTTCTGGAGCCCAAAGTCACCTAGGGCCAAGGTCGTGACAGACAGGTAGTCTCATAGTATCTCTTTATCTTTCTGTTCCTTTCTCTGTATAGGGAAATCATTTAATCTTGGTTTATACGCTGAGGTTTTTTGAGGGATATCCTCAACTCTGACATTCTTTCATTCTCTGGCTCCAGTATTTGTCTTCCAACTGCAGTACATGTAACTCATTAAAACCCAGGCTCTAGCTTGTCAGGAATTGCTATGCTATCTTTAAGGTAAATATAGGCTCCAGATCTAATACAATAGTAAATTCAACATTTCTTGTTATTTTTGATCAGAAAAGAATTCTGTTAATTTCCCATCGGTTCAGTCATGCATTTAAAATATCTTATTTTTTGTTTTTAGAATTTACTGTAGTATTATGCTGTGGTTATTATAAACATATTCTTAGAAACAAAGGCCCTATTATATCTCTTATAAATAGATTTCAACCCTCAGAGGAACTTATATTGGTATGTAAACTACTCCATTCAGCTCTCTCCTTCTCATCAGTCTTTTTATTATCTACCCTGTTATACTTAAATTCCTGCATATAAAAGAATAATTCTTATAGTTTTGATTTCTCTTAGAGGTTTAAGAAACTTTGTCTAGTGACTGGTAAATAAATGACCTGTGTTTTCCTGGGTCACCTTCTTCAGTATTCCCTATTCTGAAAGTTGAATGACTTTTTGAGGCCATGGCCACTACAAAGTGGCCAGCATTATACTTGGGATTCCTCCATTTTCTTAAGAAATGTGAAGAAAATACCGCATTTAAAAATATCTTCCAAAATGGAGGCTCCTGGCTCCATGAAAAGATTTTTGGGAATCTGTGTGGCTTTCCTGGGCTATCACAACTTCCTACAGGTGGTTCTATGGCTTGAAAACCCTCCTGTGGTTTGTATGCATTGGGGAAAGCTCTAAAATTTAATAATGTAAAGATACTGACTTGTGAAAAATCCCAGAATGATGCGTTTGGTGCCTTCTAGTTCTGCATGTGTGCAAGGGGATTGACATTTTTCTCTTTAAACCACTTTTTTATACAAGAAGCGGGAGCAATGTAAGGAAGGCAGCTCACTGCTATTTCACAGAAGGTGCTAGTGACATGACTGACTTCTGCTGGGGAAACACAAGTGTTAATAGTCAAGCCTGGCAGAAAAAGATTTTCAGTTTATTTCACATGTTTTAATGTGTAATTGTAATTTTATATGTATATGCTATTAATGATTTTCTCTTCACAGTTACCTACTTTTAAACAAACCTTTCATTTTACCTTTAATGATGTGTTTATATGTACTTCTGGTAGGGTCACAAAACTGTTTAAAACTATGAAAATTCCTTGCTACTTAGAAAATACCCTTTCACCACATTTGGGGTAAGTATTGAGGGTGTAAATATGCCAATTATAGATTACCTTTTTATAGCAAACATTCTAGAATTCCACACTAATACTAGTAATATAGAAATATGTCTTAGAGTTAATATCCAAAGTTAAAGGCTTTCTTCCATATTTCATCTGTGGTTAATCAAGAATTTAATTATTATACTATGAGAGAAATTAGAATTGTCAAAAAGATAAAAAATCCAGATGAAATATGGAAAGAAGAGGATAATTGATGGATTAGACAGCTACTTCTAAAAAGAAGCTTGAATTGTAATAATATTGTGTAAATTATCAGAAGTAAGCTTGGTACCAGTTAAATTGTGGAATTTGAGAAAATACATGGGGCAAAGGAGTCTGAAAAGTGGTTTGGAATAATTAACACACAGGTTGTTACAAAATTTTGAGAAGTTTGACATGAGGGTTTAATAAATGTCTTACATCTTACATCAAGTATTTAGAATGTGTCACTCCAGATGCATTGTCATCAGGTGACTAAGAGCTTGAAGTAGTTTAAAGAAGCAGGTAATACCTATGAAAAGAGGAAAGATTTTGAGAAAGATTCGAGTTGAAACATTAAGGCAAAATGGACTTGAAATTTGAATATATAAATATGTAGAAAACTAAGACATAAAAAAATCCCACAGAACTTCTTAAATAAAAAGACTGCTGCTGATTTTGCAAAAAGGAGACCACCCTCACCCCCCCAAAAAATCCAAAACAAAAACCAGTTTCTAATTCTGTTAGATACAAAGAGAGGACACAGTGGAGGTTGTGAATTCAATGAACTTGCAAGAGAGTAACTGGAAAAAATCAGAGACTATCTTAGTAATGAAAATCCTCAAGAATGTTTGTCTGAGGCTGTTTTACTTAGCAGCCTTCACATTTGACACCCTTCATCATGGAGAACATGCCAATTCAGTTAGTCTGGCCAAGAAGGAAGCAGTTAAAAAAATATTAAGTTGGCAAGCATAAATAGTAGTATCACATACGGACAGCGTGTTCTAAGCCAAGCACATTGTTTTGTGCTAAAGTACGGAATATATTGGTTGAAGTTAATCTTTGTAGTCATTAGTATTTTTGTAGCCATGCATACATGTCTTGGAACATCTTGAGGGCAACATTTAAAATATATAGATCCTGCTTCATGTTTTATTATCACCTACATGTTGTACATAAATTTTTTAAAGTACAGTATTATTCTTGAGGATGATTGTTTACTTTGAAAATGAAAACATCAGCAGGGAATTCTAAAAGTAACAAGTAGTTGAGAGATGTTACAAACTAATTCTCAAGGTTATTGTGGCATTCTAACATAATTATAGAAGAAAAGTTAATCTTCGATCTTAAAAAATGAATGGCATAAAATACAAATTAACATATACAAATTAGATTGCATCTGAGAGAGCAGTATGAGACAGAATGAATTTAACTTTAAAAGAGAGAGTTATAATTTGCTTAAACTATTTAAAAATAATCATTCTTATGTCCTAATACTATTTTTGCAGTACAAACACAGCTCTTTTCCACATTTCATCTTTATATTTATCCTTTATGTATTTTGAGATTTTATATAAGAGACTTCTTTTGCTTCAGTTGTCAAATAGTGGTTAAACACATATTTGAAACTTAAAAAGCAAAACTAAAATAAGCATTTTCCTTGTGGTATCACGAGCATACCATATAACAATAACCAAGATGTTTGCTATTCCTGACTTCTTATAGAGTCTGAAGGGGAAGACAAAACAAACAATCCAAAATCCATTAACCTTTTACTCATTTATCAAGACTACCCCAAATTCCTCTTATCTGAGACCATTTTTTTCAAAAGCTATTTTGTGCAAAATAATTGTTGTGGCGGGTTATAAAGTAGATATGCAATTCATCAATGCCTGTCGGTATCAGTTTAACCTTTGGATCATGCTGAATGACCGGAGAGGGAATGGCCAGTTATTCTGTGGTCTTGTAGAATTATCTTCCCGAGTTGTTCTTTTAACTGTTGACCGATATTGAAATATTGTAAAACAACAACAACAACAACAACAACAAACTACATTAATTTGTTGTAATTGCTGAACAGATGCTGCTGAAGCTGACCATCACATTACAGTAGGCTTCTTTTGAAGACCTCATGGAAGAAATTTTCACAAGAAGTTTGCTTCTCTTATAGACATTATGAATATTAGAACCACTGTGTTTTCTTTGTTACTTTGTGTATTAGTTCGCCAGGCCTGCCATAATAAAATACCACAGACTGCGTAGCTTGTAGAGCAGAAATGAATCTTTTCACAGTTCTGGAGGCTGGAAGTCTAAGATGAAGATGATAGCAGAGTTGGTTTATCCTGAGTCCTCTCTCCTTGGCTTATAGATGGCTGCTTCTTGCTTGTCCTCACATGGCCTTTTCTCTGTGCACACGTGTCCCTGGCATCTCTTCCTCTTCTTATAAAGCCACAAGGTCTGTTGGATTAGGACTTCACCCTTATGACCTCATTTAACCTCAAGACCTTATTTCCAAATGTAGTCACATTGGGGATTAGGGCTTCAGTGTATGAATTTTGGGGGAACACAATTCAGTCCATAACATTTTGATAGCTAGGGATTTGAGAGCCACATCTGTGTGACACGTCATGTAATATCAGAAAATATTATTTTCCTATCCATATTTCATCTTTAACCTGATTTTCTTATTTTCCTTTTCACGTGTACTGTATTTTTTGTAAGCTGCCTTGAATCTTTTTTATAAGACAGAGGACACATAAGTAAATAAATAAATTCTCATCTGTAATAGATTTGTATGGCTATTTCCTCCCTGGAACGATCAGTAGGAATTGTATTCCTGGGTGCCAAAAGGTGCTAGAGGGAGCTCAATGGTCATACTCCTCTGAGTATTGTCAAACAGGAAAGTACTTAGACTGCAAAGCAAACCAAAAGTTTATTTGGGGTCTTTAGGAATTCCAACCCAGGAGACACTGATTCAGGAGGAAACTAAAATATGCTCCAAGAAGGGAGGAAAAGGACAGAGCATATACAGGCAAAACTTCAGGCTTATATAACTTGTTGTGCAAGAACTCTGACTGGTGTGAGTAAAAATAATTAATGTCGGTCTATTTAGGATAGGTTGCTATACCAGGTGCTAAGTTGGAGTTCAGCTCTGTGAACCTCATTCTGAGAATGGCAACACAAATGTAGCCATTTGTGGTTGGCACAATCTGAAAGTTCATGTTCCATCCAGGTGTGGTTGTGTATTTCCCCAGTGGTCTCCTGGCTCCTGGTTACTTAGGGCCCTTGATATTCCTGACTGCATTTTGGATGTTTCTGTTCATGGTATACGTACCAACTTACATTAGTGTTTAGGTTTGTAATATATATTAGAATGGAACAGTTCTTTCTCCCTTTGAATAGAACGTTAATGAAATTATAATTTTACACACAATGAAGTTGTTTTCCTACTTAAGTCAATTCTTCTTTCTCTTATTCTAGAGAACCTTAATGAAGAAAGAGCAACAGCCTGTCAAACCAAAGCCGGTACCAAAGCCAGGACCCGGGTATACCTCTTTTTTTTTTTTTTTCCCCTGGCGTATCTTTTGTAGGACAGCAGAAAAGTATAAATTAATGTGCTTGTTTTGGGTTTTATCTGGACTTAAGTATCTAGGTTTAAAGAAGTACACGTTGTTGAAAGCTCAAGTTTTTAGCATATCATTTTCAGTGTTTCCTTTTAATCCGACTAAGGCAAGGAGAAAAAAAATCTTTTTTTTTTGGAGTATTTTAATGATCGTTCAGTAGGCCAGGCTGGAGCTTACTATGTAGTACCTGGGAAAAGCAGTATAACAATATGTATATAATGCTTCAGCTGTTTTGTGTAATAGAAACAGGATACTACAATTCACTATGCTAAAAGCATGCCTTTCAGTGAATCTGTGAGGAATTCTTTAGATTGCTTTGCTACTATATGTAGCAAATTTGTTGACAAACTTTAGTGAAAAACTATCGATTTTGTGAGGTAGATTGGACAGTGAAATGGAAAGAAGGGACTGTGGAAGGGTAACAGTGAAGTTTCTTAGAAGGACAGGTTTCACACTTGTGTTTTCTTATTCACTGGTAATACATCCATTCATTAATCCACCAAATATTATTTTAGTACTGATAGTTTATACATTTAATAATGAACATCAAGCACCTGCTATTTTAGGTGCTAAGGACAAAGTGAAAACAATAGACTCCTTACATCTATGGAACTTAAAGCCTAGGCAGATTGCTGTTCATCATGGAAGGAGACAGAAATTGGAGTTTTAAGTCCTACCGAGTGATGGGAATTTAGTGAACACCTCAGTCTTTCCATGGAAGTCTTAGAAGGCCAACACCTAAGGAATGGAGACTATTTGCAGGAATAAGGGATTCACCTTAGTACTAAGGACCAAACAAATTGATTTGCCCTAACAAAAGCATAAAACCAAGCCTTGACAAGTTAAATATGATAAACCAGTAAATCAACCACCACCTAGAATAAAAAAAATTCAACATTCCTTCGAGGACAATAACAGAACCCAGAATCTCTACAATGTACAATGTTTATATACAGTAAATAAAATACTAGACATGAAGAAACAGGCAAATCTGGCTTACATCAAAGAAAAAGTTATCTCAGATGTTGGAATTAACAGGCAAGAGCTTTGAATTAGCTGTTACAAATGTTCAAGGCCCTAAAGGAAACGAAGTTCATAATAACAGAGAATGCCAGTGTAGAAATAGAAAAGATAAAAAAATAATCAAATAAAAATTCTGGAACTGAGAAATATGGTATCTGATATGAAAATGTCATTGGATGGGTTGAACAACATATTGGGAAAGACAGTAGAAAAGGTCAGTAAACTTGTAGATCTATAGGGCGTGTCTGAGGCAAAGTAAACTATAATTAGACTAAAAATGAACAAAGCCTTACTGACCTATAATTTAATATCAAGTGGACTACCATATATGTATTGGAGTCTCAAAAGGATAAGAGAAATAAAAAGAGGCAGAAAAAATGGTTGAAGAAATAATAGCTGAATTTTTCCTAAATTTAATGAAAAACGTCTTTACATATCCAAGATCATCACAACTAAGCAACATAAATCCGAGAAAAACCCCATGCAGGCACAGCATAGTCAGAGTTGAGAATCAAAGGCAAAGAAAAAACTTTGGAAATAACCAGGGGGGAAATACACTTTATTCAGAGGGTTATAATTTTCAGAATGTTGGATGTCTTCTCATCAGAAATGATGGAGGACAGAAGGCTATAAAATTAGAAATGTAAAGTGCTGAAAGAAAGAAATTATCAACTGATAATTCTGTATCTAATGAAACTATCTCACAGCATTGAGGATGAAAAAAACAATTTTCAGTTAAATTAAAGAAGTGAGAACTTACTGTCAGCTGATCTGCACTTCAGGAATGTTAAAGGAAGTTCTTTGTGCTGAAAGGAAATGACACCTGATGAGAATTTGAATCTACAAGAAGAGATAAAGAAGATTCAAAATAGAAAATATGTATTGATCAATATAAAAGAATATATATATTTTAAAGTATGTTTTTAAGATTTTATTTTGTTTATTTGTCAGAGAAAGAGAAAGCACAAGCAGGGGGAGCATCAGGCAGAGGGAGAAGCAGGCTCCCTGCTGAACAAGGAGTCAGATGTGGGACTTGATCCCAGGACCCTGGGATCATGACCTGAGCTGAAGGAAGACACTTACTGACTGAGCCACACAGACATCCCTAAAAGAATATATATATATTTTTTAAAGAAAATTCTTTAAAATTGACCATTCAAGGAAAAATTATAACATTATGTTACTTATAAGTTAGGTAGATGCAAATATGTGTCACTAATAGCAAAAGAAATAGAGTTATTCTCTTACAGGTTTCTTTCATTTTTTGTGTAGCAGTATTAATTCTAAGTAGAGTGTGGTAAGTTAAGAATTCATGTTACAAATCCGAGAACAACTATTAATACAAAAAGGCAAACCTGAAAGTTAGTACAGAAACTAAAATGGAATATCTAAAATGGTTCAGTTAACCCAAAAGAAGACAGCAAAGTGGGACATATTGAGTAAATAAATAACAAATAGAAAATGGTAGACTTAAACCCAACTGTAGCAATATTTATATTAAATATACAGAACAAACAGTATACTTAAATGTAAGAGCTCATCAGGCTGGATAAAAAAGCAAGGCCCAACTCTCTGCTCTCTATAAAAATGAATGTGAGGTAAAAGGAGAGTCAAAGATAAGCAATGAAAAAAAGCTAGCATAAGAGTGCTAGAGTGGCTGTATTAACATCAAGGTAGACTTCGAGGACTATTTCCGGAGACAAAGGGGACGGACACTTTGTAATTGTAAAAGGGTCAATCAGAATTAGATAATAATCCTAAACGTGTATGCCTTAGTAATAGAGATTCAACATAAATAAAGCAAAACTTGACAGGATTAAAGAGTAAAATGGATGACAACTCCATAATGATGACTGGAAAATTTTCCCACGGCTCTTTTAGTAATAGGAAAATTAGTAAAAAGAATAAATAGTGATATCGCGGATTTGAACAAGCCACCAAGTAATTTGACTTAATAGACATTTATAGAAAACTACAGTCAACAACCGTGTAATATACATTTTTTTCAGTGCACATATAACATTCATTATAGAGATAAGAAAGCAATGAACTAAACCACAGAGAAACAATATAGCAAGTTAACAAAGCCAAAAATTGATTAATAAAATTTGTAAGGTCATAACAAAACTGATTAAGAAAAAGAAGAGATAAAACACAAATTCCGATATTAAAAATAAAAGAGATGTGAATAACTTCATGCCTACTACATGCAACAACTAAGATGAAGTGGACAAATTCTTTGAAAAAAGATAACATACCAAACTGACAGAAGAATAAATGGAACATTTGGATAACCCATGTCTATTAAAGAAATTGAATTTGTTATCAAAAACCTGCTTTAAAGAAAAGAAGGCTGTTTTTTATAACTATTTAGTGGTGTTAAAGCCAGCTGATCTTATGTAAGTCTTTTTCCTGTAAATATTCCTTACCTGGTTGGCTTGATTGAGGAGTTTTTTTTTTCCTTGTAGGTGTCACTAAATTAAAATCTAATCCAGCCCTTTCAATGATTAAAAAATTGTACAGTCTGAAAGATGAGTGTTTATTATAGTTATTTTACTGGAGCCAGCCAGCTAATCTGAATGCTAAACATTTTCCTGTATGGTCTACCATCTGTTGCAGGCATAAAGAGCTATGGCAAAGTTTTGCAGGGATATCTTGCTAATTTTTGCAGGGATATCTTAAACATTTTAGTGAATAATGGCTGAAGAGAAGTTTAGAGGTCTTTTTAATCCTTTTAATTTCTAGTTGAGGAAACGGAGATTCAAAAAGATTAAGTGACTTCTAAAAGGTCACAAAAGTAAAAAACAAAACAAAACAAAAAAACCCAAAAAACGGAACTGTTAACTAGGATCCAACCCTTAATTCTCAGTATTTTTTACCAGTCATGCTGCTTTATGCTGTTAGTATGTTAAATGTTAACAACCTTTCTGATGATTACTTAAGAGAAGTAGACTGAAACCTTACTTCATGAGTCTGCAAATCTTAGAGTGGCTGTAGTGATTAAAAAGTATCACTAGAATAGAATCCCAGGGAGAGGGAAACAATGTGAAAATAAAGCAAGGTGGTGAACAATATAAAGTTGTAAATACATCACATACAGACATTTCGTTGCAAGGATCTAAGTGAAACAATGTTAATATTTTCTTGTTTATTTGAAATCTTGCACCATTTCTATGTCATAGAAGTTCCATGTAACTTTATTATTTTATTTTTTTAAAATAATTATTTTATTATATTAGTCACCATACAGTACACCCCCAGTTTTTGATGCCATGTTCCATGATTCATTATTTGTGTATAACACCCAGTGCACTATGCAATATGTGCCCTCCTTAATACTCATCACTGGCCTATCCCAATCCCCCACCCCACTCCCCTCTGAAGCCCTCAGTTTGTTTCCCAGAGTCCACAGTCTCTCATGGTTCATTCCCCCTTCTGTTTACCCCCCCTTCATTCTTCCCTTCCTTCTCCTACTGATCTTCCTATTTCTTATGTTCCATAAATGAGTGAAACCATATGATAATTGTCTTTCTCTGCTTGACTTATTTCACTTAGCATAATCTCCTCCAGTCCCATCCATGTTGCTGCAAATCTTGGGTAATCGCTCTTTCTGATGGCTGAGTAATATTCCATTGTATATATGGACCACATCTTCTTAATCCAGTCATCTGTTGAAGGGCATCTCGGCTCCTTCCACGATTTAGCTATTGTGGACAATGCTGCTATGAACATTGGGGTGCATATGGCCCTTCTCTTCACTACGTCTGTATCTTTGGGGTAAATACCCAGTAGTGCAATTGCTGGATCATAGGGTAGCTCAACTTTTAACTTTTTAAGGGACCTCCACACTGTTTTCCAAAGTGGCTGTACCAACTTGAATTCCCACCAACAGTGTAAGAGGAATCCCCTTTCTCCACATCCTCTCCAACATTAGTTGTTTCCTGCCTTGTCAGTTTTTGCCATTCTAACTGGTGTAAGGTAATATCTCAAAGTGGTTTTGATTTGTTACTTTAAAATCCGAATGTTGGGACCCTGTAAGCTTGGCCTGAAGGATTTTTCTTGTTGGAGAGGAATTTCCCATATATTTTCAGCTAGAGTTTTCCTTAGAGTCTGCATGAGGCAGAGTGTATTATAACCTCCCATCAGTCATCAGTAAACTTCAATAAGTTACTGGCCAATTTCTAAAGTACTTTTGCATTTCAAGGGTAAAAATATGTCACATGTATATTACCACTGCCAGGCTACAGTAAATACAAGAGAGTTTGTTTTTTTCCTCTCCTCTTCTTAGTTACAGAAAAAAAAGAAAAAATGATGGAATTCATTCACACATACCCACAAGCTTTGCAGGAACCCTCTACATTTGGCATATAGGGCTGGTTTATGCACCTACTCAGCAGTATTTTTTAAGGAGACACTCCCTTGTCTCTTAGAAGGTGGGGCGAGGAAATTAAGCTACCTAAAAATGCTGATGCTGCCCTGGATTTGGAGTCACGTCAAATCTGTGCACCCACTCCAATTCTTGGGAGGGAGTGGGACCAGTTACCTTCCATAGATAAATGGTGGTTGATAAGGCAGAGTCATGATCATTTCTGTCCTAATCTTCAATGATCATAAGCCTAAAAGACAAGTTTTCAAATTTCTTTTCTTTCTTTCCTTCTTTCTTTCTTTCTTTCTTTCCTTCTTCTTTCTTTCTTTCTTTCTTTCTTTCTTTCTTTCTTTCTTTCTTTCTTTCTTTCTTTTTCTTTCTTTCTTTCTTTCTTTCTTTCTTTCTTTCTTTCTTTCTTTCTTTCTCTTTCTTTCTTTCTTTCTTTCTTTCTTTCTTTCTTTCTTTCTTTCTTTTTTCTTTCTTTCTTCCTTCCTTCCTTCCTTCCTTCCTTCCTTCCTTCCTTCCTTCCTTCCTTCCTCTTTCTTTCTTTCTTTCTTTCTTTCTTTCTTTCTTTCTTTCTTTCTTTCTTTCTTTCTTTCGTCTTATCTCCCTGTTTTTTCAACTGGGAAGAACTCAAAATTTAGAAGGAGAAGAAAAGAGGGCATTGTAATGCTTAGGTACATTTGTCCATACAAATATGTGTACAGGTGTACATAAGACTTTTCATTATCGTTATTATTAAACAAGAAGCTATAGTTCTCAACTCCAGTACATTTGGGTTGAATTTAGTAGGTTGTAGTCTCTGAAAAGTGGCGTCTTGCTTTTATTTTTGCATTCTTAAATATATATATTTGTGTATTTTTATGAGAAAGAGATGATCTTATTGCCTCGATTTTCTAATTCTGCTGTAAATATTCATTACATACACACCCTTGCCCAACATTTATAGAATATAATTTTCATAGATGAACATTTATAAAATTGAGTTTTTGAATGGTTTCTATTTCTTCAGTATTTCCATTTAAATAATAAATTTTGAGATTGTTGAAACTCTCTTAAGTATCAGAAGATTGGTAGAAATCCATTAGATTAAACTATGGTTGAGAAAACCTGAAACCATTATTAAGCGGAGGTTGAGTTAATCTTTTCAAAGAAAGCCAAACAAACTCAGTTCAATTAGAATTGTTAAAGGAACATTTTTGTGAATTTTATGTTTTCAAAGTAAAATACCTAATATAAGATTTCTAAACCAGAAAGAATTACAAATAGATGTAACTCTTAATTTTTAGTTTAAAAAATGTAATTTATACATGAGTTATGTATATGTTTATTTTTTACACTCAGTAAAGGTAAAGAATGAATGATATTTTGCAATGAAGTAGGACCTTATCTTTTCCTACTGTCATCTTTTAAACAATCCCTCCATTAACTTCTTGATGCTTAAACTATTTTCTCTTATTTTTATATGGTATCTTTAATGTAAAGTATCAAATGCAGTTTACATGATTAGGTAAAGGGAAATAATGCATCAGCATATGCAGAGTCCATTCTCACCATCTAAGCGAAAATTGTGAGCCAGGAGTTTTATCAGTTATAATCTTTTGTATGATTATGAGGATACTATACATTTTTTTCTGTGAGATTTTCTTTATATATATAAACAGTCTTCCTTGATGTCTACTTGAATTTGTTTAGTACCTCTAACCATATGGCAAGTATCTTCTTTTTCCTTCAGATAGCCTATTGTATTCCATGAATAAGACACTTATTTTCTTTTGATGTCTCTCTGCAGTGAGCTGTTAATCCCTTGCAGATTCATATGACCTCAGTGATAAATTTGCCTTTTGTTGAATTTCTAAAGCACGTAATTCTTTTTTTAATAACGGACTGATTTGCAAGTATAGAAGAGTACAGTTGACAGATCTTTAATTCATAGAGGAAAAACATTCTAGTGTTGATTCATAATATTAACTTTCTAGTTATAATAAGTCCAGAGGCTGGCCATCAGCCTTTCACCTTTTTAGTATCTGTTTCAATTCTGGATGATAAAAATGTTATTTGAATACACCATCTTTGAAAAAGTATACCATTTTGGAACCCCTAAGTTCCTTATTTTTTTTACTTTTTTTTATTCTTTAGGATTTTAAGCGTCCAGATAGTTCATGTAAATATGTAGATGTGGAATAATTACATACTTCTTCCTTACTATTTTGTAGTGTACTGGAACTAAAAGGAGAGTAGCAACAGGATGTCAGTAACTAATATGTTAATAAAACATAAAATTGCACTATTCTAAATTTTCTCTTTTTTGATATAATGGAATCTAATACATTTATTGCCATATGTAACTATGAAATTCACATTTCAGAGTCTGGAAATTTAGGTGGGTACTTGGATGCTTCCTTAAAACTCTGAAATTACTGTATTGGTTCATTACCATTTTTTCCTGGAAGGGGTCAAGTCCTCTTACTTTATCTCAATACAGGCTTACTATTTATTGCCTGATAACTTGCCTTTGATCTCTTCGGAAATTTTGTTACCTAATAATGTAACATTAGCTTGTTTATGGTTAGATATCTTCCACGAGCAGTTTTTTTCTAGGTCAGCATTCAGCGTAAGAATTTTTGAAAATAAAATATGGGGAACAGTATTTCTCCAACAATATTTCCACTTGTGTGTTTTGCCTTTGAGAATAATAGAATCACAGAGTTTAAGGAACCTTAGAGATTTTCTACTGAAACCCTCTATCCAAGGGGTACATCTTTACTTGAAAACTCCAGAGATTCATAATGCTTCTGTTCAAGTGGCATCCCATTTAATTCTAAGGACTGCTCTGATTTTCAAACACTTCTCTGTGTGAAGCTCATCACCTATGTCCCTTGAGCTAGTAACCCATTGGTCCTGATTTTGTCTTCTTGAAGCCACCACCCTAGTTATCCATCTTCTCTTTTTAGATTAAGCCCTTCAGTTTATATACATAAAATGGTTTTACAACATCTTCATTAGAATGGTAACTCAACTTAGTTTAAGCAAAATGATACTTGATTCCGTATGCTCACGTAAGTGGAGATTCCAAGAGAGTAGAGTATGGTAGACATCTGTTCTTTCTATCTGTTCAACATCTCAGGTTCAGCTGGTTCCACAAACTCAAGTACAGTTGGCCCTTGAACAAAGTGGGTTTGGACTGCAAGGGTCCACTTATATGAGGATTTTTTTTTTCAGTATAGTACTGTAAAAGTATGATAAATCTATATTCTCTTCCTTATGATTTTCTTAGTGACATTTTTTCCAGCTTACTTCATTGTAAGAGTCCAGTATATGATACACATAGCATACAAAATATGTGTTAATTGACTGTGGATGTTATCATTAAGGCTTCCAGTCAACAGTAGGCTATTAGTAGTTAGGTTTTTTGGAGAGTCAAAAGTTATACTCAATTTTTTATTGCACAGGGGTTCAGTGCCTCTAACACCCATGTTGTTCAGAGGTCAGATGTAATGTCTTCAAGATGTACTCTCTTTTCATTTATTTGAAATCTCTGCTTGCTCCTGCGTGACTTTAATACCTCTTACTATGGATTTTTTTCCTCCATGTGTTAAGGAAAATAGCTGACTTCCAGCTATTTGCAATTGACTTACTTCCTGCTCTTACCAAAAGGAAATGTCTCTTACTATACCCCCCCAAAACCCCCTCTCCGGATTACTCTGGCTGACCTTCCAACGTGAATGACATGATCAGCCCTGGACAAATGATGTAGGAGTCACATGAGTGGAAGAAGTGCAGTTCTGCGAAAGAGAAGGAGGTATGAAACAGAGGAATGGGACAAGTGCCCACCATACTCAAAAGTATCCCTTTTGCAGTTTGTTGCTTAGGAAAAAAACACAGTATTTCAGATGTAATTTTATGTATGCAATCTAGAGTGGGACCACTGCGGATCAATGCACGAAGCCCATTATGTCAGTTTTGGTGAGCAGTTTCTTAAGGGCAATACTCACATTGATTTAAATTCTGAAAAACAAAAAACAAAAAAACCCTAAACAAGCAAACCCTAAGACCCCAGTTATTCAAATGTATCTCCATTTTGTTCTCCTCTCATCCCTCTTCTCTTTCTCTGCCCCTGTTTTCTTCACTATATATTGCCAAGCACACAAAGAAAAGTTGTTGTTCTTGGGGAATTCAGGGTATAGAAGGGTGGTAGACCCAGAGATAATTATAAAGTAATGTGGTAATTGCAGTGATGGAGGAAGGGTACCTAACCATCTTCATAGGTCTGAGAGGAATTATCTGTACAATCATATACATTAACCAATTGCAGAGCTTTGCAAGTAAAGCTGTCACATTCCAACATTGGATTTAGCTCCTTGTCACATTTACCTAAGATAATTAGTTCACATAGTACCTTTCCAAGAATCCCATACCTGCCATGATACACATTTAAAATGATATCTTCCACCCCTGCTCACACTCCCTATCTTCCCTGCTTTATTTAGTTCTTTAATCACAACACACATTGCCTTCTTACATACTGTGTAGTTAAGTTGTTTATTGTGATTACTGTTTGTGTTTCCCACTAGAATATAAGCCCAGTGCAGGCGGGGAATTTTCTGTTTTATTTACTAGTGTATTTTCAGTGCTAGAAGAGCATCTTACACTGAATGAATGAATGAATGAATGAATATTTGTTCAATGCATTAATTACATTTTTTGATCTTTTCTCTGTCTTCTAATCAATTTTCTTCCCTTTCTAGTGATTTGTAGCTTCTATTTCAAATTTTCTACTGCTTACTGGTATCTTTTCTGGACTATCCCATAGCCATTTCTCAAAACTGAAATAATTATGTATGCCCCTCTCCAAATCTCTCCTATATTCCTTATCTCAGTTAGTAATAATACTATCCATCCTATCATCCAAAACCACCTAATTAGCTTATATTTCTCTACCTAGTTCACAAAGATTTTATGAGAACCTTGAAAATTGCCTTCCTGACATTTGGAAACATCACAGATCATTCCCTGGTATAGCAATCTAGTAAAAACAAAACAAGAATAAATAATAAAATTAAAATAAAATCAAAGAAATTCAAGGTAGCATGACATTGTTTTTATGCACATTCTGGCTCTTGGCACCATTACTGCTTTAATTACATATCATCCAGTTGATAACTGATAAAATCTGGTCCATACTTACTAGCCCATACTTCATAATTTTTATACTCTTTCCTCTTTGAAAATGAAGACATTTACCATTCTCCAGAATTGTCATGTCACATTCATTGTCCAGTTTCTCAAAGACAGCAGATCAACAGATGAACCTGGAAAATTATTTGCCTGAGCCCAGAAAATTTAACTAACGAAGAGCAGCTTCAGTTTTGTTTATGAGATCTTTCCCTCGGTGTGAGCTTCCGTTCTCTCCTGTGACTATTTGTTCTATCCTTTTCAGTCTGATGGTCATTCTTCGTGAGCAGCATAGAATCAGTACAGCCTGAGATACTGCAGTTCCAGTAAATGCCAAGTGATGCCGATGCTGCTGGTCCTCAGACCACACTTTGAGTAGCAAGCTGGGGGGCATATCTGACTATGTCCAGTGTTCCCCTTGACTCGCAGCTCTGTCGATGCCGAGGATGACATAGTTGCTTTCTGCTAGGGTTATCAAGTTAGCAGAGCGAGCTGTGGTGAATCACCTTGATGGTGCTCCAGTGCCATAATCTTGTGACGCAAAGAAATCTGGGAAAACAACTACCAGAGAACTGCATGTCCTGGGAAACACTGCTGTTCCCAAACTCACACACCTTGAGGTCAAGTATTATCATTTAGTTGCATGTTCAGTATTCCGGACCTGCCTTCCTCAGGATTGTTCCTTAGTAGTGTTGTAAGAGGATAAAGGTAGCTAAGTCAGGTCAAATAGTTGCCTCAATTCCCAATTTCTTTTTCCTGATACCATTTTATGGTGCTTGGTTTGTCCTTTGTGCTGATTTTCCACCTACCCGGGCTTTCCTGGCTTATGACTATTTCCCTGGCTTTTAGAATGGCTACTTGACTCTGAATCTTCAGGAGCTGTTGGGCCCTTGCTTATGACTATTGCCAAGAATTTGGAAACTTCCTCTTAGTTGTTAATTGTGGAGCTTTGGTGTCTTCCTTGTATTACTTATTCTCCTGTGTAAGGGTTCTACTCAAGAAAGCAGTACACCCAAAAAGGAGCAAGGCTGGTGGTGGATCATTGGAGCCTAGATCTTAGAACGTGTCCAGAATCAGTGAGAGTCACCAAAGATCATTAGGTCAGCACCATATGGTTTTTTCAGTCTTGCCCAACTGGATGGAAAAACACCACACCAGTAGGCAGGCCAAAGAAGATGTGAAGCAACGAAGTTCTGATAGTTGGATTCTCTGGTAAAACAGAGCTAGAGCATGTTGGCCTAGCTACAGGCTGCATTAGGGACTTCTGCTTTCTTTGGAGTAGAGATGGCTAAGACCTAGAAAAGTCTTGAGTTTACTTTGCCTGTCATACGCATGGGATATTCATAATCCCACTGGTGTCTGCTGAAGGGTGTAGCAATGAGTGAGGAAGAAACTGACTACATAGAATCCGTACCTGGGAAAAAGAATGGCTGGGTCTGATTAAAGGGGAAGGCCCTGTGAAGCTGTGATTCCTACATAGAATCAGGATGAAAATGTCTGAGGAGCAACAAGCAGAATCCTGGGTGGAGAAACACACATAAAACCTCATCTATAAATCATAGTAATCCTGCCCACAAGTAAAATGAGGATGAATGAACGTCTCCAGCAGGGAAAACCAGATTTTCAGTTACTTTTCCATGGAAGAATTCACTGAGGGAGAGTAAGGGGCAGAAGCATGGGGAGAAGGGGCTATAAATTCCCCCCTTTTTCTCCTCCAAGTTGCTCTGAAGACTGTCCACACTTCCTGCTTTTCTCATAGAATTTGACCTACCACAGTCCGACCGTCACTCCATGTGTGCCTGCATGAGGGTCTCTGAATTCCTGGCCATGGCAGTCCCTAAAACATATATGTGGTTGGGACTGAAATATTGAGAATAATATCAGAAAATGTTTTTAGAGTCACCTGAATTCTCTTTTAGAGACAAGTAATCTGTGAACAGTGTGCCAGTCTTCATTGCCTGCCCTTTTTGAGGAAAGGCGAGGGAGGCTGATGGTGGTGGTCTGTAGAGCCAGCTCTCCTCCATGACAGACTGAAGTTTGGGTCAGGAGCCGAGGGCTGCCCCAAGAGGAGTGAGCAAATGACTGTATTGGGAGGAAGAGCGGACAACTCTTGTTCCCTACTTCATAGGTAAGATCATGAAAAATGGACAACTCTGGTTGTGCCACAGAAGAATTAGCTCCGCTTAACACCCTTGGCATGAATATCCTAGTCATTTCAGGCGTCTTCAAGGTAATTTTTTTCAGTGCCCTACAGATAAAACGTGTAGGCACAATAAAACGGAGTTTTAAATGTTTGTATTAAAGAGAATTCCCTGAAAGTGCATCATAGATTACCTTGACCATAAAATCAGAATCAGTTAAATTTGAACAAAAATACCATTTCCTTTCTCCTTTGGTTTTTCTACTATGTAAAATGACAATGTCACTTTAATTCACAATAAATAGTGCTCCTCCAAAATGTTTATATGTGAGGGAGAGAATAATTGTGTTTTTTGAACTGAATTTGGAATTTATATATTCCTAAATTGTTTTGAAGAAAAGTTGTTGATAAATTGAAACCAAGCAGCAGCAGCAGTAATAACAAAACCCATCTTTCCATGGATATGACATAATAGGCTGGGAGATTTACTTTAGGGGAAAATCAGGTGTGAGGGGGGCTGGGAGAGGAAATCCTCCCAGCCCATTCTATCACTTGCATTTCTGGATAGGTACTGGTTAGAAAACTTCAGGTAGTAAACTGTTCAAAGCAAATACCTCTAGAGGCTTTCAATAGAATATCAACCTCCACCCTTTAATATGATCTAGTTAAAGAGATTGCTGTGGAATTGGGAGCAGCCAAAAATAGGAAGACACTTGGGGTTTTATTTGGTGGGGGGTCGGGCAGGCTGACATCGTGAGGAATGATCAAGATACAAAGGGAGTGTATAAGGAACAGAAGGAAAGGCATTTCATTCAGATATTGAAATGAAACAGTTTGCCTGGATTAAAGTGGTATTATCTTCCACTTCAGGAGAATCCATCTTATTTTTAAAAGTCCTAGGAGCCCTGCTCTGATTTTCAAAGTGTACAGGTTTTGATAGCATGAAGTACTAAACCCATTGGGAATTTTTGAAAATGGAGTATTAAATAGCATTAAGACTATATTACTCATGGAAATGTACTGCATCCCTGTTCTTAAAATCTTTCTTTTTTAAAAAAACTCTGTGCTGAACTTAATGCATTGTTTTCAAACTGAACAGACCTCATGTGGGGGATTAAAGTAGGCTGCAAACTTATTTCACTCGTTACCCACGTTGCTTTCAAATCTGGCATTCAAAGCACGAGGGCATCACATGTTTCTACTTCAAGGCTGCACATACAGGAAACGAAAGCCCCCAACACAGCTTGGTAGCAGAGGATCCAAATCAGGGTAAATTGTGAAAATTATAACGAAATTGCAAAGCATTTGGACAAAGAGGCATGCTAGTCTAATCAGGAAAACAGTGATATTTACTTTTCGATAATGCAGGTTGGAAGAGGAATTGGGGGAGGGAAGCATCACAAATCTCTTTTAATATATTTCTGAACTTGGCAACCTTAACTGGTTTTGTCACATATTTGCAGCTTAAAAAGTATTTGGCTTTTACAACAGCCAAAATAAGTATCCTTTAATCACTTTCAACCTATGAACAGATGGACAAGCAGTGCTTTTATAAATGGAGCATACAAAATACTTCAATATCAGCCAAAACTAATTAGTAGCAATATCTGAACCAAACTCTAAAACTGATTTAGTGTTTAATATATATTACCCTATAAGCATTAGCAGTTGAAAGGAAATTCCCCGTTCAAATGTTTGCCAAGCTCAGTGTCTAATGTTCAGACACGATTAACTTACTAATTAACTTATTGTATCTTTTCTCACACCTAATCTTGCTTAATGATTTCTTCTCCCTGAAAACTATTTGATTTCATACCTTGATCATAGATTTGTCAAACTTCAAGTGAAAAAATCAAATTCAGCTATGCAGCCAGCCCTGGTCTTTCTCTTAAGCTTTCTTAGGGTGACTTTAGTAGGAGGTAGCCTGAGGACCAAGCAGGTGGTCTCTTTGTGCTGAAAACTGCCTTTATAATCTAGCCTCTAATGACTCACATTTTTATCTTCATAAAGATTTTCTAGAAGAGTTTTATAGACACTCTTTAGCAGCTAAGAATCTGTAAAAATGAGAATTCTCTCCCTGTCAGAATTGTGTTAAGACATTGTGAAAGAAGATGAATTTTAAAATTACACTTAGAGGGTAAGCAAAGGATAGTTCCTCCTGATTCTCTAGTGAGACATTGCTTGGCCTCCTTATATTTGACGGTCACAATGCTTCCTCCATCTCAGAATATATGGTATGGCCTTATTTTTTCAGTATGCTGAAACACACAAAAGAAGAAGAACCTAAAGCCAGTCACCCAAATCATCCTAATCAATTGGGGATTGGGCATTTCCAAGGCCAACCCTCTGGAAGTAATGACGACTTTGTTCTCTTTTGATTTTATCACATACAAGGCAAGAAAGCTTTGAATCAGACTGTGCTAATTACAGATTCATGATCTTTGGAAATCACCTGATTTCTTTTGCATCAATGTGTAAAATCAGGATAGCAACATTTATCCAGTAAAATTATTTTGATGATTAAAGGAGACAGTATATCTGAAGCAAATGTTTAATAAAAAATTGCAGCTACTATTGCTATTAATGGATTCAGTTATTATATGTTTCTTTTATGTTGTATAATGCACATCAATCTATTTCAGAAAATCTGAATAGTATAGAAAATAAGAAACAATATAGTTGACCATTGGATAATATTAGGGGTTAGGGGGGCTGACCCAACACACAATAAAAAATTTACATATAACTTTTGACTCCCCCCAAACTTAATACTAATAGCCCACTGTTGATCAGAAGCCTTACTGATAATAAAAAGTCAACTGACACATAGTTTGTATATCTATCATATACCGTACTCTTACAGTAAAGTCACCTGGAGAAAAGAAAATGTTATTAAGCAAATCATAAAGAAAATACTTTTACAGTACTGTACTGTATCATAAAAAAATCCTCATATAAGTGGAGCTGCACAGTTCAAATCCATGTTCTTCAGTGGTCAACCGTAATCATTTCTCTTTAATGGAAGATTTTCTTTACAACTTAGTGTTTAATCATGGATTTGCATTTTGTTGGAGATGAATCAGAATCTATGCAGACAGGTCCTAAGCAGGAGTTCCTTGAAAATATTTCTTAGATGCCACCCTTGATTCAGAACCATTGCATTAATAGTCACTAATAATATTTTGGCATGTTTCTTTCTGGTCTTATTTATATATGTCACTTAAAAAATAATGTTGCAATCGTATAATGCATATAATTTAAAGTCTTCATTCTCTTAATATCATTTTTTGGAATCATAAGCATTTTCTTAATTTATTACATAATCTTCATAAATATCACTTTTATGACCTCATAATTTATTGATTGGATATAGCACAATTTACTCAGGTATTTGTTTCTGGATTTCTCCCATCATAAATGAAACTATGGTATTTCCATACATGCAGCTTTTCTACATTTCTTTTTCTCTTAGAGATTAGTCTAGAGAGAATTATGGGCAGGCTTTGTTTTGCTGTGCTTCACTTTATTGCGCTTTGCAGATAGTAGCTTTTTTTTTCCAAATGGAAGTTTGTGGCAACCCTGTGTTGAGCAAGTCCAGTGGCGACATTTTCCCAACAGCATTTGCTAACTTTGTGTGTCTGTGTTATATTTTGGTAATTTTCACAATTTTTCAAACTTTTTCATTGTTATTGTATTTGTTATGGTTCTGTGATCAGTGATTTTTGTTGTTACGGTCATAATTGTTTTGGGGCACCACAGACCACACCCATATGGAACGACAAGCATAATCCATAAACGTGTGTGTTCTGACTGCTCCACCAACTGGCTGTTCCCCCATCTGTCTCCTCTCCTCAGGCCTCTCTATTCCCTGAGTCACAACAGTATTGAAGTCGGGCCCATTAATAACCCAACAACAGCCTCTAAGTGTTCAAGTGAAAGGAAAGGTCACACATTCCTCACTTTAAGCCAAAAGCTAGAAATGATTAAGCTTAGTGAGGAAGGCATGTCTAAGGCCCAGATAAGCTGAAAAGTAGGCCTCTTGTACCAAACAGCCAAGTGGTGAGTGCAAAGGAAATGTTCTTCAAGGAAATTAAAAGTGCTACTTCAGTGAATACATGAATGGTAAGGAAGCTAAACAGTCTCACTGCTGATACGGAGAGAGTTTGAGTGGCCTGGATGGGAGATCAAACCAGCCACAACATTCCCTTAAGCAAAGCCTAATCTGGCAAGGGCAAAGGCCTAAGTCTCTTCAGTTCTGTGAAGGCTGAGAGAGGTGAAGAAGCTGCAGGAGAAAAGTTGGAAACTAGCAGAGGCTGGTTCATGAGGTTTAAGGAAAGAAGCCATCTCCATAACACAACAGTGCAAGATAAAGTAACGCATGCTGAAAGAGAAGCTGCAGGGTCATCCAGAAGGTCCAGCCAGGATAATTCATGAAGACTACAATGCATACAGACGGATAACAGATTTCCACTGTACACGAAACAGCCTTATACAGGAAAAAGATGCCATCTCGGACTTTCATAGCTAGAGAGAAGTCAGTGTCTGGCTTCAAAGGCTCAGAGGACAGGCTGACTCTTGTTAGGGGTGAATGCAGCTGGTGACTAAGTTGAAGGCAATGCTCATTTACCGTTCCAAAAATCTTGGGATCTTTAGGAATTATGTTAAATCTACTCTGCCCATGCTCTGTAAGTGGAACAATAAATCTTGGGTAATAGAACATCTGTTATAGCATGGTTTACTAAATATTTTAAGCTCACTGTTGAAACCTACTGCTCAGAAAAAAGATTCTTTTCAAAATACTACTGTTCACTGACAATGCACCTGGTCACCCAAGAGCTCTGATGGAGATGGACAATGAGATGAATGTTGTTCTCGTGACTGCTAACACAGCATGCATTCTGCAGCCCATGGGCCAAGGATTAATTTCGACTTCTAAGTGTTATTATTTAAGAATTACATGTTGTAAGGCTGTAGCTGTCACAGATAGTGATTCCTCTGGTGGATCTGAGCAAAGTCAATTGAAAATCTTCCGTAAGGATTCACCATTTTAGGTGCCATTCACCACATTTGTGATTCACGGGAAGAAGTAAAGGTATTGACATAAAGGGGGGTTTGGAAGAAGTTGATTCCAACTCTCATGGATGACTTTGGGGATTCAAGACTTCAGCGGAGGAAGTATCTGCAGGTGTGGTGAAAATAGAAAGAAAACTGAAATTAGAAGTGGAGCCTGACGTTGTGACTGAGCTGTTGCAATCTCATGATAAAACTTGAACGGATGAGAAGTTGCTTCTTATGGATGAGTAAAGAAAGTGTTTTCTTGAAATGGAATCTAATCCTGGTGGAGATATTATGACGATTATGAAGACTGATGAGATGACAACAAAGAATTCAGAATATTGCATAAACTCAGCTAACAACGAATTCAGAATATTGCATAAACTTAGCTAATAAAGTAGCAGCAGGGTTTGAGAAGATTGGCTCCAATTCTGAAAGAAGTTCTCCTGTGGTACATGCTATCAAATGGTATCACATGCTACAGAGAAATCGTTCATGAAAGGAAGGGTCAGTCGATATGAAAAATTTTATCACTCTCTTGTTTTAAGAAAGTGCCAAAGCCGCTCCAGCCTTCAGCAGCCACCACCCTGATCAGTCAGCAGCCAGCAATATGGAGGCAAAACCCTGCGCCAGCAAAAAGATTACAGCTCACTGAAACCTCAGATGATGGTTGGCATTTTTTAAGCAATACATTATTTTTAAATTAAGGTATACACATTGGTTTTTTTAGACATAATGCTATGGTACACTTAATAGACAACAGTATAGTATAAATATAACTTCATGTGCACTGGGAAACCTACAAATTCATTTGACTCACTTCATTGCAATATTCACTTTTAGGTATTCATTGTATTGTGCTGGTCTTGAGTTGAACCTGCCAGTATCTCCAAAGTATGTGTGTATCTGTGTTTATCACAGGATAAAAGATGCTTTTCTTTTCCTGACTGTAAGGTAATATGCGTACAATTGCTCATGATTGAGGGGAAGATGAGTTGCCAGTTTGCTTCTCAGCCTTATTTTGTGGTCAGATTGTACTTCTAATTAAGGTTTTGGCAAAATAAGTTTGTTCAGCACTTTTTAGTCAGTATTGTTAACTTGGTATTTTACTGGGCCAGCTTCAGTAACAAAGATAGAATCAGAAATGTTGATTAAAGCATAAAAATGTCTATACTGTATGGTTAGCAAACCTAGAATTATATGATACGAAGGCATTAGTGATTTCTGTTGAGAAGATTGATAGATTCCCTAGTGTCATCATCTTTTAAAGTGATTTTATGTGGCAGAAATATTTTTTTATTGTCATTCTTATATTGAAGTTGGTATTCAGGAATCATCCCATTTTCCTCTTCTAGATTTTACCTACATTATATATAATGCATAAGCTTTCTTTTTCTCTTGTTAATATCTTAAGTTTTCCTAATATTCCTTGTTTGTCCAGAAGTTTATTTTATCTGGTGGGAATTTCTTAGGCAGTGGCAGAGGGACCAGGCTGGTTATTATTTAGGACTTAGTGCCAATAATTTTCACATAATAAGGGAGTCCATGCTCCTAATTAGGAACCATCACATCTAGATAAATGATGTCTACTAAATAAATAAATAAATAAATAAATAAATAAATAAATAAATAAAATCTTTAAAAAATTTGAAAAAATAAAAATCAATTTGACAGTTACAGTATTAGCTTTTGGATAAAAACATAAATATGTGTGTCTGTTATCTGTTGCTATAATAACATCACAAGACTTAGTGGGTTAAACAATAACTGTTATTTCTCATGAGGCAATTCTGATGGTCTAGTCCAGACTCAGCTGATGCCACCCAGGTTCACTTGAGTGGGTACAACTTGTCTGTTCTCCATGTTATCTCTCATCCTTAAGAGGCTTGCTGGCTTGTTCTTCTGTGGATGTAAGGTTCAGAGAATGGAACTGTTCAAGGCCTCTCAGGCACATGCTGAAAATTAGAACAACGTCACTTCCATTGGATTCTTTTGGCCAAAGCAATTCACAAGGCCAACCCAGATTCATAGGAGGGTAAAGAGATTTTACCTCTTGATTCATGGAGCTGTAAAATGACATTGTGAAGATAGGGATATAAGGAGGCATTAATTGGCCATCAATGCAAGCAACTTAGCACAGGGTGCTTCTAATATATTTATATTAATAGTATTTTGGTTGCTATATATTTAACTTAAGGAGGCAGAAATTTTTTTTAATTAGTTACCTCTTTTCATATTTTGGAATTTGAAAAATAGGGCAGCTCTCAATATACTACTCAGTTAAATAAAACTATGGGTGATGATAGTGAGTTCAAGGATCTTGGGGCTAATCAAGGAAAAGATTTGGCTATGAGGTGGCAGTAGCACATAGCAAGCTATATTTGGACATCATATGGGCAGCTTTACATGAGAGGGGATGT
This sequence comes from Ursus americanus, assembly GCF_024610735.1. Classification (NCBI taxonomy): domain Eukaryota; kingdom Metazoa; phylum Chordata; class Mammalia; order Carnivora; family Ursidae; genus Ursus; species Ursus americanus. The sequence continues at coordinate 38,243,081 of NC_142139.1, read as the reverse complement.
CCCTCATAGCAAAAAACCTTCCAGAGGTAATGACATAGAGCCACCACCCAGAAAGGAAAGAGGGTAAGGGAACTCCCACGGGAGAGGGAAGTCAAAGAGAAGGCTCACATATCTGGGTAGGTCACTCAGCAGCAAGATGGCGAGTCTCTGGATCAGAGAGTTATGAAGAGCTGCAGTGGGCTGGAGTCTTTTACAGCCATAAGGTTTGTCTTATCTATGACTAGCAGATGTTGGTTGCAGTTTTGTGTGATATGCAAAGCAGGTAGGCTCTAAATGGCTGAAACTATACTTTTTTGGGGGAGATATTTAAAATAATTGGATGCCTAAAAATTTTGAGTCTGGAGCCAGCAGGCTTTCAAGTGCTAGCCTGATGTAAGAAGTAAACAACATAGGGGCCAATATGCAAGAATCATCTTTGGTTCATTTCTATAACTGTGTTAAACATACTTTACCATTTTTAGCATCCCTCCTTTTATATAGTGAAGAAGAAAATCTTTGGTGTGGTCTTGCAGCCATCTGGGGGACCTAAAAGATAGGTCAAAACATATCATAATAGTTTTGTTTTTAAGTTTGGGATTTGAACTTGGAGAAAACAATATTGGAGAGAATTGTTAGAGGAGCCAAAGTATGAGCAAAAGTCATAGGTGCCTTTAGAGTACAAAAAAATGCAAAACAGCCATAGTAACATTAAATATTAGGAATAGCAGATTTTACAAGAAGTAGATTAGAAAGAAAAAAATAATTATGATAAAGGGAATATTTTTGTGACATATGTAACTTTTGTTGTCCAGGAAAGCTATATTGAAGGCACTAAATGATTTTTCCTTTAAGAGCAGACTCGATTCAAAACTCAGTCTGTCAGTGTAACAGAAAGTAAATCAAATTCTAATCTTACTCTTTTTGTATACCACTTAAATAACATTTTGCAGTCAAGGATTCACAAGCATTTCTCTGTTTTATGATTGAGCTTATCGAAATTGACTTAACTTGGCCAAAATTCCATATATTTTATAGCTTCTTCTCAAATCCATTATTTGTAAATGTAATTCACTTTACATCAAGCCTTCTATAAATTATTCTTCGACCTCAAATTTCCCTTTCCGTTATTTTTAGCATTCCAGTTATTTAGAGATGTACTATTGATCAGTGTCCATATGTCTAAGGCCTAAGATAAAACTTTTTTTCTTTTTAAGTTGATAAACAGACAATACACATCCATCATTTTACAAACGTGTTTGCATTTCTTCATAATTCTTTTACTTAATATAGTTCTAATCACTCATATTAACTATAGTTTTTAACCAAAATAACTAATTTCAGTTCTCTCTCTCTCTCTCTCTCTCTCTCACACACACACACACATACTTTCCACTTTTCACACACTTTGGCTAAGAACTCTGTGACATTCAAGGCAACTTAAGAGACCAGCAGAGCTCTTGTGCTTCAACAATATGCATCACACATCACTTTACAATCATTCGTAGCTCTTTAAGATTTTTTTCTCTCTTCTTGTTAGAACATGGAACTTAGGGTATAAACTTGGCTCACTTGGGTATTTCAATAACAGTTATTTCTTCTGAGGGAAAGGAGAAAAGACAGGAACTCAGAATTCGTTAGATTTCGCTATAGGTCTTGAAACACTGGACAGCCAGAAGTAGTCATTAACATATTATCTTCATTACCAGTTTATGTCTTACATCAAGGCCCATTCATAAAAATTGTTATATTAACCAAACAAAAATCCTCTTAGAAGGCAGAGCACTCTTCTAAGCTATTCAAAATCAATTTTAATTTAAACAAACTGAAAAATCTGCTTTATTTTCTTTGCCTTTTCTGGTAGTTTTGTCTAAATTAGATATTTCCCAGAACACAAAATGATAAAGTTTTGACTCAATCTGAAAAACTTTTCTCAAGAGAGAGAATGAGAGAAAGAACCAGCCATAGATACAAAAGAGCTGCAGTTACAAGAACATTGTACAAAGCTAACTTTTCCTTTGCAAGGAGAGTAAGGACTTTTTTTCATTTATACACACAAGCACAAAGAGAATGAACAGCCTTAGTTCTACATCCTTAGCTATAGTTTAAAAATAAATATGGAACACAGTTTTCTGTGCCCGAGCAAATTTCACTCCTCAGTTGTGGTTACTTGGGAGTAGGAATGTCAGCAAGTCCAAAAAGATCTCTAAGGAATACTTGTTATGAGGGGCGCCTGGGTGGCACAGCGGTTAAGCGTCTGCCTTCGGCTCAGGGCGTGATCCCGGTGTCATGGGATCGAGCCCCACATCAGGCTTCTCCGCTATGAGCCTGCTTCTTCCTCTCCCACTCCCCTTGCTTGTGTTCCCTTTCTCGCTGGCTGTCTCTATCTCTGTCGAATAAATAAATAAAATCTTAAAAAAAAAAAAAAGGAATACTTGTTATGAAAGTCTCTTGAAATGGAGCTGATCTTCATTCTAGTGGGAACAAAATTGTCTCAGATATTTTTAGCTATACTGGTGTTCAAACAGCATGTAATACAAGGCATATCATAAGCTTCAAGGCTCACAGTAAAGACAAATGGAAAAGACTGAGCTGGGATTCCCTGTCATCCACCATCTACCACCAAACCGAGACTAGATGGCTGGGTGAAATAATCAAAATCAGACTACCAACATTTCAGTCACCAAGGAAAGAAAAATAATGTCCATTGTACAAAGTAGAACATGACTCCTCAAGAACCAGCCTACTGCAGACGTCAAAATAAACTCAGAGGGAAAAAATACAGGAACAGAGTCATGATATTGACTCTGAGAATTAAGAAAGTTGGGCCTAGGATCCAGAAATCTATATACAGTCACTTTTTAGGGCAAGACTCAGTTCTGGGTATGTGAATCGGTTTAGGCATCTCATTGGAATTTCAGCTGTGAAACCCACAGAAACAAAAGGAATTAAGAAGAAAAAAAGGATTTTTATATGCTAAAAGTTGCAAGGAAACTAGACTTTGAACTTTGGATGACTTAGAAAAAACTGACTACCATATAAAAAATATAACATATATAAATGGAAAAAGCAGACACAAGATTACCAAGATTAGTCTGTCTGTGTATAGTAGGAAGTCTGTAGTATTCTCACATTCATCATCACTGCAAGGGCCATCCACATCAGTATGTCAGGGCTTGTCGTGGTTTCCATTGTGGTCGCTTGCTCCTGTGATCCTGTAGTCCACGACCTTAACACCACACTACCATGTCTTTGGATTGAGAGCCTTTGGAAAGTAAAATCACTTTTCAGATGATTGGTAAGCAGGATATCAGTGCCAAATAATTTTGATGTAGTCTATTTTAAAATAGCTTCTAGGATAGGAAAGCTATTTCGACTAACTTGCTCTGTCATATGAAAATATTTTGTTCCTTAAATATTATATATTACTCTTTTGAATAGTTATGGATAAGCTTTGACAAATTTCTTTCTTTGGATTCCCTTTCTTCATGAGGTTCATTTTATATACGTTATATTGATTCTGGCACATTCAAACTTCTTTGGAGAATCCTATTGACATGTTCAGGTGATGTATATGAAATCTATGTACAAATTATATTGCATTTCCTATTTTAATACATTTATGATTGAAATGAATTTAAGACTTTTCAAAAGTGATTATTTTTCTTGTTAACTATAGTAAGAAAGTTTTATATTTTATTTTTAGGGTAAAGTCTATCCTAAGTAAAAGTGGTAAACTTGACAATAAAGTTAAACGAATTGGACCACACATAGAAATCTTCCAAGTGTTCCGGGAAAGGACCAAATTTGTAAATACCAAAAAAGTAGTTAGAATGGTCATCATCATGCAGGCCTATGTCAGAGGATGGCTTGAACGCAAAAGATTGCAGAGAATAATGATCAAGGTAAAGCATTTGATAAATATGATGTGTATAAATTTTCTTATGTAGTTTTTAAATTAATCGAGTTTTGTATGGTCACCTGGTCAATGTGTCTTTGGTTTTTCTAAATAAAGTTCTGACTACATTCTTTTCATTGAGAAAATGTTTTGAATTATCTACTCTGCTGACAGTTTCAGATTTGGTCATACTGGAGAAAATGAACAAAAGGCCTGGTTTATCCTTAACCCAATAGTTCTGGGACCACAATTATTCTAAGGCCGGGACCACCTGTCCTTGTACTAATCTCGTTTCAACTTTTTGCTGTTTATTGTCTGTATAAAGCAACTTTCTTCCACTTCCCACAGTCCTGGATACTCTGGTACAGCATAAACATTCAACTCAAAAAGAATTATAGACACACACACACACTCAGACACCCCTGAGCGACTTGCATAAGCACCAGTCTAGACTTTTAAAATAAATATCTAGGATCTATTTTGTCTGGCAACCATTAATTTATTCTTCCGTATATATGAGTATGTTTATGCTTTGTTTTGTTGGTTCGTTTGTTTTTAGATTCCACATGTAAGTGAAGTCATACAATATTTGTCTTTCTCTGCCTGACTTATTTCGTAAGCATAATACTCTCTAGATCCATCCATGTTGAAAATGGCAAGATCTCGTTCCTTTTTATGGATGAATAATATTCCATTGTAGCTGTCTGTCTATCTATCTATCTATCTATCTATCTATCTATCTATCTATCACATCTTTATCCACTTATCTATTGATGGATATTTAGGTGGCTTCCATATCTTGGCTATTGTAAAGCTGCACCAAACATAAAGGTGCATATATCTTTGAATTGGTGTTTTAATTTTCTTCAAAAAATACCAAGAAGAGAATTAATGAATTGTATGGTAGTTCTGTTTTTAATTTTTTGAGGATTATCCACACTATTTTCCATAGCAGTTGTACCAATTTACATTCCTACCAGTAATGCACAAGGGTTCCCCTTTCTCCTCACCAATACTTGTTATTCCTTATCTTTTTGATAGTAGCCATTCTGACGGGTGTGAGGTGATATCTTATTGTGGTTTTGATTTGCATTTCCCTGATGGTTAGTAATATTGAGCATCTTTTCATGGCTCTATTGACCATATGTATGTCTTCTTTGGGAAAACATCTATTCAAGTGTACTCTGCCCATATTTTAATTGGATTTTTTTTGATACTGAGTTGTATGAGTTCTTTATATATTTTGAATGTTAACTCCTTACCTGATATGTCATTTGCAAATAATTTCTGCCATTCATTAGGTTTTTTTTTTTTTTATTTTGTTGATGGTTTCCTTTTGCTGTGCAACAGCTTTTTAGTTGGAGGTGGTCCCGTTTGTTTATTTTTGCTCTTTTTGTCCTTGCCTGAGGTGAAAGATCTAAAAAAGGACTGCTAAGACCAATGTTCCAGAGCTTACTACCTGTGTTTTCTCCTAGGAGCTTTATGTTTTCAGGTCTCATTTAAGCCATTAATACACTTCCAGTTTATTTTTGGTTTTGGTGTAAGAAAGTGAACCAGTTTCATTCTTTTGCATGTAGCTGTCCAGTTTTAATAACATCATTTACTGAAGAAACTGTCTTTTCATCACTGTATATTCTTACCTCTGTTATCACAGAATACTTGACTTTATAAATGCAGGTTTATTTCCGGGCTGTTTATTCTCTTCCATTGATCTGTGTGTCTGTTTTGATCACTATAGCTTTGTAGCATAGTTTGAAATCCTGGACCATGATACCTCCAGCTTTGTTTTTCTTTTACAAGATTATTTTGGTTATATGGAGTTGTTTTGGTTCCATACGAATTTTAGGATTTTTCTAGTTCTGTGAAAAATGCAACTGGTATTTTGACAGGGATGTCAATGAATTTATAGATTACTTTCAGTAGTATGGACATCTTAACAATATTAATTCTTCCAATCCATGTACATAGTATGTTTTTACAATTATTCCTGTCATCTTCAATTTCTTTCATCAATGTCTTATAATTTTCAAAGTACAGTTCTTGGTTAAATTTATTTCTAGGTATTTTATTCTTTTGGATGCACTAGTAAATAAGATTGTTTTCTTAATTTCTCTTTCTGATAGCTTGTTATTACTATAAAGAAACATAGTATATATCTATATATTGATTTTGTAGCCTACAACTTTACTGAATTCATTTATTAAACCTAATAGTATTTTGGTGGAGTCCATGGTTTTTTATATATAGTATCATGTCATCTGCAAATAGTGATTTTACTTCTTTTCCAGTTTGGAATCCTTTTATATCCTTTTCTTTTTTTCCTAATTGCTGTGTCTAGGACTTCTGATATAATGTTGAGTAAAAGTGGTGGGAGTGGACATCTTTGTTTTGTTCCTGATCTTAGAGGAAAAACTTTTGGCTTTTCATTATTGAGTATGATGTTAGCTCTAAGTTTGTTACATATGACATTTTTATTAGTTGAGGTGTGGTGCCTCAATACCCATTTTATTGAGAGTTTTTATCATAAATGAATGTTGAATTTCATCAAATGCTTCTTCTGCATCTGCTGAAATGATCATATGTTTTTATCCTTCATTTTATTGCGGTACATCATGCTGATTGATTTATGGATGTTGAAACATTCTTGCATCTCTGGAATAAATTTCACTTGATCATGGCATATGATCATCTTAATGTATTCTTGAATTCAGTTTGCTAATATTTAGTTGAGGATTTTGGTATCTATGTTCATCAGGGACACCAACCTGTGACTTGTCTTGCCTTTTCTTTTCTTTTCTTTTCTTTTCTTTTCTTTTCTTTTCTTTTCCTTTCTTTCTTTCTTTCTTTCTTTCTTTCTTTCTTTCTTTCTTTCTTTCTTTCTTCTTTCTTTCTTTCTTTCTTTCCTTCCTTCCTTCCTTCCTTCCTTCCTTCCTTCCTTCCTTCCTTCCTTCCTTTTCTTGTGATGTCCTTCTCTGGCTTTGGTATCAGGGTAGTACTGGCCTTCATAAAATTAGTTTGGAAGTGTTCATTCTTTCAATTTTTTGGAAGAGTTTGAGAAGTATAAGTATTAAATCTACAATAATAGTAGGGGACTTTGACACCACACTTAATGTTAATGGATAAATTATGCATATGGAAATTAATAGTGAAACATCATCCTTAAATGACAGATTAGATGGTTTTAATAGCTGTATGCAGAACATTCCATCCAAAAAGAAGCAAAACATACATTCTTCTTAAGTGCACATGCAACATTCTACAGGATAGAGCACATGTTGGACCACAAAACAAGTCACATTAAATTTAAGAAGATGGAAATCATATCAAGCATGACCATTGAATGATATGACACTAGAAATCGGTTATAAGAAGAAAAATAGAAAAATCACATATATGTAGAGATTAAACAACAGGCTACTAAACAACCATCGGTTCAACAAAAGAATCAAAGGAGAAATTTTAAAAATACCAAGAGACTAATGGAAATGGAAATGTGACATATCAAAATCTATGGGATGCCACGAAAGCAATTCTAAGGGGTAATTCATAGTAGTACAGGCCTACCTCAAAAAAAAAAAAAAGAAAAATCTCAAATTATTTAATTTTTCACTTAAAGGGACTAAAAGAAGAAATGAAGCCCAAAGTTAGTAGAAGGAAGGAAATAATAAAGATCAGAGTATAAATAAGTGAAATAGATACTAAAAAGACAATATAAAAAGTCAATGAAACTAAGAGCTTGTTCTTTAAGAAGATAAACAAAAAATCGACAAATGTTTACTTGGACTTAGCATAAAAAAGAAGGGACTCAAATAAATAAAATCAGAAATGAGAGAACTTACAACTGATACCACAAAAATACCAAGAGTAAGAGACTTCTGTGAACAATTATACACCAACAAACTGGACGAAATAGAAGAAATGGTAAATTCCTACAAATACACAATCTTTTAAGATTGAATCAGGAAAGAATAGAAAATATGAATAGACCAATTATTAGTAAGGAGATTGACTCAGTAATAAAAAACCTCCCAAAAACTAAAAGTCCAAGACCAGATGGCCAAACACTCAAAGATTTAACACCTATATTTTCAAACTCTTCCAAAAAATTGAGAGAATGAACACTTCCAAACTCATTTATGAGGCCAGTACTACCCTGATACCAAAGCCAGAGAAGGACATCACAAGAAAAAGAAAGAAAGAAAAAGTCATAGGCCAGTGTCCCTGATGAACATAGATCCCAAAATCCTCAACTAAATATTAACAAACTGAAATCAATAATACATTAAGATGATCATATGCCATGATCAAGTGAAATTTATTCCAGGGATGCAAGAATGTTTCAACATCCATAAATCAATCAGCATGATGCACCACATTAATAAAATGAAGGATAAAAAGCATATGATCATTTCAGTAGATGTAGAAGAAGCATTTGATGAAATTCAATATTCATTTATGATAAAAACTCTCAATAAAATCAGTATAAAGGGACCATACCTTATCTCTGTTTCATTTAGGTCTTTTCTGAGGTTTTATTTTGTGCTTTCATTTGGAACATATTCATCTATTTCCTCATTTTACTTGACTCTCTGTTTGTTTCTGTATATTAGGTGAAATAGTTACCTTTCCCAGTCTTTAAGGTGTAGCTTTGTGTAGGTGATAAAACTTCTCATTGAACCTTGCCTTAGCTCTTAGTTGTTTTTTGAACCTTTGTGATTGTGTAAGCAGCCTGATTAATTTCCGATGGGTCCCCATTACTGAGGGTGTGCCAAGTCCTGTCAGTGTCCCAAGGTGAGGGATCTCCTTTAGCACCAAGTTTCAGGCTGATTGGAAGCCTGACCCTCAGGCAGCAGCTTTTAAAGTATGCAACTATATACAGTCCTGTGGGGCTACAACTGTAAATCCTACTGACCTCCAGTTCAGAAAATCTAGAGGATTCCCCTGAGTGATAGTTGCAAAAATTGGGGCTCCAGGGGAATATATAATCTCCTTTTTGGGAAATATTGTTGAGCAGTAGTGAGGCCAAGTAAGTGTGCAAGGCTGATGTCTCCTTGCTCATTTTCCCTGAGAGTGCTTCTGTAGCCTCTAGATGTGTTGCGATCCTGAAGCCTATCCTTTAGGCTGAAGCTCTGGGACAAGTAAGTGTACCTTAGTTACAGGAAGGCTGGGGGTGTGTTTCAGTCTGCTGATTATGGTAGTCTGGGGGTGGTAATCTGCCAAGAGCTGTCTTTTCAATTACAGCCCTGTGCTGCCCAGGCACGCAAACCTTCTTGGCCTCTAGGGCCAGGCAACCAAGGGGCATCCCCTGTGTGGATTGTGCACACTCGCTGACTTTAGCAAGGTAGGTGAAAAGTGTAGGGGGCAGGGCACACTCATTAGCTTCAGCAGGGCTGTGGGAAAATGCTTTGGTTGCATTCTCCTGTGGGAGAATGTCATGGTCACTTGCACTTGCTGGCCCCAGCCAGGGAGTGGAGCAGTATGCAACCACCCGTGCTCACAGGCTTTAGCAAGGAACTGGCAGAATGTTGTGACTACTCACACTCATGGGCCCCAGCCAGTGCCACCACTGTTCACCCCCACCAGCCTTAGCAAGGCAGCAGAATGGCACTAAATCTGCACATACCTGCCTGTGCTAGCTGGGTTGGGGGAGAGTACAAAAATGGCATCTGCCACTGTGTCCATCTCTGAAGAAAGTCCCAGCTGTCCCCTACCCCTTGCCTTAAAATTAGCAAATGAATTCCTTTCACATATAGTCTAGGTGCTTTTCAAACTGTTAATTTTGTCCTGGGTCCTGGGATGAGTGAGACTGTAGGTGAGCCTTTTAGACGGAGAATCTCAGTTCCCTACAGCCCTTTGTGTCCCTTGAATGTAAGCCCTGTTGGTTTTTCTTCCCATCTCGATATGGTCCTTTTATCCTTTGTTGTAGAAGAGCAGTTCTGCTAGTTTTCTTTTTCAGAGGGAATTGTCCATATGTAGCTGTGGTTTGGTGTGTTTATAGAAAGAGGTGAGTTCAGGACCTTCCCATGCCGCTATCTCGAACCACCTTCCTGTACTACCTATATTGATGAACTATTCCACCACCCATGTCCAGGTTATACCTGGAATTTTCTTAGACTCTTTCAACCTCCTCACTTCCGTATTCAATTGATTATCACCATAACATTTCTTGCGTTGCTCTTCCTCTCCTTGTTTCTTGCCAGAGCTTCTATTTATCATCCCTCACATGGAGAACTACAGTTGTCTCCTAATTATTCTCCTTGCTGCTTACCCCCAATCTGTCATATGCAGTTAAGGAAATTTCACTCTGATTGCCTTATTCCATTTCTTATAATCTTTTAATGGCCCCATATTGCTTATAGGAGAAAGTATGAATTTTCTAACATAGTACACATGACCTCCCTGGTCTGGCACTTGCCCACTGTCCTTCTTCATCCCATGTTACTTCCTCACTAATGCCCTGTGCTCTAGCAAAGCCCAAATTCTTTAATTCCCTGTTTGTTTCCTGTTATATCTTATGTTTTAATGCTGTTCTCTTAAGCTGGAATACTCTTCCTCCCTTATCTTTGGATAAACTCCCAACTCATCTTTCAAGATCTTTCTTAAATACATGTGCTAAGACATTGTCCCTGGTCCATCAAGCAGAAATGATCTCTGTATTCTTTTGGTTATTATTGTGCTCATGTTATCTATATTGTGATCTTTTATTTACATGTATGTCACAGGCAATACGAGTAAGTGACTTATTTGGGAGTACATACTCATTATCTTCAAATATATATAACAAATTATAACACCACATTGCTTTTTGACACATAATATACAATCCTATTTTAACTATTTGCACTTATTATCTGCTTTTGTCTTGTTTATTTAGTTGTTTGTATTTGTTTACATGGTTTCTGTTTTGTTTTCTACTGTGGTCAAATGGCTAGAATAGTGCTTGGTACATGGTAAGTATTCAACAAATATCTATTGAATAGATGAATTAATTCAACAAAATGTAGTTATAGAAATTTATCAGGGTACTCTAATGATTCACATTTGTATACAGAGAGAAATAATGTGGATGTATATGTGTAAATATATAATATAGAAAATATGTATCATATGTATACACATATATATGATTATGTGTTTATATTATTTAATTTAATTATAGCATTTCCTGCTATTGAAGAAAATTGTAGAGTTATTCATCACCTCTGGGAGAAAAATGAGTCTAGTAAACTTAGAGAGCAAGAATGGGCCCAAGGTCATGGTGAAAGGGAGATACTGACAAGGAAAATGTTGAATTTCTATGTAGAGGTAGAATTTGAAATGAAAAGAATGGGAAGCACTTTTAAAGACTTGGAGTCAATATAAACTAGATTGTTGACTTTGATTTGGTTATAAAATTTGTTATGATCATTGCTTTTCTTTTTTATTCTATCACTGGTATGGTGCTTTGTATGTTGGATGGCTGCTCTGTTTGTATGGTTAATGTTGTCTTGCCTGCTGTTGAACAGCTAGTGCAGCAGGCCTGTAATGCATACATTGTCAGGTTCCAGGACTGTACCTATGTTGTTGGGGGAATTCTTGATAGAGTTTCTGCTCTAGAGGCTGCACAGCAAATCACTGGATAATTGTCAGCATCATGGCAATCCCTCTGCTGGAAAACTTCCATAGTCATATTGTTTGGCTGCCACTTCAGAGCTTGTATTTGTGGGCAGTGTCTACTAGAATGTCACTTTGAATTACCTCAAGAGACCGTACAATTTCCATCATTTCCTGTGAAATACTCCAGTTTGGGTTTATTTAGAAATAATGAAGCAACACTGAACTATCATATCAGTCACAACAGTACCACAGAGATCGCTGCATTTAACTATCAGCATTATTTATTTCCACCATTTGAGGTATCCTTTTCCTTTTAAAAACTCGGTGTTATTTGTCTGCATGTGTTTTGAAATAAGTAATAGTGGTCTAAAAAAGCCCCAGTTAAGGTACAGAAACAGTATTTTTTCTCACTGTGATGCCTCTAAGATCTTACTTAATTTCAGTATTTTTCTCTGAATATTTATAATTTAAATTTTTAAATTTCAGTCTTAAATTGATATATTCATTTGCTGTTTGCCCCAAATACTGAAATTCTAGGGCATTTGAATAGCTCATGGTTGCAATAAGAAAGCGTTCAAAATCCTCTTTGAATAAATATTTGTTGAATAAATAAACTTGGAATGTTTCTGGAAAATCGGAGTTTAAAGGTTACCATAACAATAATCCCAGGCATAGGCCAGTGGTCTTTAACCTTTTGGAGGTCACAGAATCCTTTGAAAATTTGATAAGTACGTATTTCCCCTCATCTCAAAAACACAAAACGGAAACAATAAGAAAATCCTGAAGCCCATCCGTGGCCCCGATGGCACAGGTGACATTGAACAGAAAAGTTGTATTACATAAATGTGTTAGTTCCCAGGTGCCAGGAGAACTATGTTCATTTATTGAAGATTGCTTAAAAATTTTTTTGATAACAGTTACTATGTAATGGATCCAGTTTCTTGCCTGGTGTGTGATCTCGTAGAGCATATATATAGTCTAGGGAGACATGCAGATAACTAAAAGAAGTCTTAGGTGGTATTGGAGAACTCAGAAAGACCATTTAATCCAAAAGGCTGTGTCTGGTGTGGGGCTTGGATAGTGTCAATACATTAAGATCCAGAAAGTGAGGGGTAGTTTTATTTTGTCAGGTAGACCAATAGGCTGAGAGAGTTGTAGGCACAGTGAAAAACAATATCAATGACTGTAAGTGAGCTAGGACATTGAGGGACTGAGAGTTGGTTGGGAGAATAGTAGCAGTAGGGGAAGCTGAGATAGCAGTCAGATTAAGCATGTTCTTAAAAACCATGCTAAGGACAATTATTATATGGATTCACTCATTTATGGAACATAAGAAATAGGAAGATCAGTAGGAGAAGGAAGGGAAGAATGAAGGGGGGGTAAACAGAAGGGGGAATGAACCATGAGAGACTGTGGACTCTGGGAAACAAACTGAGGGCTTCAGAGGGGAGGGGGGTGGGGGATCGGGATAGGCCAGTGATGGGTATTAAGGAGGACACATATTGCATGGTGCGCTGGGTGTTATACGCAAATAATGAATCATGGAACATGGCATCAAAAACTGGGGATGTACTGTATGGTGACTAATATAACAAAATAAAAATTATAAAATAAAAAGAAATAAAAAGGCATTGCCAAGTCCCCCCCCCAATAATGTATTAACTATTCTGAAAAAAACAACAAAACAAACAACAACAACAACAAAAAACATGCTAAGGAGTTTATGCTTTTACTTAGTATATGGGAATGGATGACTTTAAAGCAGATCAGTGACATTAATAGATTTACCTTTTAGAAAAATTACTGACTCTGGACAGTGAATTGGGGGAAGAGGGTGACAGAATTAGAGGGAGGACAACTAGTATGCTTTTTCAATAATTTGGTGTGTGATAATGGTGGCTTGAGCTAGGGCTGGAGAGATGGGGCAGAGGCAGGACATTGGGTTTGAATGGATGTGAAGATAAGGTAGAGGGGGGAGTCAAGAACAGTTCCTTAGTTTTTGGGCTTTCTGTCTTGGGCAACCTGGTGGATGGTTGTGAAATACAGAATTTAAGAGGAAGGACAGGTAGGATCAGGGAGGAAAGAAAAAGAGATAGAGTCCAGTTTTCAACACTGATTTTGAACTACCCTTGGGAAATCATCGAGATGTCTGGGAGGCAGTTGAATGTATGGGTCCAAAACTCAGAAGGAAGATTGGGCCATAAGGAAACATTTAGACTTCATCAGTAGTTCTTAAATTCTTTTCCACCTTAACACGCTTGAGGAAGACAATAAAACCTTCCACTCACAAGAGTAGCCCCATTTAGCAGTGATTCTCATGTTATCTCTGAGAAAGCTCTTTACTCAGGTGACTGGATGTCCCCCTTCATTCAGGTCTGTGTACATTGTTAATTATCAAAAAGCCTGCTCCATACTACCTTATTAAAAAAGAACATCCAGTCTGTTCACTCCCTGTTCTATTTAAAAGTCTTCAAACCACTTACTGCCACCCAACACATAGATATTTGTTTATTGGATTACCGTTCCTTCCATTACAATGTAACTCCTTGAAACAAGAATTTTGCCTTTTCTGTTCATTAATCTGTTCACAAAGTCTAGAACATTCCTGCTATATATAAGGTTCTTAATTAATTAATTAAATTATACAAATTAAGTATATAAATTAAATAATTTTCAACATGATAGAGGATTATAATAGCATATTTGTATCAGAGGATATGAAATTTGAACATTTTTTTCTAAATATTTTGATTCAGCTCCCTGACCAAGGATGACTTCCTATACTCTGCCCCCATTTGTAGATTTGAGATCATTATTAGTGATACTAACTGTTGTCATGGGAGTCAATGTATTGTCCAGGGAGAGTATATAGAGTAAGGAGAAAAGCATGTAAAGGGAAAGATCAGTGTTCAAGGGGAAGACAAAAGATGAAGAATCCAGTAACAGTAAAGCAATAGCCAGAGAGATAAGAAGAAAACCAGATTATGCTAGATCAAGGAAATTCAGAGGTCATTTGCTGAGAGTGAGCATTTAGAAGGTGAGTTTGAGAAAGAAGGTGGAGTCACTAGTCTCCAATGCTGCTAGGAATGAAAGTCTAGACAGAATTTTCTGTCTTTACAACAGTTAGTTCATGGATGACCTTGGCAAGTTTTAGTGGAGTGATGTGCAGAAAGCAAGGAAGTGGAAACATCTAGCTTAGGTAAATATGAGACACTATGAGGTTTAGGGAAAGATAGTTTACAATGGAAAATAATTAAGTACATTTAAATGCTTATTGCAAAAGCCAACAAGAGGGGAATGTTGATGATATAAGAGACATGAGGATAGTCATAGTAGAAGGCTAAGAATATTGGGGGGGGTTGTTTATAAGACACCTGGCAGGATTAGCCTTAGGTAAGAGACATGTTTCTCTGCTGTAGGACCAAAGGATGTTGCTGAGTGGTTAGATTTAGTGATAGGAAGTTGAGATAACAATAATCTAATGCTTTCCCCTTGGTGAAGTAGGGGACAAGGTCATTTGCTGAGAGTGAGCATTTAGAAGGTGAGTTTGAATGTTTGAGGAGATTGAGTTTCTACAGAAAATTACAAAAAGAGAGATGCCTAGAAAAACACAGGTGAATTTTCAGGCCACTTTGAGAACCTAGGTGAGGTTGGTGATCAAGAATTGAAGTGGTACCATTCCTCTAAGTTGTATAATTATCTTTACTAGCTATGAAAAGTAGGAGAGTTAACAAAACTTGTCTAAAGTTACACATCCACCCAGTGGCATAGTTGAATTTTGAGCATCAAACCTAAGTCTGCCTGGTTCCAGACACTTTAAAACATTAGATCAGGGCACCTGGGTGGCTCAGTTGGTTAAGTGTCTGCCTTTGGCTCAAGTCAGGATTCCAGGGTCCTGGGCTGGAGTTCCACATTGGGTTCCCTGCTCAGTGGGGAGTCTGCTTCTCCCTCTGCCGCTCCCCCCTGCTCATGCTTGCTCTCTCTTTCTCTCTCTCTCTCTCACAAAAATAAATAAAATCTTTTTTAAAAAAATAAAACATTGGACCGTTCTGGTAACAACGAATTCAATGATTGTTGCAAAATGGTAGAGTCTTTTCTCAGGTCAGGCTCAGCATAGACTTTGGAGTGTCCTGCCAAAAGCCAAAATTAGGTTAAAACACCCTTCTGACACCACAGAGCCAATTGGGGTTGCTCACATCAGGGAGCTGATGCAGAGAGCCACAGCTGTATTGATACACAGGAGCAGCAGTTGTGTGGCAATCAGAAGCTGCTGCTTAAACTTTGCAGAGGCGCATGGGAGGAAGACGGTTCAGTGATACCATTAAGCATGAGCTTCAGGTATATTAATAATCATCCTGATCAAGATCCATGTGAGTGGCAGGTGACACCGAAAGAAGAACCTGAAGAGAGAAGAACCCAACCCAGGAGAGAGACATTTGTTTAGCTACATGTGTGTGGCTAAGTGCTTCACTAAGTCTTTAGTGGGTGGGGAAATGAAATAAAAAATCACACTTAACATTATTTGTGACTTGTATACTTGTGTGTTCATGTATGTGTGTGTAAGATAACAATTCAGAATATTCACTCCTTATTTCATTGGGTTTTAGTTTAGGTGTAAAAGCCTAAACTAGGTTTAAAAACCTTTTCCTGCTTTGTTTTAATAAGTTGTATAAAGACCCTTTTGGATAATGTCATATGTAAGTGTTTAGACAAGGTTAGACTTCAGTTAATGTGTGTGGGCAGGTTATCTGCTTATATGTCTAAATATCATTTTTTAAAAGTTAGAAAGTCAAACTGTGGAACAGCATTTGATATTGCCCCAGTGTTAAAACAAACTCAACGTGTAAAGATCTCTTATAAACTGATAAGAAACACACTATAATAATAATAGAAGACATATGTAAAAGACATGAACTAGTACTTTACTGTAGGAGAATGGCAAATAAATATGAAAAGAGAGCACTCTGGCTAGTAATTAAAGAAATTAAGCCCCACTAAGTGTCATAAGGTAGTGGAATTCTCCAAACAAGCAATCCATTCATTACTTTTTTAAAACAAGACATGACCATATCAAACAAAAGGCAGTCTGAAAATGCATACTAGAAAAATTTTTAAACATTGATGTGTGATAAGTATGATACATTTACCGTGTAAGTCAACATGGATTGGAAAATTATAATTACTAATTTGCACTGAGTCTTTTATATTCCAATATTGCTTTTCTAATAAATTCTATCTTGAGAAATGTTTAGAAATGTGGCGAAAGATTTAAATACTGAGATGTACATAGCACCATAGTGGAGGCATATTTCCATGCAGAGGACTGCCAGAGAGGCACACTATTAGAAGAACCATGCAGATGGACCCTTATAGTTTTCTCCCACTCAACTTCTTTAAACATGAAAACCTTGATAGCCTTCTGAATGCCTCAAATATGAGGAGTCCCCCAAAAGACAGGTTCTGTCCCCAAAAGAGATTTTATTAAATTTGGAGGGAAAGACTCTCCAATTGGGTTGATGGCTGGTTCTCTTAGCAAATGTCATCATCCATATAGGAAACACACTCCAACCAGGGCCCTTTTGGCTCATGTTCTAAGGGCACAATGAAAACATTGCTTGATTCTTAATTATAAGCAAAAGAAACCTACTAACAGATTTAAGCAGAAAGATATTGATTAGAATATTGGGCAGAGGTCTGGAGAACTAAGTTCAGAAACGTGAAGGTATGATGAAGGCTAGATAGCTCTCAGGACTCCAACCACATCCTGCATAGAAAGAGTCTAGTGCAGATACTGAATCCTGGGTATCCCTGCCTCCACGAGTGCTGCCCTTGAAAAACAGATATTGCTACCACAGTTGCTATACCACACAAATAGATTTACCACTGTTTTGCTTACTTAGCATTACTAGTTTCAATTAAAAAATCTGGTGCTGATGTAGATAACGAACAAAGCTTCTACAGAGGAAACTTGGTCATTAGTATCTGATATGTGGCTTCAAACTGTGGGAAGTTTGTTCTGCTTCCCACTGAAATTCATATGTTAGGAATGCTCTACCAATGTTACCAGTGTGACCAATTCATTATTTTTTCTAAAAGCAACAAGAACCTATTGAATAGAAAGCAGATTGAAAATACACATTGGAAAATGTTAGTAAATGTTGAAGGAGATGTACTAGGAAAGAAATCAAAACAAAAATTCACAGAATGCATGAAAAACACTAAATTCAAATAAATTAAGAGGAGTATAATGTATAATTAAAAGTGTGGGCCCTGGAGTGTCCTTGTTTTGGTTTCAAAACCGATTTTGCAACTTGCTAACTTACTAGCTACAACAAGCAACCATCCAATACCTGGGAAAGCTATTTAAAGATTTTTTGCTTCAGGTTTTTCACTTGTAAAATAGTACACAAAACACGTCAAAAGAAAGAAGACTCAGAAAAATTCATGGACTTAAATACATTCTTTAAAAAATAATGAAAATAGATGAATTAAGCCTTTAATTCAAAAAGTCAAGAACAGGAAAATAATCCTTTAAAATGGAATTAATAAAGATAAGTAGAGAAATTAATGAGCTAGTAAATGTAAAATGTAAAAATAATTGAATTGATAAATAAAATGGAACTCTTTATTTAGAAAAGAAAAAAACCTGAAATAGATTAATTTTTACACTGTAATTTTTAAAGCCTATTGTAATAGAATGTGGAAAATGTGTGTGTATATATATATATATATATATATATATATATATATATATATCCATCCCTGTTTAAAGGCAAACTGATAAAACAAAATTTGTACATATGCTGAAAAGGATTAATTTATTTAACAGAGTTTTAGAAATCAACATGAAAACCTGAAAAGTACAGTAAAAAAAAAAGTAAAAGACAGTAATATACAATTTTCAAAAGAAAGAATATAAACAAGGATTTGAGCACCCCTAGTGAATAGCTTAGGCAAGAATCACCATTACAGAATAATGTCTTAATAAAACCTTTTTTTTTTTTTTTTCCCCTGGCCAAGTGGGTTACATGTTATAGAAATCTGGATGCCAACCTCGGAAGCTTCCATGAAAGTATCCATCATTGAAAACTCTATGCTGTGGAAATTATGGGTATCTGATGACAGAGCTTCTCATAATGAGGCTCTCTGGTCTTCAAGGAGATGATGTTATTCTACAGTGCATGTCTTTGGCCAACCCATCCATAATTTAAGAAACTGGGTGAAATAGATGAAATGAAAAAGGCAAAATCAGATTAAATATATATAGAAGAAATATGTAAATATGGGGCTTTACTGTCTATATTGCTGTTTTATAGGCCTTGTCTCATGGACCAAATTTGAGGGCAGTTATAAACATGTATCACAGACAGATCCATCGTGTTAAGTATCGACTTGGTCTTTGGAGGACAAGACAAATTATAAACTTCATAGAGCTAGAGGAATGGATGGACAGAAAAAAGTGTAAGTGATACAGTCATTTCTGGTTTGATTTTAAATTTGGAATTGATTTAACTATTGGAATTTTATATATAATTTACATGTAATTACTCATAGACACCAAAGGTAAATCTGTTTTATATTGCTGAAAGCTATTTGCATTTTATTTATTTTTTAAAGCTTTTAAAGAAGTTTTATTTAAATTCCAGTTAGTTAACATACAGTGTAATATTAGTTTTAGGTGTACGGTGTGGTGATTCAGCACTTCCATACAACATCCGGTGGCTGTTTGCATTTTAAAGTGATGTATGGTATATTCAGTTTAATTTATTAGAATCCTGTGTTTATAAGCAACAGAAAACTCATTCTAGTTAACCAAAGCAAAAAGGAAATTTAAAAGAAAAATGTAGGAAAGGTAGCTAAAGAATCAGATTTCACACAGAACTCAAAACAGAGCTACTCCAGGGTGCCTGGGTGGCTCAGTTGGTTAAGCATCTGCCTTCTGCCCAGGTCATGATCCCGGGGTCCTGGGATTGTGCCCCACATTGAGCTTCCTGCTCAGTGGGGAATCTGCTTCTCCCTCTCCCTTTTCCCCTCCCCCCTGCTCATGCTGTCTTTCTCTCTCATGCTCTCTCTCTCTAATAAATAAAATCTTAAAACAAAACAAAACAAAAACCCCCAAAACAGAGCTACTTCAGAGATTTAGAGAGCAAAAAGTAAGGAAAAATCTCTTTTTGCCTTTGGGAGATAGATAAGCTGTTATCACTCTAAGACTTTTTTGTTTCTATGCTTTAAATTGAAATTTCAAGTAGAGAGCACCTGATTGGTTTAATTTGAATCGTGAATCCAAGACTCTGCCATGGGAGGGAAGAGAACTTTGCTTGAGAGTTGCACAGAAGTTCTATCCATTGGGGAAGGAGCAGCTCCCCAAAGGAAAACTACGTATTGCTAACATAAGGATAGCTGATGAACACCAAGCAGACTAATTAGATATCTATTATGTATTGCTTGTTAGTGTTGAAATTCTGTCCACAGAACAATGTCTTTAATTTATATCTTAGCTTTCAGAGAGCCTGGTTCCTATTATATTTAATGAATTTACATTGCTTAGGATTAGGATGGACATTATAGCCAGTGTCTTGATTAAAAAATAATAAATGAGGACTTCTTGTTTCTGGTTCCGCATGTAAGGATCTTGGAAATCTCCCCCTCCCCCCCATCTTACCAACAAGTAAAAAAGCTGAACAGACTAAAAAATTTACTTTTTTCATGCGTCTATAAGGGAAGAGAAGACACAGGGTGAAACAGTGCCCCCAGGATTAAAGAGATAGACACACAAATACAGGGAGTTGCAGCTTCCCAGAGCAGAGACTCATGAGTAGAAATGGATATGGGAGGAAACAAGTGTTGGCAAGGATGTGGAGAAAAAGGAACGTTCGTGCACTGTTGGTGGGAATGCAAACTGCTGCAGCTGCTGTGGAAAACAGCATGGAGGTTCCTCAAAAAATTAAAAATAGAACTACCCTACAATCCAGTAATCACACTACTGGGTATTTACTCCAAAAATACAAAAACACTAATTCAAAAAAAAATATATGCATCCATATATTTATTGTAGCATTATTTATAATAGCCACACTATGGAAGCAATGCAAGTGCAGGTGACCATTGATAAATGAATGGATAAAGAAGAAGTGGTAAACATGCAACCCAATGTTCATAGCAGCAATGTCCACAATAGCCAAACTGGAAGGAGCCAAGATGCCCTTCAACGGATGAATGGATAAAGAAGTTGTGGTTCATATATACAATGGAATATTACCCAGCCATTAGAAAGGATGAATACCCACCATTTGCATTGACATAGATGGAACTGGAGGGGATTATGCTAAGTGAAATAAGTCAAGCAGAGAAATACAATTATCATATGATTTCACTTATATGTGAAACATAAATAATAATATGGAGGATGTTAGGAGAAGGAAGGGAAAAATGAAGGGGAGTGGAATCAGAGGGGGAAATGAACCATGAGTGACTATGGACTTCGGGAAACAAATGGTGTCAGAGGGGAGGGGGTTAGAGGGTTGGGTTAGCCTGATGATGGGTATTAAGGTGGGCATGTATTGCATGGAGCACTGGGTGTTATATGCAAACAATGAATCATGGAACATTACATCAAAAACTAATGATATACTGTATGGTGACTAACATAACATAATAAAATAAAATTTTTAAAAAAAGAAGAAGTGGTATACATATGCTATAGAATATTACTCAGCTATATAAAAAAAGGAATGAAATCTGCCGTTTCCAACAACATCACTGAATCTAGAATAAATGCCAAATAAAAAAAGTCAGTCAAAGAAAGTCAAATACCATACGATTTTACTCATTTGTGGAATTTAATAAAATAAATGAATAAAGAAAAAAACCCCAAAAAACCAAAACCAGACTCTTCAGAGAACGAACTGGTGGTTACCGGAGGGGAAATGGATGGGGGGATGTGGGAAATAGGTGAAGAGGATCAAGAGTACATTTATCATGGTGAGCACTGAATACTATAGAGAATCGTTGAATCACTATGTTGTACATCTGAAACAAATATAACAGTGTATGTTAATTATCCTGGAATTAAAATTTTAAAAAAGGAAATTGATGTGAGAACCAGCACCAGGCAGGAATATTGAACTGACAAATAGCTGGAAGCTCACTGTGAACAATTCCGAGTTAAAAACTCCAGGAGGACTCAGCCATAGGACCACCACAGTATTGTGATACTTACTTCTAGGAGCTTGACCAGATTCCCACAGTAAATGTCAGAGAAAGGGGACCATTTCGAAATTTGCCAGGGCACACTCTTCTTAAGAAGGCCTACCTTCAGGAGAAATTAGTCCTTCAGGGAAATTAGGAAACCAGAGCCTAGCCTGCTGGGTTATTTTCAGAACTTAACTGGCCTGGTGAAGAGAAATACCCACTTTGGCCATCTGTCCCACCTATAGGGGGAGAGAAAAAAAGAACGAGAAACACTTGTATGGTTCACAGCCCAGAGACACAGGGTCACCAAGAGACTGTGACCTAATCATAGGTCTGTAGAACACTTCCTCCCTCACCTTACTACCACATTACTAAAGGTCTATTTACAACAGATCCTTTTACCTGATATATCATGTCTGGCTGTCAAGAAAAACTTACAAGGTGTACAAAAAGGCAAAAAGCACAGTTTGAATAGACAAAGCAAGCATCAGAACCAGACATGGCAGGGATATTGGAATTATCAGACCAGAGATTTAAAACAACTATGATCAATATGCTATGGGCTTTAATGGATGAAGCAGACAGCATGTAAGAACAAATGGGTAATGTAAGCAGGGAGATGGAAATCCTAAGAAAGAACCAAGAAGAATGCTAGAGATAACACTGTAATAGAAATGAGGAATGCCTTTGATGGGCTTATTAGTAGATTGAACATGGCTGAGGAAAGACTCTCTGAGCTAGAAGATAAGTCAGTAGAATCCTTGAAAACTGAAAAGACTGAAAAAAAATGTACAAAATATCCAGTGGCTATGAGACAACTACAAAAGTAGTAACATAAGGATAATGGGAATACCAGAAGGAGAAGAGAGAAAATAACAGAACAAATATTTAAAACAATAAAGACTGTGAATTCCCCCAAATTATTCTTGGACACCAAACCACAGATTCAAGAATCTCAGAGAACACCAAGCAGAGTAAATGCCAAAGACTATACTATTTTGGTGTAGGCATTACCATCTTCAAACTAAATTAAACAACAACATTTACATTTACACCCCCAAAATGAAATACTTAGGTATAAATGTACCAAAATATGTACAAGGTCTCTATGAGGAAAACTACAAAACTCTGATAAGCAAAATCAAAGAACTGAATAAATGGATAGATATTCCATATTCATGGGTAAGAAGACTCAATATTGTTGGGAAGTCAGTTCTTCTTAATTTGGTTTATAGATTCAGTGCAGTCCCATTCAGAATCCCAGCAAGTTATTTTGTGGATTTAGACAAACTGATTCTGAAGTTTATATGGAGAATCAAATGACTAGGATAGCCAACACAGTAGTGAAGGAGAAGAACAAAGTTGGAGGACTGATGCTACCTAGCTTCAAGACTTACTTTAAAGCTACAATTACCAAAACAGTGTGGTATTGGTGAAAAAACAGACAAAAAGGTCAATGGAACAGAATAGAGAGCCCGGAGACAGGCTCCCATGAATATAGACAAGTGGTCTTTGACAAAGGAGCAAAAGAAATACAGGAGAGCAAAGATAGCCTTTTCAAAAATGGTGCTGAAACAACCGGCTATCCACATGCCAAAAAAAAAAAATCTAAACACCTTACATCCTTCACAAAATTTAACTCAAAATGGATTGTAGACCTAAGTGCAAAACAATGAAACTTCTAGAAGGTAACATAGGAAAAAACATAGATGATCTTGGCTATGGTGCCGTTTTAGATACAACACTAAAGACATAATCCATTAAAGAAATAATTGAAAATCTGGATTACATTAAAATTAAAAACTTCTACTTTGCAAAAGATAATGTTAACAGAATGAGAATACAAGCCACATACTGGGAAAGATATTTGCAAAAGACGCATCTGATAAGGACTGCTATTGAACATATACAAAGAAAACTGAGAAATAATAACTTGAATAAAAAATGGGCCAAAGACCTCACCAAAGAAGATATACAGATAATAAGCATTTGGAATGATGCTCCACATCATATGTTATTAGAGAAATGCAAATTAAAACAGCGAGATACACTACACACCTATTAGAATGGCCAAAATCTAGAACACTATCCATATCATATACTGGTAAGGGTGTGGAGCAACAGGAACTATCATTCATTATTAATGAGAATGCCAATGATACAGCCATTGTGGAAAACATTGTGGTAGTTTCTTATAAAACTAAACATGCCGTTACCATATGATTCAGCAATCATGCTCCTTGGCATTTACCCACAGGCATTGAAAACTTATATCCACTCAAAACCTACGCATGGATGTCTATATCTGCTTTTTCATAATTGCCAAACTTTAGTAGCAACCAAGATGTCCTTCAGTAGATGAATCGACCAATAAACTGTGGTACATCTGGACAAGGGGGTATATTTAGAGCTAAGAAGAAATGAGCTATCAAGCTATGAAAAGACATAGAGGAATCTTAAATGTGTATTACTAAGTAAAAGAAGCCAATCTGCAAAGTCTATACACTGTATGCTTCCAACCATATGACATTCTAGAAAAGGGAAAACTATGGAGAAAATAAAAAGATTTATATTTTACCAGGGGTGGATGGGGTGGGGGGGAGGGATGAATTGGCAGAATATAGGGGATTTTTAAGCAATGAAACTATTCTGTACAATACTGCAATGATGGACACATATCATTATATATTTGTCTAAACTCATAGAATGTACAAAACCAACAGTGAACTCTGAGGTAAACTGTGGACCTCAGTGATTATGATGTGTCCTCCTTAGTAACAACTGTATAACTCTATGAGTGATGTTGATAATGAAAGAAGGCTATGCTTATATGGATGTAGTGGGTATGTGAGAAATCTCTGTACCTTCTTAATTTTGTTGTGAATTCAAAACTGCACTTAAATTGTCTTTAAAAATAATAAAAAACAACAAATGATGCAAGCAAATTATATTTAATTGAAATCAGGATCTTACTGCTTTATACTGTAAAAGTGCTACATTTTTGGTGTAGTTTCATCTAATCATAAAATATGTATTTCACAGAGGACTGTAAGTTCCATGAAGACAGGGACTGTATCTATTAACATTTATTAATGAATAGCCAATATTAGCAAATGCCTGGCTTATCAAAGGGCTCAGAAATATTTGTTGATACTTTTCATTAAGTTTATTACTTATGCTAAAATTTATGCCAAAAGATATTTACAGATAACCAGAATTCTTTGAGTTAGAATGACTCCTTTTCTTTGGCTTGAGGTTAAGGAAAGAAGAAGCCAAAGAGAGAGATTCTATACAAGTCATGGAATTAAGCTAGATCAAGTAACCCAGTCCAACAGCTTCATTTCCAGAGAAAAGAGCAGAAAAGAGCAAAATGTTGGAGATGAAAAGATGGGAAGAAGGGAGGAAAAGAAAGCAAGTGAGAGACAGAGGCAAAGACAGAGAAAACTTTTCTCTCATTGGGAAGCTGCTGGGACTCCTTTACTTAAAAATCCTCTAAAAAAGTGATTTAAAGAATTACCAAGTAAGGCATCAATTTACACTAAGGGTTAAAGTAACTCTAGAGTCCACAGAATTTGCAAGTTCTTATTTGCCTTTATGTTCCTCAGAAAATTCTCCATCCCTTCCATATGTGGATCGCTAATTGGGTGATATTGGCAGGTATCTATCTTTACACCTTTTTAAGAATCTTTCAATGACCAGAAAATTTCATTTAATTTTCACGATTAAGTTTTATATTGACCCTGATTAAACCTGCCTAGAATATTAATTCTGCTAGTGTGTGGCTGAACATTTGCTTTTCAAGCATAATATAGAGATGAAGTACATTATTATCTATTAATATAGTTACAAGGCCATAACGTTAATATGTGTCTCAGTTTGATCTAGTGAGAAGCATCTAAAACTGATTAAATGAAAAACTAATAAAGGTAAATATACTTTTTCAAGGAGAAATATATTTCCTAAACAGAAAAGTAAAAAGTGACATTCTTTGTGTGCTAGTTTGGATTTCTCTAGAATCAGACCCTGAGATAAGAATTCAAGTACAACTAGCTTATTTGCAAGTAGATCCCAGTAAATACTGTTAATGGAATGAAGTAAGACAGGGAAGAGATGGAAGTCAAAAAAGAATGCATTATCAGGCAGACTACAATCAACTGGAGCTTGATCCCTCTAGGGAACAGTGTAGACAACTTCCCTTAAGTGCTGGGCCTTTTATCCACCAATTCCCAGTTGAGGGAGGACCAGTGGTCGAGGGCCTTTGCTGCATTGGGGCCCTTAATTCTCTGGCACTTCTGGCTTGCCACACAGGTGGGCAGAGTGGAGTCCTGCAGCCAGAGGGAGCCCTGAGGCAATGAAGTGAGATACTGGCGAGTGAAAGTCAGGGCAGCACGCACAGAAATACAAGGGACAAGGCAATATAGATGGGGCACCAGCAGCAACTGCTCTAGTTTGCTTATTTGAAAAGAGAGAAAAAGCCACAGATATTCTAAATATAAATTTATTTTACTGTGTGTTTCAGGACCTGGTATAGTGGCTTATATTTAGGCAATCACTCAATAGTTCTTGAATTTGTTGATGTCTCATGACTGTCCACGTCAACTGAACAATTAAGTGGATAAACGGAAAGTCGAAAGGCCCTGTGGTTGAATATCAGGATCATACACTGACTCCTGTTAGAAACCACTCTAGTGCCCTTTGTCATTTGGAGCCCATACTTCAGAGCTAAGCCTGTCCTGAGGCAGACCCTGTCATCCTGTAAATGCTGACCGACAATCACCTTCATGGGGCCAATCCATCATACTTCAGAGTGGAGACTCAGTATCTCCTTTTTGAAAAGAAAAAAATAAATAAAAGGTTTATGGAGAACTACACTTATAAAGTGTATGCATCCATTTTCTTACTTATTATCTAACCCCCATTATTGCCAATTACGGGAGATAGGTAAAGGATGGCTGAAGTGAGTGGTTTTCTGTGGAAACCTTGAGCCAGGAGTGGTAAGAAAACTTTTCTGTGGTCACTCAGATCCAGTGACCTTAAACTAAGAAGGAGGAATACATAGAGTCAGGGGGCAAAAGTAGACATCATTCCATATAGGGACAAAATCAGAAGTAGAATAGGTGGTCCAAAGGACAATCACCGATATGAGTAGGTAGGATGTAGATAGAAGCCAGAAAGAGATGAATAAATTAGGGGAACTAAATAAAAATGATTACTGAGATGGGTCAGCCGAAGTCAGGCCCCCAGAAACTCTGACATCAAAGCTATGTCTTATGCTGTAGTTTGAGATGAGAAACGGTCTAAATCTGACTCCTAGGGAATGTGGGAGGGAGAAGCGTGCCCATTTCCTTCTGACCTTCCCCAGGAGGCTGACAAAGAGCTACTCTCATCACTAGACATACAAATAAAACTGGAGGGAAAGCTTCTTTGAATTTAGATGAAACTTTCTGGTAGTTTGTTCTTGACATTTTATTTATAACAAAAATATTTTGTTTTGTCTCTTTGTTTTAGTCTATGAAACAATGTTTGCTAAGAGAGAAGATTGGCAAGGATTAGAAAGAAGTGAGCTCCTTAAGTTCTTCAACGACTGTGGTCATTTCCCAACCCAGCAGCAAATTGATGAGGTTTGGGATCTGGTCCATAGAGGCAAGTGGTTTCCTATTTCTTGCCTTCTTTTCCCTTTCTTTGCTGTTGCCTTTCCTTCTTTCCTTCCTTCTCTAATTTAAATATAATTTAAATTTAAATTGTTCCCATTTTTCTCTTTCCATTAAACTTGTCCTATAAATTTTTCCATTTCCTAAAATTTTTTAAATCTTAATGTGTATGAAAGAAGAGATTTAAAGGACAGGTCAAAAGAAGTTAATACAATACAGTTTTGTTTTGTTTTTTTTAGAGGGGTGGGGGAGATGATTTTAAGTTTTTAAGATTTTAATATATTTTTTGATGCAAGGTAAGTTATATCTAGCTCAGTGTATTTTAAACCACTGTATTTTAAATACTGATGCTAGAAAGCTTTCTCCTGGATAGTTAGATTGGGTACTGAAGAACATAGCCAAGTTTAAATGTTTATACATTGTAAACTATTTCAATAAAATAGAATTGTACAGTTAGAAAATAATTTCCTTTCAGAACGGTAAATAGGTGAAAGGATGGTATTGTTTGAGAATATTTAATAATTTAAATGGAACAACATCCCTCCTTTCTCTAAAGACTAGTAAGGGGGTAAAAATTGTCACCAAGATGTGGGAGGTCCCAACAAATTTTCCTGAATTCCTTAAGGTTCTTCTCAATGCTTCTGACCATACTAATGCTATGGATTGCTGTTGGGTCTAAAGATGATGGATGATGTATCTGCAATTTAATTGAGAAAACAAGATAAAACATTTCAGGACTCTTTTAAAATACAGCAAAAGGGGGTCTCCTGGGTAGCTCAGTTGGTTAAGCATCTGCCTTTGGCTCAGGTCATGATCCTAAGGTCCTGGAATCTAGATCAAGCCAGCATAGGGCTCCCTGCTCAGCGGGGAGCCTGCTTTTCCCTCTCCCTTTGCCCCGCCTCATCTCTTGTGCTCTCGCTTGCTCTCTCTCTCTCAAATAAATAAATTTTAAAATCTTTAAAAAGAAACAAATACAAGAAAAGGGCTCACGTGCCAGTAGAAAGATGTGATTAGGGTCAGAGTGACAAGGTTGAAGCTTCCTTGTAGGTTTGAAGTTCTCTTTCTTAGTTAGTTCTTAGTTTAAATTTACCTAACTTATTACCTATGGACTTTGCTTTGCCACTGCTGTATCCTTAGTACCTAGAATAGTTTTCTGTACTCTCAATAATTATTTATTCATAGACTAAAAGCAGCATAGAAATCTCTTTGGGCTTTAGTAGTCATGACTAGATTGTTTAAGTCATTTTTTTTCCTGATGACAAAACCTTGAATGTTTATTATAAAAAATTTGGGAATCTAGAAATATACAAAACTGTTAAGAAGTAGCAATTATAAATATTTGATATCTATCTTTCCAGTTTTTTTTCTGTACATATGACATTATTTTTATGAAAATTGAGATTATTTTCTACATAAATTGAGAGTATTTTTTACATTATTTCTGTTTGAAAATCTGCTTTTTTTTTTTTTTTTTGCTTATCAATACTTACAGGTTTCCAAGCCATATCATACCACAGTATTATTAATGACTGAGTAATTATCTGTCATGTGTAGGTTCTATGAGTTATTTACTATCATACATTTAAATTGCTTTCATTTTTTTATAATAATAATGATGAAAAAATTAAACAGCAAAATAGCATGAATTAGACATCAGAAACTTATCCTGATTAGTGTTAGTAATTTAAAATCTAATTTTTTTTTTCAAATTAGTAGTTTCATAGAGATATTTCCCTCTACCGATTATTTTGGGTACATCCAAAGACTTACATTGAGAGCGTGGCTCTGGAATTAGCTTTCCTGGGTTTAATTCCTGCCTTCACCACCTACTTAGCTGTATGTCTTCGGACAATTTATTTATCCCAGCTGTGCCTTATTTTTCTCAACCACAGAAGGAAGATAATACTATCTAAGTCATTGGACTGTTGTGAAGTTTAAATGAAATAATTTTCATGAAAATGAAATAAGTGCTCAGTAAAATTTGCTATTATTATTATTATTCTTAAGTAATTCTTCAGTATACTTATTTTTATAATTTTTTATTTTGCAAATTTTCAAATGTTGAACCTATTTGTATACTGATTCATTTTATAGAGCTTATTTATTGAATGTTTTCTGTTGGTTTCCACCCTCTCTGTGGATTATC
This sequence comes from Ursus americanus, assembly GCF_024610735.1. NCBI lineage: Eukaryota > Metazoa > Chordata > Mammalia > Carnivora > Ursidae > Ursus > Ursus americanus. Next base: position 38,213,623 of record NC_142139.1, on the reverse strand, counting down.
ATAATGACCTGTGTGAGCTAGAGGTGGTAAGATGCTCATTTATGCTCATTTTGCAGATGAGATGACTGAGACTTAGAACAAGACTTTTCTAAGCTCACTAGTAGAGTTGGAATTTTATTCCTGATCTCTTCAAGTCAAGTTCAGTGTTGTTTCTGTTTTACCATGTGGAGATACTTTAAAAGTCTGTGTTATGAAAACATAATTAGATGATTAAAACATACTTGACAGCAAGTACTGCCTTTTATTGATCTTTCATAGGCTAACCTAATGCCTTGCGATAAAGTAGGTTTTCTGCAAATGACTGAGTTTATTAAATTTCTTGTTAAAAGTAGAATTTTCAGAAGAAAACTTAGTTTAAAAACATATTGTTTTTATTATAATGCCTAAAATTGGGAAGCTTTCTTTTATCGAAAGGAGCCACTCTAACATAATTTTAAATATATGTCCAATTATGTTGCTCCATCCAGTTAAAAAAATTCTTTTGGTGCATAAGAAACTTTCATTTGAAATGGAAATATCCTAACTAATGGGAGAAAAACAGGAAACTTATGGGAAATGAAGCTAAATTAATGGTTTTCTACTTGCTTCTGGTATATATCCCATTTTTAAAAGAATCTGACTTTATGCATTTTAGATTGTCAGTCATCTTCATTCATACTGACTTCTTTGATTGTGGATAATAGCTCCAGATGTGCAGCCTACGCATTTTTTCATCCAGTAGAATATTTCACCTAACTCATACGTAGTTGATTCAATTGATTAACTTCTTCAGTGTATGACACCAAGTAGGTCAAATTCCTAAAGCTGTCTGTATGTGTTCAGGTATTTTTAGCTTTTTTTCCCCCCATTCTTTATTCTCATCACTATGGTAACAAAAAATTTTGTGACTGTGGACACGATTTTTTGTGTGAAATTTTTCCTTTGGGAAAATGAAGCAACTTTAGGCTACATGTATGTGCTGATCTTAAAAGCTAACCACTTCTGCAAACGTGATAGTGTTGGATATTCATTTAAATCTCAACAAATGAAACAATAACTATAGAACGGCGTATCTGAAAGTAAGGAAAATAATACACTGTGGTTCTATACCATCTCTTCTTGTATCTGCCTAGTGTTTTAGAAATTTGAACTTTGAAGGTTTTCCAGTATTTTTCCAGCATGTAAATAGAACTTTTAGTTTATTTTCTGCAGTTTTAAAATGAACAGAAAACAGCAATGAAGTCTCTTTTCACTATGGAGCACTAGACAAAAATCTTAAAATCAGAAGCATAGAAGTTACTTATATGTTATTTAACCTGACATATGTTATGCATCTGAAGAAACTGTGACCTAAAATAGAATGTGAATTATTTCAAGCTCCCTGTCTAGTTAGTGGCAAACCGAAACTAAATCCGGGGCCTCCTTCTCCTCAGGGCACAGCTTTGTCCACCATAAACACACAACATTGCTTTTTTTTTTTTTTCCCTTGTTTTCAAAGAGAAGGCTTTATTAAATGGGAAACATATAATAATTCTCCCTTTAATTTTTTTTTCATATGAACAGGCACTCTAACAATAAAATTTTAATTATGTAGGAAAGGGATTAAAGAGGATTTAGGGAGATAGTAGAAGATTCTAGGGTAAAAGAAACATGAGACACTGGCAAATTCTGGTGGCAAAAAAATTCAGAAGTATTGGAGGTAACACGCTACAACAACCTTATCTTAAATAGCTTCTAAAAAATTAGCACATGTTTATTATAAAACATTTTGAAAATACACACTAAAAACAAAAGATGAAATGAAAAATACTGGCATTTTTATGTTCCAGAATGACATGAAGCTAGAGACTAGAGGTCAATGAGAATAGGTAGTGAGGTCTCATATGGATCTGCAGTGTTAGGACCTGATCTTCAGTGTCATCTTTTGACATAGAATTCTTAGCACAAAAGCAGATTATCTGAAATGACACAATAAAGATGATTTAGGCACGTAGTCAGGGTGAGGAAAGTTTGGCATCTATCCTAATGGCTGGGCAATGAGAATGTTCCTTCTGCTGTCACCTCCACTCTCTAGTGAAAAGAGTCCCTGGATTTTGCCATGAGGATCTTTAGCAGGATTTCATGTATTTGTGTTATAGAACACTGGATCACTTTAGAAGTGTTTGATGTTTGTCCCACCTGCTCTGATAGCTGTACTGCAAAGCGCCAGAGAATCTATAGACTTTTTCCACGCATTACGAGATCTAAAGGTTTTGTCAGTGGTATCTGTAGCCCTTGTATAGCAAGATGCCACTTTTTTCCCTGGTATTTTAGTAAATATTTTCTGATGCTTTCAGCCATATGGAAGGTGAAAACACGTTCTCTTCTCTGATTGGTGATTTTAGGAATAAGTCATAAAGTGAAAAGAAATGCATTAGAACATGCTAAATGGATGCCTTCCTTGGTAGTGGCAATCCAGAATCTTTTTTGATAAAATTGTTGTTGCAAAAATATTCAACAAATATGCTTGGAGCACTTTATATGGGCTATGAAATAGATTGTGGTTCAAAGGTCTCAAAATCCACATAATAACAGGAGGCACATGCACATATAGAACTAGAAAAATACAATGTTGTACATACTTATACAACAATAGAATGGAACACTAAGCTGCTACAAATATTATGTTTAAGTTTGGAAATCAGAGAAGGTTGTAGAGAATGTTGAAGATGAGTCAGTCATTGTAGGAGGAGTTAACTGATCATAAAAGAAAGAGGTTTCACACATAAAAGAGAGATTGTGTGCAAAACAAATTAGAATTTTTAGGTCAGCTGGTTAACAACGAATAGGAGAAATCTGTGTCTGCTGGTGGGTAACTGGAAAGGGCACAATGTTACTAACAGCTGATTAAAAGATGCAAGATAGCTCATTGAGATCTAGTTGACAGTGGTTGCTTTTCCTTGTAGAATTCTTGTTTTGAATCCTTAGTACCCTGTCATCTGCCTGTTGGAAATGGGTGTTTTCAAATACATAAGGCAAAAGAGATTTTGGATATAAATCAGTTTTGTGTCAGTAGGAGCTATTTAAACATTTTCCCCTAGAACTTGAATACCCCTGTGTAAACTAGAGACCGGACCCTAGGGGCAAAGAGCAACCCTGAAAGATGTGTCTGTCATCACCTTGCTTCAGTTACCTAATCCAAGCAGCTGCTCCTACGATTTTGCCTCTTTTCTCCCCTAACACTTCTTAAAGATGGTTCCCAACATTTTGTCTCATCTTTCATTATTTAACTCTGTTAATGCCTTCTTTCCCCCAGCTATGGCTGTGCAAAGCCTGTGAAAGCCTATGCTAATGATACACCCTGGGAATGATCAGGGCCAGTGGAAGACTTTCCCCTTTCCCCTTTTCCCTGTCTTCCTGCAGTCATGTGAGTTGTTACTCCAATTAGTAAGTTACTCTAATTAGCCATTCTGGGATTTTTTTAAAAGCCTTTGAGTCTTTTATTGTTTGGGTTGAAATATTTGTGCCACTGTTATATAAGCTACATAGAGAATCTGATTAAATTTTGTAATAATACTTAACGCTAGCTATTCTTCTAAAGCCTGTCTGTTTTTGTTAAGTAGAAAGTAACCATCTTCAAGAAACAGCGGGAACAGCGGGGGTCTGAGAGCAGTGTAACTTCAGTAAAGGTATAATTACTTTCATAAGTCTATTAGAGGGCAGGGCTTTAGGCTCCTTTTGTTAGATCACTGTTTATTAAGATTACATACCCAATACTCTTAACATGCAAAGATCCACTAGCAAGTCTTTGTTTTATATGATTAAATTACTATAATATCAGGAATGTGAACTCCCTCTTGAGAACAACTTTGTTAGCAAATTTGTGATAAATGAAATATTAATATAAAATATTTCATCAGAAATTCTTTTGAAATGAAAAATTTTATAATTACTTTAATGTCATAATCATAGTATTAAAGAGCTTTGTTTTTTTGGCATTACACTTGATCCAAAGTCCCATTAATTCCCCCAGTGAAGTGAAACTTCCAAAGGAATTAAAGCAATTTGCAGCCCTTAACAGTCAAGGGAGTTTTGCAGATCTCACCCAGTCCACTCTTTAAGTCACCTTCGGGAATGCACATTTTCTAACATTTCTTATTCAAGATTTAAAAAAAAATTAGTGTTGAATCACCATATTGTACACCTGAAACTAATATTACACTGTATATTAACTGGAATTTAAATGAAAACTTAAAAAAAAAGTATGCTCTGCTCAATAAGGCACCATGCTGTTCCCAGGACGTGAAGTCTCTATCATGCTCTATATAAATTATCAATGGTACTGAAATGGAAGTTAATGATTCAGATCTGTAAAAACCACACTTTTTTCAGGGAACTGCCAGTTTGGCATCATAGAAGCTAATTGCTTGTGTAAAGGCTTGTTTCCTTAAAGTTTACCTCTAGAGCCATGATAAGCTCATTAGTTTCATTTTAGTATTTCAGTATCCAAAATTTAAAATTCTATGACTGTTTCCACATTGAAATCCACAGATTATACTGTTTTGTAGAGCATTTTTTTGTGAGTCATGTGGCCTTTTATGCAAGGAGATGTTTTTAGAGTGGGCTTCATTTAGGGCATAGTTTTTCAGGCATTTTAACATAAATATGTCATGTTTCTACCATAAAGATGTTGGGTTTCTAGTCTTTAGAAATATTCCTTCTAATGCTTCTTTATCTACCAATGCTTATATGTATTATTTTGGCATGATGAGCCACCAAACATCCTTTCAGCTGATGATCCTTGGTGGTTTGGATATAGTGGACTTGACTTCCATTTGCATCCTTATATGCATTTGTCATCTTTTGAGGTAAAAACAAGTACACGCATGTGAGTACATTTGCAGAGCATATGTGTTCTAGTTAGTAACTCCCTTCAGCACTAATTGCCCTAAAAAGGCAGATATCAGAACCTTCTCATTCTCTTTATTCTTTATGGAGTTTAATTCATAGTACTAATCAGAGAAGACAAAATTGACTGTACACCTACAATTTATGGTGCATATTTTCTAGGATTGAGATTTTCCTTTAGCATTAAACAATCACTTAAACTAACGTCTCCTAAACCAAGGTCTCATAACATACTCATGCATTTAAATAAGTTGTAAAGTGAGTTCCACATAATTTGATTCTAAGAAAGTTAATGTACCCCAATTTTTAAAATAAGAAAGAAATTTGAATGGGTTACAAATAATCCCTGTCACATCACTCTAACTCACTGGAATTCTAAAGACTTTGTTGAGAGAGAGGATGGAGCTTCGGCTGGAGTGCTGGGAGCTCCACCCGAGGACAGCCCTTGCGTGTGCGCCATGTAGGTGGACCTCCCCCGGGGAGGTCATAGCCAGAAATGGAATCAGAATCCCTGTCTTGTATTAATGGGCCAAATCAGCTGGCTAATTTCTCGTAGGTCAGTCTTCATCTGCTTAATCTACCCTTGAAAAACAATTCTGATTATTGTAAAGAGTAGTACTGCTTTGAAGGGATGAGATGTCTGTTGATGTAGCTGCTGTAAATCTCTCGCTCGTGCCACATTTTTGGTTTCTGTAGCTGCCTAAAACCAATATTGTTAGAAACTCTCCTAATACAGTGTTCTCCATGATGCTTTTCGTTGACGTGAAAGAGAAAGAGGCCTGTCATCAACTACCGTATTCCAAACTTGTTATTCTGCAGATGATAACTAGCTCCCGAACTGTACCATTTGCAGGACTGAGGCATTTATAGTAACTTGAGGACTTTTGTTCTGTTTACATCCAGTTGTCTGCATCCCTTCAGTTTTCTGGAGGTGCTTGCAGATAGCTGTTTCAGGTGCAACCCAGGCTCCCATTTCCTTTAATTTCTAATGTCATATTCCTATAGTGACTTACTTCCCTGGCTATAACTGGATTTTGTCATTCCTAGTAACTGTAAGCCTCCAGCATCTATTTTTCAGGCCCCCTTCCCTCTAGCCGCCTCTGACATCTCTCTGGCTCTTCTCCCCATTTAATAAATCTGCAGCACATGGGGACATTCAATCCATTAACTTTACTGTATTTACAGTGTTCATAACCCGGTCTTCCACCTTCCACCTTACTCTGTTTGGATTCATTCCATGGTACCGCTCCCATACTGTTAACCTGAAAACAAGAGCTGCCATGAGAAGCCAACAAGCATTTGATTTGGGATCAAAGAATTGCAATTCAGGGAGCACAGATTTAGGTAGAAACCCAAATAATGTCACACTTGTAGGGTGAAAGCAAGGGGTTTTTAAGAAGGAAAGGAAGAGGAGTGATTACATGAGTTGAAGAAAGAAAAGTTTTCGATGGATGTTAATAAGCTAATCTACTCTGGGTTATACAGTGATTGACTGCTGATTCTATCTTCAGGAAGTTCACAACGATCTGTCTTATGATCAGGATGTCTGTTCTCCTACTGACTTCTCAGTCAATTGCTTGTTCTTTTGCCCAGCCAGTTTCTCTGCAGTGACCACTCCAGCTCTATTTAAAATGGCTCCACTCATGTCAGTTTTTCACAATACATATTAACTTCCTTACTCTCCTCAGACTTAATTTCCAAAAGGCTAAATCCGACAGAGCTAAGTCTCTGCCTAGTTCAAGAGGCTGAACATGGCATGGCTGGGAAAAAAACACAACCGTGCTGATTTATTTCACTTTAAATTTCCGATCATAAATGTCAAGTGGACCCTTAGAACTGTCAGGCAATTTTATTCCATTTTTTTGAATTAATTCGATCTCTTCTTTTCCCAGATTAATATTTTGCACAATTCAGTCCTTCTCAAACTTTCAGTACCTCCACCTTTCCCCTCCTTGCTGATGACTTATCCCTAATGAAAATGGATGTAACAGACACAATTAGAAAAGACTGTTATCTTCTTACCTCTCAATCTATCATTTTCTTTTTGAGACATATTATGAAGTAATTCAGAACTATAAAAAGAATCACTGAAATATGTAATAAACACCACTCAGGTAGTACATTAATGGTATATGTATCAACTTAGATAAATATTTTTCAAAAAAATTGAGTAAAGGAAAAGTTTCAAAAGGACACATCATTTATGTAAAAATTATTAGGTTTTCAACATGAACATGTTGTTTTAGAGTATATGTATTTGCAATAAAAGCATAAAGACGAGTGAGGTAAGGGAAACCATAAATTTGGAATAGTGTTAACTTTTTTTTTTCCTTCATCAAGGAAGAAACAACTTCATTAGGAGTCTAAGCATGTCAGGGAACTCTAGTCAGTCGTAGAGAAGAGAGACTAATATTGGTACAGGGCAAGAGACCAGCATTACAGAAATATCCTCTCAAAAACCAAGTGTGAAACTAAAACCTCCATCTTAATATCCTAACAGTCAGAAATGCTGCTGAGGTTAGCCCATGTGAAACTTCTGGAAGCTCCTGGTGAGATCATGGGTTTTTTTGCATAAAAGGAGAGCTCTCCATGACAGCTGAATCTGAGCTGCATATAAGGTTATGGGTATGGGTTGGAAGAAGTAGAGAAAAGGAAAAGGAGGATGTTCTCCTGACTCACACTAGGTCATCTCAGCGTGCAGGTGAGGGAGGAGCCCTTACCTCCAGGGAGAAAGGGAAGGAGTAAGAATATAATTGAGAAGGAGTCCATAAAAGACCTGCATTGTTTTTTGTTTGTTTTGTATTTGTTTGTATTTTGCAGTTTTTAGTGGGAGTAAGGTATTATTATTTTCTTTTTCCTTTTATTATTTATTTATTTTTAAAGATTTTATTTATCTATTTATTTTAAAGCAAGAGAGAGGAGAGAGAGAGAGAGAGAGAGTGCATGCATGAGTGGAGAGGGGCAGAATGAGAAGGAAAGAGAAAGGGAGAAAGAATCTGAAACAGACTCCATGCTGAGTGCGGAGCCCTTGTACACGGGGCTCAATCCCACCACGGTGAGATCACAATCTGAGCCAAAACCAAGAGTCACATGCTCAACTGACTGACCCACCCAGCTGCTCTATTATTATTTTCTTTTTCCTCTTAACCATGTATCCCAGCATGCTTTGTTGATTCTTTCATCAAATCAGTGATCTCTTTGAGCACTGATTTACAATGCTGCTTTTAACATATATCAAATTCCATCTAAATCTGGGTCTGCCTCTGGCTTTTCAATTCTGTTTCTTTTTTCTTGGTGTATCCCTGCACCAGTATCCCAATTAGTATAGCTTTATAGTGAGTATACCTAACAGGGAAAGTTCCGCCACTTTTTTTTGTCTGGGACCTTCTTGGACTTTTCACCTCTATATAAATATGGGAATTAACCTTTCTAGTTCCATTAAAAATGCAGTTAATATCAAAACAATTTGTAGAAAATTAACTTCTTTTTGATATTAAATCTATTTATCTATAGGTTATTTTTTATTTTTAATTTTCAAGTTTTTTTATTTTTATATTTTATGTCTTATTATGTATTTTATATATATGTCTTTTATGTTTTTCAATAGTTCTCTTCATTTTTTTCCCTAAGGATATTTTTTCTCCTAAAGATCTTATAAATTTTTATTGGACTTATTTCTTTTTTGTTTTATTATATATATATGTATAATACATAGTATGTATATATTATATGCATGTGTGTATATATAAAGATTGTTTTATTTTATATATATAAATAAAGATTTTATTTATTTATTTGAGAGAGAGAGCGAGAGCATGGGCAAGAGGAGGAGCAGAGGGAGAGGGAGAGAAAGAATCTCAAGCAGACTCCACACTGAGCACAGAGCCCGATGTGGGACTTGATCTCAGGTCCCTGAGATCATGACCTGAGCCAAAAATCAAGAGTTGGACCCTTAACTGCCTGAGCCACCCAGGCACCCTTATTGTATATTTTTATATTAAGAACATTAACATGAGATCTCCCCTCTTAACAAATGTTTATAGTGCGCAATATAGTATTGTTGACTTTAGGTACAATGTTGTATAGCAGATCTGTAGAATTTATTCATCTTGCTTCGTAGACCTTGTTTCTAAGTATCTTATTTCTTTTGTTGCTGTGGGGTATAAAGGAAGATTCAATTTTCTTGTAACGTTTCTTAAGTCGGGTGCTGAGTACACATGCTCATTTTTTTTTGTTACTTCTTTTTTATATGTCTGAAATAAAAATAAAAACATCAAAATTCTTTAGAACCTTTCTATCACATATAGAATAAGCTTCAAATGCCTAGCAAATGATACATTTCCTGCCTTTCTTACCTCAATTCCTACCCCTCTCCTTCTTGCTTACTCTAGTCAGGCTGATGACTTTACTTTTTTGAATTTATTAAATTCTTTGCACTCACTGTTTCTTCTATTTAGAATTTTCTTTCCTCATGGATCACTTTGTAAGAGTTTGATTCATATCTTTCCTCAAATATCATTTACTCAGAAACACCTTTCTTGATTTTCCTTTCTGAAATGTCTCACTTTCCTCTCACTGTGTTTTGCCCTCCATTTCTTTGATATTTATTTTCAACATATTTAATATATTTATATTCAAACATATATTTGTTTGTTTACTGTCTATTTCTTCTACCTGCCTGTTGATTTTCAGTATGACAGAGATCTTATCTTTCTTGTTCATCACCATGATTCAGATCATTGGGTAGACCCTTGTACTTACACAGAAAAGGGAAGAGATGTCATCAGCCACATCAGAATGAAGGATTCATGCCAGTACTAAGGGAAGAGATATGAAAGGAAAGTCTTTCCTACTTTCCTCGAAAGTTAATAGAGTAGGAAAAAATGAAAAAAATGTCATCTGCTCATATAGTCCTAGAGATGATAAAAAGTAAGACTATTCAGTCACCTTATCTCATGTCTTGGGGCCAAGAAGTAACGTTACCCTTCAGAAAAAGTCTGCTCCCCTCAGAAGGCAAGCCTGTGGAAATCCTATAGGCTTGCCCAGGTAATGATTTCTTATTCATGATTTTTCTGTTTGTTTTGGGGGATATGATTTAAAGCATGGGGCATCTCTTGTAGATGTATTGCAAATGTGTCATTTTGTAGGAGTATAGGATGGTCTGGTATCATACCAGTATAATAGCTTTGTTTACCAGGCTCCAAAAGGACATCTTGTTGCTGTTGTATTTATTTAGTTTGTATACTTTGTTTTTAAGGTTTTTAAGGTGAAAACATTTAATGTATCCCAAGGCCATATCTGTTGAGGCATACTCAAATTGTTTTTTGCAATGATCTGGTGAACCTAGGACACACTTGCATAGCCAGCCAAGTATGAGTCACCCCACAAAAGGGAAAGTTAGGAGGGGATTAAATCTGATTAGGATTCAAATACACGAGGTGATAAAGGAGCTGGCTCTGCTGCCAGGCAAAGCTACTCTCTTATGTGACCAACAATGAGCCTTCAGTGACCAGTTATGTTAATCAGACACCTGCTATAAACAATATGTTCATAGGAAAGTTAATAAACAGTACCAGGCCAGTGTCTGTTATGAGTCAGCAGAAATGGACTGTTTAATCAGAGCAAATGTTTAAATATTAAAAGGGAGCATTATTCTTATTGTTAAAATAAAAATAAGAATGATAACTAGTATGCAGTCCCTTTGTGGGGCCTAGTTTTGTTGGTGCTGCATGTGATGAATTTTAAAATCTGGTAGCTGCCAGCTTATATCCAAGAAATTATTATTTGTAGCAGTTTATGAAGATAAATGTGTTGAAATTAAAAATACAGATTTATTTCACCAATACGTCTAATGTCTTAATCAGTTCAGGCTGCCATAACAAAATACCACAGACTGGGTGCCTTAAACAACAGACATTTATTTGTCGTGATTCTAGAGGCTGGGAAGCCCAAGATCAAAGTGCTAGCAGATCAGTTCTTCGTGAGGACCCTCTTCCTGGCTTCAAGATGGCCATCTTCTCACTGTATCCTCACATGGCACTAAGAGCAATCTCTGGTGTCTCTCTTTTTTTATAAGGGCACTAATTCTCTCATGGAAGCTCTACCCTCATGATCTTATCTCAACCTAATTTTTTCCCAAAGGCCCCACTTTCTAATACTATAACATTGGGGGTTAGGGCTTCAACATATGAAACGAGGGGGCACAAATTCAGTCTATAACAATAGAGGACTACATACTATGTATAAAGCAACACATCTACAGGTTCACGAATGTTATCACTTTGCATCCTCTCTTCTTTCTGTTCTGGGAAAAGGACTCAGCTCTTAAACCTGCTTTAGTTTCTGTGCTCAACTCATGCTCAGTCTAGCGCTTCCTACTTGATAAGAGTCATAATCATCATCTTTTTATCATAAGTTTATCTGGTGATTCCCTTCTCAGTTTGGTATCTATTATAATTTAGTTCTTGCTGAAATCATAATTCCATGATTCATATAGGAAAGAACTTTGGTATGGAATTAGAATTCTTGCTTTGTTGCTTTGTAAATAGTCTGCAACCAAACTTATGTGTAATTACTCTTTCTGGGAAGTTATAAAAAATAATAGAATTGGTTATTTGTAAATTCTAGTAAATGATTTCCTTAAAATGGATTTATCAATCATCAGTAAATAAAATGTATAGAAATAAGAAAAAAATGGGGCACCTGAGTGGCTCAGTTGGTTAAGCGTGTGCCTTCGTCTCAGGTCATGATCTTCAGAGTCATGGGACTGAGCTCTGCGTCAGACTCCCTGCACACCAGAAACTCTGCTTCTCCCTCGCCCTCTGACCCCACCCTCTCCCCCCTCATGCTCTCACACCCTCCAATAAATAAATACTTTAAAAAAAGAAATAACAAAAAAGTAAATAAAAAATAAGCCAGAATGTTTATTTTTTTGTTCTGAATTTTAATCCTTCATATTCACAGTTTACATATTTAAGATATTACCATAAAAATATATTTTCATAGAATTTCTGGATTCCAATGTTTACAAATGTGTAAAATGTCAAAAACAATATCAAACTGTTAAAAGTCTATTTAGAACATTTTGTCATCAGAGTATTATTTAATTATTTATAAATTAAACAAGGATTAGTCTCTCATTACAGAGAAATAGCTTTCATTTTGTGTGGATTCTATTTTCATCTGTGTAATAGAAACAAGCTGCAGAGGATTTGAGGAGGAGCCACTTTTTCACATTTGTATAGCTCTTTGAACTTCTTCACAATGAAGAAAAATTTTTTGTTATAATATATTCTTATAAAATTTTAAAAATTTCTTCTTTGCTCATCTTGCTTCTATATGCATGTAAAAGTACATGTTTGTGACTAGTGTTTATTTTACAGACTAGAATTGTATTACATGCATTTCTCTCCATCTTTTTTCACTTAGCAATACAGCACGAGAACCCTCTATCTGTTTTTAATGTCTCCATGGTATTTTATGATACGGACACACACCAGTTTATGCAGTCATTCCCCTGTTGATGAGAATTTACTTTGTTTATAGTTTACAGACATCTTTTTGTGTTGGTGCTTTTGATTCCCAAAAGTGAAGTGGTTGGATCAAAAGATACAAATATTTTAAATTTTGGTTGATATTTACAGAATGCTTTTCAAGAAAGGCTGTGACAATTCAGATTTATACCAGCAAAGTTTGAGTCTGTCCTTTTTATCCCAATTCCCAGTGGCAAGTGTACTTGCCAATTTGGTGAGCGGTAAATAATTTAAACTTAGTTTAATTTACATTTCTCTGTGGTATTTAATTGCTCTTCCTATTTGGGTGCTCTTCTATGATTTGCCTACTTACAGTTTTTATCCATTTTGGTGGTTTCTCTTTGTCTTACTGATTTTCATGTGCCTTTTACTCTATTGTATATATAAATTTTTCACTTGCCATATATTTTATAATCATTTTCCAGTCATTTAATTCTGAATTTTGTTAAGTTATATTTTTGTAATACAGAAAGTTTATATTTCTATCTCTACACCCAACATGGGTCTCAAACTCATGACCCTGAGGTCAAGAGGCACATGCTCTACTGACTAAGCCAGCCCAGTGCCCCCCCAATCAATGTATATTTTTATACTTTGGTTTACCTTTCTTGGTTAATAAAGTATTTTAAACTCTAAGTTATACAAAAAACCTTCTAAAATTTTCTTCTAAAATTAATATATTTTATATATCTTTAATTATCTGGAATTGACATCTGGATGTGATGTATGGGTCGAACTTTCTTCCAAATGGATATCCACTTGTATCGACATCATTTACTAAGTTAATTATCTGTTGACCACTAAATTAAAATACTTTTTTATATATTAAGTGCCTATATATACTTAGATCTAACGAAAGACCCTTTAGGCTATTGTATTGATTTATGTGCCTATTGTATTAAAGTTTTTGTTAGGAATGACTGCTTGATTCAATCTATTTCTGATTCGAAATCTATTGATTACATTTTTTCTGTTTTAATATTTTAATTCAACACATTTTATTGATAGACTGTATGACACTGTAGTGACTTTTCTAGAATAATCATACTTTTTAATAGTGGGAATCCTGCTGGCTCTATTTGATAATATTTTATTTAGACTATTTCAGTTATTTTAATAAATAAGACTAAACTGTAGATATTTTGGAATAGCGTCATCAAGTTTTGAGGTTAAGATCATATTGGTTTTATTAAAGATTTTTTTCTATCATGTTCTATGGTTCAGGAAAGTTTAATTAAAATATTTCAAATATTTGTTTTTTAAAGGTTAGGTAAAACTTAGGTATGGAACACTTGGTCCAGGTGCCTCCTTAACAGATCATTAATCACTGTTTTAATCTACTTTAAAGTAATTGCTTTATTCCAAATTTCCCTTTTTGGGGGATTACTAGTGGTGATTTATATTAGTTTTAGGAAAAATATTGATTTCTTCAGAGTTGCAAGTGTATTGCAATCAAATTGTTTTTAATGTTATCCTACAATTTCTTTTAATATTTTTACTAGAAATGGTTATGTCTCCTTTCTCTACAAATGGTTACCTCATATTTCTGCACCCCCTTTTCTTTGAAAACTTGCAAGAGTTTCTGTGTTATTAGTCGTTGCAAACCACCAAATTTTGGATTTATACCTTTACTTTTTGTTTCTTTTTTTTATCATTATTAGCTTTTACCTCTAATGATTTTCTTTTACTTATTTTATAATTTTGAAACATTTGAAGATCAGTATTAAATTCATTTATTTGTAGTTATTTCCTCTTAACAATGCAAAGCTATAAATTTGATCTTGTCCTAATCATTTTGGTTTGAAGTATTCCCTTTTTGATTTTTTATAGGCACTTGGTTATTTCAGTCACTTTATTTTAAACATTTCTTTAACAGGGTGTAATTTATGCACTCTAAAGTACACAAATCTTAAGTATACCTCTAGATAAATTTTACATATCCATACACCTCTGGAACCACCATCTGGATCAACATATAGAATATTTACATGACCCCAGAGAGTTCTCTTGTGCCCCATCACATCAATATAACACTTCCAAGAGATAACCACTAGACTGATTTGCATCACCAGAGACAAGTTTTACATTTATATTATACATCTGTATAAATGGAATCATCCAGCATGTAATCTGTGTCTGACTTTCTTCACTTTTAATATCTGTAGGAGTCTTCTGTGTCCTGTGTAACAATATTCATTCTCTTTTATTATTGTTTGGAATTCCATTATATGAATACGTCATGATTTACTTATTCATTATTTTATTGATGGCAATTTGATTTACTTCCTGTTTAAAGTAATTATACACAATCTGTTATGAATATGTACATATTTCTGATGAACATATGAATTTATTTCTTTAGCATATATACTTAAGGAATGGAATAACTGGATTGAATCAAAAATTACTTTAGAATGTACTATTAATTTTCGAATCATTAAGTATTTTAATTCATTTTATGTTTTTAGTTTCCAATGTAATTGGATTATATTCAGAAAGTATGTAAAATATAAACTTTTTTAAAGATTTTTTTTGGAAATAGGGCAGAATTTATATCCAAGTTGGTTAATTTTTTTAGACACAATTTTGTTATGCCTTTGGCAATTATTTTTGTCTGTTGGATCCATCTGGTTCTGAAAGTGTGTAGTTTCTATATGTATAGGACTGATTCTGCATTTTGTTTTCAATTAATTATCCTATAATCTAATAGAGCTCACCTTATATCTTTAGCTGCCATATTGTCTGATACATAGACATTTATGATAGTTATATTTTCTTCATAAATCTTGCCCTTTGCTATTCCACTCTGTCCCTCTTTATTCTGTTTAGTAGGTTAGATGGGGTCACCATCTCGAAAATTAGTATTACCACTTCAGATTTTTTTGTGTGTTTGCTTGCTATCTCTTTGTCCAAAATTTTATTTTCAGTATTTCTCTATCACTTTTTAAATTTTATTTCTTTAATAAATTACATATAACTGGATTTTGTATTTTCAGTCAACTAGATCTTGTTTATTATATATCTTACTTCGATGTTTCTTTTTTTCCTTTTCAGTATTATTTGCAGTTCAATCGAGTCACTTTTTCTTTTTATCTCTTCACTGAAATTTTTTACTGCAGTGTTTCATTCAATCAATTTTAATGACTCTTTTCTATTTAATCATAATCCAAAATATATTTGTCTTCAACTGTGTATGAACAAGGTACTGTTTCTACCCACTCTTTTCAATTTAGAATGCTTTTACTCTGCTGTCTTCCCAACTCCTTTGTTTGGCAGAGATTTATAAGTATGTTTACTTCCAGATTATATGATTTTCCTCTGCAGTATTAATTTTCCTTTCCTGGGATTCTTATTTAGTACTTATTTTATGCATAATCTCAGTCTCTTGTCCATTTTGACTTAATATCCATTCATTTATCAATATTGATGTAGATACTCAGGCTTCATCTTCCTCTGTCTTGTGGTTTTTCTTCTAATTAATTTTTTGTTGGTTATTATTCTTAGGTAGAATACATGGGGAATGTGGTGTCGAAAATTCTTGCACTTCAAAATATAGTTTTTTCTTACATATGAATCATCCTTTGTGTATAAATTTATTGAATTACATTCCTTTCTGTCGGCAGTTAGCAGATTTGCTACTTTTTAAAACCTTTCTATGTTGGTGAGAAGTCCAATGCCTGCCTGATTCTTTTGCTTTTTTAAGTAATTGCATTTTTCAGTCTGGACCCATGTAAGATTTTTGTGTGTTTGTTTCTTTATCTCTGGAGTTGAGGAATTTTACCAGGATATACCTATTTTTATGTTTTTTTCTTACTGTCCTAACTGGAATTCTGGAACTTGATAAACTTTTTCAACCTGTAGAGTCAAATCTGTATTAATTCCAGCAAAATATTTTTCTATGACTTGATTGATTATCCTTCCCTCTCCTCCTCCCCCTACTTCCCCTTCTTTCTTCTTATAAAACCTTTATTTGCATGTTATACTTCTTGATTCTGTTGACATGTTGTCTATCTTTTCTCTGGAGATACTGAGATTGCCCCCCCCCACACACACAGCTATGTCTTGAATTTATTTCATCCACTGTCTTCTAGGCTACTAAATCAGGCTTTAGTAGTGATTATACTCTTTTTCAATTTACAAACTGAATTATTAAAGTAGAGAATTGTATTTTTGTTGTTATAGAAAGTCTTTTTTTTTTTTTTACTTTTAATTGTACTTACATTTTCTTATTTTATTCAAATACTGTTCTGTTTCCATCAGCAATTCTATTCTATTAGGAGCCATCTATTCTGGGTGTTCTATTTCTTCTTCTTCTGTCTTGGGTTCCTGGAGTGTAAAGTTATTTTCCTTTGCACACGTGTGGTTCTTGGTAACTAGGGCCGGCTGCTGGTTACCTGAAGTTGTGAGAGTTTGTGTAGTGTTGGGGGGAGCAGCTGTCTGCCCTATAGTTTGGCAAGGACTGGCTGGCAAATTGTCAATAGCTGGCAAGGCACCAGAAAGAACTCAAAGAACCCTGACTGCTCCCTGGTGATCTTAACAGTAAAGGTTCCTCAGCATCTAATGTCAGAAGCTCTTGGCTCACCGTCCCCCCTCCACATACCCCCCATAGCCTCCTCCCCCCCCCCCCCCGTAAGACTTCCAGTGAAATGAGACTAGTATTTGCTCTCTGGAAAAGGCAGTTCTTTGTTTCAAAGGGTCTTACCACTCCTGGTCCTATCTCTCAGAGTAAGGGTGGTATTCTGATCTTTGTCCCACTACTCTCTGCCTTAGCTTCAAATCTCTTTTTCAGCCCAGAGGAACTCAGGGAACCTCTGGCATCCCTCTGACTCTCCAAGTCCCTCCAGTCTGGGGAGTAAAGCAAGTGCTCCAGACAGTTGGACTGGAGTGGCAGAGGAGTTTGGCAAGTATGAGTTCAAAGGGCCAATATAACCTAATTGATTGATTCAAGTATTACCCTCATCCCCCAAATTGGAAAATGGAGGCACTGAAATTCAGTGTTTGTTTCAGTCATACCCAGTTAATCCAGTTAAGCCTTTTATGTTGTTGTTAAAGATATTTAAATAATAGCTATTTTTTAAAATCTTAGTGAAATCACTGTCTAAAGGGTCAACCGATTTTGAGACTCTGCATCTCAATGACTTATGAATGCATTTTGACCTAAAACCTCTGACTCTTTCTGAGGGAGGTTGAAAGATTCATATATTTAAACAGAATTAAACAATTACAAAAAGTAGGATAATTTTTCTTTCTGTCTCTGAGATAGAAACTGAGTTATTTTTCATGGAAGTTGTGGGTATTGTGAGGTAATTATTTGCATGGTGGAAAAATGAGGGAAAAGATTTGTTTTTTTTTTTTTTCCTTCCTTCCTTCCTTCCTTCCTTCCTTCCTTCCTTCCTTCCTTCCTTCCTTCCTTCCTCCTTCTTTTCCTCCCTCCCTTCCTTCTTTCCTTCCTTCCTTCCTTCCATTTCTTGTTCTCCTCCTTCTTATTCTTCTCTTCCTCTTCTTTTTAATACATAGGTGCTAAGAAAGATGGGAAAGAGGAAAATTGAGATGACAGATTATTCCCTGGCACCTCTTGCTTTCTAACTAATAGGTTGATTTGAGGCCTTGTGTAAGGAGGGGTTATGTGCACAAATGAAAAGAAGTTTTCATGATTAACCAGGTGACACTTGGGGTCAAAACTAACTCTTATAAGCCCATGTAAGGAAAAGCAACAGCCCAGATTGGGTTAGTGAGCCATTCTGCCTTTGGCCCTGCTTCTTCACAGGGTGAAGGGAAGCTTGAGACCCTGCAGCCCTATAGTAGCTAGACCAGCAGAGAGTTGCTATGTCCAGTAGAGCAACAAGAAAGGTTGGAACACTTGAGAAAGTGGTGTTCTTATGGGGTATATGGGATAGAAGAGATGTCCCTGCTAAGTAGTTGATGGACATCAGACTTCCAATGAGGAGGCAAGATAGAAGAGCATGAATGCATTGTGCCTACAGGCACGTGATATATATTTTGGAGACTCTAATATAACTGAGGGAGTCTATGGAAATCATGATGTCTTAGAATCATACAGATGGGGTTAAGAGCAATTAGGATTTGTGCACTAAAGCTAATGAAATTATGCCATTAGGTTGGTGGCACTTGGAACATTCAAATTACATTTCTATACATAAGGAAAAGAAACCTGATATATTCTCTAGCCTCTTGAGATTTAACTAATCTGCCTACTGCTCTGAGCAGCATTTTCTTCATTTTTCTTTTTTCTTCCTCAGCACTGCCAGCTTTCTGCCAGAGAGGCAGCATTGTGTAGTTGATAAGGGTTTGGGCTGTAGGTAGGCTAACCATATAATTTATCACCCCAAAGGAGATACTTTGAGAATTAAACGACATGCCATTAATAATTACATTGGGACAACAGGAAAAACTGTGAATCTTCTGAATAATGAGAGTTGTGTTGTCAGCTGAGCCCTGGAGCCAGTGTGTGTATGGGTTTGATTCTGCATCTGCCATTTATGAGGGCCTGTGCATTCCTCAAACTGCCTTTGCTCTGATTTTCTGATGTGTTGAAGAAGATGATAAAGGTACTCACCTCATAAGGTTGTTGTATGGATTAAACTAGTTAATACACAGAAAGCACTTTGAGCACTACCTGGCATTTACATAAGTGCTTAAGTGCTTTACAAATGTTAACCATTGTTACCATACCATTACCATTTGGTGGGAATGTCTTAACCAAGTCTACTACAAATTGTTTAACAGGTATCAAATGTGACAGTGTTTTAAAATCCTGACATATATTAAATGGCACATTTTTAAGAAAGCACTATTTGAATGTATGGCCTGATTCAAAGAAAAGCAAAGGTCACTATCTTTGCATGCAAAGTAATTAGAATATATTTTCCATTTTCTAAAATGATAAACTGTCACCAAATACTAGTAGAAAACTAATCATAAGTTTGCATAATACTTCCTCTATGTTATAGATAACATCAAGTTGCTCTTAATTATTTTTACTGGATTGAGGAAGGTGATTTCTACCTAGCAAAAGAACAGTAATGCCTGGTAAATGGTCTCTTGCACTGTTTGACAAGAAATCACAAATAGGGATTTAATATCATCTCTCTGCTATCTTCTCTAGATCAAACGGTGAGATCTATTATCTATTATTTACTGTATGTTGATGTGCCCTGGACAAGGAAGCTTAATTGAGGTATTCTTGGTTTTCTTTCCTAATTTTTCCCTAAATGCAGGAACTGTCCAAGACTGGTTCTTTAATTACTTCCTGCACTTTTCCACAGTGCTTTTTCTTAGGTGACCTCATTACCTTTCTCAAGTTTCACTGTCATTTCTATGTTTAAGACTTTCACTCTGTCTCTCTCTCTCCACTTCTCTGCCTCCTTCCCTCTCTCCCTACCTTCCTCTTTCTCTCTGGTCTGACTTCTTGGCTGAGCTCTCTTCTCGCATTTCCAGTATTCTATGGATCATTTCCATTTCCATATCCACTGGGACCTAAAAGCTATTTTGATTCTTTCCACTTATTTCACACCATCCAATCACTTCTGTTTTCTTGATTCTTCTTTTCATGGTGTCTCTGACTTCCTTTCCTTCCTTTCTGTTTTCTTGGTTGCTACCTTATATTGGACCCATATAACTTATGAATATGCTCTTGAGACAGTACCCTAAATGTTCTTTTGTTTAAAAAAAAAAAGACATAAAAACTTATTGCTTCATTCATAATTTATTGCCACCTTTCTGGAAAGCTTGATTTATACCAGAAGATTTGAACATATCATAGAGACTTTACTCAAAGAGATAAACTTAGTAGTGATATTTGAGACAGATGATGGTGAGTAGAAGAGCCTTTCCTGGTCTCCCTCATCTACCCAGTTAGCACTGTTAGGAGAGATCAAATTTTATTAAGGTAAATTATCACTTTTAGACTTGTTAGTCATTTCCTCCCTACAACCTCCATGGTAGGAGTATACTAAATTACACTCTTGGTATTGGATTTGGCCATGTGACTGGCTTTAGCCTCATGGTGGGTGGAATGTGCTTTATTCTCCTTTGACTTTGGGCTCAGACATGAGACTCGCTTTAGCCAATTGGATATTAGTGAATGTGACACCAGCGTGCTTGATATGTGCTTGGATGGTCAGTCTTCTTGTGCCTATGTCATTGCTATGAGAATGATATACCCCAACTAGCCCTCTGGTCCAAGGATGATGAAAGACATGAAGCAGACTGAAAACCAGCCTTCAGCTTATAGCTGCCTAGATGAGCCTGGCTTAGTTTAGGGGACTCCCAGCTGATTCACCTGAGCCAACTAAATGTCTGTCATTGACATTTATAAAGATGAGCGGTTAAAAAAAAAAAATGCTTATCATTTTATGTCCCTCATATTCTATGCTATTTGTTTCATAGCAATAGTTCCCTAATACAATTTTCCAGAAGATTTTTTTAACTTCAGATAAGCACAGTATTTCAGTATGTGATATGTATTAAGGGTGGTAAAATTCATATACTTTATAAAGATTGTCATGATAATATTGGAGGAAAAGGAGGAAATCAAAATAGACATTTAACTTGTCCTTTCACTCAACAATCTAATTCAGCAGATCTTAAACCTTAAAGTGATTAAGAATCAACTTGCATAGATCATTTAAAGAACAAATCCCTGTCTTTAGCCCTAGCAATCAATTCATTAGATTTGGATGACTTCCAGGAATTTATATTTTCAGCTATCACTCCCAGGTAGTTGTGATGCCGGTAGTCCAATAAACATTGGTTTCATTCTCTTATTCTTTCCTCTTCTTCTTTTTTAAGATGCCATATAGAGAAAAGTATAAGGTGTATTTGGGTGACATATAAAACAAATATGATGTAGAAAATGAAATGATAAGGATTCTATTCTTTTATACCCTACTGAATCTTTTTATCCATTATGAGTTGAAGGTTGAAGAGCAGCATTATCTTATTTTTGGTTTCCTGTAGTTTACATCATAAACTCAGAAAGCTTTAATTTTTATTTTAGTATTATTTCTATTTAATACCAAACAGTTCTCCAGAGGCCTCTTTTCAACCAATGTTCCCTTTGGCAGTGAAATCCACTTACCTTAACTGACTGTGATTATACTTCAACCTAGTTCTCAGAGTCATGATGGTAATATTCATTTTACTATCCCAAAAGGCTCTTAGTATTCATCAAATATTTGATTAACATTGTCTAATAAAGCTTATAGAATGCAGAAACATGAAACCTAACTCCACCATGATTTTTACTACTGTCTTGTTCATTAACACTGCAAGTTGCTTCTCTAAAATAATTAAAATCCATAATTGAATACACTAGAATAATTTTGGAAAATTAGTTTAATTATTCCAGTACTTCCATTTGGAAAGCTTGCATTATTTATTACAACTAAATGGATAAATGTGACCCCTCTTTTCTTTTCATTTCACACTTATTCTTTAGGAGGGAATATTGTTTTGCATATTTGTGTTTTTTAAGGGAGTGAATAATAGTTCTTAAAGCTATGTCGACAAAAAAACGTAAGGATAACTTGGGCACTATAAATAAGATGAGTGCACTAACTGCAGAACTCTTATTCACCTTCGGGAATTGGCTCATTATACTAAGAAATATTCAACTCCCTCTCCTCACTTAGTATGTTGTCCAAGTTTTAAATTATTCCATACCTTTAGAAGCAAAATATAATATGGGAAATTGTAAATCTTTCAAAGATTTCCTCTGGAATAAAGAGACCAGATTTACCTTTTCTACTCACTTTAGACTTATGGTCTACTGGTTAGCTAGAATGGGTTTGGGGATGCATGTAGTTCATTACTCTACATTAGCTCTATACTTGAGAATGGCATCTAGGACATGGCTGCATTATTTATATAATAGAAGAACTGGAGGTATTTTATAGGCTAGGAAATAAAAACCTAAACAAGGTATTTTAAACTTAGATTAAATCCCTCTTGGCTATATTCACGTAGCAATCCCAGAAATCATACTGTAGGAAGCTAAGGGTATCTTTATTAAAAGCACTTCAGTTCAGCTTTATGAGATAAAAGTTATTCAGAACACTGGATGACTGGAGTGACTTCATTTTTTTTGAAACACATATTTATGAGAAATAGCAAGGACCTCAGCGGAAATTACACAATTAATATTTTAGAAGGTCTGGGGTTCACCCAGTCAGCAGTAATATGAGGTGGTTGGGTCATAAGTCACAAGTATGCTTGGATTTCATAATTGTAAGCTTTACCTCTGACTTAGGAGAATAATTCAACTGACAACACAGAATCAAATGAAAATACTCAAACAATTTAAAAGAGAAATAAATTAAACCTAATATGAAAGGTCAAAAGCTCTCCATTAAAATTTATATTTGTGAATTCTCTCAAGTTAAGCCAAATAAATACCTATAATAAAAGGTTTAAAAATGCCACTGCCATTTCTATTACCAGATTTCTTAGCTTGAATAAAACTTGCAGATCAGGGTTTTGCATGATATCACTGCAAAAATACTGCAAAAGTCTCCCAACTTCTAAACCATTTCCCCTCCTCCTTTCACATTTTTACTCCCCCCAATCCCACTCCCTAACCCTCATAAACTGCTTACATGTTCTTTTTAGGGGGAGTTGATCAAATGGAATAAGATGATTTAATTTACGTTTTCTGTTGAGTAGAGCTCATGTTCGCCCAGAAACTAAGGAGTTCATCAGTCAGTGTTGACAATCACAATGTGTAGCCCATGAGTTATTTTTGGAAATGGCCTTAGTTTTTAAAAAAGTTTTATGATTTCATGTAGTATGTGTTTATGATGTCATAAGAGCAGAAGCTATAGTCCTGGCAGGCCCTCTGGCAGTTAGCATGTATCTGACACTAAGAAGGTGTGTAATAAATATTGGCTAAATGAATGAATGAAAATTAAGAGCAATAAACAAATACTTTTGAGGGCTACTATAGTCAAGACCATGGTATTCTAAAACAGAACTTATTTATTTATTCATCTAACATTTATCAAGTACATATTATGTCTCAGACACTATTCTAGACCCTGGACACATAAAGGAAAGAGGAAAGACACTCTTACTGTCCTACTGTAATATACAGTCCAATGCAAGATATAGATGCTTATAGCACACAACAATAAAGTCTGTTACAGGGGAGGACAGTGTGCCATGGGAGCACAGAAATGCATCACCAGACTCAAACTGGAGATCTCATGAAATAACATTGTGAGAAAAGTGATATGTAAGTTGGTATCTGATGGAAGAATTGGATTTAACTCAGTGAAACCAGAGGTGAGGGAGAGGAAAAAAGAATGGAATAAGCATGTGAATGAGGCTGAGGCAGACAGCAAGGGTCACATCCACTGCGGACTTGCAGGTCATGTCGTGGAGGCTGGCTTTATTCCATGAGCTGTGATGAACGGCTAGGAGGGAAACCCAGAAGTTTAAATGAAAAGTATGTTTTGAATGTAATAAGTGTCTGATTTTAATGACTTCCTTCTAAAGAATAGAGAATGGAAAGAGAAAAATGGAACTTCATAGTGAGAAACCTGGCAAACACTGTGTTACCCAAGTGATGGAGTTACCGTCACCAGTGATGTCACATGGTACCAGGTGCCAGGTGATACTGTGGAGAAGAGCACCTCCATGGTAGTGTTTCCAGAAACCCGTTACCTCAGTTTAATCATGAGAAAAATGTTAGATCCAAACTGAGAGTTACTCTCTAAAATGTTTGACCAATACTCCTTAAAACTCTCAAGGTCATGAGAAACAAGAAAAAGATTGAGAAACTATTACAAACCAGAAGTTACTAAGGAGATTTAAAAAAAAAAATGTAGTGTGGTATCCTGGATTAGATCCTGGAACAGAAGGAGGACATTAATGGAGAGGTGTGAAGTTCAAATAAAGTGTAAAATTTAGTTATTGGTAATATACCAATATTGGTTTCTTAGTTTTGACAAATGTACCATGATCACAGAAGATGTTATCACAGGAAACCTAATCTAGGTGAGGGATATTCAATATTATTTTTGTAACTTTTCTATAAATCTAAAATTATTCCAAAATTAAAAAGGTTATTTTAAAAGAGTGAAAAAATAATGTATAGCTAAGATATGATTGATTAGCAAATGGTACTTTTAACACTTTGGATATAAATATTTAAATTCTATATTATACAAAGGGTCTTTTTATTGATAAGAAAAAAGGACAAATAGCTGAGTAGAAAAATAGGCAAATGGTATTGTAAGGAATTTGCCAAAATAGCAAATTCACATGACCAATAAACATGCTTAACCCCACTAAAAATAAAATAAAATAAAATAAAATAAAATAAAATAAAATAAAATAAAATAATACTGAGATGGCTCTTTTCACCTACTAAGTTGTCAAAAATTAAAAAGAGTGGTAACATCTGTTAGTGGAAATTCCAAGAGTATGGCATCCTTATATATTGCTGGTGGAAATTTTGTTATGTTCTTTGTGGATTTCATTTTGGCAATATATTAGAATATAATATGCATGTATTTTCCTAGCTAGAAGACTCCTGGAAAACAATCTCATAAAAATAAAAGCTGGTATAAAATAAGAATGCATATTTCAGGATTTACTTTTTGTAGCAGCAGAAAAAATATAGAGATAAATGTAAGTCTGTAGTATGGGAATGATGAAAAATGGGTACATCACTACCAATGGATGGACTTGAAAGTAACCATTATGAGTTAATTAGAACTAAGTTTGGGAGGCTTTCCAGAATGCATTATTAAATAAGAAGAGGAAGATATGAAGAAACATATATATAAAAATTATTGCATTTTGTAAATTTAATTATGACATAATGACACACAAGATTTATATAAATGTATATAGATATTTTTTATTTATGTATTAAAAGCATTAGTCTCAAGAGAGTGCAATAAGGACATAACTTTTACTTTTCCCTACTAATGACCAAACAGACTTTGTCAGGTATCCCTTCTTTGTCCCTGGATTTTATTTTAATCTCAAATCTCTGGACTTTTTTTTTTTCCAGATTAAAAATCCAACCTAACTTTATATCAAAACTTCAGTCTCTCCACCAATTCAAATCTTCTCCCTTGCCCATAGTTCAGGCTGGATCTTTGCTTCTGCAAAACAAACTGTGAGGAAGATGGCGGGGGTGGGGGTGAGTAGTGATGCAGTATCATCTGTGTATTCGCTAGCCTATCTTTTCCTCACTTTCTTGCCGGGGCTTATTCTTCCAGTGTCAGAGGAGGGAGGAGAGATGAGTGGTAATCAGGCAGAGGCGATGCTGTTTGGAGTTCTTTCTTGGCTCCTGTATGCTGTCTGTTATGACACATGTCTTACTGCTGCCAGCTCCTTTTCTTAGGAATGCATTTGTCTATTCTGGTGCTGTGGCTTTTTTTAAAAGTGGCTTTATTTATTTTTTATTTATTTATTTTTAGAGAGAGAGCAAGAGAGAGTGCATGCTGGGAGGGGGAGGGGACCGAGGGAGAGGAAGAGAGAGAATCTTAAACAGGCTCCATGCACAGTGACATGGGCCTCTATCCCAGGACCCTGAGATCATGACCTGAGCCTAAATCAAGAGTCGGATGCTCAGCTGACTGAGCCACCCAGGTGCCCCAGTGCTGTGGCTTTTTAAATATTTTATGTTTATATTTTATATATTTTAAAATATTTGGCCTTATCCTAATTTGAGTAATGTACTTTGGTATATCTTGTCATAATTTTTTCTTAGCTCCTTTGCAAGGAACATATATTTTGGGTCATCTCTTTCTGCCAGATGCCCTGAACAGGCACCCTTTCAAGGCAGCCTTACCCTTCTTGCATTTATGTTATCACTTGGCTTGTGGAAAACTTACTTTCTTGTCCCACATCCATAGAAATGTACTTCACTCCTGTTGCAATCTTCCCTCCTTTTGCTGATGTCAGGGGAATTCCAGCAGCTTCCGTTTTTATGATGTATTTCCCCAAACTCTTGTAGGACTATAGCGTATTCTCAGAGAACTCTTTTGTAATGGGAATGCAGTACTGGTTGGGCTGATGTGTTTCCTTAGATCAACAAGTGTTCAATAAGAAAATAACATGGCAAAGTCCTCTTAGGCAAGCCTCCTGTCATCTTCCCAAGGATTTTATTGCTGCCCTCCCCACTTCCCACTCCTGCACTTGCCTTGGTGAGTAGGAAGACAGCATCCCTTCCTCTATCAGGAAGAGAAAATGCAGACTCACTCTCTGTTAAACCAGTGCCTCTTTATATAAATAAATATTCATATATAGGCTCAAGTGGAGGGATAACTAAGATTCACAGGCCCAGTTTTGTCCGCCCTCGAAGTCATGTGGAAATGTGTCTAGGACCTCTCTTTAAAATCTTTAGAATGTTTTGACATTGATTATTCCGCATCTTCTGCTTAGGGCTTCCACACACTTCACAGAGTCCAGAGACAATCCCATCTAACATCCTGCTACATTAAAAAATTGTACATAATTATATGAGTATGGAAACAACCAGATTCTTAATATTGATTTTCAGGACGGAAAATGGAGGGGTAAGAGAAATGAAAAAGAAAACAAATAGATCCACAATAAGGACAGCATTTTAGAATAATCTTTAAATCTATCTATCTATCTATCTATCTATCTATCTATCTATCTATCTATCTATTATCTATCTATCTATCTATCATCTATCTATCTATCATCTATCTATATTTGATAGTTATCTAAGACCATATTTTATTTTATTTTTTGTTTGTTTTTTTTATTTTGTTCAGTCATTAATTTTTGATGTAGTGTTCAGTGATTCATTAGTTGCGTATAACACTCAGTGCTCATTACATTGTGTGCCCTCCTTAATACCCATCACCTGGTTACCCCATCTCCCACCCCCCTCCCTTCTGTAACCCTCAGTTTGTTTCCTGGAGTCCAGAGTCTCTCATGGTTTGTCTCCCTCTCCGATTTCTCCCCCTTCAGTTTTCCCTCTTCCCCTATGGTCCTCCATGCTATTCCTTATGTTCCACATATGAGTGAAACCATATGATAATTGACTTTCTCTGCTTGACTTATTTCACTTAGCATAATCCCCTCCAGTTCCATCTATGTCAATGCAAATGGTGGGTATTTATCCTTTCTGATGGCCGAGTAATATTCCATTTTATTTATGAACCACATCTTCTTTATCCATTCATACGTTGAAGGGCATCTCGGCTCCTTCCACAGTTTGGCTATTGTGGACATTGCTTCTATGAACATTAGGGTGCATGTGCCCTTTCTTTTCACTACATCTGTATCTTTGGAGTAAATACTTCATAGTGCAATTGCTGGGTCATAGGGTAGCTCTCTTTTTAACTTTTTGAGGAATCTTCATATTGTTTTACAGATTGGCTGTACCAGCTTGCATTCCCACCAACAATGTGAGGGTTCCCATTTCTCCACATCTTCTCCAACATTTGCTGTTTCCTGTTTTGGTCATTTTTGCCATTCTATCTGGTGTCAGGAGGTATCTCATTGTGGTTTTGATTTGTATTTCCCTGATGGCTAGTGATGTTGAACATTTTTTCATGTGTCTTTTAGCCATCTGTATGTCTTCTTTAGAGAAGTGTCTGTTCATGTCTTCTGCCCATTTTTTGACTAGATTATTTGTTTTTTGGGTGTTGAGTTTGAGAAGTTCTTTATAGATCTTGGATCTGTAATGTCATTTGCAAATATCTTCTCCCATTCCATGGGTTGCCTCTTAGTCTTATTGACTGTTTCTTTTGCTGTGCCGAAGCTTTTTATCTTCATGAAGTCCCACAAGTTCATTTTTAATGTTTCCCTTGTCTTTGGAGACGTGTCTTGAAAGAATTTGTTGTGGTTGATGTCAAAGAGGTTACTGCCTATATTCTCCCCTAGGATTTTGATGGATTCCTGTCTCACATTGAGATCTTTCATCCGTTTTGAGTTTATCTTTGTGTATGGTATAAGAGAATGATCCAGTTTCATTCTTCTGCATGTGGCTGTCCAATTTTCCCAGCACCATTTATTGAAGAGACAGTCTTCTTTCCATTGGATATTCTTTCCTGATTTGTCGAAGATTAGTTAACCATAGAGTTGAGGGTCATATTTTGACTGTGTGACTATGTAGACATGGAGACATGAAAGAAAGGAAGATCAATGCTTATGGTGGTTATCTTAGGATTGGAAGATTTTGGAGGATTTATATTTCCTTTTTTATAGTATTCTTTATGATTGTATTTCTTTTTTTTTTTTTTTAAAGATTTTATTTATTTATTCGACAGAGAGAGAGACAGCCAGTGAGAGAGGGAACACAAGCAGGGGGAGTGGGAGAGGAAGAAGCAGGCTCATAGCGGAGGAGCCTGATGTGGGGCTCGATCCCAGAACGCCGGGAACACGCCCTGAGCCGAAGGCAGATGCTTAACCGCTGTGCCACCCAGGCGCCCCTATGATTGTATTTCAAATGTGTTTTTATATGATCTGCTAAAACCTATAGAGCTACTTTTTAAAAAATAAAAGTTCTGGAAAATTTGAAAATGAAACTGATATCTTACTTTCAAAACTCATTAGAGCCTTCAGTTTGGTAGTATATATTGGGAATCCCCAAGAGTCTTTGTCAGTACAATGTGACTATAGAATTCCCCGTTTTTACTATGGCATATCTTTAGGCAATATTACCTCAATAGACATGTCAAAGAAAGATTATTTTTAAATTATATGTAAATCATTGGTGTTCTGTGACTTCAGGAATTTGTTTTTTTCCTATTTACCTTTAAGGTAATATATTAAAAAATTTCAGTGATGTACTTACTGTCCTGCTTTTCCCCATTACAAAGTAACTCTAAGAGATTAGGGACCTGAGCTGCCATGTTTATTACTATAGGTCCCCATTTGGAGTAGTACAATAGGTAATCCATAAATGATCACTGAATGAATAAGTAGATGATTTTCCTATATCATTCTTATATTCAATTGTGCATACATTTTGATTGGTAATTTTGATGTGGAATTGCTGAATCACTGAGTAAATCATTTTTAGGCTTTTGAGTCATGTTGTCAGGTATCTCTCTAGAAAGATTAGTACTTCATATATGACCACCAGTTGTCTATGAGAACATTCATTTCTTCTCACCCTGGCCATCTTGCGGTAGTATCATACTTTTTCATTAATCTGATAGGTGAGAAATGATTTCATAGTGTTGTTTTTAGTTGTCTTATTCAATTGCTGGTAAAAGTGTACCTTTTCTTATTTGTTTTTTTAAAGATTTTATTTATTTATTTGACAGAGAGAGACAGCCAGCAAGAGAGGGAACATAAGCAGGGGGAGTGGGAGAGGAAGAAGCAGGCTCCTAGTGGAGGAGCCTGATGTGGGGCTCAATCCCAGAGCACTGGGATCATGCCCTGAGCTGAAGGCAGACGCTTAATGACTGTGCCACCCAGGTGCCCCAAAAGTGTACCTTTTCTTATAATCTTCACTGCATTTGAAATTCTTTTGTTAATGATCCATTTGGGTCATTTGCTAATTTGCTTAATTTGTGTGGCTGTCTTTTTCTTAATACTTTGGAAATGTTCTTTATATACTATAATTCTTATTCTGTCAAAATTCCAGATGCAATTTTCCCCAACTCAAGGTTTATCTTTTAGTTTAGATAGTATTTTTTTTTTAAGTGTTGGTATTTTGAAATGAGCATGCCCCTCAGTTCCCTGAAGTCTATATGGTATTTTGCAGTTCCTCAGTGTTTCTGGTCTGATACAGATTCTTTTTTATATTTTGATATTTTGTTGATCATTCAGTTTTTTATTTTTATTTTTTATTATTTTTATTATTCAGTTTTTAAAATTTTTTTTCCTGTTCACTTCTTGGTTGGCTGGCATTAGTCTTCAATAATATTTATAGAAAAAAAATACCTAGTGTTCTAGATTCTGAGCTCTAGATTTCAGGGAATCTTTTTTTTTTTTTTTTTTAAGTTTTATTTATTTATTTGACAGAGAGAGAGAGAGCACAGGCAGGGGGAATGGGAGAGGGAGAAGCAGACTCCCCAATGAGTAGGGAGACTGACACAGGGCTGGATCCCAGGATCCCAGAATCATGACCTGAACTTAACTGACTGAGCCACGTAGGTGCCTGTTAGGGAATCTTTCTTTCTCTTTTTTTTTTTTTTTTAAGATTTTATTTATTTATTTGACAGAGAGAGACAGCCAGTGAGAGAGGAAACACAAGCAAGGGGAGTGGGAGAGGAAGAAGCAGGCTTCCAGCAGAGGAGCCTGATGTGGGGCTCGATCCCAGGACTCTGGGATCATGCCCTGAGCCGAAGGCAGAAACTTAACCTCTGTGCCACCCAGGCGCCCCAGGGAATCTTTCTTTTGCGTTTACATGTGATCTAAAATTTGGCTGCACATCAAAATCTTAGGTTACAGTTATTTTCTCTAAAAACTCTGTAGACGTCATTTTATTTTAGCCTTAATATTTGGTGGAAAAATTCTGAAGCCACCTTGATTCCTCTCTCCCCTCAAACTACTTCAACCTGAGTGGTTAGGGAGTCTTTGTCTCTGAAATTTAAAATCCCATTGCCATATAGCCATGTATTTTTTTTCTGCATTAATTTTCTTGGTTTTTAGTAAGCCCTTTAGGTACGCAGATTCAGGCATTTCTATAGATTAGAAAAGTCATTTTTAATTTAATTTTAAATTTTTGTTTTTATTCAAAATTTCTCTGGTATCTTCTTAGAAACACAAACATGTCTATTGGATACCGATTTTTTAGCCTTTTTGCTTGCTTGGAAAATTTCTTCCTTTTGTCCCCTACATAATGAATTCAAATTTCCTATAGTGCCAATTTTACCTTTCATTGCGCCTGATGCATATTTCAATTCTGCAATTGCATTTTTTTTCCAATTTCCCTTACCTCATGGTCTCTTTTTTCTTCTTTTGCTCAGCCTGTTGCTTTACCATTTTATTTTTTATCTCTAGTTTCAGAATCCATACTTCTCCTGAATTTTATTATGATTACAAATTTGATACATTTACAAACTTTACTTTTGTTTTCAATAGCAAGTTACTTTGGTCTCTCTATATCTATATCTATATCTATATCTATATATCTATATATCTTTATATATTTAGACACTTTTAAAGAATATTCATTGATGGGTGCCTGGGTGGCTCAGTCAGTAAAGTGTCTGCCTTCGGCTCAGGTCATGATCCCAGAATTCCAGGATCCAGCCTGGCATTGGGCTCCCTGCTCAGTGGGGAGTCTGCTTCTCCCTCTGCCCTTCACCCTGCTTGTGCTCTCTCTCTCTCTCTTGCTCTTTCTCTCTCAAATAAATAAAAATATTTTTTTAAAAATTCATTGAACAGGAGAAGTCTATTCAGGGCTAGTAATTGCCCAAAAATGATTTGATGGGTTCTTATTGTCTAACCTAACCTGTAAAAATCCTTTATCATATCTTGAGATTTTAGACTATTGGACTAAATTTCTGTAACCAGTGATCTAGCAGCGCAAGGTGAACTGGAAGGGAACTAAAGTTATAGGAAGTTCTATAACTTTATTATGAGGACTTATCTCTATAACTAACAAGGGAACTTCCTTATAGCGGAATCTCTTCTTTATTAACAAAACTGCAGTGTTGGGAACTGGTTTCTGGATGGTGTGTCTTCTTTTGGCTCTTAGCCTCACACCCAGATCACCTTTCTTATGCTGCTGCTGCTCTACTTACCTGCTGACATTGCAGCCCAAGTGCTACCTCCCAGAGCCACTGACTTCTTGGTGGCAGACAGGAATCGAAACAGGTGCTCCATATTAGCCATGCACTATCCATGAATTCAGTGTTTACCCTTCAAAGTTAAGTGGTATCAATGGGTTTCTGCATGGATTTCCTTCCTTCATGCTGGTTTGGAACATCTTAGCAGGAGAGTGTGGGAATCACTTTTTTTAAAAAGACTTTATTTATTTGAGAGAGAGTGAGCAAGCTAGTGAGTGAGAGAGAGCAAGAGAGGGGGCAGGGGCAGAGGGAGAAGCAGACTCCCTGCTGAGCAGGGAGCCCAATGCGGGACCTGATCCTGGGATACCTGAGCTGAAGGCAGATGATTAACCAACTGAGCCACTCTTATTTCCTATCTTCAATATGATCCCATCTGTACTATTTTTTGTATAATTTACTAAAAAATGTCATGTTGGTGTTCCCCTCTCATTCTTGATCAGATTTCCTCCTATTTTAATTTAAATTTTTTTAAATAATCCCTGTGTCATTTCAGTAGGAATCTGAAGCAATGAACAGGTAAATGCCTTTTGTGTTACCAGGAATTTTGTTTACTAACAACTGGTAGCTGTGGTTTCTTATGCAATTTCTGATAGAAGCCTCTCACTATCTTCATTAACTTTTTCCAGAATCATGCAAGTTAGTTATATTCATCAAATATTGAATATCTGTTATGTTTCAGACACTGAGGATACCAGGATGAATAATTCCTTTCTGCAGGACAGTCACAATCTAGATGGCTAAACATCAAGTAAACAACTAGTTTACCATGCAATGTGATGAGTTCAATCACTCAGACATGGGAAAATATTTCAGCAGCTCTTTAGGGAAGGCATCCTAGAGGATATAATGTGAAGTCAAACAGATTTGATGAAAACATAGGAGCTCCTCTGTTGAACAAACCAGGGAAGGCAGGGAAAGTAATTTCAGACAAAAGTAAGAGCTTGTGCAGAAGCCCAAAGGATGCAAGTGAAAGAACTTTAAGTGTTTCATGTTAACAAATCTAAATAGATTTTTATATTTTAAAAGTGGTAATCATGACTTCCATGTTTTCTTTGAAGTCACTGAGAAACAACATTGCCAAAAGAAAGAACCCAGTGGCATAGAATAGCGTAGCACTCCAAGTTGATATCATTTCATTGTTTTGTATCTTTCTACATTATGTTCCATGATATCATGTGATTTTTGTTGAATATTTTAATGAAGTCAGGATCTTACATATCTGGAGTATTCTTCTACTCTTTTTATAGAGAAATGGTATCAAAAAAGGAAAGAATATTGACCTGATTTGAATTTTCTTACTGACCCTAGTTGGACTCCTTTGATTTCTGCCCTTTTTTCCTAAATATATATAAGCCATTGTTTAAAAACCTGTCCTTAAATTTTCTCTTGAGATTGATGTCAACATTTCTATGGTTCCTGGGACCCAGCCTTAAAAGGCAAAAGATGTCTTAGTCTTTTGGTACCTTTTCAAGTTTGTATGGTTTCTAAAAGTTCATTTAAGGTAGTGTGTGTTCATATCTGAAGATGCTTTCAGCCATCTCTGATTCAGTCATCTACCACACTTAAATGTTCTTTTAATGTTTTCTCAGGTATCTTGTTTCAATTTACTACATCTAACAGAAGATTGTTCTTTCCTTCTTAAATGAATATAGAGAGAGGATGTATATTACCTAAAAGATACCAACTTAAGCCAGCAAGTCATTTGGCACTTCGCTGGCTTAAGTCAGACATAGTCATGCAGACATCTACTAGGGCCAAATGTAAAGCATTCACTCTGCAGGGATATCTCCCTTTATTGATAGTTGAGACCTTTCTCATTTAATCGTTCTTTACTGTTATCTTGGATTCTTTACCTTTGAAATACTGAAAGAAAGGTCATTGAAACAAAATTTCTTAACCAAATTGGATTTGGACAAAACAGGAGCTTACTAATTGGCTGTTCACTTAAACTACGTTTCCCCAGAGAGGGTTTGCAAAGTCTGGTAAGCTTAGGCTCTTGCCTTTGGTCAGCTGGGAAAGAGCAGTGTGTTCTCAGGATGGACTGAGTTACAGGAAGTTGTTGAGCAAGGAGGGGTCAGGCAGAAGAACTTGCATAGTCTCCA
Source organism: Ursus americanus (assembly GCF_024610735.1). NCBI lineage: Eukaryota > Metazoa > Chordata > Mammalia > Carnivora > Ursidae > Ursus > Ursus americanus. Next base: position 38,179,366 of record NC_142139.1, on the reverse strand, counting down.
GGCAATTTCTGAGGCAATGTTTTTTATTCCCTTGGCTAGAATATTCAAATAAAGATTATATCCCAAAGTAAATACAACTGACTCTCTGTCCACTATTTTGGCCAATCTCCATTTCCTTTTTCCATTACTGTGGATTATGGAGTAGACATCTTGAATTTATTTCCAAGGCACCACTTTAATTAGCATCATATTACTGTAACATGAAGTTTGGATTTTTAAAAATCATGCCTTTAAGAGCTTTCATTTCTTGCCTATGGGGTATACAGCTGTTACTTAGATAATAAATAAGGACCATTTCTATAAAAAAAATCTCTGGTAGCAATTTTTGCTTTGCTGAGGTAAGCTGTTAGTCATCTGCCTCCAAAGAGTAATCAGCTAGATTTTAAATATTGCTGTGTCTTTCTGGTTTTACAATATATTTGATTAGCCAATAAATATAGGTTCAGTATCTTTCCAAATTAGAGTTACTATGTTTGCATTCTCCTTTACTGAGGCAAATTATTTCTTTCCTAATATTTTGATGAAAAAATATTGTTTCTTTGAGAAAATTAAAGGAGCTAAATAAAACTGTGGTGATTGTACAATTCTGTTTCCAGAAAAAGTAGCAGGTATATATTTACATGATGTATATTTAACTGACAGATATGATAGTCAGATAAACATTTGCACCTAACATTTTCTGTTCTCTGTATAACATTCTTCGCTTGCCCTACTCTGCTTCCCAGGAGCCAGAAATTGTGTTTGTGTTTTAGGAACTTTGGGAGAATTGAATGTTTTTCTCTGCTCATTTGAAGGGGATAAGTCATTTCTCCAACTTTATTTCTAGCCAGATATCACTTGTGAAAGTTACTCTCTAAATACCCAACTATGCTGATAAATACCAGTTATTGAACAGTTCGTGGGGAAACATCTATTTTTACTTCTTCCTTTACCACCCTCAAGTATGCCTTTTTCAGGTCTCTCGACAATTTCTCAAGCAGATCTGTAGTTTTCTTGTCCTCTTACATATTTTTTAAAAAAATCCATTACCATTTATTGCACTGCAAAATTTTAGTTTAGTTTTTTTTGGGGGGGAGGGAAAGAGAGAGAGTGTACGTGTGCACATGTGTACATGTGTGAGGTAGGGGGAGGGGCAGAGGAAAAGGCAGAGAGAGACTCTTAAGCAGACTCCACACCCAGTGCAGAGCCAAGGTGGGGCTTGATCTCACAACCCTGAGCTCATGACCTGAGCCAAAATCAAGGGTCAGAGGCTTAACTGACTGAGCCACCCAGGCACCACTTGTTTTGTTTCTTCCCCATATCCCATCTCTTTCCAACCTGACCAGGCAGGTTTTGGCTGGAAACATGGTGAACAGGAGCATGGCCTGTGCATTCCTTCATCCCCCCGGCTGTGGCCCCTCTCTTTCTCTTCTAACTCTGTCAGGGTTGGAGCACACTGTAGGGCTGGGGAGACCTGGTGGGAGGAGTAAATAAAAGGCATGAAGATATTTTTTACTTAATTGTCTTCTAATCACTGGTTCTCTCATGAGGTTTGCGTGGCCTTCACAGCACCCTGTGAGGTTATCTCTGTTTCAGTTTCTGATTCTAGCATGGCCTCCACTTCGTTTCTGCCCTGCCCCATGGTACAGCTCAGAGCCTCTGCCTGCTAAGATCCCCATGCCCAGGAGGCAGGCTTCCAAGTTGAAGTACTTGCAAAGCACCCCAAATCTGGCTACTTTCTGTGGTAAATGTGATCTGCCAGAAATGTCAAATCCTTGCCACACCAAATATGTGGAAGTGGTGGCAGCTCCTACCATTGACCCTTGCCTCTTCTCCCACTCCTGACCCAATTCCTTTTTCTTCAATCCAGTAGTCACAGAGCAATTTTGCTACATAATCAGAGATAGGATGTTAGTGTCTCTTTCTTGCAACCTCATCCAATTTTTATGGTTCATCATTTGGCTTTGGGTGGAAGGAGCACATGCCTCCGGAGCTTCCCTTGTGGAGAGAAAAGAGGGAAAACAAATTGCCCTAGGCTAGTGACTCACTATGACAGATATTCTGCTTTATATTCCCTAGTATTGTATTTAAATAGTGTTCTGTTTAAACATGGTAGATATGGAGCGGGGATGGGATGATGGGCTAGTTCTAACTTCTTCTGGGAAGTTTCCCAAGGATGTGCCTGGAAATCTCTTTAGAATGTTGTTTTATTGCACCTATGACATTAAACTTTGGGCAATTGGCCTCCATTTGGTGACAGTAGAACAAAAGCTATTCAATATTATGTGGAAATGACAAGACAACTTGTGAACCAAAAAGAAAAAAAATTAAAAGAAGTTACAAATCAGAGTATATAAACAAACTTGCAAATGATAGTAATATAGATATTTTTTTTTTGGTAATTTTCTTTTTATAAGTGAAATAAAATTTTAGCATTATTTTTTTTACCCTGATAAACATTCAGGTAAATGTGACATTTTTGCCCTAATATCTGGCCTTCTACGGAGGAAATGAAGGATTAATTTTGCTGAGTATCCCTGGGCCTGAATGTCCTGTGGCTTCTCTGTTGTTTATCTTTCTCGGGCCCAGGGCCTCCCTTAGGTTCCTCCACCTCCTTCCAGAAAGCTCAGGACACAGCCAAAGAGGTAGTAGCCACCATCACTCATTTTCTCCCTTGACATTCGATTCTCTAAAAGAATGACTGGAGAATGGGATATACTTTATTGTCCCCCTATTATTGTAATTCCCTAGGACAAATTCATAGTTTTTTTTTTAACTCAGAATTTTTAGTTATTCTCACAAAAAAGATAAAAGGAGAGACAGAGGAGAAAAATTCTATGAAGCCTTTCTCGACACTTCTCCCCACCACCTCCCTGCCCCCCACAGCTAGCAGAACTTCTTTCCTTTCTTTCTCTCCCCACTGTTGCCCCACTGCATCACTTAAAAGATGCTATTGCATTTATATGTTTCTGTCCCTTCCACTAGACAGTGAGCATTTGGGGGAACAAATACCTTGTCTTGTTTGCCATTGTATTTTAGGCCCCAAAGGAGGCCTTGGTAGACCTTAAGTTTTGATAAATATTTAATGAATAAAGGAATGAATGTCATCAGGGATATTGACTCATAATTTTCTTTTCTTGTAGTGTTTTGTCTGGCTTTGGTATCAGGGTAATTCTGGCCTTGTAAATGAATTGGGATGTGTTCCTTTGTCTTAAATTTTTTGGAAGAGTTTGAGAAATATTGCTATTAATTCTTCTTTAAATATTTGGTAGAATTCACCCATGAAGCTATTTGGTCCTGAGCTTTTATTTGGTGGAATATCTTTGATTACTGATTCAATATCCTTGCTTGTTATTGGTCTGTTCACATAATCTATTACTTGATGATTCAGTCTTAGTAACTTTTATGTTTCTAGGGATTTATCCATTTCTTCTAAGCATAGATGTGAAAATCCTCAACAAATACTAGCAAACCAAATTCAAGAGCACATTAAAAAGATCATACACCATGCAAGGATGGTTCAGCATATGCTAATCAATAAATGTGATACACCACATTAACAGAATGAAGGTTAAAAATTATATGATCATTTCATTATATGCAGAAAAAAACATTTGACAAGTTCAACATCTTTTCATGATAAAAACTCTCAACAAATTAAGTATAGAAGGAATATACCTTAATATAATAAAGACCATATATGACAAACTCCAACATCACACTCAATGGTGAAAAGTTAAAAGCTTTTCCTTTGGGATCAGGAACAAGACAAGGATGCCCACTCTCACCATTTCTATTCAATGTAGTACTGGAAGTCCTAGTCATAGCAATTAGGTAAGATAAAGAAATAAAACACATCCACATCAGAAGGGAAGAAATAAAATCATCTGCTTGCAGATAACATGATCTTATATATAGAAAACCCTGATGACTCCACCAAAAAACTCTTAGAACTAGTGAATGAATTCAGTAAAGTTGCAGGATACAAAATCTGTATATATAAAAATCAGTTGCATTTCTATATACTAACAACAAACTATCCAAAAAAGAAATTAAGAAAACAATCTCAATTATAATAGCATAAAAATAAAATACTTAGAAATAAATTTATCCAAGGAAGTGAAAGATCATACATTGAAAATGGTAAGACATTGATAAAAGAAATTTAAAAAGATAAAAATAAATGTATAGTCTGTGCTCATGGATTAAAAGAATATTGTTAAAATGTCCATATTGCCCAAAGAGATCTACAGATTAAAGGCAATCCCTATCAAAATTACAATTCCATTTTTCACAGAAATACAAAAAAAAACATTCCTAAGATTCATATAGAGCCACGAAAGATCCCAAATAGCAAAAGCAATCATGAGAAATAAGAACAAAGTTAAGGGCATCACACATCCTGATTCCACATTATATTACACAGCTCTGTTGACCAAAAGGGTATGGTACTGGCATAAAAGCAGATGTATAGCTCATTGGAATGAACAGAGAGCCCAGAAACAAATCCACACATTTATAGTCAATTGATCTTTAACAAAGGTGCTGAGAGCACACAATGGGGAAAAGATAGTTTCTTCGATAAATGATGTTGGGAAAACTGGACATCCACATGCAGAAGGATGAAATTGAACTCACACCATATATAAAACTCAACTCAAAATGGATTAAAGACTTAATAATAAGACTTGAAGCTATAAAACAACTAGAAGATAACACAGGGAAATAATTTCTTGACATCAGTCTGGGCAATGATTTTTTGGATATGACCCCAGAAGCACAGGCAACAAAAGCAAAATTGGACAAAGGGATTGCCTCAAAAACAAACAAACTTTTGCACAGCAAAGGAAACAGTCAACAAAATGAAGAGACAATCTATGGAATGGCAAAAAGTATTTGAAAACTATACACCTAAAAAGGGCTTAATGTCAAAAAAAAAAAAAAAAAGGAACTCAAACAACTCAGTAGGAAGAAAACAAATACCCTGATTTAATGGGCCTGAATAGACATTTTTTTTTTAAAGAAGATATGCAGATGGCCAATAGGCACATGAAAAGATGTTCAACATCACTAATCATCAGGGAAATATAAATCAAAACCACAAGGAGATATTACCTCATACCTGTTAGGATGGCTATTATCAGAAAAGCAAGTGATAGTAAATGTTGGTGAGATGTGGAGAAAAGGGAACCCTTACACGCTGTTGGTGGGAATGTACATTGGCATAGCCATATGGGAGACAGTATGGAGCTTCCTCAAAACATTAAAAATAGAACTATCATATTATCCAGCAATCCTATTCCTTCCATATCTGAAGGAAATGAAATTAGTATCTCAAAGAGATATCTGCACCCCCATGTTCATTATAGCGTTACTCACAATCACCAAGGGATTGAAACAAACTAAATAACCTTTGATAAAAAAGATGTGATCAACTCCCCCTCAACCCCCCTGCCCTCCCCATGTGACAATCTGTTTAGAAAAGCTCTTGCTGGCCCTTCCTTAAAGATGTTTCCATTTCCCTGTGCAAAGGCCTGTAGAGGGAAACTGCACATCTGTTCTATTAGCCTAATCTCATGCAGCTAAATATCTCCTCCTCTGACCTGGTAGAACACTCATACTCAGGGATCATGTAAGTAATGAGCTATCAAATTCTCACCGCTATTGGACAAACTGCTCTACCAGCTTAGATAGACATTCACTTTCAGTGTCAATTGTTTTTAGGCAAATCTTGACTTAGATAAATTTATATCTGAAGGGAAGTAATTTCTCAAGTTTTCTTGGATCCTCTAGCCATTTTACCTAGCTAACAACCCCACACAGCTCTTCCTTTCTGTAAAAAAAACTTAGCTAGCCATCAGGGCTTGTCCTGCACTGTGCTCCTTGGAGTAGCTTTTCTGCATTCCCAGATGCTTAGAGTTGGCATTGATCTTTATTCTATTATACCTTTGCCATAGAGCTTTCAGTGTGTGTGTGTGTGTGTGTGTGTGTGTGTACACATATGTGCATACATTTCGAAAGTTGTGCGGGATAAAAGGTTAAGAGCATAGCCTTTGGAAGCAAACTGCCTCAGTTTGAGTCCTGGCTCTAACATTTATCAGCTGGGTGACTGTGAGCTTGCTACTTTACTTCTCTGGACCCCAGTTTACTCACTTGTAAAATGAATTTTTGTGGCACTTAATGAATAAAGCACTTTACATTAGTGCTTAGTGCACACATGATACATTTTATGTGTTAGCTATCCTTTTCCAATGGTTACATATGTATTTGTCTCTCTGTCATAGCAGATTATAAGCTGTTAAGTAAAGGGAATGGCAATATCTATGGTATATTGTAGACAGTGCTTGGTATAGATCAGAAACCTGAAAATTGTTGACTTCAGTTCTGTATGAACTTTTATTCTTTCCCTAGTCCCTGTATTCCCTGTCTTTGTGAATGGCATCCTTATTCTCCCGTATGCCCAAGTCCCAACCAGGATTCATTCTTTGTCTCTTCTTTTTCTTTATTTTTCCTTCTAATACCTGTCCTCGATCTACCTGTTCTTTCTGCTTCTATCTACAGTCCCATTCCTGAAGACTGAACATCCTAATGTGATAGCCCATAGGTGGTGTTTCTTGGTTTCACTTTTGCCGCATTCTTTAACCTGCTGTCACGGTAACCTTTAAGACACATAAGGAAGGTCATGGTGCTTCCTTGCTTAAAACCCTCTCATGTTTTCATTGTGTTTAGCATAATATCTGTTTCCCTTATCCTGCCCTACCAAACTTTCCACACCGACTACTGCCTGCTTCTCCAACCTTGTCTTGCTCCTTTGGCATTTTCTCTGCCCTTCCCATCTGTCCAGCTTCTTTTCACCCTACAGCCTATTGTTCTTTGCAGAAAGAGTGCTGAAGGCTTGCCCTGGTTGGTTCTGGACTGAGGTGTTATAATTTCTCCGTGTTAGGGAAATGATGCAGTCACCCAAGTGCCTTGAGTTCTCTGTTGGTGTCTTTGGCACAAACATAAAAATTGAAGTCTTGGTTTTTGTTTTTGTTTCTTAATCAGGGTACTCATTTTTTGGCATTGAAAGTACAAGCTCATTAGTGACTTTGGGGTATTGAAATGACTAAACGCAACAAAAGATCAGAGCTTTGAATGACATTTGTACTCATGCAGTTGTATTGAAACTTATTTCCTGCCTTACCACTGGTTATTTTTCTTCCTATCCCCTTATTTGTTGCAGAGACTTGTTGCAATTATTGTAAATGTTTATATCTACTTATTAGAGTGATTACTTTGCATTTATGTCTCAGCAGTGTGCACACTGTAACTCACACAAAATGTTAGCTGTTAAAAACGACTGCTGGGCCCAAGTTAATTAAAAATACAGAGGAGGCTGAATCTTATTGTGGGTGTAGTATCAGGCTCTGTTTGGACAGGAGTTTTTATATATTATGAAGTGGAAAATGCAAAAAATAAAAAAGGAAGAAAAGCATTGTATCTGGATAGAGCCACATGCTGGAACCATGGTTGCTAATTTTTATACAACAAAACAGATGGTTTGTGTTTGATTATGATTCTCCTTTTAAGAAATTTATATGCCAGTAAGCTCTAGGCAGAATGTAGATTTTTGTGCCATTTCCAAATTTCCTTCTCTGTAGTCCTACTCCCTACCCACACCCACCTATTTTTTTTTCTCCTCATGAAGGACAGTGTTAGCAGCAGCAACAGCACTTGAATTAATTTAATTTATTTTTCTATGTATTTGCAGAATGGTTCAAGGTCCATAGCAAGGTGAATGTTTTCAGACTGTGCATGCATTCTCAAACTGCAGAGATCACCCAAGGGTAAAAGTACTGATTGCTGGAAGCCATTAGGATCCTCCTCTTTCTCTTCCTTTAGAAAGACAGGCAAATTGTAGGCTTGCTTATTATGAGAAACCTGGGATTTCTCTTACTGTGTACGTTTAGAGGGAATTTCAGCGTGTGTGTTTTGGGGAGTTAAAATATGACAAAAGGCATTTCTATGCACGCTTGGTTGGACTGTTGGTATTTAATCCACATTTGTGATCACCGGTTGGTGACACATTTTCCAAAAATGATAATATCATGCTTATTTTTAAAATCCTAATGTTGGCTTTTCATGGATCTAAAAAAGAGTTCTTTTAATTCAAGGTAAATTAAAACTCACTCAAGTCTTCGTTGGAGGAAAACTATTATTCTCTTCTTTACTCTCCCCTTAATGAGGAAAAAATGAGAGAGTTATTGAGGGTGATAAAGGTTGATTAAGGTTGTTAGTCAGTTGTATTTAACAAGGTAAAGAAAAGTTTCTGGATTTCCTATTTGGGTAGTTGATAGTGTTAGTAGCTGGTAGTGTTACTATTAACTGAGGTAGGGAATAGGAGGAAGAAGATGTGTACAGACCAATACTAAGCAGGGGTTAGTTTGTATATCATTGGGTTGGAACTGCCCACCAGGTATTTAGATAAGTATCTCAGTAATGAGGGCGATCACTCATCCCGTTGGGGCCAGAGTTGATTTGACTCATCAATTTGCTAGATTGTACTCTTTTCCTCCCTTTCTACTCTGTATTCTGTAACCCATCCAAAAGTGTTCAAGAAGATGACATTCCCTGATATGAGAGAAGCTTTCTTTGGTCCAAGACCTATTTAGGAGTTGTGGTCACTCATTAGAACCTCCAATTTGAGTCCGGAGTTTCAAAGTCAAAGCTGGCCATCCAGGTGTAATTGTTTTAGACACGTTTCCACAGGATATTGGGTGGCAAAAGAGAAACTTACAAAAACCATCAGTTCTACTCATATAGTTTATTAGTGTAAGAGGATAGGAAGCAGCATGGGAAAGGATGCATCTCAGCTATACTTTCTCCCTCCTGTTCCCTCATGGGCTAACGTCAGGGTATCCGCAGGTGAGCAATCCACCTGTGGTGAGCAATCGTCCAAGTCACGGAAAATTGTAGTAAGTTCTGTGAAGGATAAATACATCTGTTGTACAAATTATTACCAGGTAATATTTCATTAAAGAATGGAGTTTTTATGAGATAGCCGATAGAAGAAAGGCACTTTCCAGGTGCATCACTGGAGATGCTATACAAGTGTGACCTCAAAAATTGTGTTGGACTCTTGGAAAATGCATTGTAAAGGAGGCAACGGATTGATAGAAAAATAGTGGGAGATACATTCATTCCATTAAAACTGAGTAATGGAGGAAGGGGATAAAGAGTAGCCAGGGATACATGTTTCCAGTCTTACTGATTTGGCTTCTAGGATATTTTTATTTTCTTTTGAAGTTCTATCTTAAAAATAAAGACTATGAAAAATTAATATCATTGGAGGAGGCAAAAAAACATATTTGAGACATGTGACTTTCTCTTTTTGATAGTATTTCTAAGCATATCCCACTGAAAGTATCTATATAATAATAGAGGGTTGTTATGGTTATTGTTATTGTTTTTGATGTTTAATAGAGACAAGAATGTGACGCTTGGTTTCAAAATGCTTATCAACATATATCTATCTGGATACAGAAATCCTTTATTATATGTGCAATTAAATGTTATGTACATATTTACATAAATGAAATTCAAAAAATTTTAAGAATCAGCTGAGTTTTTTAGAACCATTAGTTTAGTACTTTGACTTTTTTCACTGATTATGCAACTTATTTTTCTAACTTATTATAGTAATATTTCACATTTTATTAATCTGTTCATTTTTAGTAACTACTTTTCTAGCATTCACAGAGCTAACACCGGTAAAACGCAAAATTGGAGACTCCTACTCTCTCTAATATTGGATTTTTTTAACACAAATATTGATGTTTGCATTTAATCAAGATAAAAAACAAAGGTTTTAATCATTTTTATGTTTAGCTCATATTTCAAATTCTGGACAATTTCTCATTAATATGTTTATTACACTTAAAAGGATTCCAATGGGATGATTTAAAAAAAACCTCTATTTGATGGCTATATATATGCACATACATATTTATTTATATATATATTTAATTACAGAGATATCCTTGAACCCATAAAGCATGACAGCAAAGCAGGTCAATTTCTTAAACAACAGTATTTCATTCAGTACCTTGGTGGTTGTAATTAACGTTTCTGTTTAGTTCTAATTATAGTTTTTGTATCACAGCCATTATGCTAATGGTGTTATTCAGTAGTATGTGAGATTGCATTCATTATCACTGGTGAATTAAACCTTTATTAAAGAAAAATTCCCGCAGGCCTCATTCTGGAGTTAAGTAATTATTCATTTGGTTTTATCCTAGCAATTAGCTTATATACTGTAGCACTCATTATTGAGTTTCTATACCTCACTGAATGAGATTAACCCACCATGGTAAATAAATGCCTAACAGCTCCCAAGCTCACAATGTGTTGCTTTTTAAGCATATTATTATGTAACAAAATAAGGAATCAGAATGCATTGAAGCAGCATTCTGGCTTCCAACAAATAATGTACTTGCTGGGAAGACTATGTTGGACATTTTGTGTTTAATTCAGCGTTAAAAAAAAATGTAGTTGAAGCCCTCCAACACTAAGTTCACCTTTGTGGGTGTATGTTTTCCTTTGTTTAATTTCATTCCATTACTTGCTTGCTTGTTGAATTATGTTACTTTGCCCATTTGATGTTGATAAAAGCCTTTTTCAATAGCACAGACTCTAAATAGAACAGCCAATTAAATCTCCATTCCAAATGTATTTGGAGAGGGCTAGATCATCCAAGTCTTTTAGCTGGATGAAATCTTGAGCCATTCATTATAAATCATTAGAATTTGTTTGATTTATAGTTTTAGTAAAAATATTGCAAATTACTGCTCTGTTTTTACATAGCCATTCGTGCCATCCAAAGTCCCACCTTCTCACTGTCCTGTAGAAAAAAAGACTACCCACTTTTTCAAGGTTCCACATTCATTATCAGCTGATGTTACCTTTCGAGAGAAAGTGTCTTCCATTACTTTTTCTCTTCTTGGAAATTATGTTAGACTACCTATTCTGCCTCCTCTGTTTTTTCTAGAATTCACATAGTTCACAAAACACCACAAAATAAAGCACAGAATGGAGCCTTTTGGGTCACAGCTGCCTCTTTTCAGTACCTATGGAGAATGTTGTCACCTTTCTCTTTACGCTCTCTAACATGGTCTATATAGTCTGTATATTAAGACACAACCTCAAAAATAGCACTATAAGGTTTGTTATTATGGACATGATATATCTGGAAAGATTGTGTTAACAGCTTCTCAGAATGTAGTCATTTATGTTCTTGACCAGAAATGCCATTTATATGAAAATGAATTGAGATATTTCAGAATTTGGTTGTTTTCCACTTCCTAGTCTATCCCAAATGTATTTTTGAGAAGTTAAAAAATCTCATAGACAGAACTTTTATCATCTTGAAATTAGTTTGCTTATTTTAGCATAACCCTCATTTCTTTAATGCCTGTTTTACAATCAGGATATTTCTTTTGGTCCTGGCTTATTGGTAAATATTTGTGAGACAAATTAATATTTCTGGCATTTCTGAATGCCTTTCTTTGTAGTAGATAAATATTGTAGTAGATAAATATATTTTTTATATGTCAATACAGGCATTGACATAATTAACATTATAGCAATACCGATAAACTCTTATAAAGAATCTTATATGTTAAATGAATCAAGTGTTGGGCCTGCCCCGGTGTCCCCATCACGGCCACCTCTCTTCTGCTGTGGCAAGGACAGTCCAGACTGCTGAAGACTGTGCTTCTAGAAGCACGAGTGTTTTGGGGACTTGCTCCCATAGTTCCTCTCTCTGCAGAATCAGGAAAGAATGGAAAGGGACTGCTGCTGTATCCCAAGAAACAAAGTCCACCAAAAAAGCCCCCTCAAGCTGCCGGCCCCACCTAACTGGTCAACACCACCACATACAGGAATCTCCAGCACCGTGACTAACCCAGTATACCTTACACCTCAACCTGGCCCCCTGAGAGTTTGGGATGCTTCAGCCCTCTGCAGAAAGAGAGTCACCACACCACTGAGAGCTCATTTTAAAGATTAACCTTACGTGGCCTATGCTACAGAAATAAAATCCACTCCAGTCAGGAAAATAAATAAAAAAATAAATTATATTAAAGAAAAAAATTCTTAAATCTTTATATTTATCTGTCTTTTAAGAGCACTGTTTATTTTTATTTTTATTTTTTTTTTAAGGATTTTATTTATTTGCTAGAGAGAGAGAGAGCACAAGCGGGGGAATGGCAGAGGGAGAAGCAGGCTCCCTGCTCATCAGGGAGCCCGATACAGGGCTCCATCCTGGGATCATGACCTGAGCCGAAGGCAGACTGAGCCACCCAGATGTTCCTTAAGAGCACTTTTTAAATCACACTGTTGAAAGGTGGTTCCACCAATGGGATATTAATAATGCTTATGAGGATTGAACAAAACACCTTTCCATGTTAATAATCATAGGAAGATCCTCCTTTAATATCTGAAAGTGGTCTTTATTATTTTTTTATAATAACATTTTTTATTATGTTAGTCACCATACAGTACATCCCTAGTTTTTGATGTAAAGTTCCATGATTCATTACTTGCGTGCACCATGCAATACGTGCCCTCAATACCCATCACCAGCCTAAAGTGGCCTTTAATTGCAGGTCTATTGGTGTTTATACTTTATACATTATCTAATGTTTCTGTATACTTTATCTTTCTGGGTATCATCTTGTTTCATCTGTGGCAGTTGTTTTTCCAGAAGATCTGGACGCTCTTTGAGATCAGGTTTTGGCACGATCTCTTGGGCATTGTCTGGGGCTCCCTGCACGTGGCCGCCTTCCTCCGTTCACTTGGGAGCCTGTGTCAGGCTGCTGTCTGAGGACATCCTCCTGGTTCTGTCCAGAGTTTTCACTCCATCGCCCCATGACAGGCAGGGCACTGTGGCTCCCCCTGCCTGGTGTGAATGCCTACCATGCTTATTCTCACCTAATGGCTTTAGGAAAGGAAAGGAAGAAAAAGAACAGGGGACTCCCTCGATTCTTAACTTGGCTCTGCCACTTAACATCGTGTGACCTGTGAATGTTACTTTACCCATCTGTTTCCCAGGATCTTCTTCCTTAAATGGAAACAACGAATGCCTCTCAGAGTTGCTAGTAAGATCAAATGTGTTTGTTAGGTAGGTGTTAAGCCCTTAGAACAGTGACTACCATATAGTAAATTCCCCCAAATGATACAAGTTTATAATTATAGTCATCATTATCTTAAAATTTAAGTGACATGCCCCAAATACCATACTTAGGCCATGTGACAGCGTCGGGACCTATGGCATCTACCCTGGAGCAGTGTTTTTTTTCCTCTACACACCATACCATTTGGGATGAACACTTATGAAAAATATAGTTCATCGTGTGGCATTTCTACCTGATACTTTAGCTAATAGTGTCCATGTGACCAGTCATCAGCATTAAGTCATTCAAATATTAATTACTCCTGTTATACTCTGGAGAGTTTTCTATTCTTAATGTGATATTTTCTCTCCAGCAACACTTGTCCATATTTTGAGGCAGAGTGAAACTGCATCGCTCTTCACGTCTAAGATCTAGAATCCTTGCCTCATTTGATTCTGTTGAAGCTAAGACTCACCTTGATCATCATCAACTAATATTTATCAAATGGGTTCTTTATTAGGAGTTAGGACACAGAGTCCCTGCACTCTAGGAGGCTACATTGTATCTGGAAAAAATAACAGGCATATATGTTCCAAATATCCCTAGTCATCATTAACCTGTAAGTGCAAATGAAATCACGTTCATGTTAATACACAAATTTCCCCTAATTGTAAGCTGAACTGATTCCAGGGAGTTCCATACTTTCAAGAAATCTCACCCAGTATTTTCTGGGAGGCCCGAGAGGGACTTCATAGATCCTTATGCATATGAACATTTGTCTTCTCCTTTCATTCTCAACTCCCCTGAGGAAGGCTCAGGCTATGATGCTATTCCTTGCTGCTGTATTATCTGTGAAATTGCTCATGACTGTGTCTCCTGGTGGTCTGAAGCTACAGAACTCAAGCGGTACCAAACATGCTATATTGTCTGAGCCAGAATGTTGCATTTTGTGCCTTAATGGGAAGACTGTCCGTCTTGCTAATTATGTGTCATGACATTCTTGTGAGCTGGTACTTAGGCTGCAGGCTCGTGCCCCGTGCGTCATAATGCTCTGCAGTCCCCTGCTGTATAGAGGTCCACCGACTCTGGCTCCAGGCTGGAAAACAGATGCAGACTGTCAGAATGCAGGATCCGCAGGGTCTATATCCAGCATCTGGAGTGTATACAGTCTTGCATCTGCCAGTATCTAGACAAGAAGGACAAGTTTTGTGGCCACGAGGGCTGCTGCCCATCTCTTCTCAAAGGCTATTGAAACTCTGACTCCCTAACTTCCAGTCATGATGGCCTTCCCTCTGTGTTCCAAATGTGCCTCAGGCTTTTCCCATGCTTCTCCCTTTATCTAAAATAATAATAATAATAATAATAATAATAATAATAATAATACTTATTGAATACTAGTTCCATTCTTGGTACTGTTCTAAGTAACTTACAGGTGTTTACTTATCTAATTCTCCAAAACATTCCAGGAGATAAATATTATCATTTTTCTCATTTTAGAGATTAATAAACGGACACACACAGTTTAAGACATTTGCCTGTGGTCAGACATTTGAAGATGCAGGCTCAGGACCTGAACCCAGGCAATGAGATTCCACAACCCTCCATTCTTCGCTATCTCAGTAAGGGGCCCAGAACTTTCTACATGGCTAACTCTCTCTTTTTCTAATCCCTCCATAGCATCTCTGCTATCTGGAATTATCAAGTTTACCATTTTTGTTGCTGTTGTTTCTTGTGTATAGTACTTCCTGTGTTCTAGGGAATGTCCTAAATGTTTCACGTAGACTAACTCACACAATCCTCGAGCTTATTAGGAAGGTGTATTATATTTTACAGATAAGACGGTCAAAGCTTAGAAATGTCAAGTAACTTGCCCAAGGTCAGACAGCTAATAGCTATTGTAGCCAGAATTGAAACTCATGGAGCCAGGCCCTAGTCTATGCCACTAACCACGCAACTTCTACTCCTCAGTGAAGGGAAGGACCTGCTTCTTTAAGGCCTCGCCTGGATCCTCAAGCCCTGGAACCTATGGATGCTTAATCTTTGTTAAAATGTTAAGTAAATGAACAAATTCTTCCGGTCATCTGTCAACATCCAAAGTACATGTTTCATTCCAGTAATGCTTTACTTCCCTTTCCCTGATCCATCTCCTCTCACTTTCCGATGGCCTGAATTATTCCACTGTGCCCTTGGAACTGCTGGTCCCCAACCATCTGACCCTGGCTGTAATATAAATACGGCCCTCCCCGAAAGATGCCAGTTCTCTGCCTTTTCATGTATTGGCTCTTTGTTTTTTTTAAGAGCCAGAGGACTCAGAACAAGATATGGGGTTGAAATGTCCTGACATCCCACTTTTGCTTGCAGACCATAAATCCTTCTTACAAATGATTTTGTTTTCAGAAGTCTGCGTCATTTGAGGCTGCTGCTCACACCCATGTCTGTTTTGCGTCCTTAGATATCCTAAGTTCCCAACACAATGTATGGTACGAAGTAAATACCCAGTAAATGCCCACCTCCTGGTTATTTGCATTTCTTCCCCTTCTCAGCAGAGACACATTTCTTCTTTCCAGGCTCCCTTATGCATGTGCATATCAGCTCTTGTTAATAAGCCCCTGGGGAATAACAGTTCATCAGAAAATGCCTAAAGGTCAGTTTTGGCTCAGGTTTAGCTGAGACATGAATAAAAAGCCTTAGTAGAAAATAGTCTAATAAAAAAAAAAAGTGGTCTAAGATAAGCATCAAATGAATATCATCAATGGATTTAATCAAAGATGGCAGGAAGGACATTCAGACCCTTAGTTTTCATTTTATGAACACAGCCATATTTCACAAAAACAATGTCTTTTGATGGGGGTACGATCTATTACTGTTTATTTTCCCCTGAAATTCTTGTCTTTGGTATGTGATTAAATGAAAAGGAAGAGAATATAATATAGGGCAGTGCTGATGGCATAGAAGCTTCTATGAAGCCAGCTGTCTTCCCAGAGGCCAGGTTTCTGTCTTTCCTCTATTGTGAGACTCCTTTCAACTTAAATTTCATTTAATGTAGTACAAAGCCTTTTGAATTGTAAAAGGCTATTCAAGTGGAAGGTTGCTGTTATTGTACTAATAGGAATGTAATTAAAGAGCAGTAGGACTCAGTGCCACTGATGGGAGACGGATCCGCGGTCTGCTGGGCAGGGAGGCTCACCCTCTCTCTGCTTTCTTTCCCCTCTCTGGCTCATAAGGTTTCCTGTAACTGATTTAAAGGAAAAAAATAAGGAAATTTCTCTCCGTGCAGCTTAGACTAAATCTAGTCTGACAGAAGATACCTGAAATCTGACATTTTGGACTTTTCAAGACAATTAGCAATTTATTCTTTTTTCCAGGTTAGAAAGAATGCAGTGATACAAACTTCTAGTCCTCAGACTCTTCTTGCCTTTGAGTGGACTTAGGGAGTGACTACACTGGAATTCACACCGCCTACTCCTACTACTGGTCACTTAAGACTTAATGTTTTGATCACTTTCTGACTTCATGATAAAGTCAGCTTACCCATAAATTAACCTAATTTCACATTGTGATATAAATCCTCACTCTTTTTTAAAGATTTTATTTATTTATTTGACAGAGAGTGAGGCAGGGAGAGAAAGGGAACACAAGCAGGGGGAGTGGGAGAGGAAGAAACAGGCTTCCGCTGAGCAGGGAGCCCAGTGTGGGACTCGATCCCAGGACCCTGGGATCATGACCTGAGCCGAAGGCAAATGTTTAACGACTGAGCCACCCAGGCACCGCAGTCCTCACTCTTCATAGAGAACCTATGCACCTCTTGCCACACTACGGACCTTAAGTAAGGAAACGGAGATTGATTTGGAATTTTTTTTTATGTCAAGTAAATAGGCGAATGCATCATTCCTCACATGTCTATGTCTATGCCTGTGTTGTTTTCATCTCCTTCCCTGCCTTCCTGTTGCTCTTCTAGACGCACAGTTGGTTCGTGTTCCAGTCTAAAGTTGGCCCGTTCGGTTGTGCCCTAGATTCACCCCCATCTCACCGTCTTCATGACATCTCTCCAGGAATTCTCACCTCTCTCTCCAAATCGTCAGTCTTCTTTTTTACTGGGTATCTTCCATCAGTATACAGACATGCTGCCATTTCTCCCAGGTTAAACAAACAAACAAACAAAACCCAAACAAAGAAGCAAACAAACAAACAGCTTTCTTTCTCTGTCAGTTACTTCTTTTGCACAAAATTTCTTGAATTGTCTACACATACCGTCTTTGAGACCTCTCCTCTTATTCTCTTTTAAATCCGCTATTGTCAGGCTCTCACACTCACCTTCTCCCATTCCTCCACCCAAACTGTTCTTGTCAACGCCACCAGTAACCTGCATTTTGCCAATTCCAGTTATCATCTTACTTGGTTTACTGGCAGCATTTCCAAGAGCTGGTCATCCCTTCTCCTAGATAGACTTAGTTGTGGTTGTTCAAAAACATCTCTTGGTTTCCCTCCTCTCTCTGGTTTTTCCTCCTTCGCTGATTCCTCATTGTCTCCCTACCACCTTACTGTTGCAATCCCCCAAGCCTCAGTCCTTAGTCCTCTTCCCTCCTCTGTTTATACTTACTATCTTCATGATCTCTTTCATTTCTTGGCTTTAAATATCACATGATGTTGACCACTCCCGAACTTCTATATCTGGTCCTGACCCCTCTCCCAATTCTAGGCTTGTTTATGTATCCGCCTAGTCAATATCTCCACTCAGAGGTCTACTTGATTCTCTAGATGCAACATAGCCAAAATAAACTCCTGATCTTCTGGTTCAAATTGGCCCTACGTACATTCTTCCCATTGTTATTAATGGCAATTGCATCCTTCTCCTTGCTCTAAGGCTCTGAATATTGGGGACATCCTTGACTCCTCTCTTTGTCTCACTCCCACATCTAACCTGTCAGAAAATTCTTTTGGCTGTTCCTTCAATTATATGTAACTACTACTTATCTCTGGTGCCAGAACCTGGTCCGAGCATCATCTCACTTGGATAACTGCAGTAGCATCTTCGCACACTGCTCTGTTGCTACCCTTGCCTCTCCCTGCCACAGTCTGTTTCCAACACAGCAATCAGAATGATCTGTTAAAAATTTGTCAGGTTGTGTCTTTACTCTGGTCAAAACTTCATTAGTTTCCCGATTTTGCTCAGTAAAGACCAAAACCCTTTCAAAAGCCATTAAAACCATGTATTATCTGCCCCCCTTCCCCGAAATACTGTCTCCATCTCTTACTGATTTCCTCATCACTCACACATCTCTATCACACTGGCTGCCTTGTTGTTTTTTTTTTTTTTTAACACAGCTGCCATGCACCAACCATTTCTTCTTCCTGGAGCCCTTTCTACCCAGATATTCACCTGGCTAACTTCCCTGTCTCTTTCAAGTCTTAGTTCAAATGATACCTTCTCACTTCTGTCTACTCTGACCCCTTTATTGTGCAACATCCTCTCCTGATCCCTGTGCTCCTTATCCCCCTTGCCCTACTCTGTCATTCTTATTACTACTTTCCATACTTACTACCTTCTAACATGCCATCCTGGCTGTTTTTCATTTGCTCCCTCAGAGCCATTCTCCACTCTACTCTGTGCCCTGGGGTGATGAAATGTATGAACTGTATCAGCAGGCTCCCTGGTCCTTTGGGTTTCAGTTGTATGTCCTCAACAGGAGGCAACAGCACTAGATCAGAGGCCAAAGGGCAATGAGGCGGGGTATTTATTTCCCCAGCTCCTTCCCTGCTGTGTCTCCGTCCATTGGCTGCTTTGCTCTACTGAAATCTGTAACTCCTGCCATATGGCCCTTTATGAGTTTTGATAACTGTGCCCTTCTCTGGTTCCATCAGGCCTGCTGGTATAACACCTCCCTGAAGTTGTTAGCCCTGGGATCATGCACTACCGCTTGTTGGCTTCCCTGAACCTTGACCTTAACTTTTGTTTTAAGTAGTTTTTTTATTAAACTTTTCATTAAGTATGTCATCTATTTTCTATCTGAGATCCTAACTGAAACACATATGAATACCCTTATTTATCATGTTATTTATCACTGTATCCCATAACAGTGATCTTTGTCTGTCTTGTTCCCTGATACATGCCCTAAAATTTAAAGCAGCACCTGGCACGTAGTATAAGCTCGGTATGTATTTGTTGTTAGTATGAATAAACAAATGAATTAAGGGTTCTTATCCTGCCTTTTCTCTTCCTCTAATAATGTGGCTCTCGATACTCTTATTTAGATATTCTCCCAAATTTAAGGTCATAGCATATCAATGTGGGAAGAGATTTTTCTGGATATCTACTCTCTTAGTCAAAATTCCTGAAAGGTGGTTATCTGGCCATGTAGCTTGTGAGAGCACAGTATTGCCTGTGACAATATTTTCATGTCCAAACATCACTAATTATTAAATAATATGTCATTATGTTCTCTCTCTGAAGCTCACATCTTTTTCTCATAATTCTGTGTTCTGGAGTTACAGGGTCAAATCTCACCTATCCTTCCCTCTGGTACGCTTGCTGACCTGTGTAGATAGCTAGTATGGCCCTCTGTGTTCTGCTTAAAGATAAGCATCCCCAGCTCTTTTTCAATAAGCAGTCTACAGTATTCTGTGGAGCCCTCCTTTGGTCATGTTCCTCTTGTTAAAAATTCTACAAAAAGTGTAATGCGTAGAATTGAAGGTATCATTTCAACCCAAGCAGAAAAAAAAAAGCAAAATAGGTATTTCCTTTGATCAGATTATTGCATTTCGGTTAGTGCAAACTAAGCACTAATCAACTGAATATTATTATTGTTGTTTTTGTTATTTTTTAAAGATTTATTTATTAGACAGAGAAAGAGAGCATGAGCGGGGGGGGGGGGGGGCAGAGGCAGAGGGAGAGAGAAGCTCAAGCAGACTCTGTGCTCAGCACGGGGCTGGATCTCATGACCCTGAGATCTTGACCTGAGCTGAAGCCAGGAGTTGGACCCTTAACCGACTGCGCCATCCAGGCACTCCTGTTGTTGTTGTTACACCTGTTATGAGCCAAGGAAGGATTGCTTTCAGGTTGTATGATACATGCTGCATAATTCGTTCACTCCTGGGGCTTGCGGTCGAGTAGGAGGGAGCTGGGCAAAGAAGCACCGATGGTGATGCTGTGTTCCAGCCGGTGGGATAGAAGTGTGTGTATGAATATTGTTCATATCTGCTGTAAGGACTGATTCACTGAAGCAATGTTTGTGGCAGTTAAAAGGATGTATGGGGTCAGCCTAGGTTTTAATTCCAGTTTATTCAATATTATCAATTGGTTTACCTTTTTGAAAAGCTGATGATCAAAACTGTATTTCCATTGTTTCAATGTGTGCTTCTCTGTAGATGAGGTTGACCTATTCAAATATTCATTAACCATTTGTAGTTCTTCAGGTAATTTCTTGATAATTTTTTTTAACTTTTTCTCTATTTATTAGATTGTCTTTTTTGTTGACTTGTTAGAGCTCTAAGTAACTTCTATAGATTAATCCTTTGTTACATAGCTTGCAAATATTTTCTTGTTACTATTTGTATATCATTTGATATGCTGTATTCTCATTATCATTCACTTCAAAAGGCATTCTAATTTCTATAGAGATCTATCTATTGATAGATCATTTATCATCGATGATTTACCCGTTTTACTGATAGGTCATTTGGAAGTACATTGCTTAATTCCCAAACATTTGTGGATTTACTGGTTCTCTTTTTTAAGAAAAGTTATATTGATTTCTAGCTTAATTTCACTGTGGTCAGAAAACATACTTCAAACTATTTTATCACTTTAACATGTGTTGAAATTTGCCTTATGGCCTAAAATAAATATGGTCATTTTTGGTAAATGTGCTATGCACAATTTGAAAAGAATGAGTATTTTAGACCAAATTTGTTAATTATGTTTTTCAGATCTTCCATAATCTTACCGATTTTTATGTAAATATTCTATCGATTGAGATAGGTATTTTTTAATCTGTTATAGTTATGGATTTGTCTGTTTCTCCTTGGGTTTTATTGATATTTTTGCTTTATAAATTATATTTTAGCAGTAGCAGGTAAATTTAGAATTGTCCTGTCATACTTATGGATTGACACTTTTTATCATTATGAATTTTTCCACCGTATCTCTGTCATGCTCCTTGCCAAAAATTTATTTTGTTTCATTTTATTGTAATTACAGTTACAGTACCTTTTATTTTTGGTTATTGCTAAATGGCATATCTCTTTCCATATATTTTCTTTTAAGCTTTGTGTGTCCTGATATTTACGATGTGGCTTTTGGAAGTGGTTTGAAATTTGCTTTTGTTTTTATCCAGTGTGACAGTCTTGTCACATAATTTATGCTATTTCTCTTTCATATATCTTGCCATACATTTGTATCTAAATCTCTCTTCTCATTACTCATTTTCTATTTGTTCCACTAGTTCTACATTCACTTTTATACCTATTGTTGAATCATTTGTGATTGTTTTTGCTTTTTCTTCAGTTTTCTTCTCTATCCTTTGTTAGCTCTACTGTCTCTTCCATTTTCTCTGTGGTTCTTTTAGAGATTACAACATGAATATTGTCTTGTTAATATTTAATCTCAATTGACTCTTTCACCATTTCTCAGAGTGTAATGTGTTAGAACACTTCCAATCTGCCTTGTGGTTTAGAGTGGCAATTTTTTAAATTATAAAAATCTCACATAACATTATTTTTATACAGTCAATGTTCATTTTCTGTGTGTTTTTGTTTTTTTACATCTTGGTTTTGTTTTTTAGAAAATTCGTTATCTATGCTTATCTATGCTTTTCTTTGTATTTATATTGCTTGGGTTTCCTGGTGCTTCCTGAATTTCTGGTTCGATTTTTTTTAATAACTTTTGGAAAATTTATGAATTTCATCTCATTCTCTCTCTTTTCTTCTGAGACTTCATGACCTATGTGCTAGACCATTGCATTTTTCCCAAATGTCCTTACATTCTTTTCTGGGAATTCTATATTTTTTACTTATCTTGCTGTTTGGGCACATTTTTCTGTGACACACACACGCACACATGCACATACACATGTGCACCTATACGTATACCTATGTATATGTTTCTGATTTAGCTCTAGTGATTAATATAAGGATGTCATCTCATTTGGGAGTAAAATGAAATAATTTTATATTAACAAGAACCTCCGGCTCTCTGGTATCAACCACTGACATCCCTTTCTATGCTGGAAATGCATTTATATTAATTATGTATCAGTATAATACAATAATGTTTCTGTCACTTCTAGTTCTTAAACCACCTCATTCTGGTTTGGTAAGACTCTGACCAACTAATTTTATACTTTCAGTCTCAGAAACTAAGACCCTGCTTTTCTTGCCCAATGTTGACTGTGGCTCCAGTGGCTTGCAATGTATTTTCACTTCTCCATTCCTTCTTCTAGGCAGTTACTATCCTAATGTTGGTCAGGAGTCTGGGTAGGTAAGGCAGTGATACCCTTATTTGTCTGCCTGTGTCAGGTTTGGTATGTGTGTCTGCCATTCTAGCTTATTGTATAGAGACTCAGTATCTATGGGGAGAGCTTCAGAAAGACTCACTGCAGGAGGGCTCACACCCAAGTAGTCCTCATAGGCATTGATGGCCCTTTGCTAGGCTAGACTATGCCATCTGCGTATCTCTCAGTTGTTAGTGTCTTACTATATTACTCTAATGCTCAAATCTGTTTTCATGATTAGTTTGAAGGTTTTGGACAAAACCAGATAACATATCCACCCTGCCCCCCATTTCCTGAATCTATCTATGTACCTTGATCTCATGGAAACTGGGGATATAAGAAAGCAGCCCTTCTTTTGCCCTTGGCAGTTCTCTACCATGTAGCTTTTCATCTCTCCTCATTGTTCTTTCCTTTGCTGCAGTAGCATAGAGGCAGGTCGGGCACGTGTTGTGATGAGCACTGGGTGTTATACGCAACTAATGAATCGTTGAACACTACATCAAAAACTAACGATGTACTATGTATTGGCTAACAATATAATAATAAAAAATAAGTGAACAGAAATGGCAGCAACAACAACAAAATAGTGCCTAATAGATGGCCAACTAAGAATCAAAAAGTCAATTTCTGCTTCTTGAAGGGACCTCCATTATTTACAACCAGTTCTTTGGAATCTTTCTCATTTAACTCTGGGGAGGTTCCCACAAGGAGGTAAAGAGAAGGAACAACTTTCCTTCAGTGGCCTTCCCTCAAAGGCACCTTCATTTCTCCGAGTGGTGGTGGCAGTTTTACGGTGAGGTGAGCATTGAACGGAATTAGAGCTGGTTCCACAGCATGCATCTTTCAGCAAGCCTCCACAGCTTGTAGCTTTCTAGACTTAGAATGCAATACATCAGCTTCTTGTTTCTACTCATTTGTGAATCTTGGTTTCCAATTTTTCTCTTTGGCTCCTAATAGCTTCCCATTATATACTGAAATGCTCTATTTTTAGTGACCATGTCACAAGAGTTTATATGGAGCTTGAAGACCAATTAAAAACTTGTTTATTATTTTTATAAACTGTGCTTGTCAAGCCACATATTTCACACCTTTCATTAGGTAATTGATTACAAAATCAAGTGTAGGTAGGGGTGCCTGGGAGGCTCAGTCGGTTAAGCGTCTGCCTTCAGCTCAGGTCAGCATCTCGGGGTCCTGGAATCAAGCCCTGCATCAGGCTCCCAGCTCAGGGGGGAATCTACTTCTTTCTCCCCCTCTGGCTCTCCCCACCGCTTGTGCTCTTTCTTTCTCTCTCTCTCTCACTCTCTTTCTCAAATAAATTTTTTCTTAAAAAAATAAAATAAAAAATCGAATGTAAAACTATTCATTGAATATTCTTTTTATTTATATCAAATAGCATATGGAAAATTGCATAAAGATTAGCATTTAAATATCCTTTCTCCTTTTTCTTTATATGTCATCTTTAATATGTTGTCAATTCTTATGTTAATGGTTTGGGTACTTACACAGGCTGGTTAGTATCACAGATATAATGGAAATGGGGGAAGGATAAAAACAAAATAATAATGTCATGATCTTCTTCTATCTGTATCTGTAAATGTATTATACCCTACATCTAGACTTCATAACTATTCCTATTTAACATTATATTATGATTTTTATTTGTAAACTACCAAGAAGTTAGGGGAGGACTTGGACCTGAGCTATCTAAAATGGTAACCAATTAATTAAAAATTTAAAAATTAAAAATTCAGTGCCTTAGTCACACTAAGTACATTTCAGATACGGAAGGGCCACATGTTGCTAATGGCTACCATATTGGGCAGCACAGATAATAAAACTTTTGCGTCGTCTCGGGAAGTTCTGTTAAGTAGCTCTGATCATGTAGATCTAGAACCTACAGACCATGTGGATCTCCCAGGTCAGGCAAAGCAGTCTCAAAAGGTTCCATCAAAAACAATCACTGGAAATACAATTAGGTAAGTTAAGTGTGCATGAGAAAGGCCCAGTGGCTTGCCATAGGTAAGCAAGGTATAGCATCTGAAGATATGATAGCAGGCAATAATCAGACGTCAGGACAGGGAAATCAGACAAATCTGGCAAGAGAGAGAATTTAGGGGCTGGGTGCCGAGTCCAGAGAGCTCTAACAAGATCAAAGTAGGATAGAGTCTAACTCTAGATGGAGACCAGAAATATGCAAGATACTATGTTAAGAATTTAGTTCTACTGAAGTTAGGGGGCAGAAAAGATCTGAGTGCTGGATTGGGAGTGATTTTTAAATGAAGACTAGGGTTTATTTATGAGAATGTCGTCTAGAATCCAGTTAGTAGAATTAGATTATAATCTCAGAATAAGGCTGATTTAACAGCAATTAAACAGCCCCTGATTAAGAATATGAGGCAGAGCAGAATGCTGAGATATGGTTAAGTGTCCTATCTGTGGGATGGTATATGATGAAAGTCTGAGAGCAATAGTTCATTATAATTAGCTGAATAGCAATATCACATATACAATAAAAGAGGGAAAAGATGAATACCACAAAGCTTTATAATTCTGCTTTTGTACCCAACATAGAAAGAAATGTGCAGTTTATTCTAATTTCTTATCTGAAGAGCTACTCCTTTGAGATTCAGGTTTTCTTTCCAAGTAGCATGGTTGGGAACTATCTAAAAAGATTATACTTCTTGGGTCTACTGGTGTTATTTTCATGTTTTACTTCTGAACTTTTTTTTAAAGCTAAGTCTATGTTATTTCTCCCAAAATGCTAAACATCTGGCATGACAATTACAATCATTCTTTTATATTCATTATGATTTTAATTTTGATTCTCAGCCATCATATTTTGAAATGCCATATTTACTTTAAGTTACCTAATTAATATGTTATAGAGCCATCTTATAAAAAATGAGTTCATTTTAAAGGGAAACAAAATAAAAACCCATATGCTTAGTATTGAGATAGTAGTTACAATAATGCACTATTTAGGGACTTGTAATTTAGCCATCATGATTTCATAACCAATTGTTCCCCAGCCCTCAGGGATTAAGAATATGGTTTCCATGGTAATTTTGGATTCTAAAAATGCTCATCTTTGCCCTAAATGGATAGTAAATAGTTTGAATAGAAAACAACCTGTCTGTTAGCCAGGATTATACTTTAGTGTTGTAAGAAAGAGAAATACACTACCTATTTAAAAATAGACTAGTTTCAGGGCACCTTAATAGGTTCCAACTCTGTAAAATCACAACCCCATGATTGCTAGTGTTAACAAAAGCTTGTTCTTTAATTACCTATATTGCATTCGGCTTCTGTTTCCTTCCAAAACCCAATTATGGCTAATAGCAGGGGTAAGGTGTATTCCTGTTGTTTATGGCAGTTAATTTTAAAGTGCTCTTTTTGATTTTCATTTGTCATCATGACTAAATGAATCAGGTTCATATTTTCATTGGACACCTCCAGCTTAGTAGTCTTTACCTTGCCTGCATATATAAATAGAATTTTTATATAATGTGAATGTCTTTATTATTTTCCTTAACCAAAGGCTGTTCTCTAAATGATGGAAATCATGCTATTTTTCTAAGTTCTTATTAACAGGTTTTTTAATGCAACAATTCCAACTCCTGACACCAAAGGGATATTTTGAAATGTGTAGAAAAGAGATGGAGAACTTTTATTTATCCCTTCCTCCTACAAATCCATTTTGTCCCAGTGTGTTGTACATTGCCTAATCATTCTCTGCAGCTCAAATTCATATGTTCTCCTGCAGAGACTAGCAGCCTGCCTTCTAGAGTTGAATCCAGAATAATTCAGCAGTCTAATTTCTGATTTAATTTTGCTGCTGTCCAACTGTGGTGTAAACCCAGCTCTAAGAATTGAATGTAATTTGTGGCACTTCGCCTCACTTGAAAATACTTATGTCTCTATTCCTCATGCACACCAGAGTCATTGTTTCCATGATAACTAATGAGCTCTGAGTGGAAAATGCAGAAAAAGACACATGCAAGATAAACAAGAAAATAAAAGACAGAAATTCAAACAGTAGGAAACTGTTCTATTGTTTTATTGAAAATTAACTTCAGTGTACTGCCTGTAGGTGGTATGTGCTGTTGCAGAGATGGGAAGAGATGAGTAGTTTTTCATCCATCTCTCTAATGCGCCTTCTTTTCCTTCTCCTGTCTTTAGAGTAGTACATTAAACACATGGACAGTGAGACAACAGACTGGCTTGTCATTCTGTACTGTTATTTGTCATTATTTTGACTGAGTTATTTTCTTTCTGAGGAAGTGTCATTATTCTGATTATGGTCTATTCCTGAAAAAGACCCTTCCCTTGCGTTAGCTAGGCAGCCCGTGGGAACCTTTTCACTCAATGTTCACTATCTCAGCAATGCTGGTGTCACTTGGGCTGATGTTGGAAATGGAGGCTCTCATGCTTCATCCCAGCCCTACCCAATCATGATGTGCATTTGGGCAACACAGATACAGAACATTAACAAGATCTCCAAAGAATTCACAGATGACTTATAAGTATAACATATCTCTTAGGCACAATTTATCTAGAGAGGTACAAAATATATATTAATAGATAAAGTCTGTAAAAGCAACTGATTTTTATACTGTGGGATCTTTACTTTCTCATTTTCTAATACTTTATTTAAAAAGAAGGCTCTTGAGAGTTACAGCCTTTCTTCTTCTTCTTCTTTTTTTTTTAAAGATTCTATTTATTTATTTGACAGAGAGAGACAGCCAGCGAGAGAGGGAACACAGGCAGGGGGAGTGGGAGAGGAAGAAGCAGGCTCCCAGCAGGGGAGCCCGATGCGGGGCTCGATCCCATAATGCTGGGATCACGCCCTGAGCCGAAGGCAGACGCCCAACGACTGAGCCACCCAGGCGCCCCCACAGGCTTTCTTCTTAACAGTCCTCAGGCTTCTATTCCTTCCCTCTGGCTTAGATTTGGGTTTCTCCAAATAGTTCTAAGGGAACTCATATTTATCTTCCATCCACACCACAGTCATTTTGACCATTTTTATTCTGGGCATATGGTTTCTCCAGTATATCATCAATATTTAGTCATTCATCACTTCTTTTCTTTGACAATGTAATAAGCAACCTCATAGGCTGATGCAAGACATTTCCATTGGGATGAATCCAAGTTTTGATGAAATTCAGTCTTTTTTTCCTTTTTTTTTTTTTTTAAGATTTTTTAAATTTATTTGAGAGAGAGAGAAAGTGAGAGACAGAGCACAAGCAGAGGGGGAGGGGCAAAGAGAGAGGGAGAAGCAGGCTCCCCACTGAGCAGAGAGCCGGATGCAGGGCTCAATCCCAGGACCCTGGGATCATGACCTGAGCCGAAGGCAGACACTTAACTGACTGAGCCCCCCAGGCGCCCCTAAAATCCAGTCTTTCTAATGGAAATGTCTTCTCTTAAAAATGATCCACAATGGCAGGGATAGCCTCAGGATGAATATGTGTAAGTTATCCCTTCAGTTTTTATTGGTTTCATGTTGCCATTTACAAGAAACTTGCCACACTAGAATCTTCTTTGTTTTCCAATCAATTTCAAAATTGGAAATGAAATCAAAGGTGTTATATTTTCTTTGTTTCTTTTTCTTGGCATTTTCTAATCTAGGCTGATGTAAATTTTTAAAAAGACATGTTCATAAGCATAATTTTTTTTCCTTATCAAGGGGATAGGATTCTTGATGTCATAACATAGTAAAAGTAGTCATTAGATGTTACCTTACCATGAACAATAACATTGCATGTAACCTTTTACCTGTTTGGAGTGAAGCACTACTTTACTAACATATTTTGACATTGATTTTTCTTAACAGAGTAATTTTCAAAATAGTATAATGGTAGTATGTCAAGAGGTCTAGCAGGAATTTTGAAAATCAATATTTGATTACTTTTTAATGAAATAAAGATTTTCTGATGATTATCAGTATTTTTTGGTCTATATGGCAATAGTGAGTATTAAAATGCATTACAGGGGTGCCTGGGTGGCTCAGTTCATTAAGTGTCTGCATTCAGCTCAGGTCGTGATCTCGGGGTCCTGGGATCGAGCCCCCCTACAGGCTCCCTGCTCAGCGGAGAACCTGCTTCTCCCTCTCCCCTACCCCTGCTCATGCGCACATGCTCTCTCTTGATCTAAAATAATAATAACAAATAAAATAAGATGATTTACAGTTTTCTGTATCCACTAGTTTAATTTTTACACTGTCATTTGGTCCTGCCTTCCTTCTTCCTTCCTTTTTTCCCCTCCTTTTTTTCCTTCCTTTTTTCTTTTTTTCCTTCCTTCCTTCCTTCCTTCCTTCCTTCCTTCCTTCCTTCCTTCCATTTTCTACTTTCTTCTGTCTTTTATTGCTATTGATCCACTTAGATGACATGCTGTTTGGTACCCAAAAAATTTCATCTTTGATCCCAGAGACCTTTTTAACCTGAGGCAATATAATTATATTACTCGGGGTAATTCAAACATTTATTTGGTAATCTAAAGTGGACACATTATACAGCTGAAAAAATGCTATGTATGTAATGCAGTCATTTCTAAAACCTTGAAACTAAGTTGAAATTAGGTTGTGAAATTAAGGGAAAAATGGGGAGATATTAATTTGATTTTGCAAGTACTTCTTCATAGTTTTCTTTTCATTTAATCCAACAGCCAACATTTCCTGAGTACCTCCTAAGTGCCAGGCATTGGCAAGATGGAGGTGAATGGCTGAGAATGCTAGATCTGACCTTAAGGGGGTATGGTATGATAAATAATCTCGACACAGAGCGTGTTTGCTTTCATTCTGTGTCTGTTTTATCCCATTGAAAGAAGAGAATCAACAATATTTTTACATTCATCTGGAATATATGATCATATGATAGTCTTTTAGAATAGGAAGTGTAATTTCTTGAGCTATTTAGACCTTTTGTTTCAGTATAGCCAGAGCTGCTCTATGAAACATATAAGAATATTTTCAAGACATCAGGCAGGGATTCGTGCTCCCACTGCACTGTAATCTAGTGGTGCTGAAAATAAAATAACGAGAACAGAAACCCTCCATCCAGCTTTATTGTTATGACTTGTGTTGGCCATTTACTAGATTGAATGGCTGCCTAGGGCACCCAAACGATAAACTATTTAATCTGTGGTAAAGCATATTCCCCAAGCCTAGTACTTTGTGGAAGACCATGGAAACTAGTTTTTATAGGTTGAATTTGTTTACTTGAAACCTATAAATCAGTTATTAAATTTCTCTATTCCTGGCCACTTGAAGAAAAGATTTTGCTCCAAAAATATTAAATTATGAATTAGCTTTCAAAATGTTTGACATCAAACCAATTTGTCTGTAAGAAGAACATTGGATAAAATAGTTTTAACCTCTCTTTTCTAATATTTTCTGTAAGAAAATTAGCTTCTAAATTATTTTTCTCTCTTGCAAACTAGATATTAACAAATTAAAATTTACCACACAGCAGGGTTACTTAATTTTAAAAGATTGGCATTTAAGAAAAATCAAAAGACACTAAAATTAGAGACTAATCTTATACTTTAGCATTTAAATGCTCCCAATATTTTTATTTATTTTCCATTGCCTTTCATTAATCTTGGCCGCTAAATTTACTCATTGGTTATATATGTTAATAAATTTAAGAGGTTTTGTCATCTCTTTTTCATGAATTTATTTTGTTTATTCAAAATTTACTTTCTAAACATAATTCACTGTTTATTGCTTAGGGAAGTTTCTTTTACATTCTTTGTGGGTCTTATTTTAATCTAATGAAATCATATTATTTCTCAGATGGGCAGGGTAATTTAAGTGATTAACCACAATGCCTAAATGGTTCAGCACTTTCAGGCACAAAATTAAACATTTTCCAGCACTTCATTTTTGTTTTCCCAATGAGATTCTTAAAGTCTTCTCCTGTGGTACTTGTAACATTTGACTTTTGTGTTAGTTGTTTGTGTGACATCAGCCCCTGTCGTATTTTACATTTCTTCATGTTACGTTCATCTTTGTATTCCCTCCCCTCCTCTTCCTGGGATGGCCCATGCTGATGTGCATGTGGGATTGCTTAATTTACCTTTCCTAAAACAACTAACTGTAACTTGGATTTGTAAGGAAAAAGAAATAAAGTGCCACGTCAAAATGAATTTCTGATTTTTCATTCTTCCTCTTAACATACATGCAAGCATTTCTCTTGGTTATTAAAGAGAAGCATGATTGCAATAGGAAATGTTAAAGTTATAGAAAAAGGTAGAATCTTAATATTTATTCCTAGCTCAATCTCTAAAACACAGTATTAGCATCATGGTACACTTCTTCCATAAATTATTGCTACACAATTTTGATAACACTTTTGTATCTTTTTTCTTCCGTCAGCCAGCCAACCTCTGATACATGTTTTTTTTTTTTCTTTTATCAAGCTAATAGCAAAAACAGGTAATGCTTTCCATGGCCTTGTTTTTGATTTCTTCAGATTTGTTATAAATTTTAAAAAATCAACTATGCCAAGGTGAATGAGCCTTTGCTAAAGTCTGTTCTGGAAATACATATTTGAAGAGAGCAGCACACTCTTCAGTTTGTCCTTTCTATTGCAGGGCACATTTATATCACCTGCCTTTGTTCTTTTAATAATAGTGACCAGAGTAACTAACAGAAGGCTGGGAAGATAATCACAGAAGAGATTTCCAAGGCCACTGTATATCCATTCGATGGACAAATAGGGCACTTTATTTTCTAGAAAGTCCTAATTATAATGCAATCCAAGAGCAGAGAAAGTTTCTCAATGTTTATGGTAACGAGTTATAACCAAGTGAAATAGGGAAGAATTTTATCAATTCTAAGGAAAACAAGTGATTGATATTCTTTTTATTGTGGCATAGAGAAAAAAATAAAATCAGACAAATCTGAGTTTGGAACCAGAGCTACCTCATTTAGAATTGTGGAACGTTCTGTAAACTTAACCATACGAGCCTTTAAAGAATCATTAAATGGGAATAACAACAAAAACAATAACAAAAGTATAAGAACTTTGTGATTGATGAGATGTCATGTATGGCAATGCCTAGGGTGCTGTTGGCTCATAGGAAGAGTAAAATGTCATTCCACTTCTTTACTTTTTTTTTTAACTCATAGCTTAAATAAAACTATAGTCATTTATTCATTAAGACATTCAAGAAATGTTTATCAAATCCAAAGTCGAACTTCGCATTAAACACACAAAGTAAAGGAAGATGGGCATGGTCTCTATTTTCTTGTCAACTCGACACTGTAAACTTGAAGACAGCTGTAAAGAGGACTCCAGGACAGGAGAACCATGCATCTCTTAGTCTAAATATTTGAGTAATTCCATAAATAATTGTTTTACATACACACACACACACACACACACACACACACACACACAAAATTAACGAACAGCTTTATTGGAATGTAACTTACATACCACAAAGTTCATCTTTTTTTTATTTTTATTTTTTAATTTAAATTCACATAGCCAACATACAGAACATCATTAGTTTCAGATGTAGAATTCAGCAATTCACCAGTTGCTTATAACACCCAGTGCTCGTCCCATAATATGCTCTCCTCAATGCCTGTCACCCTGGTACCCCATCCCTCCACCCACCTTCCCTCGAGCAACCCTCAGTTTTTTTCCCATAGTTAAAAGTCTCTCTTGGTCTGTCTCCCTCTCTGATTTCTTCCCCTGTGATCCTCTGTGGTGTTTCTTATATTCCTTATATGAGTGCACCATATAATAATTGTCTTTCTCTGATTGACTAATTTTGCTTAGCATAATACCCTCCAGTTCCATCCATATTTATGTAAATGGTAAGATTTCATCCTTTCTGATGGATGATTAATATTTCAGTGTGTGTGTGTGTGTGTGTGTGTGTGTGTGTATACACATACCACATCCTCTTTATCCATTCATCCATCTATGGACATCTCAGCTCTTTCCATAGTTTGGCTATTGTGGACATTGCTGCTATAAACACTGGGGTGCAGGTGCCCCTTCGGATCAGTACATTTGTATCTTTAGGGTAAATACCTAGTAGTGCAGTTGCCGGTTTGTGGGGTAGCTCCATTTTTAGCATCTTGAGGAGCCTCCATACTGTTTTCCGGAGTGCATGTACCAGGTTGTGTGACCACCAAAAGTGTAAGAGGGTTCCCCTTTCTCTGCATCCTCGTCAACATTTGTTATTTCTGACTTGTTAATTTTAGCCATTCTGACTGGTTTGAGGTGGTATCTCATTGTGGTTTTGATTTGTATTTTCCTGATGCCAAGTGATGTTGAGCATTTTTTCATGTGTGTGTTGGCCATTTGTATGTCTTCTTTGGAGAAATGTCTGTTCATGTCTTCTGCCCATTTCTTGACTAGATTATTTGTTTTTTGGGTGTTGAGCTTGGTAAGTTCTTTATAGATCTTGGATACTAGCCCTTTATCTGATATGTCATTTGCAAATATCTTTTCCCATTCTGTAGGTTACCTTTTAGTTTTGTTGACTCTTTCCTTCACTGTGCAAAAGCTTTTTATCTTGATGAAGCCCCAATAGTTCATTTTTCCTTTTGTTTCCCTTGTTAAAGTTCATCTTTTTAAAGTGTACAATTCAGTGATTTCTACCATATTTATAGCACTGTGCATTCATCACCATAACCTAATTTTAGAGCATTTTTTTCCTTCTAGGTTTTTATTTAAATTCAAGTTAACACATAGTGTAGTGTTGGTTAAGGAGTATACTTTAGTAATTCATCGCTTACATATAACACCCAGTGCTCATTACATCAAGTGCACTCCTTAATGCCCATCACCCAATTACCCTATCCCCCTACCCACCTCCCCTTCAACAACCCTCAGTTTGTTCTCTATAGTTAAGAGTCTCTTATGGTTTGCCTCCATCTCCTTTTTTATCTTATTTTATTTTTCCTTCCCTTCCCCTATGTTCATCCTTTTTGTTTCTTAAATTCCACAGATGAGTGAAACCATAAAGTAGTTGTCTTTCTCTGACTGACTTATTTTGCTTAGCATAATACACTCTAGTTCCATCCACGTTGTTGCAAATGGCAAGATTTCATTCTTTTTGATGGCTGAGTAATATTCCATTGTGTGTGTGTGTGTGTGTGTGTGTGTGTGTGTGTGTGTGTGTGTGTATACATGGATGCATGCCACATCTTCTTTATCCATTCATCAGTGGATGGATATTTAGGCTCTTTCCATATTTTGATATTGTAGATAATCCTGCTATAAATACCAGGGTGCATGTGTCCCTTCAAATCAGTATTTTTGTATCCTTTGGGTAAATACCTAGTAGTGCAATTGCTGAATCATAGGGTAGTTCTATTTTTAACTTTTTGAGGAACCTACATACTGTTTTCCACAGTGGCCACATCAGTTTGCATTCCCACCAACAGTGTAAGAACGTTCTCCTTTCTCTACATCCATTTTGATTCTGTGCATGTTGCTATAATTTCCTTCATGTTTCTTATGCTTTGGGTTTATTGAGCTTCTGAGACCTGTGAATTTACAATTTTCATTAAATTTTGAAAATTGGCTCTTATGTCTTCACATATTCTGTTCTTTCTCCCTATTGTGTTGTTCTCCTTAGGGGACTTGAGTTACACATATATTAGACTGCTTGAAGTTGGTCCCACAGCTAACTGATACTCTGTGTACATTTTTCATTCTTTCCGTGTTCCATTTTGCATAGTTTCTGTAGCTATGTTTTCAGTTTCAAATACTGTTCTTATATAATGCATAATCTGCCACTAATTCCATCAAGTATATTTTCATCTTAGACATTATAGTTTTCATCTCTAGACATTTGATTCTAGACCTTATTATATCATTTATTTACTACTTTGCATGTTTAACCTTTCTTTTAACTTCTTGTACATATGGAATATGGTTATAATAATCATTTGAATGTCTGTTGATTCTATAGTCTGTGTATCTGTGTCTGTTTAGACCAATTGACTTTTCCCCTCAGTAGAGGTTGGACTATTCTGTTTCTTGCATGTCTGGTAATTTTTATTGCATTCTAGACATTTTGGATTTTACCTTATTGGTGTTTGATACTTTTATTCCTATAAATATCACTGTGCTTTCAATCTTTGTAAAAGCATTCTTTACAAACCTAGCTGAAGTGGTTAATTCTTATACCCACCATATTACTTTTTGTCACATCACTATGCTTTTCCCTTTGTTACATGAGTAATAATTTGCATGTATATGTTCATTTACTTTTTTATTATTTCTTATATCCTGATAGACAATCAAGTCCATGAAGAAAATTGCAACTCTGCTCTCTTTTTATTTTTAATACCTTGCACAGTGTTTGGCATGTAATAATTGCTCGATTAAAAAATGAGGGATTTTAGTTTTCTGTTATTTTATTTATTTATTTATTTATTTATTTGAAAATATTTATTTGAGAGAGAGAGCAGGTGTGAGTGAGGGAAGGGACAGAGTGGGAAGGAGAGGGAGAAAGAAATTCTCAAGCAGACTCAGTACTTGAGTGCAGAGCCTGATAGGGGGCTGGATCTCATGACCGTGAGTTCATAGCCTGAGCCGTAACCAAAAGTCAGACACTTAATTCACTGAGCCACCCAGCCACCCCAAATTTCTGCTAGTTTAACATCATGTGTTAACATTTTGCTTTGGGGCATTAACATTCTTGGCAACATTCAAATTTTGCTCTAATAAATGTAAAATATAAACCATCTTTGTGCTTTCTAATTCTGATTCTATGAAATTATTACTGATTATCCTGACTTTAAGGAAGTTTAAAACAGTATATTTTCCCCGAATTTCTTTATGAAATATTCTACTAATATGAATGGTTCATAGAAATATATTTATATGTACAATTTAAAAGACTGCATGATGTCTTTCATTTGAATTTTTAACATGAAATTTATAACTAGATATATAAGTAAGTGTCAGACCCATTATTTCCTTCAACCACTTCCAGAGATTATTAAAATTAAGGTGTTGGTACTATGTAAAAAATTCCATGTTTCAGTTTCCTATAACAATTTCTCAAAATTTCCCCCATTCCTGTACATTTTACTGTCCAATAAAATAACACTTTGCATCTTAAAAACTTTGTAAAAAAATCTGTCATTGATACAGATCTCTATTATTGTTCAAAAGCTTAAGTATTATTCATAATTGAGCCAGCTAGTTCTTTTGAACAGAGCATATTAGAAAGATTCAGTTATTTCATGGGCCAATCAGCTTGACACAAAGAATCCATTCTGTTTCATTGCACAAGAATGAATTTTTTTTAAAGATACAGATTTCTTATAAATACATCTCAGGGTTTATAAGAGTCACCAAATAAGAGAGTGTGAATGGCTCATTCCAAATTTCTCATGACAAATAATAAAAGAAAAAAAAATCATTGAACTGTATTTTTAGTATTTTAAGTCAGTAATATGATAATTATATCCAAAATGCTACATGTCAGAATACAATAATTATCACATTAGTTTTTAGTTCTTGGTGATTTCTCTGAAAGTTAGGTATTAATAATGTCCAAAGATTTTTTGTGAAAATGCATTCATGTCAACACTCCTGAGGAATAAATAGAAAATATTCTTTCGTTTGCAGCAATGATCTAAATTTCATGTGAGTATAGGAGGAAAGTTGTTTTTTTTTTTTTTGTTTTGTTTTTGGTGGGTTACTTTTTGCATGCTTTTATTTACAAAGAAATAGTATAGTTCTTAGAAATTAGAGACCCTTAGACTTATTTTTTGTATTGGAGGAAGTTCAAGAAAAAAAGTAATTTCAAATCCATTGTCCATTTAAACATAGATATGAGAACATGGTACTAAAACTAACATTTTTGAGTGCTTACTAGGTAGGGACCATGTGCTATTTTAAGTGTTTCACAAGGATTATTTCATTTACTCTTTTTTTAAAAAATTATATGTATGCTTATTTTTTTTGTTTGTTTTTACAATAAAGTGATTCAACAATTTTATATATTACTCATTGCTCTCATGATAAGTGTAGTCTTAATCCCTTTCACCTATTTCACCCATCCCTCCCACCCTCCTCTCCTCTGATAACCATCAGTCAGTTTGTTCTCTATATTTAAGAGTCTGTGTGTCTGTTTGTCTATTTTTTGTTTGTTTGTTTGCTTGTTTTTTTTCTTAAATTCCACATATGAGTGAAGTCATATGGTCTTTGTCTTTCTCTGGCTTACTTACTTCACTTGCTATGTGAAATAGACCCTCTAGATCCATCCATGTTATATATATAGATCTATATCTATATCCATCTCACATCTTTATCCACTCATCTATTGATGGACACTTGGTCTGCTTCCATAATTTGGCTCTTATAAATAATGCCGCAATAAACATAGGGGTACATATATCTTTTCAAATTAGTGTTTTTGTGTGTTTTGGGTAAATGCCCAGTAGTGGAATTACTGGATCATATGGTGGCTCTGTTTTTAATTTTTTGAGGAACCTGCATACTATATTACACAGTGGCTGCACCAGTTTGCATTACCACCAGTAGTGCAAAAGGATTTCTTTTTCTCCACATCCTTGCCAATATTTGTTGTTTCTTGTGTTCTTGACTTTAGCCATTCTGACAGGTGTGAGATGATATCTCATTGTGGTTTTGATTTGCATTTCCCTGATGATTAGTGATGTTGAGCATCTTGTCATGTGTCCATTTAGGGGAAAAACATTTTTTTCAAGTCCAGATCAGTTGCAGATCATGTGACAACCTAAATGATGGGCAGCTGTCCTCAGAAGAAAAAAAAAAGAAAGAGATATTCTGTTTTTAAGTAAAACATGTTGAAATATTAAGTAAAACATCTTAAGTAAAACATGTTGATGATGCTTGAAACATAAACCTTCCTTTAAAAATCTGAATCAAACTCCAAAATTTTAGGGTAAATCATCAGAGATACAGCTGTTAGCCTGTTACAAAGGGATGCAGAGAGTAAAACTTCTTGTGTGACTGCCCAATGATGATAACAATTACCCTAAGCATAATCAATATTTGGCCAGACTATTAAATTAGGTCCCTGTAAATTATCATTTTGACCCAAAAGTGAGGCTATACATTTTATCTTATTGTTTTCTTTGATTAGGATCATATTTTTAACCACCAGATGGCTGATTTAAAATACTGATTTCAATTCTGATTTTGAAATTGGATACCTAGAGTATCAAATACGTACAAACTAAAAAGTTTGATAATGTATATTAGAAATAACTATTTACATACTCTATATCCTCTTTTAAGTTCTCTAAGACTCAGAGATTTATATGAATACACATATTTAAACACAAACATACATATAACTATATGAGCTTTTACAGGAATGCAGATTTTACCCTACCTTGACAGCCATGGTGACCTTTTAGACACTATTCTCTCAGTCACTTAAGTCTAGTTAATGCTGATTTTTGAGCCAAGAAGAAAACTTCATTGAAGCATAGAAAAAAAGTGCTCCTGAAGGTCTGTTTCCAGGTTATATTATTCACAGGGAGGAGCTAGTTGTCAACAAACTCTCTTGACTGTACTTTAAAGGTAAGAAATGAACACTGTGAATGTGATCTAATTGCATTGTACTATGTACCACGTTAGTATACATAGTGGTACTTGCAAAAGGTATTTCTAACCCAAAAGGGAGTGGATGTTAAAGGGAAAGGTGGTCTTTTGGTAAACAGTAGTTCTTAATTTTAATGTAGTCAAATCTATCTATCTTTTCTTCTTTACTTTGTATTATTTCTTAAGATTATCCCAGTGCATTTTCTGAACTATGTTACATTAACTTTTTCCCCTGTTCTTCAAGATAATACAATATGTTAGGCTCATATTTGTTATCAGTTTAACTAATATGTCTTGTCAATTTGCCATGGACCACTAAAAACAATCTGTTTATTATTTCTGCCAATCCATTTGATCTTAGTGCCTGCTAATCTGTTTTTCTTTAGTTTCCATATACTTTTTTTTTTTTTACAAAATCTTCTTTAAAGCCCTGTTAAAATAGAAAGATAGCAGCTCTCTAATTTACTTTATCCTTTAAGCTTGTTATCCTATAAAAGAAATTAAATACAGCACAGTGAATTGCATACACATTTATAAATTATGTAATAAGCTTATCTTTATTCAAACAATTAATCTTGCTCTTTTGGAAAAACCCAAGGGGAAATAACCCAAGTTGTCTTATATTTCCCAGAAACAACATACACAAAACACTGGAATTTTGCTGCTTATCCTGTCTCAAATGTCGGAAAAATATCTAAACATCATAGAACTTTTCTTACAAATACAATTATTAGATAACCTGATTGATAAATGTTTACTCTGATCTAGAAAACAGCTTAAAATGATATGTCTATATTATAGAAAAAGTGTGCTATTTCTGTATGTACAGGAAAAGTATCCCATGAGACTTTCTTTCCAAATGCCTTTAATGAATTTGGAGAATGGGGAAAAACAGTTAAATATATACATATGTGGTCTTTCCCCTTTTCATTGGTAACCAAATCTCTAAATTGTTAGAGGCAGCTGGATAAAATACATGTATGTTACCCATCAGGAGTTTAGCTTTATCAGAGATTATTCTGCATTGGTTTTGGTCCTTTTAGAGAATACTTTAAGAACTTTAACTACTTAATATTTTCCCAATTCATCAAAACCCTCTATTGACATCCTACCAACAAAAT
Source organism: Ursus americanus (assembly GCF_024610735.1). Taxonomy (NCBI): domain Eukaryota; kingdom Metazoa; phylum Chordata; class Mammalia; order Carnivora; family Ursidae; genus Ursus; species Ursus americanus. The sequence goes on along the minus strand of NC_142139.1, from coordinate 38,140,058 downwards.
GAGAAAATTAAGCTTCCTTTTACTTCTCTCAAACATATCCCAATCTTAAAAATGTATCTTATGATTTTTGAAAATATTTTCAAAGTTTCTAACATATGTACCTTTTCCATAAGTCCTACAGTTGGTTGGCCTGTGGTTCTATATATTTGAATGGGTTCAATTTTTCCCTTTCTCCTTCCCTTCCTTAATGTTTTACCATGAGCTTCTCCGTTCTTTAGTTCTTTGTTTTGATTCAATTTTATTTGGCTCTATTTTAACAAGATGTGGTATTTTATTGTTTTGTTTTGTTTTATTCCAGGAAGAGGTTTTGGGGGCCGTATTTCCTGAGAATGTTTTTTGTATCTTTATACTTGGCTTCATTTAAAACTCTTGGATTACACCTTCTCTCAGAACTTTTAAGTTTTTTTCTTTCTTTGTTGACTTTTGTTTTGGAAAAACTGAAGCTGTCTATTACCACCTGTTGGAAGAGATTTGGGTTCCAAAAGGCTACTTTGTATATCCTTAAGTTCATTAAGTTTGCCATGGTCTTTTTGATGTGTAAGCTTGACTAAGCTACAGTTCCCACTTGTTCAATCAAACACTAATGTAGATGTTGCTACAAAGGTATTTTATAGATATGACTGAAGTACATAATTGGTTGGCTTTAAGTAAGGGAGATTATCCTAGGTAGTCTGGGCAGGCCTGATGCAATCAGTTGGCAGGCCTTTAAAACACAGCTGAGACCTCCCTGAAGAAGAAATTGTACCTGTGGATAGTGTCTTTAGCCATGCCCAAGAATTCCAGCCTGCTCTTCAGACAACCTGCTCTATGGATTTAGGACTTGTCTACCCAGTCACCACAAGTGTATAAGCAACACATCTCTTAATGTATATCTCCTACTAGTTCTGCCTCTCTGGTTGGACACTGACTGATAAAGATTATCTAAAAATGTGGAATTGGGCAGTTGGTAGAGGCTAGAAGACTATTGAGGATTCCGATAATGAAAGCCTGGATTGCCTTGAACAGACAGACAACAGAATTATGGAGGTTAATGATTCTGCTAATAAGGACTCAGAAGGAAGTGAGGAGCACGGTAGAGAAAATCTAAATCACCCGAGAGAATAGCTAAATCACAGACTATTGGTGGAAATATAAAAGTCAAAAATACTGCTACTGAGGTCTCAAAAGGAAGTGAGGAACATGTTATTAGAAATTAAGGGAAAGGAGACGCTTGTTATATTGCCAGAAAGCTCAGTGGAATTATGTCCTACAGATATGCAGAGAGTAGAGCTTGGACACCATGACTTGAACATTCAGTTGAGGAGATTTCCAAGCAAAGAACTGAAAGTGTAGCCTTGTTACTTTTTGCAGCATATTGTAAAATGCAAGAGGATCATTTGAAAGAAAAACTGTTAAATAGAAAGGAACCAAAAATAGATGGTTTGGGAAATTCTCAACTCATTCAAATGTGAAAGTTGCTAAACTAAGAGGTTCACTATCAGGAAAACATGCTCTAGAGGAATAACTAAGAGTGTGGCTGGACAACCTTTTGCAAATAACTCAGAAAGATAAAAAACACAATTCAGTTGCAAAAGGTTCTTTGAAGAGAAAAAAAAAATGTGTGATTCATAGAAACTCTCAGTTATCTATGCAGAAGTCACAAATCAGGGTGATATGTTCCAGGAAAGATGTGTGGAGAAGCCTCTTGTCTAATGGCGTGAATCTCTGTAACATACATGGGAGAACAACAAGATTCTTGAGAATTTTACACCAGCAGAACCTCGTCAGTTTGAAAGGAAAGAAGGCTACCAGACACCCAGAAGTATACAGGCAAAAAACAGACTGATAAAACTATTCAGCTACAAATCCATGCCACCCTCTATGAAAAAGGAAAGATGATTCAGAGGGCAGAGCTAAAACCCACAGAGGATTAGTTCCAGCCCTTGAAATCTAATGGAGTTTATCCAGCTGGATTTCAAAAATACTTCTTTTTATCTTCCCATTTTCTTTCCTTTGAGTGGAAGTGTCTTAGCTGTTACCTTAAGCTTGTGCATAGTTTGGGAGCAAACAATGTGTTCTTAAATTTCAGAGGTCTGTATGTAGAGGGGAATTATGCCCTAAGATGGATTATACCCAGAGTATCACTCATACCAAATTTAGATGATTTTGATGATGAGATTTGGGACTTTTGAGCTGATGAGATTTTTGGACTTTGACTTGATGCTATCAGTGATTGTGACCTAAGGGGCATTGGGATGGGGTGAATGAACTTTGCATGTGAGACAGACATTACTCTTTCTTCCTTTGGTCCCACCTGTGTCATTCTGTGGTGTAGAATGGAACTGTGTATCTCAGTTACTTTTTCTGCTTCTCCTATGTTCCATCTACACAGATAGGTCTTGTCACTCCCTCAAAATGTCATAGAGGACCATGATTCTTCCTTTCAGTTCAAGATCTGAAGAAGTTTGTATTAGCTCTAGATATTCTCTGTCATTTAGGTCTGAATTTCATTGTTTCTGTCAAATATTCTTGCAATTTATTAGAGGTTGTGGGAATTTTAATGTTTCAGTAAAGATGCTAACATATTTCTATTTTGGTATATTAAAAAATGTTTTGGTGTGCCTGGGTGGCTCAGTTGGTTAAGTGTCTAACTCTTGATTTTGGCTCAGGTTATGATCTCAGTGTGGTGAGATCAAGCTTCAAATCAGCCTCCCTGCTCAGCAGCTAGAGATTCTCTCCCTCTCCCTTTGCCCCTCCCCCTGCTCATGTGTGCATGCATGCTGTCTCTCTCAAATAAATAAATCTTAAAAAAAAAGAAAGAAAAATAAGGGGATTGGGTAATTCATATTTAATTTAGTTCATTATTAATTTTTAAATTTAATAATTAAAGGTTAACTGTACTTATTTGGAGTTTCTATGCCTCTGTTTACCTTAGGAGGTAAATTTTTTAATTAAAATATTCTTCTCAAGAAAGTGAAAAGAAATATTTTTTCAATTATGTATGGTGAGCTCAATAAAAACTGCCACTGTGCTCTTAAGTTTTAAGAGATTTTTGTACTATTGTGTTCGCTCAGAGGAAGAGCATTCAGACTAAGGTGAGAGGAGCATTTGTCTTTAGTCAGAATGGAGTTACGTTAATGGATTTAATCTGGCCATATTGAGACTCAAACCTTCAGAGAAAAATAAAGGCATATTTTTAAAATGGAATACTTAAAATTAACCAGAATACCCCAATCATAAATGAGATAATGTTTGCATTACTTCTAGTACATAGACAGTCACAAAGAAGAACGCGCACATAGGCTTTTTTCCCTGGCTGTTTTGTCACTTTTCAAAACTGTTGAATCATATTCTTTTTCTATTATGTATTCTGGCACGTTTTTCTTATGACTATTAATTATTATATGTTTATTTTATAACCTGTAGCCATATTTTGCTTTCTATAATAGTTTTCAACTGATCTTGTTGAGGTTTATTACTATGTAATTGTTCCCCTGAAAATAATGATAATGTGATACTTTTCATAATTATGCATCTGTCATTTAGGATGTGACTTTATGATATCTTTTTCTTGACTTTTGCATTGGCTAGAACTTTTAAGACATTAGATAATAATGATATTGTTGGACATTGCTGTTTTTTCATTAATTTTAATGTTGTTATGTACTGTTAATGCTTGTTTTAAGTTAAGTATTATTTTCTTCCAAATTTACTAGATCTGTTTATGAAGAGGGCTATTTTTTAGTTTTATTAAATATCTTTTCAATATCTATTGAAATAATTTACATTTACTTGATTTATCTCATTCCCAATTTAAACCTTTATTCCTGCTTGGAGAACCTGGGTGGCTCAGTTGGTTAAGCACCTGACTTTGGCACAAGTCAGGATCTCAGAGTCTGGGATTGAGCCCCACACAGGGCTCCATGCTCAGTGGGGAGTCTGCTTGTCCCTCTGTTCCTCCCCCTGCTCCTACTGTCTCTCCTTCTCTCTCTCTTCCTCAAACAAATAAATCTTTAAAAAAACAAACAAACTTTGTTCCTCCTTAGGTATTAGTATTTAAATATGCTGTTGGATTTTTTATGTATTATTTTATTTCAGGTTTTAGATGTGAAGTTACCTTACTCTTTGTTGTTTAATAACAGTGATGCTTTTTTTTTTTAAACACAAGTTTATCATTGAGCTTTTCTTTAGCAATTTATTTTAGTTTTTAACATACCATTATTTTACATAGGCTTTTAGAAGAAATAAAATGTCCCTCATAAGAAATCCTTGTAATTCTATTGGAATTATTAACAACAGTTATTTTATTGTTTTATGTAGCTATATAATTTATGTATGGTAGTATGATCTGTGTTTTTAATCTAAATTTTATGAAGACATGGGGTGCCTGAGTGGCTCAGTGGGTTAAGCATCTGCCTTTGGCTCAGGTCATGATCCCAGGGTCCTGGGATCAAGCCCCACATCAGGCTCCCTGCTCAGCAGGGAGTCGGTTTCTCCCTCTGCCTCTCCCCCCTGGCCTGTGCTCTCTCTCTCACTCACTCTCTCTCTCTCATATAAATACATAAAATCTTTAAAAAAATAAATTTCATGAAGACAGGAAAAAGAAAAGTCTTTTAGCTTTCTTTGTCAAATACTTGCAAATGTATTGAATTTGCTTTTAAGTCTAAAAAATAAAAATAAAATGGAAATAAAGTTAAAATGTTAGGATATTTCTTTTATGTTTGTTCCACTGCAGAAGTAAACCCTTTGAAATAACTGTACTTTGATTATTGAGTAATCCAATGGCTGCAAACCCATAATTTTCTATTCTATAGTAGAATTTTTATTGGAATTATAAAGATATATATCAAAAATACAGTTTTCTTATATTTAACCTTATAGTAAAGAACACTCTGGCAAAATTCACAATATGTGCTTGTTTTCATGAACCGAGGGGATTCAAGAGTAGTAATATTTGTTATATTTTAACAATTTTTAAATTAATATTTGCCTAGACTTTAACAAATTTTTAATTGATGCATGTCCTTATTTTGTATTCTTTAGTCTCAGTCAAATGTTAGTGAACATTTTTCCTTTTCTTTGAAGTGAGTAATAAGAGTATTTAACTATGATATGAAAGACCAACAGCCCTTGCATTTATTTTTACTGGTTATATTATCTAGTGGCATATTGTGAACTGCCTTCAACCATTTTGCTCTTTGGTTTCAAATCTTAGTGTTTTGCTCCTTCATTAATAATAGTTAAGATCTTGTATTTCTTAAAAGAAGTTAAGTTTAAGAAAGTTTCATTAATTTAAAAATGGGGATGCTTTAGATTCATTTCCCTTGTTCAAGATATAAATAATTTTTACACTGATAAATTGGTATTGTTCTCTTAAATTTACTTATAAATAGAAAAAGCTTAGATAAAAATGGCCTCAGAGAAAAGTCTGACATTTACTTATTTTAAGTCAAAGAAAATGAAAGCAACATAAGTGCTGTGGCAGTGACAAGATATTAAATGTACAACGTTTAGAGATTGGCCACTTACAGTGGGTTGCAGGTGATTCACCACCAGTTTAAACTCATATTTGATAACCCCATACTGAAACCTCCCATGACTGGTCAGTGGCACATGAGAGATAAATTAGCATTTAATGAGAGCGTAAGGTTCACAATGGAAGAAAACCTCCATTATCACCATTGCTTTTAGCTTATGAACTTTGTGTTTGTAGGAAGGCTTTAAAGTATATTTTTACCTTGGTGATAAATTGAGTTACATAGTAGTGCAGTTACTGGACAAAGGTAAAAGATAGGCTATTTCTACCCATACTTATAAATACTTGTTAATAATTTACTTCAATAACAAGGTCTGCCATTCTGGTTTAATAACCGAGGGTCACTAGTGAAGCTTTGTTAGCCCCCTAACTCTCCCTGATACACTTAGGACTGGTCTTGAACTTAACCATTTACACACATGCCCTATTTAAGTAATGAGTTATTACTGGGATTTGTGTTGAGGACAAGTCCTTTAGGAAAAAAACTGACACTTTCAAAAATCCTAGAAACTGAAGGTTCTCATCATTCAATCTAAATACTGTTCTTTCATCTGAGATTGTGTTGCTCTTGCATTTTTAGTGTTAAAGTATTCTTTAATAATAATTCCAGAAACAGACAATTATGATAATAGTCTTTCTTTTTATCACTCTTACTTCTTTTTAAAAATTTTTTAATTTAAATTCAATTTAATTAACATGTACTGTATTATTACTTTCAGAGGTAGAATTTAGTGATTCATCAGTTGCATGTAACACCCAGTGCTCATTACTTCAATGGCTCTCTTTAATGCCCCTTAACCAGTTACCCCTTCCCCCACCACCTCCCCTCCAGCAGCCTTCAGTTTGTTTTCTGTAGTTAAGAGTCTCTTATGGTTTGCCTTTCTCTCTGTTTTCATCTTATTTTATTTTTCCTTCCCTTCTCCTATGTTCATCTGTTTTGTTTCTTAAATTCCACAAATAAGTGAAATCATATGGCATTTGTCTTTCTCTGACTGACTTATTTCACTTAGCATAATACCCTCTAGTTCCATCCACGCCATTGCAAATGGCAAGATTTCTTTTTTTTTGCTGACTAATATTCCATTGTGTGTGTGTGTGTGTGTGTGTGTGTTTGTATCACATCTTTATCCATTCATCTGTCCATGGACATCTGGGCTCTTTCCATAGTTCAGCTCTTGTAGACATTGCTGCAATAGACATTGGGTTGCATGTGACCCTTCAAATCACTATGTTTGTATCATTCTTAATTCTAATGTAAAGCTGACAACTTTAAGTCTATTTCCCAATTAAAAATTTTTTTTTCTCTCTGGGATCTTTAATCTTTTTAAAAATTGTTTAATTTAAATTTTAGGTAGTTAACATACAGTGACAGTATTGGTTTCAGGATTAGAATTTAGTGATTCATCACTTACATACAACACCCAGTGCTCATCACAAGTGCCCTCTTTAATACCCATCACCTATCTAGTCCATCCGCCACCCACCTACATCCATCAGTCCTATCCTAAGAGTCTGTTATGGATTGCTTCCCTTGCTCCTTTTTTTCTTTCCCCCCTTCCCATATGTTCATCAGTTTTCTTTCTTAAATTCCACATGAGTGAGATCATAGGGTATTTATCTTTCTCTGACTTATTTCACTTAGAATAATAGTCTCTAGTTCCATCTTTGTCATTTCAAATGGCAATATTTCATTCTTTTTGTTGACTAATATTCCATTGTGTGTGTATGTGTGTGTGTGTGTGTGTGTGTGTGTGTGTGTACACACCACAGCTTCTTTATTCATTCATCAGTTAATGGACATTTGGGCTATACTCTGGTTTCTCTTCAGATCACATAAACCTTTTGCCCTTTACTAACTTAAAATTTAACATTTTATTTTTTAAAGTATCTGCTAAGCTTATTATTTTTTAAGATTTTATTTATTTATTTGACAGAGAGAGAGAGACAGTGAGAGAGAGCACACAAACAGGGGGAGTAGGAGAGGGAGAAGGAGGCACCCCACCCAGCAGGGAGCCCAATGCGAGGCTTGATCCCAGAACCCTGGGATCATGACCTGAACTGAAGGCCAGCGCCTAATGATGAGCCACCCAGGCGCCCCTAAACTTATTATTTTTAATAGAAATATTTTAATATCTATTTGACCTAGGAATGAGCTGCCACCAAGTGTCCTATTAACTACGTACGCTCTATTGTGGTTTCTTTGGGGTTGTGGGAGAATAAAATTTATGCATATGGGATTAGAGTTGGCAAATACTGAAAGTAATAATTATTCCTTATGCTTTTTTGTATTTCCAAAGTTTCCTATCATGAATACATGATGCTTTTAAAACCATGAAATAATGTTAAAATAACCATGAAACCAGAATATTTGCCAAACACAAATAAACTCAATTAGTAATATTCCATTTATAGTTTTTTTTTAAATCACTGTGTACAAGTCTGGGAACCACTGCCTTAAATGTTCACATTCAGGCTCTGCAAGAGGGAAGCAATGAGGGGCGCCTGGGTGGCACAGCGGTTAAGCGTCTGCCTTCGGCTCAGGGCGTGATCCTGGCATTGCGGGATCGAGCCCCACATCAGGCTCTTCCGCTATGAGCCTGCTTCTTCCTCTCCCACTCCCCCTGCTTGTGTTCCCTCTCTCGCTGGCTGTCTCTCTCTGTCGAATAAATAAATAAAATCTTTAAAAAAAAAAAAAAAAAAAAAAGAGGGAAGCAATGAGCTCTCAGTAACACAGTGCCCTGTTTGGGAGAGGAAGGGAAGGGGCATTTTGAGGTTCTCTGAAAATTCACCATCTAGTATAAATATTGAACATAAGGAACCTCACTTATCTGAGAGGCAGGGGAATACTGGAAGCTGAGGAGGTCACACTGGGTTTTTATGGTAGCTTATCTCCTTAGCAAACTAAGAGGGTTTTAATCAGTTGCTGAATACTGGTGTTGACCTGAGAGATCATCAATGTCCTCTCCAAAATAAGTTCTTGTGAGAAGACCAAAATCAGAAAACTGCCTGGAAAGAGCCATGAGCTGCGGCCTCTGTGAGAGAAGCCACAGTGCTGACAAGCAGACTATGCTGGGACAGCTGAAGAGTGAGGAAGATGGGAAGGAAACTTCAAGGGGAGAGGCCACCAGGTGACTAGCAAATCATGAAGCCACTAAGAGTCCCATGATACCAGGAACCCTGTGTTTAAAGCAGTTTGGCATCCTCGTTAAAAGGACAGGCTTTGAAGTGAGACAATTAAGAGTAGAGCCTGGCTTCACTATTAACCAGCTCTGAGGCCGTGAAAATGCTCTGCAACCTCCCTCTGCCTCAGTAACTGAAGATGTGATATGAATATGGTAATATGAAACTCACAGGGTTGCCAGCAAGGCAAATATGTGTGCTTTTAGGATTAAATTAGCTGATGTATATAACTTACTTATTAGCACACTACCATCCACATACTAAGCTCCCCCAAAATACTATCAGTTATGGTTTTATTTATTTAATTTAAAAGCCCTTTATTGACTCTTTGTAAGTATGAGACACTCCTAGGTGATAGGAGATAGAGTGAGTGGGTTAGCAAACAGTCATGGACCCTGCCTGTCTGGAGTTAAAAGTCTTATGAGAGACACAGATTTTAATCAAATAATAATACGAATAATATAATTACAAACTTCAGTAAGCATAATGGAGAAAACATGCGAGAACAATAACTCTGGGATCTGATATTGATCTAGTTTGGTGATAGTCACAGGAGACTCTTGGGAGACACATGAAGGTGGAATAGAAGTTACTGAGGTAATGGAGGGAAGGAGAGGGGAACATGCCAGGCAGGCGGAACATCTTGCGCAAAGGTTCTGAAATGGGAGGTAGCAAGGTGTATTTATGAAACTGAAAGAAAGCCAAGGTTGTTAGAGATGGAGGAGGCGGCAGGACCAGAATGTTCAGAATCTTTTAGGACATAGCAAAGAGCCGACATTATTTTAAGAGCATCAGGAAACCATTAAATAGGAAAATGTACAAAAATACATATTAAAAATATTATTGTGGCTGCTGTTTAGAGTTAAGATTGGAAGGGCCAAGAAGATTATTTAGGAGACTAAGATTTTTGTGTCGATATAGGTGATAATTTTTTCCAGATTTTACCATTAGATAGATGCTATTTCCACAATAGCCAAACTGTGGAAAGAGCCCAGATGTCCATGGGCATGAATGGATAAAGAAGATGTAGCGTATATATACAATGGAATATTACTCAGCCATCAGAAATGATGAATACTTGCCATTTACACTGACATGGTTGGAACTGGAGGGTATTATGCTGAGCGAAATAAGTCAATCAGAGAAAGACAGTTATCATATGGTTTCACTCATATGTGGAATATAAGAAACAGTGCAGAGGACTGTAAGGTAAGGGAGGGAAAACGGAATGGTAAGAAATCAGAGAGGGAGATAAACCATGAGAGACTCTTAACTATGGGAAATAAACTGAGGGTTGCTGAAGGGGAGGTGTGTGGGGGGATGTGGTAACTGGGTGATGGACATTAAGGGGGGCACGCGATGTGATGAGCACTGGGTGTTATATGCAACTGATGAATTGTTGAACGCTATATCTGAAACTAATGATGTACTATATATTGGCTAATTGAATTAAAAAGAAAAAAGAATATACTAAAACTATAAAGATAGATGGCAGAATGACAGTTGCCTTTGAAGGGGAGGGTAGTTAACCAGCAATGGGTATCAGGGATCTTTCTAGGGCGATGACAGTGTTCTATATGTTGATAAGGGGTTGGATGATATAGCTATAACCATTGCTAAACTCATTAAACTGTACACTTAAAAAATGCTTCTATCTACATGAAAGAAAGAAAAAAAAAGGATAGATGCTATTTACTGAGACAAGAAACCCTGGCACAGGACAGATTTTAGCACGTAGACTTTGAGAAGCCTATTCGTTAGCTAAGTGGAGTTCTCAATTAATCAACTGGGTTTCTTGATTTTGCCACATTTTGTTACCTCTAAGATGTACACGTTCATATTTTAATGTTTCTGAAATTAAGCTATGTCTTATAATCAGTGGTATGCCATAGTTATATTTCTAGTCCTTTATGTTTCTTAGTGGTGTGTAAATTGAGGGGGCCCTCAACATCTGTAATGTCTTAGATCCCACAAAATATTGTTATTGCTAATAATAATAACAGGGAAGACCACCATAACACCAATTAGTAGCTCACAAGTGACCAATTAACAGAAACTTATGGTCAGCATCCAGTAGGAACCACTGACCCTTAGAGCATCCAAAATAGTGTAGGAGTGACCAGAAAGGGCAATGGCTTCAAGACAACTGACCTTTCTTCCACCCACCCACCCGCCCACAAGCAAGCAAGATGGAGGAAGAGACAGGAAACTGCTATCATTATCTAAATAGGATAGAGGCTGTACCAGCATCTATTAAATGGAGATCATAATAAGAATAGTAATAACTAATGCTTAATTAATACTGGCTCTAGATTAGGTGTTCTTCTAAAGACTAGATATTCTTCTAAAGACTTTGCTTACATTAACCCATGTAGTCCTCATAACAACGCTATAATGTAGACAGTTTTGTTATGATACCGAGCCTGAAAGAGGTTAGCTAACTTGCTTCAGGTCACACAGCCATTGGCAGACCCAGATTCACACCCAAGCAGTGCAGCTCCAGAGCCTCTGCTAACTACCACTGCTAACTCTAGTGAAGAGAATTAGCTACTTGGTGACCTGGGAGCAATACAGAGTTACAGAAATTTTGTGTGGGCTTTTGCCATAGAACGAGACCTAGGACACATACATGGAAGATCTTCAGATTTTTACTACACATACGGCTTGGGAGGGGGGGAAGGGGTAAGGAAGAGCTCTTATTCTGAGTTCTGAGAACAGTGTTACTACCTCTGAATCCAATGTGGCAATGCTGGCTTAGCAGTGCGTTAAAAGGATGTGCTCCATAAATAACAGAAATTATCAATACCTGCAACAAAAGTTAAATTCCTATTTTTATCTTGGGATGACATATGTAATAAAATAAAATAAAAACATGTTTTAGAAGCTATATGATTTCTAAAATTAAAAGTGCTTATCTGTAATCAACTTTGATTTTATGAAGGAAGGTGCAATCATTCAAAAACCATAATGCCTTGTTTATATAAGCTCCCAACCTCCATTTGTGTTACCCGATGGCAAATACCGACGTGAGCGGGACTCTGAGCTAGAAACCTTCAATGTGGGTCTGCTGTTAGAGTTAGCACTGTTTCTTATTATCCTAGCAAGTGCAACAGTCCACCGACTTTATGTGTTTCTGCTTAGTCTTCAGGCAGCGTACGCCAGTAAGAAAAATGCCAGTTCTACATTTACCACTGTCGAGATTTTAGTTTAAGGCATTTTATTTTGCCTGAAACGGAAACATTTGTTTTTATGGAAAATACAGTACTTTATTGAAACTAATAAGCATAATCCTATCAAATAACATTACTAAACATCTTTTTTTAAACTAAAGGAGTTAAAAAGATATAAATGTTGGGGAGGGGAGAAACCTTAAGTTCAGTTCTATCTTTTCACACTAAATAGCTGCGATTATTGTTAGTTTTTCCTACTTTAATTTTCTTTATGGTTTCAAAGAGAGAAACTCTGATCTATTTGTTTCCTTATCTTGTCCATCATGGAAAGCTTCAGCATTGTATTTTATTTAGCTGTGTGATTTCTCATGATACAACGCTGCATCCCTCGCCTCCCTTACAACTCCGGAAGTCACCGCTCCCGCGCCCGCCCCCCCCGCCCGCCCCACCGCCTGAGGAGCTCCCCTCTCAACTTCCTGAAGAAGTGTGACTGAGTGAAAAAGTAGAGCAGATTCACTCTTCAGCACTGCTTTATAATAGTTCCAGCTTCCTCTCTGCTCTTGACAGATGATGTTGGCAGGTGTGGACATACATATCACCTATGTAATTCTAAATCTGTATGTAATCTTTTAAAAAAAATCTATGTGTAATCTGTTCACATATGTGAGCAAATGTGAGGCTGTCTGAGTTTTTGTTTATATTGTTTATTAGTTATGTGGGAACAATTTTGAACTTTCCGTTTCAAAAGGAGACAGAAGAGTCCCTAATATGTGTATAATTGAAAGATGCAATGACATGTTATTTATCATTTTCTGACTCTCTCATCATTTCTATTATTACTGAAATAATACTAGATGAAAATTGATAACATATTCATCCAGTACATATAGCCATGGTGCCATATAAATGCTTTCTATATCTTATATCACTTAAATATTAGGATTATCCTAGCAACAATTTTATGAGGCCACTATTATCACCTGAAGGTAAACTGATTTGCCTAATATTTCACAGTCTGTTAGTGGTGATTTGAACATTAGGGCCCAGGTCTGTCTATATCAGCTGGGGTCCAATTAGGAAATAGAAACTACACAGTAATTTGAGCAGGAAGAATTTAATGTAAAGAATTATTAATTATGATCTGCTACTAAGGGGTAAAAATAACTCTAAAGAATTGAGAAGAGCACATACAGGGAGTGGCCGGTACTCCTAGGTCTGAGGCAGGGCACCTAAGGGAAGAACAAATTGTAAAGAAGACCTACCCCTACCCCGCCCCCACCTCTGTGAAGCCACATCCTGGAGAGGATATAGCTCTGACCCAGTGAATGGCAGAGAAGGTCACCGAGGTAGCAGGCTAGGGGAACTCACAGGAAAGCCACTTTCTGGGGTTCTTGGGGAGCTGTCCATAGGGAGGTGTCACACTGTGGAAGGTGCTGCGCCGTGAAGTTGGTAGGCAGCTCCCAGTGTGTGTGTATGTGGTGGGGGGTGGCTCCAGGAGACACCCCCTAGAAAGTGTCCTACTCTGCTGGCTACTGTGCACTGTAAGAGCCAACAGAGAGAAGTACCAAGAACCAGGAGGAGCCCCTTCATCATCTAGTTCCCTTCTTGGCTCTCTATGGAAGATGCTTAAAATTGTGCCTTATGGCAAAGAAGTGTTCTAGTCTCACAAGCAGGACAGGGGCGGAGGGATTAGGAGTGAGGTAATCGTTTGATACCTGGCACACAGCCCACCAACAATTCTACTTTCTTAGACATTTAAGCATTATGTCATACTGCTTTATACTCACTGTGCCACAGAATATGCTGTTTAACAAAATCAAGGAATAGAAGAAGAAAGAAAGGGAACTGGAAGGGAAGAAGAAAATGTGACAAGGTTATAAATGAAGATTTACATCAGTATTTCTCTTTTATTTGAAATGTTTCTAGGTAGAGTCACTTTGAATTCATTGCTCAGGAGATGGTCTTATTGAATTTTAGGCACTGGCTTATCAACCAAAAACTGAAGTTGCGAAGTGGAGGCCCAGGGTCCAAAACCAAAGATTTTTCACTCTACAGTTCAAATTATTTTTTAATTCTAGTTTCCTCATCTACTGGTTAATGCAGGTTATGTTTCGTTGACAACCATTTGCTTGCAAATCAGAGCTTCTTTAGATAATCCAAAGCCTAATGGCATCATTTATAGGCTGCAAGATTTAGGCAAGTTATTTAATTTCTCTGGGCCTCAAATTCTTTATGTAAAATGGAAATAATAATGGGATATGCCTTATAGATGTTTTATGAAAATTAACTATATTAATGTTTAAGAGCACTTAGAACAATTCCTTGCATATAGTAAGTGGTATATGAGTATTTGTATATATATCATTATATTTTCCTATAGACCATAGCCTAGAAATATTAATTCAGTCATTCCTCAAAATTCAGTCATTCCACTTTGAGGAACTTTGTGTTTAGTCAACATCTTTGTCAGATTAATCTGATTTCATTGTTTAATGGCAATTAGAAATATATATGGTTACATTATGTATAATATGAATGCTGTTCATTTGTTACCTTACTTTTTACTATACCTATTAAAAATACTGCTTTAAATTTATAGTATTTGAGATGATATTTGTAGATCCCTTACTCCTTAATTTTTGCTAGGAATATCTGAACAGTAAGAGTTTTGGTGAAGTACCTTTGGCTAAAGAAAACCCACATTGTCAACATAGCCATTAGCATTCATATTATTAAATAGTTTTTAATTTGCATCACTTACAAGAAACACATTAGACAAAAATGTCTAAAATTTTAAAATTGTTTAATATTCTTTTTTTTTTTAACAGAGGACCATCAGAAATATTCTGAACTCATCAAGAAGTTCAATGCAATTGAAATGTTATTTACGCTTTATCCTCCTCAAGGTGCCCACGTGCGTAATAATATACAACTTAAGTCAACTTGGCTGAGACCCATAGTAAATGGGGAAGAAGGATATAGATATATAGGTAAGATGCTGAATCTTATTATTTCTTTTTATAATATAGAAGAAATTACCCTTTTTAGAACTCTTATTTGTCACTTAGATGATGTAGGATAATACATAGGACCTGTAGAATATTCATTTCAGTTCTTAAATATTATGCCTGAAATTTAAAAAGTGACTATGTAAGTGTGGAGGACCATAGGGGAAGGGAGGGAAAACTGAGTGGGAAGAAATCAGAGATGGAGACAAACCATGAGAGACTCTGGACTCCGGGAACCAAACTGAGGGTTACAGGAGGGGGGCGGGTGGGGGTTTGGGATAGCCAGGTGATGGGATTAAGGAGGGCATGTGTGATGATGAGCCCTGGGTGTTATACGCAACTAATGAATCGTTGAACACTACATTAAAAACTAATAACGTACTATATGCTGGCTAATTGAACATAAAAATAAAATAATATGACTAATATAACAAAATAAAAATTATAAAAAATAAAAATAAAAAATAATAAATAAAAAAAATAAAAAGTGGCTATTTTACACTTTGGTGCCTCCTCGAAAATACTGGAAACACACTGTATTTTTTCTTTCACCTGATGATGGACATTTGTGTTACTTTCAAAAATGTGATACTATAAGGAAAGTTACTGTGAACATTCCTGCATAGGACTGTGTCTAAACAAATGCTTGCATTTCTTTTAATTAAACTGTTTTCCAGAGTAGTTCTATCATTTCATATTCCCCATCAGCAGAGATCCGAGAGCTGCATTCACTCTATAGCTACCTCAGTACTTGGCGTAATCAGCTTTTCTAATTTCAGCCTTTCTAATAGATATGTATTGGTATTCCGTTGTGGTTTTCATTCACATTTTTCTAGTAGATAATGATATTCAGCGTGTTTTTATGTATTTGTCATTGTATGTAATCACTGGTGAAGTGTCTGTTCAAATCTTTTGACCATTTTTAATATACATTTTTTATTTGTCAGAGTTGGAAATCCTTTAGATACTCTGAATATAAATCTTTTAACATATATTCTTTGAAAATATCTTCTCCTAGTTTGTGTCTTGTCTTTTCTATCTTTTAATAATGTCTTTTGAAGAGAAGTTTTTAATTTTGATGAAGTCTGGTTTACCCCTGTATTCTTTATGTTTTTACTCTGAGCCAAGATATATCAGTCAGACTGCTAGTCACAAGGTTTTCTTCTAGAAATTTTATACTTTTGGGTTTTATATTTCAGTGTATAATCTATCCTGAATTATTCTTTTTTGTACTTGGCTCAAGGTATAGGTTGAAGTTTTGGTTTTTTGGGTTTTTTTCTAATTTAACATGTTGGTATCCAAATGTGCTGGTGGATATTTGTTGAAAAGACTTTCCTTTTATGAATTAACTTTGTATTTTGGCAAGACCAAATAGACAAGGAAGATATATAGATGGCAAATAAGCACGTGACAAGATGACCAACATCATTAGTGATTAGGGAAATACACATTAAAGCCACAGTGGGAATACTCACCTGTTAGAAAGACTAAAATAAAATTTGAAAATATGACAACGCCAACTGTGGCAAGGATGTAGAGCAAACGAAACATTCATTGCTGGTGGAAATACAAAATGATACAATCAATTTCTAAATACTTTTGTACTTTCTTACAAAGTTACTCTAACCATAAACCCAGCCATCTTACTCCTGGGTAATTACCCAAGAGAAATGAAAGTGTCTGTTTACCAAAAACTTATTTGTAAGTTGTATATAGTTTCTTTAGTCCTAATTACCAAAAAGCCGGAAACAACATAAATGTTCTTCAACTGGTGAATAGATAAACAAAATTTGTTACATCTACACAAGGAAATATTTTCAGCTATAAAATGGAATGAACTATGGATACACACAACAACATGAATTTCAGACGCATCACGTTAAGTGAAAGAAGCCAAATTCATAGGCTATATATAGATTCTACTTAAATGACGCTTTGCAAAAAGGAAAACTATAAGGACAGAGATCAGTCCAGTGATTTGCGGGGCTTACAGCTGGTAGGAGGGTTTGATTACAAAGAGGCAGCATGAGGGAGTGTGTAGGGTGATGGAATTATTCTGTCTCTTGATCATGATAGTGGTTATATGACTCTAAAGAGTGAATTTTACTGTAAATAAAATTTTAGAAATAAACACAAAATAAAAAGAGAAAAGAATTTATATGAATGGCAAACAAGTCCAAAAACGATGTGCATTATTATTACTCATTAGGGGAATTTAAAACACAGTGGAATACCACTATGCACTTACTATAATGGTTAAAATTAAAAACTGAACACACCACGTGTTGTCAGGGATGGGTACCATCTTTAACACTAATATTCTGCCAGTGCAAATGTAAAATGGTAAAAACACTTTACAAAATAGTTTGATATTTTCTTAAAAAGTTAAACATATATCTATTTTATGACCCCACCATACCACTCCTAGATATTTACCCAAGACAAAAGAAAGTATATGTCCATATAAAGACTTGTACATAAATATTCATAGATCCCACTTTTTTTTAATCAAAGACTCAAACTAGAAACAGCTCAAATGCCTATCTACAGGTGAAAAGATAAATACATTGTGATATATCCATGCAGAATACTTCTTACTCAGCAATATAAAAGAACAAACTATTGACAGTATTGATGCAGGTAACAACGTGGCTGAATCTCAAAAGAATATGCTGAGTGAAAGAAACCAGACAAAAAAGGAGGACAAGAGTATGATTCCATTTATATAAAAGTCTAGAAAATGCCAACTGAACCTTACGACAGAAGCAAATCTGTGTTTACCTGGGATGGGGGTGGGGAGTGGAGTGAAATGTGATGGGTTACAAAATTTGGGGCATGATGGAAATGTTTATTACCTTCATTGTGGTGATGGTTCCATGGACGTATGCATATGTCAAAATTCATCAAATTGTACACTTTAAACAAGTGCCGTTTTCATTTATACTTCAATAAAACTATAAAAATAAATTTGAAAACATAAATTTAAAGAACCAAGATAGTGAAATTTGTATTTTAGTAATATTTTTGAGACATGATTTCTCTTTAAGTTTTAAAACCAGCATTTTAGAACTTACCTATGGAGAGCCACAGATTTAGTGCAGTCTCTTTGGGCTAGCGCGTATAAGGGCATACTTAAGTGCTCTTTTCTGATAGAACGTATAGAGGAAGAAGAGGAGAGAAAGAGAAGGAAAATTATGAAAAAGATAATTGAGGGTTTTAGGCTCTATAAGATGAATCAAGACCCTGGTTGCGATTTATCTTCTCTTTGCTGTTTTCCACCTGAACATTACCACAGTGTGACCCATATCATTCTAAGAGATTTGTGTTCATTGTTTATGGCCCATTTGTGAACAATTGGTACAAATAAAACAAACATAAAGGAAATATGCAAGAGGCAGTATGTTGTAAGTTAAAGACTCCATCTTCTGGGGTTCCATGCTTATCTTTTCCCTTTTTAGTAAGTGACCGAGGTCTTGCATCTTTTTGAATTACAGTTGTTATTAAACTGATAGACAAAATAGTTTGCAGCATTTTCCTTGAGTAAGATTAGTCTATTACAGGAGTGCTTTCTGAAACTCAGTATCTGC
Organism: Ursus americanus; assembly: GCF_024610735.1. Classification (NCBI taxonomy): domain Eukaryota; kingdom Metazoa; phylum Chordata; class Mammalia; order Carnivora; family Ursidae; genus Ursus; species Ursus americanus. The sequence goes on along the minus strand of NC_142139.1, from coordinate 38,121,598 downwards.
TCCACTAGAAACATTTTAGGGAAGATGGCTCTGGGAATTTATTATGTGTCCCAACATTAATAATACTCCACAATGTGAGCACTCATGTTTATTGATTTCACTCTGTAGATTTAGAGAAGTATATCAGCAAGAACTGAGTAGTAGTTAATAGAATTACTGAATGCTCTATAGATGCCATGGGTTGCCAACAAATTGTCTCATGTTGGGACCATACATATTCTAAAAATATTCATTATATCCATGTTTTTTTACATCCTATAATTCCTATCACAGTGGTTTGAATGTCACTGGAATGCAGCATATGTTATGACTTCAAATTGCTTAATATATACAAAGCATTTCTTCTGAATCATAATTTTATAATTTTAGATCAATGAAGTAAAAAGAAAATGGCTTTAAATTTTTCTCCAGGAACATATGTTTTGTCAAACTTACCTGGTCTTATGGCCTGTCACAGACATGCTGAACTTGTTTCTCACCTTCATTAAGTTTTTGTGACTTTGGTGGATTCTCAACCTGGAAGCTGTAGATTATATTAAGGAACTCCTGGAATTCTCATGGGAATACCTTGAAAGGAGTAGGTTAGCCATTATCTTTCAAGAAAATCATTTAGAGAATACAAATGAATGATTAAATTACTTTCTCAAACCAATGATGCATTCTTAACTGAAATCATATTATTATATTAATGTAAGGTTTCTAATTAGTTCAGATCCTGAATAATGAACAAAGACCTCTAGTTCTACTACTTCTTTTCCATATATCATTTCCAGCCCTTCATATAGTAAATTTTACTTACCCTTATAACATATGGTTATTTAACTTATGTAATTAATACTAGAACTTACTTCCTGTCCTAATCACTGTTTTGTTACCCATTATGAAAGTACAAGATATCTTTTATGCCATTCAGCTTATTCCAATGCCTTCAGGCAAGACCTGATGTACATTAACCAAATGAGAATCCCATCTTTAAAGACTCTGCCAATTAAGTAATTGTCCTTGACAGTCAGGTCTGATTTTTGATGATGATCTCTCTCAGAACTTTCTACTCTGCAACATAAGACTCTTTTCTTACACATGGTTCATTGCAGTTGTAACTTTTTCACTATCCACAAAATTAAGGCTATGCATAGATTAATAAGAATCTTTCTTTTTCAGTAATAGGCCTTTTAAAATATTATTCCTCAGAAACCCTCTTTCTAACCCTTAATGTCTTCTGGGACTTCTCTTTAAACATTTTTCAAATTTTCTCATTTCTTTTAAGTGATGGAACTCAGAAGAAGATACGATAATCCAATATATCTAATATATTGTGAATGTAATCCAGCTCCTACATGTTCTGCTTTTATCTTTGCACTTGTTTTAAACTTTTAAAATACACATCTCAGGGGCAACCGGGTGGCTTAGTTGGTGAAGCATCCAACTCTTGGTTTTGGCTCAGGTCTTGATCTAATGGGTCCTGGGATCAAGCCCTGTGTAGGGCTTTGCTCTCAGCGGGGAGTCTGCTTGAAGATTCTCTCCCTCTGTCTCCACCTGCCTCATTCTCTCTTTCCCTCTCTCTCTCTCTCTCTCAAATAAATAAATAAATAAATAAATCTTTAAAATACACATCTCAGGATGTGGATTTCTAGCCATCATTAGTCTCTCCTTTTTTGGCCGTATTTCCTTTAATTATTGATAGGTGTGTAATTTATTTTGCCTTCTTAAATTTGGTATCCTGACTTGTCCTGATTATCCTTAACTTATTTAGGATAAAGACATTTATTAAGTTTTGAACCTGTTCTTTGGGGTGTTCTGTAAGATTAATTATTGAAAAATGAAAGACTCAAATAAATCCTGATTTGAAGGCAGCTTCATATACTTTAAATGACTTATGTATGTGCAAGTATGGGAAATGGTGTATTATAGTTTGGATAAGTTTAAATGTACTATGGTTAGTTCAATGTCTTGCTTAGCTATGGATTACTTGCTTGCTTGAGGAGAATAATATCACTAAAACTATATTTTATATTCAACTGGACTTATAAAGTTGTTTGGGTTTATACCCATTGATCTCCATTTTTAACAACTATAAACTGCCAGCATCTCCACTTGCATGTTCTTTAGTGTCCCTTTGATTTTCTTTATTAGGGGAAAATTATGTGACTCTGTTTTCATGAGGATAATTGCTGGTAGAACAATGATATTTTATTTTTAAATGATGGTTCAGTTGGTTAAAACTTTCAACATTTACGTACTCAGAAATGACTCACAGAAAGATAAAAATGAGTGCTATATTGTATCTGGTGAAGGTTTTTCAACTGTGGGCAAGTTATTACAAATTCTTTAGGTAAATTAATTGAGTCTTGCTCATTTAATAGAATAAATGTATTCTATGTGAATACCATTTTTTCTTGGACTTCATTGATCAAATCAGAGATACGTCTCCCACTCATCCAATTTCACTAAGCAGGTTGGAAGCATTTGAGAAAGACATTAAGATGTGGCATCAGATCTATAAGCTAAAGAGAATGTGAGTTGCATATTTAAATAATCTACTACTCAATATTTCTTCACTTTTTAAAATGAAAAGTGTAGGATTATGTTTCATTATTTGAATTCTGCATCCATTTATTCAATAAGCATTAACTGAGTATCAACTATTTTCTCGGCAATAAAGCTTAAAGAATAACTTAAGCCTAATCCCTCCCCTAGAAGTGTCCATATTCTAGTAGATCCAGAGCAGAGTTCTGGCTCAGTCATTCCCAATGAGCACTTTTGTTTGTCTATGGGTCAAACAAATAGCTACTAAATAAAGATCTTAAAAAAAAAAAAAAAGCCTTGGGAGAACATATCTAAATGACAAAGGATGACAGCAACCCTTAGAAACTCAGTATCTGAAATAAAGACTCCAAGCTCAGTTTGTTGTCCATCTAAGTAAAGGAGAGTTATGCTGGTTAAACAGTCTTTCTTGGCAAAGCAGACTATTTGTATAATATAGGGTTTGGGGGAAGAGAGGTAGCTAGCCCCCACGATGGACCCAATGATCCGTGCTTTTGTGGAAATACACATTCTGTATCAGGGTTGGTCTTTGTTATCAACAGAATACAAGCAAAGTTATGGTATTTTATCTCTGAGGTGAGGTCATAAAAGATTTTGTGGAAGATTTTATGGCTCCTGCCGGCCTTGCTCTCTCTTAGATAAGCTTCTCTGGGGAAAACTAGTGGCCGTGTGATAGAGGTCTTCAGCAGACCTGTTGAGAGGTCTTTGTGCTAATGAGTTAAAGGCATCTGCCTATAACCAGTGAGGAGCTGAGGTCTGTGTAACGGAACGTGGAAGCGGAGCCTCTGCTGCATCAGTCCTTCAGATGACTGCAGCCCCTGAGAGATTGTAGCCTAACCCACCTAGAAAATCCATTCCAATTCCCAACTCTCAGAAACGATGTGAGACAAATGCTGTTTTAGGCTTCTAATTTGGGGATAATTTGTTACACAACATGCAAGTTAATGATCACTGGCTTTTAGCAGTGGAAGTGAAATGACATAAGATTTAGGGCATGATTCCTCAGGAAAGACCAAGTTGCTGATTGACTGGCCTTCAAACATGTGTTACTAGAGAGACTTTTGTTCATTAGTTAACTTTCAGAAGTAGGATCTCTCACCTATTGGTTGGTTTTCAGAAGTATGTTTCCTGAATTGAGCTATCACTGTTTGATAAAACAGGTTTAAAACTTGTTCTGGGCATTATTTATCACTATGGCTAAAGAATTATAATTGATTGGTTAAAGAGGCTTAAAAATAACCTGTAGTTTTAACTTATTACCATAGCTGTAGAACTGTTAGACTTTTCTTAAGAGTATGAGGAAATGTTATTCTCAGTAAGTAAGCACATAAAGAAAAAAATCAAGATTTCATGCTAATTGATATAACAGAAGCAATTAAGTATAATTGTGAGCCCAAGAAAAGGGAATGACTACATCTGGCAGTATGAGAGATGATTTTATAAAGATGATGACATATGAGTTGTTCTTACAGCACGGGTTACAGTTACTAAGTAAAGAATAGAAGATAGTGTTGTAGGCAAAGGGAGGAGCATGGGAAAGACCCATGCTCTTCAGTTGTGAGAACTAACTTTGTTTTAGGAAATCCCCCCCCCCCATTACTGAATGGGAAGTCATCAGAGAGGGAGAAAAAAACCATGAGAGACTCTTAACTATAGTAAACAAACTGAGAGTTGCTAGAGGGGAGGGGGTGGGGGATGGGGTAACTGGGTGATGGGCATTAAGGAAGGCACGAGATATGATGAGCACTAGGTGTTATACACAACTGATGAATTATTGAACTGTACATCTGAAACTAATGAGGTACTATATGTTGGCTAATTGAATTTAAATTAAAAAAAAAGTAACCCCCCCCTTTTTAAAGAGTATTCCTGCACAACCTAACACAAGACTCTTTAAGACAGTGGTTTTATAAAGTCTGATAAATTGGTGACATAGTATACAATGCCAGGTATAACAAAATAACCTTTTGAAAGTATATGCCCTTACACTGCTCAGATTGTGTTAATGTAGTTTATGACTACATTATATACACACACTATAATTTCTCCTCATATGTTAATGGCTATTTTAGGTAATAAATACATATTTTAAATATATAAGTAATATGTAAAATTAGAGATTAGAGTAACTTCTTACATGTTGAAGAGTATTTTAGGTAATAAATTCAACTTCAGAATGCAATAAAGAATTTGAAAGTTTGCATAAATGTGTCTCTAGCCAGTCAAAATTGATATAACAAAAGAAATATATTAAAGCTCACAGGAGAGAGACTCACTCAATGCCTGTTTACTCTTACTTCAGACACCAGACAAAGCATTTTCTTTTTTGTGAGAATTTCTCTCAGAGTAATGGATCTCCGCTTTGTTAGACCCTTTATTAGATGCCATATAGGTTGATCCTCAATAGGATCACACTAAGACACATAATTAAATTGTCATAAGTCAAAGACAAAATTAAAAATGGTAAGAGCAACAGAGGAAAGAGAGAATTTACATACAAGAAGTTTCATCCCCTCCCCCTAGTAAGATTATTCGCAGATTTCTTAACAGAAACATTTTAGGCTGAGAGAGAATGGGATGATTCAAAATACTGAAAGAAAAATAACTGTCAATCAAGAATTCTTTACTTGATGAAGCAATACTTCAGAAACAAAGGAGGGGTAAAGACTTTCACAAATAAGCAAAAGCTGAGGGAGTTCATTACCACCAAACCTGACTTATAAGAAATGCTAAAGGGAATTCTTTGTGTAGAAGTGAAAGAATGATAATTAACATCATAGAAATATAAAATGGTAGGGTAAATCTCATTGGTAATGGTAAACATATAGTCATATTTAGATTCTGCAATATGATAATAGTGGTGTACAATTCAATTAAAACTTCAGTTTAAAAATTAAAAACAAAACAAAACAAAAACAGGAAACCTAGAAGAAATGGATAAATTCCTAGGAGGACACACCTTTGCAAGACTGAATAACAAAATAATAGAAAATCTGAATAGACTGATTACGAATAATAAAATTCAATCAGTAATGTAAAAGCTCATAAAAACAAAAGACCAGGACCATATGGCTTCATAGATGAATTCTACCAAACATTTAAAGAAAATTTACCCTCAAATTATTGAAGAGGAGTACTTCCAAACTCATTTTATGAGGCTAGCATTACCCTGATAACAAAACCAGACAAAGACACCACAAAAAGGGGGGAGAGGGGGTGAAAGAGAGAAGAATAAAGAAAAAAAAATTACAGACCAATATGCCTCAAGAACATAGATGCAAAAATCCTCAATGAAATATTAGCAAACCAAATTCAACAATAGCCTAAATGGAATAATGGACCCATTTACAAAACAATGGGTAGCTTGGTCAGTTAAGCATCTGCCTTTCAGCTCAGGTCATGATCCCAGGGTCCAGAGATCGAGTCCCACATCAGTATCCTTGCTCAGTGGGGAGCCTGATTCCTCCTCTGCCTGCCGCTTCCCCTGCTTGTGCAGTCTCTCTCTCTCTCTGACAAATAAATGAATAAAATCTTTAAAAAAACAAACAAAAGGTGAAAATTATATTGTCTCAATAGATGCAAAATAAGCATTTTATAAAATTCAAAACACATGTAAGATAAAACTCTCATAGCATGTGCAGAAGGAATATACCTTAACATAAGATGGTCATATAGGACAGACTCTCAGCTAACATCATAGTAAAGGCTTTAAGCTTTTTCCCCTAAGATCAGAAACTTTACAAGAATGCCTACACTTGCCACTTTAATTCAACATAATATTAAAAGTCCTTGCCAGAACAAGTAGGCAAAAAAAAAAAAAAAAAAAAGAAAAGAAAAAAAGAAATTAAAAGCATCCGAATTGGAGAAGTAAAACTCACTATTTGTGGATGACATGATACGATATATAGAAAAATGTAGACTCCACCAAAAAAAGTATTTGATTAATAAATGAATTCACTAAAGTTGCAGGATACAAAATTAACATACAGAAATCAGTTGCATTTGTATACACTAATAATAAACTACCAGAGAAAGAAATTAAGAATACAATCCCATTTATAATTGCATCCAAAAGAATAAAGTTAACCAAGTAGGTTAAAGACCTGTACTCAGAAAACCCCAAGATGTTGATGAAAGAAATCAAAGAAACATAAATAAATGGAGAGATATTCAATGCTTATGGATTAGAAGAATTAATAGTGATAAAATGTTCATACTACCCAAAGCAATCTTCAGATTCAATGCAGTCCTCTTCAAAACACCAGTGCATTTTCTACAGAACTAGAACAAAGAGTCCCAAAATTTGTATGGAACCACAAAAGACCCCAAATAGACAAAGCAGTATTGAGAAAGAAGAACAAAGCTGGAGGTAAAACACCCCTGAATTTCAACACACTACAAATCTATTTTAATCAAAACAGTATGGTTCTGGCATGAAAACAGACACATACATCAATGGAATAGAATAGAGGGCTCAGAAATAAACCCATGGTCAATGAACCTATGATGATAGAGGCAAGAATATACAATGGAGAAAGACAGTCTCTTCAATAAATGGTGTTGGGAAAACTAGGTAGCTACATGTAAAAGAATGAAATCGATCACTATCTTACACCACATACAAAAATTAATTCAAAATGAACTGAAGACTTGAATGTGAAACCTGAAGCCATAAAACTCCTAAAAGAAAACATAGCCAGAGGGGAGGTACATGGGAGGATGTGTTAAATAGGTTATGGGGATTAAGAAGTATGCTTGTGATGAGCACCAGGTGTTGTATGGAAGTGTTGAATCACTACATCGTACACCTGAAACTAATAAACTAATATTATACTAAGTTAAATAACTGGAATTTAAATAAAAACTTTTAAAAAAAGAAAAAGCAAAGAAAACTTAGGAAATAAGCTCACTGACATTGGTTTTAGCGATGTTTTTTTGGACCAGTCTCCTTAGGCAAGGACAACAAAAGCTAAAATAAATAGATGGGATTATATCAAACTAAAAAGCTTTTTACAGCAAAGGAAGCCATCAACAAAATGAAAAGGCAACCTGCTTAATGGGAGAAGATATTTGCAAATCATATGTCTCATAAGAGTTACTATCCAAAATATATAAAGAATTTATACAACTTAATATGAAAAACAAAACAACCTGATTAAAAACTGGACAGAGCACTTAAAAGACGTTTTTCCAAAAAAGACACACAACTAGCCAACAGGCACATGAAAAGATGCTCAACATCAAAAGATGCTTGCTAATTGTCAGAAATGCAAATCAAAAACCACATGCGGTATGAAATTATACTTGACAGGTTGGCTATTATCAAAAAGACAAAAAGCAAGTGTTGGTGAGGTTGTGGAGAAAAGGAAAGAAAACCCTTGTGCACTGTTGGTGGGAATGCAAACTGGTGCAGCCACTATGGAAAATAGTATGGAGGTTCCTCAAAAATTTAAAATAGAATTACCCCACATGGAAACAACCCAAGTGTCTATGGGTGGATGAATGGGTAAAGAAGTTAGGAGATATATATATATATATATATATATATATATATATATATATATATATATATATATATTCATCTGTAAAAAACAAGGAAATTCTACTGTTTGTGACAACATGGATGGACCTTAATGGACCTTGATGGCATAATGCTAAAAGAAATAAGTCAGAGAAAAAGAATTACTGTTATGATCTCACTTTTATGTGGAATCTAAAACAAAACAAAAAGTCAAAGAAAAAGAGATCAGACTTATGGTCACCAGAGGCATGGGGTAGTGGTAGGGGGAATTGGACGAAGGTGGTCAAAAGGCTTAAACTTCCAATTAGAAGATAAATAACTACTGGGGATGTAATGTACAACATGATGACAATAGCTAACACAGCTGTGTGATATGTAGGAAATTTGTTAAGAGAGTAAATCCTCAGAGTTCTCATCACGAGGAGGAAATTTTTTTCCTTGTTTCTCCTTTTCTTCTTTCTTTTCTTTTTACTGTATTTATATCAGAAAATGGATGTTAGCTAAACCTATTATGGTAATCATTTCACAATATATATAAATCAATCCATCATGCTGTATGCCTTAAACTTATATGGTGATATATGTCAATTATTTCTCAATAAAACCAGTAAAAAATAAATGTGATTTTCTTATATAAGGTTATAGCAGAGTATTTGAAATTTGTACAGGATATTGGACATTTCTTTGTTGTACATACTGTGTCATTTGTTGAAGGAAATAATGTATCCCAGGCTCCTACCCAATACAAGCCATTTTATCTCCTCCCAATCATTATGATAACCAATACCACATCCTCAAAGTTCCAAAGTATTCCCTAAGAGAGGATTCATACTTGGTAAGATCCTCTGTGCTAAAAATAAATGTATAAATAATTATGTGTATGTGTATACACATTTATATACAGACACTCAGATCTTGTTATATGTGATTTATGAAAGATATATATATATATATATATATATATATATATATATATTTTAAAACTGAAAACCATTGTAATTTTAGTTCGTTGAGTGAGGGGTCAATAGGGTTGAATAGCTTAGCAGTTCATGGTATCTACTGAGAGTTATGATGGTAAAATGACATATTTAATGTAAAATTCATATTTATTCATTTTATACTCTTCATTTTTTAAAAAGATTTTTTCATTTATTTTGGAGAGAGAAAGAGAGAGCATAAGAGGGGGTAGGGTCAGAGGGAGAGGCAGGGACAGAGCCTCAAGCAGACTCTGCACCGAGCAGAGAGCCTCTTGTGGGGCTCAGTTTTACAACCCTGAGATCATGACCTGAGCCAAAACCAAGAGTCGGATGCTTAACCGACTGAGCCACCCAGGTGTCCCCATTTTGTACTGCTTAAATATAAGACTAAGAACTATATATTTTCTGTGATTTTCTCATTTCATCTTCATAGTCTATATAATAGTTATTCTTGAGCTCATTTTATGGAGGAAACATTTCTTAGAAAGGCTAAAAAACTTGCTTTAAATCATCCAGCTACTGGGGAGTGCCACCAGGATTTCAGCTCTGACTTTCTAAACCTAAAGCAATTACTTACCACCTTACTATATACTGCAGTAAATATGGTGATTCATTTTGAATCATCAAGAAAATAATAAATTATTCTTTCAGAATTCAGGGGTATAATAATTTATCTTAAAGAAATCATGTATATGGATGTATGTATGATAGTAGTCACAATCTTGTAATTACTTCACATGTTGAAACAATGTAAAGTCCCAGTAATAGGAGAACGGTTAAATACATTGTGGTTCATGAATAAAATGGAGTTCTATATAACCATTAAAATTATGTTACTGAGTATTCACTTATAAGGAAATTAAAAATACATTTTTATAATAGCATGATGTGTATATTATATTCACATGGATGCATCAATTGAATGTAAGAATATGCAAATTTTAATCTTATATTGTGTTAATCTAGTGTACTTTAACTATTCTAGTATGCCTGAATCTTCTAATTTTTCTGTACATTTTACACGTTTTACTCTACATTTCTTGTTTAACAATAATAAAAAAATTATTAGGAACTTGGAAAATATCATTTTGAACTTACATATGTAAGCTATGTTCTTTATGCTAAAAATCAAAAAGTTGTCTATGTTTACATTGTTTTTCATTGATAAATTTTATAATTTTGATTTTGCTTTGTTGAACTATAGTGAAAAGAATATTTATCATATAAGAATAAAATACAGCATTTCAAATAATGGAGAAATGAATGAAACCATTTTCTAATTTTATTTTACAAAACCATTTAAAATGGTTTCGCATTTAAAACTACATTTCAGGTGTGAAAATATAATACCTATTTGAAACATCTCTTCCTCTGATAGTTCTGTAAGCTTTTGAGAACACATTCTAATTATCCTTATTCCCACATGAGAATTTTCCCACATGTGAATTCTTAGCACATAGTAGGCATTTATTCATTAGCTATCTGTTGTATGAATCATACATAAAGTATTACTATAGCATTTAAGCTCTTGTTTTTCATGTTTAAATACTTCTTTCCATCAATATATTAAAATTACTTCTGTTTACTCTCTCTGGATTCCTTCAAAGGTTGCTGTAACATGATATGGCTATTCTATAGTGCAGCATAGTTCTTTAATATTTAAAATTGTTATTAATAACTAAAATATAATTTAACCATAATGGAGGCAAAAATCCAAGGTAATAAGTGCATATTCAGTCACCCCACTAATCTTTATTGAGTGCCTTGTGTTCAATACTCTGTGATAGACATGAGGAGAATTCAAAAGTAAATAAAACAGCTTTCTTCTTGTGTTTATGATTTAGGCTGGGAAAGTGATACCAATACATAATTAACTACAGTGAAGATACAAAGTGATGAGAGATGTAAAACAAGTGCATATTGTGTTCTAACTTGCTCTGCTAAGCAGTCTCGAGAGGTTGGGCATTGTCAGGGTTTTGCAAGAGAGAGGAGCGTAAGCCCTGATGCAGAGACTTGGGATGTCTTGAGAAAACTGTCAGGATGCCTTTTAAATTATTTCACACTCACAGGAAAAGAGTGCCCTCAAGTAACACATTGATAGTATGCTTAACTAGCCCTTCCAAAATAATTTAAAATCGTGCACGTGTTTACTAAGGAGTAAGCATTGCCTCATTATATGTGATCACCCGTAGTGTCCTAGACATTGATATTTTTATGTATGGACTTAATATAAAGGTGATTACAGATAACTTGCAAAATTGTGACAAAGGAAAATATTACTGAAAGTAATTATTATTTTGGCATAGTTTCTTCCAGTATTTTGTAAAACCACTTGTAACTAGAATATTTAAGTCCTGGAAGGGGCATTACATGTCATTTTGCCAATTTGCTTTTCATTTTTACAGGGAGCCAGTTAGGAGGTATTGGAAAAGAATCATTGGAGTTGAGCAGAGGGCACAGAGGTTAAGTGGCTTGTTCAAGATCATGACCTTAATTATAACTGTGATGATGATTCAAGTTCAGAGTCTCATCAGGCTCATTGCTGTCCACCCTCCACCACCACATACACATGCTCCCCAAATCATCCTGGCTTTTTATGAAAAGTAATTTTTTTGGACAAAGTAAGCATTACCACATCTGTCTTTGTACTAGTCTTTCTTTTTCTCCCTGTTTTCCTCAAGCTTAAAAATTGGCTGCTAGTTTTGTCCTTTAAATATTTTCTAAAGCAAAAACTGAAAGCGATACCACTGGTCTGTCTTCAGAATGGAGGTGAGGCAAAGGCCTGGGACTGAGGTAGCCTGGCACTGCAAAAGCTCTTGTTGCCTGTGGACATGTCGGGTTCCAACCTTTCTGAAAGGCTCTGACCATGCAGTTGTGGCCAGTCGAGTCTTGTTTTGCATGGCTATTTTTAGCTCTGTTCCTTTCCTTTTCCAACTACACATATTAAATAGTAGGAAATAGTACTTCATCATGAAATCTCACATGAAACAGAAACTGATCCTTATTAAATGTAAACTTTGTTTAAGCCGAAAATTATTTAATATCCCTAGGGTAGAGTAATGACTTTTCCCCCTAAGACTGAAGTATAATGAGGTAAAAATGTTTTCCAACAATACTTTGGAATTTTTATAATTGTCCTCTGTATTGTTTGACTGTCAGTTAAATTAGAACATTTGATAATTGTAGGGAGCCGATAAGACTTTCTATTAAAGGTATGTCATTATGTTAATCTCAGTTCAAATATAGTTTGCCTGAACCCTGTTTTGATTATATAATATTAGAATAAATTAACCCGTTAAATAAGCTTACCTGGGAACATTTTAAATGCCTTTAATGTTAACATTAGTTCAAACAAGTATGTAAATCATGTACTGAAACTGTTGTCGTCTTTCCTTCTTAAAGTCTTCAAAATTTGCAGCAGATATTTCTACATCAGTATAGACAATTTAGACTTAAAATCAACTGATGAATAGTTTATTTAGCTTATAACTGCATATTGTGGGAAAGTAGTAAGTGATGAATTAAAAAAAATGCAGACTCCAAGTTTCATTTGATATGCCGTCACCTGCATACTGGAGTTATTGAATCAATACATTGACATCTGCTTATACAAACCACTCATAATTTTATTTTAAAAAACAACCTTTGTGGCATGTTGCAAATAATAGAGCTCTTTCAACCATTTTAACTGTACTTCTCTTATTCGTGCATGGGAAGAACTCAGTGACCATGGCTATCACATATATGCTTTTAAACATTCACATCACGATTACACACTGTGCATTTTTTGGTGTTCTGGCCTACTTCCTTTTTTTCAGAGTAAGTTTGACAGACGTCTGTGCAATAAAGAAATGAATGATTCCATCTTACCTTATTTAAAGGAAAGGCTCAAAACTTCGTTTATTCGTTCATTCGATGACTGTTCTGAAGTGCATACAACGGGGCTATGTACTAGGAACGTGCAGCAACAAAGAGACATAACAGAGTCATAGAGCAGGCTGAACACAGTGGATTTCTTTCTAGCCAGTGAGTAGGTGGACTCTTAGGACCTCTGAACTAAAAGATATGCAAAGTATATCATGTTTAGGCATCATAAAACATTTGTGCTTTCGTGATTACATATACAAACATCCACCTTGCAGTCTGTCTAATGGGCACTTGTAAGAGATTTTAAGAGTAAATTTAAAGGCAGAAGAGGGAAAAGTGTGAGAGATATGGGTTGAACTTTATAGTAGATGCTGGTGCCTAATTATTTGCATAAACATCACTGTACCTTGTCATAGGTATGGGCAGAAGTTAAGAGAACTAGTTCTATCTTTTTTTAAAAAAGTGCTTATGTGGTGTACAACCTGTGCGTGTGGGTAGTAACACAGTTCTGCCACATGGTAGAACACACTCAGACGTGTTCTTCCACATTCACACACCAATAACATGGTATTTGTGATTTTGGTTTCTGGCTTTAAGTTTCAGGTTAATCAGACTTCTTCAAAGCAAAGCCACATCTGTGCTCTAGGTAGACACTATCTTATTAGGGAGTGAAAAGGAAAATAATTACATTTCACATGTACTGAATGTTTCCTATATGCAAAGCGCTGTGCTAAGTGATGTACCTAAATTTATGTAAGCAATATTTTTAAATTCTCATAGAAAGCTGATGGACCATGTGCCTATAAGAACAATGATTCACAGAGAGGCAGTGTACCTAAAATGCACAACTAGAAAGTGGTAGAGTTTTGACATGAATCCAGCTCATGGTTCCTGACTTTTCAGCCCTTGGTTTCAAAATACTTAAGGTGATGTAGGATGTTAAACACGTGACCTAAAAAAATAGATCAGAATAAAAGATTCAAGGGGCTCCTGGGTAGGGATGTCCGTTCAGCGTCCAACTCGTGGTATGGCTCAGGTTGTGATCTCAGGGTCCTAGGATCAAGCCCTACATCGGGCTCTCTGCTCTGCAGGACAGATTCTGCTTGGGATTTTCTCTCCCTCTCCCTCTGCCCCCTCCACCCCTGCTCATGTGCACTCTCTCTCTCTCTCTCAAATAAATAAATAGATAAATAGATAAATGCAAACAAAGCCAACACACAATTATATGTGTATTGTGTATATTGTGAATAGATATAATATTTTTATTGGCAGTGTTAAGTCTTGGTAACCAAAAAAATATTTTTTTGGTGGGGGAACAAAATTAGTTCTTATGGGCCAATACCAATGACAAAGTTACATTTTATTGATTTTTTAAGAAGAATGCAATATTTGCTTATTACCAAAAACTATTTAAAATTAGAAAGGATAAAGAGGAAAAGTTATTCTTTTACTCAACAAATACTTATTAAACCCTTAAGATAACCTGTAAAATATCCACCAAGAGATAACTGTCAGCAAGTTTTTGCTGTGTTTTCATGTTGTGCTTTTTTAAAAAATATACTTAGTCTCCCTTTATCCACGGGGGATACATTCCAAGACCCCCAGTGGATGCCTGAAACTGCAAATAGTACCTAACCCCATATATACTATGTTTTTCCTATACATGTGTATTTGTGATGAAGCTTAATTTTTAAGTTAGAAACAGTAAGAGATTGACAACAATAACTAATAACAAAACAGAATAACAATATACTATAATAAAAGCTATGCGAATGCGGTCTATTTCCACTGCTCTCAAAATAACCTCCTGTACTCTATGCCTTGTGATGATGTGAGACGCTAAAATGTGTAACTGATGAGATGAGGTGAGGTGAATGACGTAGGCATTGTGACATAGTTGTTAAGCTACTGTTGACCTTCTGTGATACGTCAGAAGGATCACCTGCTTCCAGACCACAGTGAGCTGCAGGTAACTGAAACTACACAAAGTGAGGCTGCAGATTAGGGGTGACTTCTGTAATTGCAATAGTAGGGTATATATAAATTACACAGGCACGCAGGACTTGTAAAATCAGGTTTTCGGATTATAAAAATAATGCCTTCTCATTGTGGAAAATGTAGAAAATGCACTTAGAAATAATTATTTAGAAATTCTCTGGTAATTTTTGTGTATTTTTATTAATTGTATAATGCATAAAGTTAAGCCAGGCATATTTGCATGTCTGAATGGAAGATGATAATGAAGAAAGCAATGGAAAGATACTGCTAGCTATGGGACAGTGTAGTAAGCTTTCTTGATTGAATAATTAGTGATTTGGGTCATTCAACATGAGTCTAAAAGAGGCAGAAGAACATCAATCACAATTCTCTATAAAGAAAACGGCCAATCTGTTTCTCTATGCTCCTCTGCTTATGTTCAAGGAAAAAAATTAGTAATACAGCAGAGTATCCAACTGTGTAAATAGTTTAGCCATTTAGCAAAGTTCTAGAAGCTAAGAGAACTCATCATTACCTATGCTAAGCTCAAGTGTCTATAGGTAATGACCCTCAGTCATCCCACAAACCCAAATTATTATTGATATACTCCCCAAATCTGAAAGTTTCTGTTTCTGCAAACTTCAAAATACCTTCAATAAAAAACAAAGTGAAAAGGGAAATAGGGAATGCTTTCTTAGCATTTGGCATCTAAACATATCCCCAGGAGCTTAGAACAGTCTGGTCTAAAGGGTGAGTCACTAGAAAGGACACGGTAAAGTGCGTCTCTCTCTCCTGTAGAGCAGAGATGGGATGAATCAACTGTACAAGTTTAAGTATTAGATTGTGAATGTCGAGCCTAACAGGTTTTATGTACCAATCTGTGACACATCCATCAAAAGTATCCACTGTGATGTATGATGAATTATGTTTCTAATTTAGTTACATTAGAAGATTGCTAAATTAAATTCCAGTGGACTGAAGCTAACAGAATCAGCAACACCCAGAAATATGGTCAGGTAGGACCAGCTCCAGCGGAACCAAAGTGCCCAGAATGAGGAGGCAGCCAGTGCCGAGTCCCACTGGCACGTGGGCTGTGCAGTGGGTCCTGAGTTGGCACGAGGAGATAACCCAGGTGCAGGGAGAGGAGCACTGAATTATGCAGGGAGTCTAGCTCCACGTTTTAAGGAGAAATCTTGAAGATCTTAGCAATCATCAACCTGATGAGAAATTCCATCTAAATTGTGGATTAAAGGATGTGGCATAAGAAGCATATTTCCTAAGGCAAGGAAGCAACAAAACCAGGAACATTGCTAGGGAAAATGTCAGATCAGGCTCCACGAGTGTTCTGACAATATGTTATCCAATAAGACCCTTAATTTTGGGCTCTGAACTGAAAAAGGAAAAACCTATAATACACAACTTTTCCAGTCTTGAGTTTATTTCCATTACTCTTTCCATCTGCTAAAGTCTGTCTGAAATAATTTGAAAATTCTTTTAAGTTCTCACCTAACCTGCGAAAGTCTTTCTGTCTCCGTCATAAAACTAGGATACATAATGAAACACCTAGGTCAAAATCTTTCCCCCAAAAAACCTACAGCAATCCCTCAGTTATCTTACATGTTCAGACAACTTACTGCCGAGATTTTCGACATACACAGTTATGGAGAGAATCGTCCAGTGAAACTCATCACCTATCTTCATCACTTATCAGGATCTTTGCAGTGTTTCAGAACACTCCTTGCTCTCTCTCTACTTCCTTCATTCTTGTTCAAGTTACATTCTTTCTAGTCTGGGCCACTGAAAAGTCTCTTCAAAATCTTCCTCTTGCCCACCCATCAGATTTTCCACATGAAGTCACAATGATCTATAACTGTGTAAATCAGATCATGCTATTCCCCTGCCTAAAATCTCCTATGCCTTCTCTGTAAATAAAAAAAAAAATCCAGGGCGCTTATCAAGGCCAAGGAAGCCTTTCTGATCTGTCCCCGGCCTGCCTCTCTCATCTCTATCACACCGCGCATCGCAGGCTCACTGGCCTCCTTGCTTTTGTCCAGCTCCATTAAATCATACCATTTTAAGGCTTTACCTGTTTCCTCCTCCTATGAAGCTCTTTCCCCATGTCTTTGCAAGCCTGGTTTTTCTTGATAATTAGGTCTCAGTGCAGTTGTCACCTAACCACCCAGTCAAAAATGTCACTGCTTCATGCCCTCTAGTCTCTCTCAAGTGGGAGCTGCTTTGTTTCCATCATGGCTTTTGTCACTATCTAATATTATATTACTTCTCTGTTTATGATGCGACTCTGACCTCCAGAGCTATGGCTCCATGACAGCTGGAACCCTGCCCCTGTGTTCACAGCTGTAGCCTACACTTCTAGCCGAGGGGTCGACTCTGGCTGCACATTAGAATCACCTGGGCAGCACTGGATAATGCAGTCTGGGGTGGGGCCCAGGCATCACTTACTTTAGTCAGACCTCCCTGGTGATGCTGATGTATACAAGAGAATGAGAACCACTGCCTTATGAAAACACCTGGCTCATCAAAGATACTAAATAATCTTTCATTTAAACCAATGAAGACTCAGCTCCTCCTTTATAGATACCATGTACCAAAATCTCCAAGAATTTTATTTTGATTACAGCAGTAGATAATTTATCAGGAATATGTTTTCCTGTGAGAATTTGGGATTTTGATTTTGCAGTATTTATTGGTAGGCAGAGACAGAGAGTGATTATGTTTCCTGTTTTTTTCACTCCTGGATGAGGAAATATCTGTCTGGTGCTAGTGGTGACCACTTGTTTATGGGTCAGACCCGGTCAATCATCTGAGTACGAGGCTTCTAAACTAACGTTACTAGCAGGTTCTTACCCAGGCCAGCAATCTTACTACCCAGCTCTCTGCCTCTTGATAGAGGAGTTTGCAGGATTTACTGCTACTTTACCTATGGCCTTACACATCCCAGAATGGAATCTGCTAGCATCAGTCCCTTTCCTGACCCCTCTTGTTCCTGGCCTGGTTACAAAATGTCAATAGATGTAGGATGAACATTACTGTTAAGTTGGGAAATACAGAAAAGCACTTAAGCTGTTTTAAAAAAATCAGGAGCCATAAAGCGGGGTAACAGCCATTCAGTGTTCTGGCAAGGACAGACCTCTTGCTCCTGTTATCTTCGTGGATATTTGCAGTTGTCACGTAATTCACAGCATTACAAAACACTGCTGACTGTGCTCACTTCAATTTTACTTAGGCAGGTAATAGGTATTAGGTAGACAGATATAGATAAGTAGACCTTTTTTTTTTTTTTTCATTTTGCAGAGCAGAATGAACCTCCTTAAACTGAGGTTGAAGGAATTATGCCCAAGATTCCAGTCAGTTTATGGTAGTCTCCTTTTCATATAGCAGTCTCATCAATTACAAAGAATGATGAGCAAGATAGGGTGATTGAGCTTTCTTCACAAACCAATGACTGCAGTATAATTTTTCTAGGCAACCTCAAAACTCCAAGTGTTCAAGGCTGTCCTTTTCTGCATGCATTTTTAAATATGATGAAAATGTGGCACGGTGGTTTTTTAATCGAAGTATCCATTTCTTTTTCCAACATAATTGGCAGTTTTCGGAGTTGTGTAAAATGAGTTTATTTTCAACCAGATACGAATACCATGAAATATAAGTAGAAAAGTAAGAATTATAAAAGAAAACATATATCTAGTTGAATCCATATTATAAAATATATTTTTATTAAATCTGATGCATATAATTGTCTCCATGAATCTACCAAACTGAGGGTTTTTCCTGCTTTAATAATTCTGATATTTGCTGTTTTTTCCCTATGTGACTTACTGTTCTGTGAGAACCCATTACTATTTTTTATCTATTTTATTAAATTTTACATTTGAAACTTCAGGTTTTTATTCTATAAATGTGAGAGTGAAATTCCTAGATAGGACTATTGATGGGTAGAAGGAGAAGTCCTCAGTTAATATTTTTGTATTGTTGTTTTTTCACTTATATATATTAGTGACAAATGTTAATTACATAAATTGGGAAGTATCTATAAAATACTGATGGGGATTCTTGAGAGGGGGGAAAATAAAATGAAAATATTCAATTTTGATCATAAGGAGCATCCTGGACAAACTGGATGCGTCAACGATTATGTATTTCATGAGTGTATGACTCTGCACTTTCACAGACTTGTATCACATTTTCCAACACGACTGTTCTCTTATATTGAGGCTAAAATGAAAGTATCATGAATCAGAGGCTAAGATTCAGACCCCAGCATTATTATATAACATAGAAAAACAATTGTTGTGAAAGCAAAGCCCTTACTCCTCAAATAATTTGAGGTATCGGTTTTGAAAAAAAAATCATCCTTTGTGAAGAAGATAGAGTAGTATCAATTGAATCCTTTAGTGATACTTCGAATTTATTGGAGCTCCCTATCCTTAAGTAGTAGGATGAGATGAGAATACTCTGAGTTTAATCATTAATTGTTCCTCAGTTCTCCCTCAGGAAAACATTCATTATAAGATAGGACTTGATAAGGTAGGACAGGGATTTTAAATATAAGAAAAATCAAAAGAATTACTTTGTGTGGCATTCATCATCTTCAAAAGTGTGCATATTTTAAATCACTGGATTTCAGTCAAGATTTTGCATTCATACTAGAACTAGAAATGTTTTTATAACATGCCTAGAGGAAAATTCTTTGTTATGGCTTCACTGAACACTCATTAATTTTGTAACAGAAGAGGGGAGTTGATAGCAATTTTGCACTTATCTGCAGATGTATGAAATGTTTAGTCATTTTAAGGTAAGAAATTCTCACATGTCAACATTTCACTGAAGTTAACAAAACTGCTTCATTTCTGTAAGGAGAATTTAATGTTTAATAATCAAAGAAATCAAAATTCTCTGTTACTTAATGAAGTTGATGTAAAAATGTTAAGCATGTAAATAAGTTATATTTTTATTTCAAAGTATTTCAAAAACACAGAGAAATACAGAAACTAATATAATGAGTACTCACCTATTCATTATCCAGATAGAATTTTTTAAAAAGATTAATTTATTCATTTTAGAGAGGGAGTGGAAGGGCAGAGGGAGAGGGAGAGAGAGTCCCAAGGGGACTCCAAGCTGAACAGGGAGCCCAAAGTGGGGCTCTGTCTCACATTCCTGAGATCACAACCTGAGCTGAAATCAAGAGCCAGCTGCACCACCCGGTCTCCCCATATCGAGATAGAATTTTTAAAATTTTGTTTATATACCTCTCTTTATTTTTTTCTATTTCTTTATTTTTCCTTAACAAGGTCATAATATAAAGTATGCAGAGGAAGAGTTCTCTGAGGAACTGTGTATATGGTGTGAGTAGCCCTGGCTGATGGATAGCTAGAGCCTCAGTGTGGTCCTTGGCACTCTCAACCCCCACCTTCACCCCCCCTATGCAGGGGGGCTAATCAGTCACACCCTTTGCTGTGCCACAGTTCAACCAAGGGTCTCACCGGCTCTCTGGCACCATCCCTGTAGGCGACCCTGATCTCTTTCAGTCGGTTCTTCACACTTCTCCGTGAGTTGGTCTCTCGAAAATGCAAAGTTGATGGTATCATTCCCTTGTTTCTAAGTCTCTCTTGTATGTTCATTGACTAAAGGAGTCGTTTCTAAAGTGGGGTGCAGAGACAAAGAATGAGCTGTTGGGGTGAGAGAAGAATATTTCAGGATCTCCATTTGATTTCATTTTTTATGTCTTCTGGCATTTGTACTTTCAATGTGTGTTTATAATAACATAAGTTCACCTATACATAGATAAAGATGCATATCTGGAGGGATTCAAGGTGCTGTATTAGAGGTGCACAATAAAAGATTTTTAGAGACCACTGGCTTCGAGAACAAAATTCAGGCTCCTTCACAGTCTGGCCAGGATACGTTTCTCTCCACTTCCTTACGTGCTGGTCTCCTACCTCCTTGGCACTCTGAACCTTTTTACTTTCCCTGGACCTGCCTCAGCACTGGTTCCCCTGCACAGAAAAGACTTGCTCTCTTGATTAGAAACCCTTTCACATATGTTAACTAAATCCATTGGCACTAGGGTATGAAACATTAAAATTTCTACAATCACTCCATCCCCTGAGTTCCCATAGCCCTTCTTCAGACATTTTGAAAACACCTAACACAATACATCATAATTTAGATCTGTACATATGTGTCTCCCAAATTCTGCTTCGAGCTACATAAGGTGGGAGCCATGTCTCACTAATGTTTGCATCCATGGTGCTTGCACACTGTGGCAGGTGCTCAAGAAATACTTCCAGATACGGGACTAGAAATGCGGGTCTGTATTACAGATATACTACTACTGCTTAAAACCAAAGCTAAAGGAAATCAATATATAGCTTTAAGTTCCGTCAGCGGTCATTGACTTCAAGAAGATGACAGAATGCAAATATGAGTTAGCTTCCTTTGAGAGGGCTCTAGGTATCTACAGTTGGATTTCCCATGCTCAGAACATAAAAACATAATTTTTAAATGCTCTAGTGAAGAAAAATTCACTAGTCTTGTTTTCTTTAAGTCTTGAGGAATTTTTTAGGCCTGGGGTGACCTAAGCTCACAATTTCCTTTTTGCCATAGAGCCCAAAGACATAACTTTTAAACTGTCATATCCACTGTAGTCACCTTCATTGTATTCCTATTCTATTCCCCAAGGCTTGTTGCAGTGAGGGCTGAACAAAATATATACATATATTCTAAGTTTTATATGTATTAAGATATATATGTGATCATATATATAAAAATATACATGAAGTTATCTAGAAGGGAAGGCTATGTAGTTTATATTGTTATATGTAATAATAAAAATAGATAATTTAGTTAGTTAAGACAGTAGGTTCTGGAATAGAAGAGTAGAATAATTTGGGCTCAATCTCACCTCTATCACTATTAGTTGTGTGGTTTGGGGATGAATTATTTACTTCCTTAAGCACCAGTTTCCTTACCCATAAAATAAAAATTTTGAAAAGAGCATTTGTGGATTGAATAATGCAAAAATAATGAAGTGTAGTGCCTGAAAAAAATACCTAGTAATTGTTGGTGACTTTTATATGGGGCTTCCTAGTAAACATAACTACTTTTTTAACTTCATAAAATGGATTTTTTAAAAACTTTTAATTCCAGTTAGTTAACATACAGTGTTATATTGGTTTCAGGTTAACAATATAGTGATTCAACACCTCCATTTATCATCTGGTGCTCATCATGACAAGTGCACTCCTGAATCCCCATCACCTATTTCACCCATCCCCCACACCCCTCCCCTCCCACACTGTTGGTGGGAATGCAAACTGGTGCAGCCATTGTGGAAAACTGTATGGAGGTTCCTCAAAAAGTTAAAAATAGAACTACCTTAATAAAGTGGATCTTACGGTGAACTAGAATAATACTAACCTAGTGGAAAATCATCTCAATAATTCCTTTCCTTTTTCTTCAATACTCTGGGTGGAACATTTAATCAATAAATTTTATTTTTCTATATAGTCAAAACTGTATTACTTATTTTGGTCTCTGTTAAGGCTGCCAAACAAATCTAAATCCCAAAATACAGATTAGTTAGGCTTGACACATACTGAGCACTCAAAAAATGTTAGCTACAATTGACTTTTTTACTGACAGATTTTAACCTATTTTCCATGAACACAATATGTGTAAAAATAAAAACATATTTTAAACTGTTAAACAATCATGTTTTCTCCAACAGAACTGTAATGAATAGAATCTGTATTTTGTTTAAAAATACACTAAAATATTAATCATTTAAAAATGACAGTTGAAAAACATATTGTAGGAAAAAACTGCTACAAAAGACTATTGAAAGCAAAATATTGGGGGTACATAAATTTTATAAATTTCATGGGACATCGCAATAGAAGGGCTGCTATGTAATTGGTGATTTAATGAGCTTCAGTTTCTCTGAAAAGACCATTATTATAAACAGGATGCCCATATCCATAGTAACGGGGAGGATACCTCTTAGCTTTTTGAAACATACAAAGATAATTAAGTTTTCTTTATTTCTTTTTTTCCCCATACTCTAAAACAACAATAAAGGAGGATTTTGCTCATTTGTTCACTAGGATATTACACACAGTTCCAATATAAAAACTTAATTCTAGTGAGGTGAAATCAGTAAAGACCACCGTAATGAGGGATTGGGAATAGGTCCTTGGTCCACAGAGACTACTGGCCAGTAAGATCGCTTCCTGAAGAGAGTCACAAAATTTCATCTTCATCAGATATTACCAGATAAAGATAGAAGTCTGACTTTTGCTAATTTTAGCCTAAATGTCATTGAAAATAGCTCTTATTAAGGCAGTGATATCTGAGCAGTTTGCCTACCAAAAAAAAAAAAGTGTGTGATAATGTGAATGCTACTGTTAATCTTCTTGGTCTGGAATTCCAGTATATAAAAGTACAAATTTTCTGTCACCAACCAGCTGTTTATTAATTAAAAAATGAAAATATTACATATATAAATTGAATTTTCATATGTTATATATCATATGCTATGATATATAACATGCTATGATATATAACATATGCTATGATATATAACATGGAAATATTGTATCTGAAAAATATGTCTGAAAATATCTCTGTCATCTAGCTGGCTCTGTATTTGCAGAGCAATTTCTGCACAGGAGGGAACGCTTATTTTAATAATTTAGGACCACATTTTATGCTATATAAATATAGTACTATAAACTGTAATAGTTAAAATTGTAATGTCAAGGACTGCTAGGGTGCAAATGTGAGCATTTTGGTGCCTTTTAGCGTCGTAGAGCTGGTCCTCTTGGAGTGCCTCGGTGCGCCACAGGACGCAGTGTGGAGAGGGCCGGCCAGCAGGGGAGGTGCAGAGCAGTGAAAGGCTGTTGCCTCTGTGTGTTGCCTCGCCACGACAGAGACGTGCACTTCTTTAGAAAAAGGGTGGAGGGTCTTCAGGAATGGGGGAGGAAATTCCGCAGGGAAGGACTGGAATGGTCCCAGATCATTAAGCAACACTCCGAGCTGTTCACAAGCCCTTTAACACACCACTCTTTCTTTTATTTATGTATTGAAAAAAAAAAAAACACCACCACCAACAACAACAAAAAAACAGTTACCCTTGGTGCCACCACACAAATTTCTAATTGACTTCAAAAAGGGATTTGGTGAAGAAACTTTTTAAAAGTTTCCTGCCATCTTTTGTTTTGTTGTTTCTCATTTTGGCCTTCACAAAATAGAACAAAAGCAACCCATGAGTTTTGCTTTGTGAGATGCCAGAATGATAATTGCTGGACTATTTGCCACATCCTATGACTCAGTGTGCAGCCGTAGGCAGTGCCAGAATGTCTGAGTGGAGCCCATTCTGGTGCAGGCCATGAATTTCTGGGCTGTGGGGTGACTGGCATGGGCGACAGTCTGACCCCTGCCAGGCCTTTCAGTACTTCAATTCACACACGACTCCTTGGACCCATCCTAGAGTCGTTTGTAATGTCCTCAGAGGCCCCATCTTGACTGACCTTTTGTGAATCTTCTCGGTAAATATTTTCTGATCTGGCTTCTTACCCGCTGGATAGTTTCCAAGGGCCCTGGAACTGGCTCAGGGCCTCTGTTGGTGTGGGAGCACCTCCTCGTATTCCAGAATGGCATGGAGCAGTAGTGCTGTCATTTCAGGAGGGTTGTGGAATGTTCTTGATCACTTTATATAATTCTGCCTCATTTGGAAAATAAAAGCAACACAGGAAGTGATTTTGTCAAAGGTTGTGTTGTGTGCACATATCTGACCAAAGTGTTGAATAGCTAGGTTGAGCAAAGTGAGGTTTTCCTAAAACAGCATAAAAACCAAACCAAACAAAAACCTTTAGACCTCCCTGCTGTTTTTTTCGTACTACATACTTCCTGGTAAGCTTGAGAACATCAGTTGGGGCACACAGTGTGCTCTTAAATTACAACAGGTGCGTTTCTCTCCTATGGTATTATCTTTAAAAAAATTAAAATGTAGAAAACCTCCAAGGATATTTTTTGATTTTTTAATAAACTAATATTCAATGTTATATGCACACACACGGACAAATACAAGCGTGCTGAGGATAGTAATCAAAGATGTATTTGGAACTTAATGGAACCTTAAGTTTAAACAAATTTCTTAGCTCTTTTAAGACTCCCTTCCTGTTGTTACAGTACAAAAGAAGAGGATTTGAGTGACTGTTAAAGTCATTTCTTAAAATGGCATGGTTTCTAATGGGAATTCCTTTTTTCTTGAAGATTTTATTTATTTATTTGAGAGAGAGGAAGAGTCCATGAGCAGCGGGGAGGGGCAGAAGGAGAGGGAGAAGCAGACCCTGCTGAGCAGGGAGCCCGACTTGGGACTCCATCCCAGGACCCTGGGATCATGCCCTGAGCAGAAGGCAGACGCTTAACTGACTGAGCCACCCAGGGAATTTCTTATACAATAAGAAACAAGTGCATTCAAAGGTAAGAGATGCAGTCCTATTGTTTATCTAAGTCAGGATGGCATAGTACGTCAGTTCCGGGGAAGTTCTTACAGCTTTCAGGAGGACATGTCTTATGCTTCTTATCAGCATTTATTCTTCATCAGTTATTTTGTAACCATTCTACTTGTCATGCTTCAAACATAGTAATCATCTGTTGCACACATTCATTATTCATTTTCTTTATTGCTCCATATGTCACGATGAGTTGGTCCGATTTTAAATAGAAAAATACCTGCTTTTCCTGGCATTGTTGAGAATTAACTGTTTCATGCAGTCTAATTTCCTAGGTAATTAAAATCTACCATAGAATCACCCATTTTTTAAATCATAGTCCTTTTAATGGAAAACACTGAAAATGTTACAACTTCCATAATTCCAGGTGTTCATAAACAGAATACTTTGAACATAATTCAGTTTGTATGTGTGATTACTGTGATCTGATTACGTTACAGATTCTGCTTCTGCTTAAGGCCATGCATTTTTTTTTTAACTTGCTCTTAGAATGGAGACTGAAAGCCTTAATATGGTCCATAACCTCCCGCTTCCTTGGCTAGCCTCATTGTACGTTATGTTCTCAGATGTTCTCATTGCTCTATCCATATTGGTCTTTTTAAATCTCTTGGTCTTCCCATAATCCCTCCCGCCACAGAATCTTACTACATACTGTTCTCTCTACCTTGGATGTTTTTCCTTTCTTTCTTCACTAGGTAATCCTACCCATCCTTCAGATCTCAATTCAAGTGTCACTTTCTCAAAGAAGTCTTTTCTTACCTAGCTGACTAGTCATATGGGCTCAGAACCGTATGCTTGCGTTTGTTACTACACTGAACTTATATTAATTATCTCCCTCTAGACGGTGAATTCCACAGGGGCAGAAACCTTGTCTGTTTTGTTCACCATTACAGACTTTAGTGCCTGGCTCAAGGTAGAGCTACAGCTTCTGTGGGGGTGATATTGCCTTCAAGGCAGCAAAGCTTTGTTCTTGAGGGGTGAAAAAAAACTTAGATATTACGGTGACTTGGGACCCTCCAAAGGGCCACAGTACATAAAAACATAAATAGTATATTTGTGGTATTACTTTTTCATTGCAGTGGTGGGGAATAGCTGTTCAGAAAAAAACAGATATCTAAAAAGACTCCTTATAGGGTGAAAATGAAAAAAGGATTGAGAAGGTAGGTCACTTAAGGTAGGTGATCAGTAAATATATATTGAAAGAATAGATGACTAAAGCAAGTTCATGATTGTAAGGAATATTTTCTGTTCTGCACACCATTTTCTCCAGTTGATTCAGGGGTATATTTCAACACGAAGTGACTGATTTTGAGTTTTCTTGAGGCTTTTTCAAATTTTATTTCCTATTTCCTCCTTCAGTGTCTGGAGGTCAGCTATTTCTTATTTTTATCAGGTTACTTATCTCCGTCTCTTAAACTCTTGTGGGCTAAGAAAACAGATGGCAAAGCTAGGAAAGTGTTTGAAATAAAAGCTAACTGGCTCTAGAATGAGGGCCCAGAAAGTTCCTTTTTGACTGATTCACTAATCAATAAATGTGTCAGGCACTGTACTGGGAACTGTTTGTCGAGTAAATAGTGATTTTATGCAATCTTGCTATCTTTTTTGGCTTCTTAGAAGCCTCCTTCTCCCCCTCCCCTGTCTTTTCTTGTATGGCCTAATGTTCCTTCTCTTCTGAACGTATACGTCTGCCAGACAGAAGCCCCTAAGTGAATGATGTGTCATTTTATCCTAAAATATACTTCCTTGTCTCAAGGTAGATTGTATTTATATATTTCCTGAATTATTGCTTTTTCATTATAGGGAACATTAGCAAAGAATTCCAGTTTGTTAGGTTATTCAAATTATTCTTCTATGTAAAGTGTGGATTGATGTCCGTACCTTTCTGCTAAATAAAGTTCTCTGCTTTTTCTACAAAAGAACACGTTGCTGTTAACTGGTTAATTTGTCCTTTTCCATAAAAATCTGTTATGAAAATCTCTATATTTGTGTACATATTTTCTGTACCATTTTTTCTCCTTATCCTTGGAGACTATATTCTTTTATTTCTTTTTATATTCTCCAAACACTTTCGCATCTATGGTTGCTAACTGTACTGATTTTTGTTCCATATCTGATTCGATTTTTTCCTTGAGATTTCACCAGCTGCTAGGCTTCGTTTTGTACCCTAAGAAATAAACACTACCTTCTCTATGTGTGTTTCTTATATTCTCTTCCACCTCTGTATTCAAAAATAGGAACTTCTTAAAACATCTCTGCCTCCTTTGTATTTCAGTGCTTTTGGTATCTAAGTATTTTAGTATTTAAGATTATTCAAACTTGTGTTTGAGGTATTTTCATTTGATAAGCAGTCAAGAGCCCAAAAACTCTTCTGTGAGGTTCCATCTGGTTAATATTTTCAAGCACAGCTTAGAAATAAAGCACAAAGGCCAAAGTTCAGAGTCTGGAGAGGTCTTAATAAATCCATGCTTTGATGGTGGTCATTTGCACTACTGTACTGACACGTTTCTGTGTTGGGTCGGTCAGTAGAGATGTGGCACCTGGAGTTGCTTCAGTCTACGCAGTCATATCTCCGTAACTCCAGATAAATCCCAAGTGAAGTTGAGCAATGGTGCAAGGCGTTTCAAAGAACCAGTGTCTGTTCACTGCTCTGAAGAGATGAGAGTTCTTTGTGGGAAGGAACTATGTCTTGCTCTGTGTCCCATCATTGTATCTATTTTGCTTGACAGAATGCCTAACAAATATTAGGCACTTAACAAATCTTGCCGAATACTTTGCAGCTAACAAAAAATACTCATTTGGCTGTTTGTCCATATTCAACTCATTTCTCATATCAGCACCATTTACTTCCTAACTAATGCGTATTTAATTCTGCTCTAGTGTTGTGAATATTTAAAAAATGAAAAAATTGAAAATGTTTAATTACTTTTCCGTAATGTATTATCCGTGACATCAACTAACTAATCAATATTTTACCTCTAATTGAATTTGCACACATAAGGACATTATAAATGATGTCGTACGCACTCAGTTTTGTCTTCTGACTCCCGAAAGCGCTTTCCTTCTCCTCCATCTGTCCCATCATGCTCCCGATTTGATGGTGATGCTACTGTCTGCAGTGCCATGCATATTCTTATGTTGTGTAAAAAGACCCATGCAGGAACTGATCACTAATTAGCAATGCATTTCCCATAGTGAAAAATTGGCCTAAAGTTTCAAGAAAAAAATAGAGTTGCTGAAGCTGAAAATTAGTCTGCCAGTTCAGATCCATGGCAAATTGTTACTGCTCTCAAACTTAGGATCTTTACAATAGATAATTGAAGATTCTCTTAACTAAAACATTGTAAATGGCATAACTATGACGATCCTCTTTGGAATTCAGCCCTTGTTTTCAGGGATTTACTGTTTTGAAAAATGTTTGATAAATTTATAGCAGAAGAGAAAATACTTCTGCCAACTACGTAAGTGCTTTGGACATAATTTGTATTCCTGCTGTTACATGCAGAAACTTGTGCCAGAGGAAAAAAAGTAGAAAGAAATTTTGTTTGGAAAGAAACCAGCAGTCTGGAAAGGTAGTTTTGATCTATAAATATCTCTCTTAAGAAGAACTAAACAACTAAATTCAGTCTCAAGAAATAAAATGCATAAGATAATCAAAATATTCCATTCACTTAAAAATGCTTATACTGGATCTATTTTTTGATGAATTTCCAAGTAGGAATGTCCTCTGAGAATTATGATAGATTATTTCATAATGAAAAATGAAAAAAGCAGTACATTTTATGTATCACGAAATGCAAGTAACCGTGTTGAAATAGAAATAGCACACGAGAGTTGAAAGACCTTGATTAACATCCTGGCTTGGCCAGTTACTAGGCATTTGTCATTGGAAAACCTAGCTTTCCTCATTTATGAAATGGAGAGAACTACTCAGAAGTTAAGAGGTTTACAGAAAACCTTGTTTGTGAAAGTGCCTTGTACCTTGTGAGTCACCATACAGATAGAGGCATCATTATTTTAAATTGTATGACATCGGATATTCCGAATAGACAGAGATCCTAACAAGTAGCTAAGAAATATGTTGCAGCTACATAGTTCCATGTTTGGTTAAAGCATTGTTAGATAGGTTCTCATTTACATGTATGGTGTCTAGATCCTCATATGGTTATTTCATGAAAAAAAGAGCATCTTTTATTGAACTTGAGGAACTACCATTGGGTCACAGCTTGCTCCTCTGTAAGCCAAGCCTCTCCTCCCTCGCCTTCAGAGACAAAAGGGTCAATGACAGCCCGGAGTTGAATATTGGCTATATGTTTAAAGAAACATTTTCAGGGGCCCCTGGGTCGCACAGCGGTTGGGCGTCTGCCTTCGGCTCAGGGCGTGATCCCGGCGTTATGGGATCGAGCCCCACATCGGGCTCCTCCGCTAGGAGCCTGCTTCTTCCTCTCCCACTCCCCCTGCTTGTGTTCCCTCTCTCGCTGGCTGTCTCTATCTCTGTCAAATAAATAAATAAAATCTTTAAAAAAAAAAAAAAGAAACATTTTCAGAACCAGTAGACATCTACCAGAAGGATGTATAGAACCTGCAAATGCAAATTTCTGAGACTCACTGCACTGATTTTCTGTTGAACACACCTGACCATAAATTCCCTTATATATTTTGCGCCCTTAGACTTCCCTCTCTGCTTCTTCTGCCTTGAACTGCTACAGAGGTGAGGGCAGAAGGTCATGAGGAGTACCTGTTTTCATAGAACCCACAGTAAGATGGTACTTTTCTGCTAGGGAATGTAGAAAAAGGAAAGCTGTTGTGAGAAGGACCTGAATATTGTTTGTGCCTTAATGACATTCACTGAGTCCTGAATTTCAAAGATCTATTCCTGGTCTTTCTGCACTTGCATATGTGTATCTGTCAGCAGGCACAGCAATGACAAACAGATGATTATTCAGCCCAAATTATCTGTGTAGTCATCATGAAAAATCACAAATTATGTTAATGCATCAACCTCTCCCTTCCACAGAAGTGTTTAAAGTCCATTTCCACATGATCTAATTCAACATTTATAATTTTGCATTAAAATATAATTAATGTTCAATCAAAATCACATGGACAAAATGCTCTCAATATCCCGGAAACTATCAACCCTTATAAAAGTAACCTTTAAATTATGCCAAGTTTTCACGATGTAATAGTTGGAAAAGTTGTCATTTTTACTAGCAATGCTGAAAAGTAATTATTTAGAAATAATTTTATCACTGTAAAAGCATCATGCTCTATCAACCTGTTTTGCCAGCAAAATGTTTATCTAACCATTGAAATATGTTTAATACCTGTATTTTAATACATAACATTTATTGTATCGTAAGTCTACAGCAGTGCTTCTGTCCTATTAAAAATATTTCTGTATGATATTTGCTAGTTTATCTGGGGACACAACCAGATTACTTATTACATAAATAGTGATAAAATCCTAACTACAAATATCTGGATCAAGGGTTCTTAATTAACTGTTCATGGTCAAACTTTAAAGGAATCCTTAAATCTCCTGAAATTGTGTGCAAAATTTTGTCCTATGTTTATAGGAGTATTTATTGGTAGGGGTTGGATCTCAAAGTAGTCCATCACCCAGTAAAAGACAAAAACTATTCTGAATCATAAATATGAGTTTGAAAATTATATTCATCCACATATTTGACAAATACAAATATTTCCCTCTGTCTTTCTTGGTTTCATTTGAATATTGTGCATTCACAGAATATTTTGTTTGCATCTACCTCAAGATATCACATTCTACATGTATTATTATTATTTATTTGTTTATTTTGCAGGGTTACATTATCATATCTTTACTGGTTGCAAGGTTTCTGAGGGTGGGTGTGTCTTATTCAAATAAATTTAACACAACCAGAAACACCTAAGTAGGTAGGCATTCAGTTATTTATTGTTCGTTTATTGAGCCCACATAGTATTTTAGGAGTTGGTGTTAAAAGACAAACCAGCCAACACTTCTAACATATGTTAAAATTTCTAGAGTGAAGTTTATGGCAATAGCACAGTCCAGGGCATGCCGGTTTCTCTCTGTAAATGTGATCTGTCACAAGAATTAATCTGTAAAGCTTTACGTGAGAAGATTTGTGGGAAAGTCTCATTTTTTTCAAATTGATGACTTTTAAAAACTTACTGGATGCACCTTTCTTTCTCCATCATTTGGTCAGGCCTAATTTTTCATGTATTATACTTTTGATATTTATTAATTTTAATACCCTTCCATTGATATATCATTTATATGTCACCCAATGATATAGTAATTTACTTATTTTTTAAAGATTTTATTTATTCATTTTAGAGAGAGAGAAAGAGTGAGAGAGCAGGGGAGGGGAGAGGAGGGGGTGGGAGAAAGAATCTGAAGCAGACTCTGCATTGAGTATGGAGCCCCACGCAGGGCTCAATCCCAGCACCGCGAGATCATGACCTGAGGTAAAATCAAGAGTCAGACATTCAACCAGCTGAGCCACCCAGGTGCCCCTAATTTATTGTGTTTTTTTGTTTTTCTGTTTGTTTTTTTTTTTTTTTGCTTCAAATGTGTCTTAATATACAGAAAGGCTGGTAATATTAATATTCTGCATCATTCTTTTCCTGAGTGTTCTTTGATATTCTCAATACAAGTGATCAAAAATGGATTTTAAAATAAAAACATTATGTTTTCTGAAAAATTCTGTTAAGATTTTCATTTTGATTTCTATCTGTATCTGTTAAGAATGCATTGGGCTGAAAAAAAGCAGAAACCAGACAAAAAGTAGCTTCCAAAAAATATAAATTTGTCTCCTATAACATGAAGTCTGTAGACAATATAGAATTAATGCACCATCTCTTCAGTGCCGTAAGGGACTCAGGTTTTGTTCTTTTTTCTTTTTTTCTGTTTTCCATTCTTCCATCTTTAACTTGAGACTTTGTCTCCAAGCTTCTTGTCTTAAGGTCTGAAGATATCTCATGTACCATGAGACTACAGAGCTGAGTTCTAGGCAGAAAGATGCAGGAATGAGCAAAACAAACAAACAAAAAACCTTATTTCTAGTTTCCCAGCGGCACTTTGCCTGTTTATAGGATGAGAAGCTCTGGGATTCTCACCTACTCTCATTGACCATACTAAAGTTCCCGGACATCACTAGCTGTAGTGGAAGCCAGAGAGTTGAGTAGTGAAGGTTTTCGGCCTCTAAAGTGTTGCTACTGCTTTTTGATAGCCAATCCAAGGTCTGCAGTCATATTTCATTAAATTAGCAAATATCTTGGAATAAATTTACATACATGTGTGTGTGTTTATATATACCTTTCCCTTAAAACAACACGGTGTTTTTCTCCACTAATTCCAGGAATCTTATATAATCTCTCTAAAATGACAGCAGTTATCATTTATGGAGAGCTTGCTATTTTATGATCACTGTGCTAAGCACTTTGCGTATATTAACGCATGGTCACAGTAACCCCAAGAGGTTAGAGAAATGAAGATGACCAGCATACACTGATACACAGAGATCGCAAGAATACAATTTAAATGAACAAAAGAAGGTATAGAATTGCATACAGTATGCTTCCTTCCACATTATAATATATATATATATATATATATATATATATATATATGTAGTCAATGGTATTGTAATAGAGTTGTATGGTGACTTATATGGTGACAGATGGTAGCTACACTTGCGGTGAGCATAACATAATGTATAAACCTGTGGAATCACTATGCTGTATACCTGAAACTACTGTAACATTGTGTATCAACTATACTGAAATATATATGTGTGTGTGTGTGTGTGTGTGTGTGTAAATCGGCATATATGTTGATTTTTCGATAAAAAATTGGAGAGCTAAACCAGAAACTAACTGTAAAATATAGATTGTGAGCAAGGTATTTGAGGGACAACTATGACAATTTGATCATGGGCTGGACATTGCATGAGATTTTGGGTTTTTTTGGTGAGATAATTGCATTATTATTATTATGTAGTATCTGTAACTTACTTTATTTGCCAGAGAGAGAGAGACAGCAAGAGAGGGAACACAAGCAAGGGGAGTCAGAGAGTGAGAAGCTGGCTCCTGGCTGAGCAGGGAGCCCGATGTGGGGCCTGATCCCAGAACCCCGGGATCATGTCCTGAGCAGAAGGCAGATGCTTAATGACTGAGCCACCCAGGTGCCCCATAACTTACTTTAAAACAGTTTGGTAAATTGTGTATGTGTGCATGTGGGTGTGTGATAGATAATTAGCCATAAGAAAAAACCTAATAATTGTAATTGACCGCCTGGTGATGTAGGCATTCTTTATAGTATTCTTTCAATTTTCATGTTAAAAATATTCATAATTGAAACTTGTTAAAAATTAAATTATAAATAGTAGATATGATTGACTTGATTTAGATGTTAACCTTTATCTGTTGAAAATATCAAAAGTTTAACAAAAATTCCCCCAGTTTCTGCCAGCTTATTACTTG
This sequence comes from Ursus americanus, assembly GCF_024610735.1. NCBI lineage: Eukaryota > Metazoa > Chordata > Mammalia > Carnivora > Ursidae > Ursus > Ursus americanus. Next base: position 38,087,690 of record NC_142139.1, on the reverse strand, counting down.
TTTGATATTTCTGGCATGGTGAGTTTGGCAATTGTCTAATAGGGAGATTGAAATCAGACTGAGAAATAAGGCTAATTAGGGAAAGTAAAAAATAAGTTTTATTTGTATAGAGAAAGTTGAAGAGTAACATATTAGTGTTTTCAGGGTTGCAAGAATTTTTATAAGATGCAAAATGTCTAGTCATTTCCCCCTCCTGGGGATAGGGAACAGGTCTTAATACTAATTATAAAAACTTGCATTTGCATAGCACTTTATTGTTCCCAAAATACTTTTCTGTCTCCTGATAGAAATGGTTGTAGGAAATTGAATGAGCTACTTGGAATAATTTAAGATTCACCCTCATTCTTTGGCAAAAAACAGACAACCCCATGACAGGTGGGTTGTACAATTCTCCAGTGGTTAAAGAGAAACAATATATAACCCCTAGTGATACCTTTCAGTTTATGCTTTTATATTTCCCATCCTTTGTTATACAAAACAATCTGTGCTTAAGTAAAACATTAAATCCAGGGTACCCATATGTAAACCGTTCGCCAAAGAGCAGCACTTAATTAGAACCTGAAGTCTATTAACTCACGTAGTGGTCTTTTTGCCTGAAAGCTATATTCAGCAAATGATATTTCTATAATAGAAATAGTTATCATTACTGCAAAAGTGAATCTCTACCATTCCTGTAAAGTGGCACTTGCTGAATTTAAAACACATACAACACCCCTAATACTTTGGATTCCAAGGCAGGTTAGTCCTTTAACTGCTGGCAGTGAAAATAGGATTTTCTTCCTAGTTGCCATGTGTTTCCTAGAGGAACGTGTGATCAAAACAAATGTTAGCTATAGATATGTTTATATGTTTTGCTTTGTGACATCTTTCCCATTTGAATTGGCCTCTTTTAAATTCTTAAATTTCACTGGGGCAGCTTTAGATACCTATTTGTGGACATGTGCTCTTCTTGTTCTCTTAGCTAGGATTTATTTGGTGGGATTTCTTTCTAAGATTTTTCTATGTGGTTAAATTGTAGGCCAATAAAAAAACAAAATGAGCTTGTCTGTAAACAGTGATATGGACCTCAAGGCAGTGTAATTGCAAATTCTCTAGAAGAGAGATTTGATTTAAGCCCTTTCTTTGACGTAACTTAATGAATAACTAGGTAAAAATACTCAGATTAGTCCTTTCTCAAGATGAGGAGTTTAGATATATAAAACTATTTAGAGTAGATATTTCAGATTCAGTCTTCAGAGGGTTTAACGTATTGGCTGTCGTGGAAGCCTGATGCAATGAGCTTCAGGTTAGTTTGCAAGTAATGGGACTGGATTTAGTTGAGTGGGACCTGGGCATCCAATCTTCAGGGACTCCCACCTTGACAGGCTCCCTGGAGGCCATGAAACCCAAGACCTCAGTGCATGAGATGCCAAGACATCTGTTTGTTCTAGGAAAGAAAGAGAGATGACCCACCAGAGCTTTTCATAAAATAAGTAGTAAAGGGCCCAGAAAAAGTGACTGAACAAACTTAAGGAAGTACATAAATGAACCCAAGAACAGCAAAGAACCAAAACATTGCTTAGAAACCAATAATATAATAAGCATTAGAAAAAAAAAAAAACAAGAAGAACCTTTGCAAGATAAATCTCTTTCAAAAGAAAAGGATGAAGTACACAAAAATACTGAAAAGAGAAAAGAAAAATGGGCACAAAATCTAAGAAAATTAGAGGATCAATCAAAACTGAAATATTAGATTTTCAAAAAGTAAAGATGGAAAAAAATGAAGAGAGAATATTATGAAAGAAATAATGGAAGAAAAATTTCCAAAAATTTAAGATAAGAGCAAATTAAATGAGCCCTTAATGTACCCATCAAAATAAATGCAGTAGGACACCCATCAAGATAATGTTAAATTATCCATAAGCTTACAAAGAAAAGACATAACAAATAAGAAGAGGTTATAGTCAAATCTATTTGAATAAAAATGGCATTGGGCATGCCAAGAACAATACTATGAGAAGGGAGAAATGTATTGGAAATTGAACATCCTGACTTGGAAAATATTATTCAGTATTTTTATATTCACCTGCTTATTGTTTTATACACTAATATTTGTTGTTTGTTTGTTTTTCCCAATTTCTTTTGCTCATCAACTCTTCTTGCATCTCTGACTTCCTTCTGGGAACCTTTTTCCAGAAATACATCCTTTAGAATGTCCTTTAGAACCTATGTTGATGGTAATGTTCTCATTTTTATTTATCTGAAATTATCTTTATTTCTGTTTTGGTCATGGATGATAGTTAAGCTATATATTAATTCTTGGTCTGTAGTGATTTTCTCTCAGTGTCTCAACCATTCCCTGATGCCATTTATGTTGTCACTCATTTTTATGTAACTATGTTGTCTTCTCATTCTTTTAAAGTCTTCTCTTGGTCTTTGATTTCTTAAAGCTTCACTGAGAGGTATTTAGATGTAGATAAATTATTTGTCTTGTTTGGGATGCCAGAAACTTAAAATATTTTATTATGTTCTTAAAAATTCTCACCCACTGTTCTTTAGAACATTTCATCTTTTCTGTTATACACTTTCCTTTTAAAACTCCTTTAAGTTTATATTGGAACTTCTCATTCTTTTCTTCACATCTCATAACTTATCTTTCATAAAGTTTTGCTATGTTTCTTGATTTCTTCTTCTAGTTTACTCATTCTCCTTCAACAATCTCTACTTTTGCAACGTAACCAACATGGAAGTTTATAATTGCAATTATATTTCTCATCTCTAGGAATCCACTTAGCTCTTTTCCACATCACTTGATATTTTAATAGTGTTTTATTATTTGTTCATCTTTTCAGTTCAATCTTATTTCTTTAAACTTCAGTTAATTTTCATTATATCTCGTATATTTATAAAATTTGAAGTTCTTGGGAGTCAAAATCTGCAATGTGTTGTTCTGCTTTCTCTCATGGCTGCCTATTTCCTGGGGCATTATGTAAATTTTGGATTATGAGTCTATAAATCCCTTAGAAAAGATTTGCCATGGCTTCTTTCCAGGTTTCTGGGACACCCTTATCATGGAACAACTATAAATTCATTTCCGAGTTTGGAGTTTCTGGAACCATGTAGTTAGCATAAATTATAATCCTAAACCCATGAGAAAAGAACTGTAGTTATAAATTCTCAATGAAGTTTTTTTTTTTTTTCTGCCTAGTGTCCAGGTTATATCAGACACATTTCTATGTCCTTTCCTTTTCCCCATGGACAGATTTTTGTCTAGTCCATCCTTTCACTGAGGTTGAACTGTATATGGAGATAATATATATAGAACATCGTAAGGAGATAATTCCAACTCTTCACCTTATGCGAGTCAAGGCTTGTCTCCTGTCTTCTGTGCACAGCTGTGGATATTGGTTACAGGGACAGAGACTAACAAATTACCTTTCAGTAGCTATCGCTTTGTCTTTAGCCTTTCATTCCCATTTGTATCTCCCTATTGATATTAGCCCCATCTGCATTTCCATTACTTTAATAAGGGGTCATAGAATCTCCAGGTTGCATGGGGCCCGTGTTTTCTGTCTCCCCTCTCCCTTCTCCATAATTTCAGTGTTTTAATAGAACATACTTGCAAAATATTCTTAGAGCTTATGCACCAGTTATCAGGCATGAGCTTCTTTTAAAGGTGATCCATCCCTCATTTTGTGATCATTTCTTGACTGCATTTAATTTTTGCATGATTTTTGCTATTTTAATGTTTAGATTTGATAACCTTTATTCATTCCACTGCATAATCCTTTAAAAATTAATATCGTGATGTTTTATATTTACAAGCAATTGGATTATTTTAAAGAATCTATTTTGTAAGAGAAACGTTGATTTGAGCTATAGCATCATACATGTCAGGAATTGGCTTATTTCACACATTTCCTAATGAAAAATATTGTATTGGAGTATAGAAACTTTGCATGTACAATAAAGCCCCACTAATTTTTATTCATTGGGAATAAAGTAGTTATCAGGATCAACAGGAAATATATTTTTTTATGTATTTATTTATTTATTTTAGAGAGAGAGCATGAGCAGGAGGGGCAGAGGGAAAGGGAGAAAAAATCTCAAGCAGAGTCTGAGCTGAGTGTGGAGCCCAGCGTGGGGCCCAGTCTCACAACCCTGAGATCACAACCTAACCCGGAACCAAGAGTTGGATGCTTAACCAACTGTACAACCCAAGCACCCCTCAACAGGAAATATTAATAGAATCATTGCTTTTAGTTAGCAAAACAAGCTGATAGCTAATAAGATGTTGTCAAGAGCATTGGCCAAACGTGTATAACGTATTCACCTGCTAACAGAGCCCCAAGCTATAAGAAGCAAAAAGTGACAGAATTGAAGGGAGAAATAGATCATTCAGAAATAATAATTGGAGGTTTCAATTCCTCACTTTCAATAATGGATAGAACAACTAGGCAGATCAACATGGAAGTGGAAAACTTAAGGCTAAAAGCCAACTAGACTTTACAGACATCTGTGGGACACAACACTCAATAGCAGCCGATTACTCATTCTTCTCAGGGGCAATGAGAACATTCTCCAGGATAGAGAACATGCTCGGCCATAAAACACGACTCAGTAAATTTATAAGTATTAAAATCATACAAAGTATGTTTTTGACCACAATGTAATTAAATTAGAAATCAACATTAAGAAAATTTGGGAAATTCACAGTGTGTGGAAAATAAACAACACCCTCCTAAATAACCAATGTATGAAAGAAGAAATCACAAGTGAAATTTTAGAAAATACTTTGAGATGACTGAAAATGAAAACAACCTACAGAAACTAATGGGCAACTAAAGTGTTTAGAGGGAAATGTACAGCTGCAAATGCCTATATTTAAAAAGAAGAACGATCTCAAATCAACGATCTACCTTTCCACCCTAAGAATCTAGAAATAGAAGAAAAAAAAAAGATTAGGGAGGAAATAATGAAATAAAGAATAGAAAAATAATGGAGCACTTGCTGGAACTAGAGAATTCATGATTTTAAAACTTAACTGCAAAGCAGCAGTAATCAAGACAGCATGATTCACACAATTCAATAGGATAGAATTGTGTTCCTTCCAAATTCATATGTTGAAGCCCTAACCCCCAATGTGAATATATATGGAGATAGGATTGATTGTAGTAACTAAGGTTAAATAAGGTTGTAAGAGTGGGTTGTAATCCCATACGACTGTGGCAAAATAAAACATAGGCGAAGAATTGAATAACATTTTCCCCAAAGAAGATGTACAAATTGTCAGTAGGTATATGAAAATATCCTCAGCAATTTTAATAATTAGGGAAGTGAAAATCAAAAGCATAATTAAAATCTTCTCCATACCCACTAGGATAGCTAAAATGAGAAGACAGACAATTATGAGTGTTGTTGAAAAGACAGGAATCATAACACTCATATATTGCTGGTGGAGATGTAAGATTATACAGCTGCTTTGGAAAACAGTCTGACAGTTACTGAAAAGGATAAACATGGGATTTCCATATGACCCAGCAATTCTACTTTTAGATATCTACCCAAGATAAGCCCATATAAAAACTCACATACAGATGTTCATAGCACTATTATTGATAATAGCACCCAAATACATAAACAAAATATGTTTTATCAATACAATAGAATATTATTCAGCAATAAAAAAGAATGAATTGCTGATACATGGTCCAATATAGATAAACCCTGAAAACGTTATGCTAAGTGAAAGACACTAGTCACAAGAGGTGACACATTACGTGATTCTATTTATGTGAAATAACCAGAACAGGCAAGTCTACAGAGACAGATTAGTGGTTCCTTAAGACTAGGGAGTGGGGATAATAGGAAGTGACTGCTAATGAGCAGGAGTTTTTCAAGAGTTTTAAAAATGTTCCGAAATTTGATTATGATGATGACTGCACAACTCTGTGAGCGAAAACCATTGAATGGTAGATTGTGAATTTATAGTATGTGAAATATCGCAACGAAGCTGTAGAAGCAAACACACACATACACAGACTAGGCCCTGGACCAGCAGCGATTGTCAATTAAGGGAAGACAAGAATAATCCTGCTTTATCTATATGAACCCTGTTTTAAGGTAAACAAATGGCCTGAGTTGACAAGGGAAAGGTTGTTGTTGTTGTTGTTGTTGTTGTTTTTACAAGATAGTCCAACAAATAAAAATGAAGAATTGATTGAATTAGAAAATTATCATTTTGTAAGCCCTTAAAAACTAATTCAGACAAAGATCATCAATGAATGAAACTATGGGGTAAAAGCGTGATTGGTAATATTGTAATAGAGGGGTCAGTCTGTCACCACTTGAACTGATGTTTATTTTAGTATCACTCAGAAGACGACAATTAGATATTATGTGCCCCCTCTGTAATGTCATGTGAAATACACAGCATCATTTCATTGTTTTTGGTGGGAAGAATCACAGGAGGACATTAAATCTGAATTCAAGTCTTTTGGGATAACTTTCAATTTATAGAAGGTTTTGTGGTAACAAATTAAATGAGACCACAGAGGAATCAGACTGAAACATCTAGGATGTAGGAGATTCTATAGGACAATAAACCCTGTGTCTTCAAGTCAATAGGATAAGATTTTAAGAAGATGGGGAAGAGGACTTCTTCAGATCAAGAGACTTAGGAGACATAACCAAACACAACGTATGGATCTTGTTTGGATCTTGATTCTAATAACTGATATGCAAAAAAAGACATTTTTTGAAAAAATTATAAATTTTTGAATATGACTTTTGAATCAGATGATGCCAAGGAACTCTTAACGTTTGTTGTTGTTGTTGTTGTTGTTGCTAGGTGTGATGTGACATTATAGTTTACAAGGAAGTGTGCGTATTGTTAAGGTACCTACTAAAAGTGTGAAATGAAGTGACATGAGGTTTAACATTTCCCCTAAAATACTTTTAGCTATAAAAAAGGAACGTAAAATATTTATAATTGTTAAATCTATATGATAAGTCATTCATATAGGTTTTATTTGTGTCTGAAAGTATTTATAACACAAAATTTTATTTTAAAAAGTGTGTGCCATGTGGGATCACCTTTCCCCCAATATTCTCTCCTCTTGCATCCACTGAAGTATGGCACACTCACAGTTCCCAATTATGCAGTGTGAGGGTTGACATCACAGTGCAAATCCTGTATGGTGGTAATAAATTACAAGTGCCCAGGCTCACATTTCTCATCTTGTTTTGTACAAGATAGAGCATTAACCAGTCCATTCATGCAGGACCTTTTAAGTCTTATTAATTTTTTTTTGAAAAAGTGATGGAAAGCCAATAAGGGTTTTAAAAAGCAGAATGACATGATAATTTCAGAGAACTGAAAAGATCACTGAGCCCCTTGGAAAATGAATTAGAGGGTAAGCAAAAGGAATGAGAGGAATCCAGTTCCGCCAATCATTTATTTATTCAAATGTATTTATTGAGCATTTAGTGTGTGCTAGGCATGCCTCTAAGTGCTCAAGTAATGCAGTAGTAGAAGTGGTTGATGATTGCTCTTTGAATTACAGTAGACATAGAGAAGCTTGAAAAACTTGGATTTATTTGAGAGTCATTCTCCTCTTCCTGTTATAGGAGGGAGTTACCAAAGGAAACTTAACGCCCTGCTTTTAGGCAGAAAGTGGGAGAGCAGAGAGTTCTTCCTGCATCTGTTGCTACTCAGTTGCCTTCAGCTCAAACTCATCCTTTTGCCAGACTGACATATTTTGGGATAGCATATTCAGATCCCCTTTAGTCACATTATGCAATTATAACTACTAATATGGATCCATATTACTTTGCTTTTCTGGATTTGAACTTCTTATCTGTGAAATGAAAGAACTGAGTGAAATTAATCTCTAGTGTTCTTCTGAGGTCTCACATTTTATTAGAAGACATACTTTTCATCATCTGTCCTACATGATCTTCACATTCATAGAAATTGTAACTTTGTAAGAATTTCTAATATAAGACATATTCCAGAATGTTCTAAAAAGAATGCAAGGATTAATCATGGAGGAGTTTAGCCCATCTCTTCAGTAGAGTTGGCCAAAAAGATCCAGCTGTTCAAATTTAACACTCAGTTTTATAGCTGAACACTTAAAAATTTCTGAAATTGGCTACTCAGTTTGTGACATAACTTTAATTGTACATTTAAAAAACAGAATTGTGTCAAATGTGGTTTATTAAATTTGCCAAACCACTGACCATCTGATCTCGGTATCACATTCATGTAGTATAAAATTCTAGTGTCTAATTTGGAGTCTGTATTATCCTTGGAGGGCCATAGAGGAATTCATTATCCACATATGATTTCAAACATTACTTAATGACCAGAGATTTTCTAAATTTCCTAGATTTATGAGCAAGTCAAAATATATTGAATATGCTTTTTGTCTCTGGTTCCTATCACCTACATCATTATTTAAAGTGTCTACATATGGCAGTGGAAGCAATTACCAACCTAACCAGACTTCAAAATCTTAAGAATATGAGGACATGAGAAATTCAAAACAAACACATTACTCTCTCAGCCTGGAGACGGGTGGGGGGACTCCACATATTTTAAATGCTGGTATTGTCTCATTAGGATATATGTTTGTATATATTTCAGGATATTGATGCCTCAATATAATTTTCCTTTTTTTTCTGCTCAAGAATATGATCAATAATGTCAAAATAAGACTAAAAATAAAACTCAAGTTTCCAATTTTTCATTCTGATATAAACTAGATGCACCAACCATTATTAAAATTGATGAGCTTAAATATGTGTCGTCCTAACTGATGTGTCCAAGCCTCAGGGTGATTCTGCCTTTGGCATCACTGAAACTTAATGTGAACAATATCACTCAAAACAATTTCATAATAGGGCCTTTATTGGTGGTTCATTAGCATCCAGAGACAGTTTTGCAAGGGATTATTCCCTTCTACTCTGCAGGATGTTTTTCCTTTCTTCTCACTGACATTGTGTTTTTATCTGAGAAGATTGCTATGAGTGATCAGATGCCAGATACAACATGGGCTTTTTATCTGAGTTCTGTTTAAAAAAAAAAAAAAAAAAAAAAGACCTGGGAAAGTACCCATTCTGCCACTAGAAAAACTTTATAGTGTAAATTAGAATTATAAAATCCCATGGTGTCATATTATAGAACTCAGTGCCAGTTTCATTGTAATCAGTTTACCAGGCATCCATGGCAACAACTTTTTTCCTGACTAAATTACTATACATCCACAAATTTTGGAAACGAAATCTACACAGATGCAGAATCTAAATAGAACAAAACAAAGAGCTGGCAATATTCCATTGAATTAGGGCAGTGGAGGCAAATAGTTTCTGTAATTCAGCTACTCTCCCAACTTCACCCCCACAAGTATTTTTATTTATGATCTGAATTTACTCATTCATTTATTCAAGGGTTTATTGAGCATCTAGTATAGCAAGGCACCTTTCTGGGCATGAGGAGATGCAGTTGTGATCTAAATAGTCAAAAATTTCTGCCAGTAGAGAGTTTATATTTTAGTGGAGAGAAACAATCAAGATGAATTAAATATATACTGTGTTATATGCTTATAAATTATATGGCAGAAAGGGGCTAGAAAGGGGCCAAGATGTCCCGGGGGAAGGAGGTGCTTCAGCTTAAATCAAATGGCCAAGAAAATCTCATTCGTAAGGTGACATTTGAGCAAACACCTGAAGGTGTTGAGGAATTGAACTGAGCAGATAATTGAGGAGAAATTCCAAGATGCAAATGGAACAACGAAGGCAAAGAGCCTGAAAATAAGGGTGTCTAGAGTGTTTCAGGAAAGCAGGGGGAGAGCATGTAGTGGGAAGGAAATAAGGAGGTGAACGCTAGTTGGAGGTGAGGTTACAGAGCTTAAAGGTTGGGGGGGGGTCATTATATGGTTCTTTGGCTTTTAGCCTGAGGGAAATGGGAAGCTTAATGTAGTGTTGTTCCGAAGAGTAGGATGATTTACTCTGGCTGCTGTGTAGAAAATAGACTTGGGGGAGGGTGGAGGCGGAGAGAGGCAGAAGCAAGGACTATTAAGAGCTCTTGCAATAATCCAGGCAGGAGAGAATAATGGCTCAGAAGAGCTTGGTGACAATGGAGATGATGAGAAGTACTCAGATTTTGAATATATTCAGCAGATAGAGCCAGCAGGAAGTGCAGTAGGATTGGATATAGTTATGTGAGAGAAAAGAAGTCAAAACCTAAGGGTTGTAGCTTGAACAACTAAAAAAAGATGGAGACATTTACTGAGCTGAAGAAGAAGATGAAATGTGAATGAAGCCGCTTTGGGTGAAATTCAGGAGTTCACTTTTACATGTAAATTTTGAGGTGATATTTTTACACACCTAAGTGGTGATTGCAAGAGGTCAGTTTAATACCGTATCTGGATGTTAATGAATTTTTTTTTTCTCAACTAAATCTTACATGACAATTTTTAATAAGGAGAACTTCTAAGCTAAAAGAGTGTTTATTTAAAGAACAGAACGGAAACATGTGAAACCCAACTGCAAGGAGAATAGCCATGCTACATGGGATTATGGGGTAGGAAATGTCAAGTTGCCGTCTCTTTCCTGGACCATGAGATCTCTTGGCACTGTTTCTCTTTGCATATTTGCCTTATTCTCCCTGTTGCTTTGTGATTTCCCCTGCTCTATAACACATTGCTCTTCACTGCAGTAATGTCAGGTGGAATACATAAATATGACTTTCCAACTTGGCTATCTAACTAGCCCACAAATTCCAGAAGAAAAAAATTGGCCAGCTTGTGTTAAGTGTCTCCTCCTGGAGCTAAACATCTGCACTGGGAGGGAGTTAGAGGTAGCAGTACCATAGGATTCCAATCCAGATAATAATTATTAGTAAAATCGTCCTTAGAGTTTTTAAATGTTTCCTCTATCTTCATATATTGCTCCAGCCTTGTTATTCCATCTGAATGAATAGGTTAAATATCCCAAGACCACCAAATCTAGCTGCTGATCAGGATTTGGAACTTTATGTGTATAGAGATATTTCAAATAAACCGAAGCAATAGATTTAGAAAATGATCTTCAAGGAATAACCAAAACACCCTCCCCCCCACACACACACATACAAACGGGCGTTTTAACTACTCAGCATTTCCTTGGCCCTCATTTTCTTGGGCCTTTCCAGAATATCACAGGCACTTGTGTGCTGCTAAGCTAATTCTGGAGGGGGTAAGAATTTGTACCATTTGCTGGTATTCATGGGTGAAATAGTCCCAATATGGCCGATTTCAGGCTGCTAATTGGATGTCACTGAATGCAGAATTGGGAAGAGATGTGTAAAATCTGTTCTTACTAGTCCAGCACATCAGTGAAAAGGTTCATTTTTTCCCCCTTTTCATGTGGTGGATCCTAGAACCCCTTTTCATACCAAATCTGGAGTTTAGGGAGCTATTGAAGCTGGTGATATAAATTTGATCGCCATTAGCAAATTTATGATATTTAAAGACAGGGGATTGGATAAGGACATCAAGGGGGTGAAGATAGAGGAGTGTTCAAGGCACGGAATAGGACACCAAGTCAAAGAGAAGGAGGAAGAATCCTAAAAAGGCTGAGAAGAGGCAGTTCATTAAGGTAGGAGAAAACTAGACAGTTGACTCATCTGGAAACCCTGTGAACATCATTCCAAAAGAGATTGGAAAGATAGGAAGGGGCCACACTTCAGGGCATTACAGATAATGTTAAGAAATTTTTTGTTTATCGTAAGTGAGTAATTGCTGTCTGTCTTGAATTGGAGATATTATAATGTTACAAAGATTTTAACATGTCTTACTTTTCTTCTGGAATCTAAATGAAATTTAAATTTCCTTTCAGAAAGTCAAATGATCCAATACTGTCAAATTGGCCAATGTGCCCAAATATCTTGAAAATATACTTTTCAGTTAGATGGTTTAAAACTTTTTTCTTTAGTTTGAAAAGTAGAAATTTTCTATATTCTGGATAAAAAGAACAGAAGATATAATATTCTAAACTTTAATTTGACTAGTAGTTTAATGTACTGATTAATATGTTTAAAAAAACAGAGACCAGCCTAACCTAGTGTGAATGGTGGCATCAGTACATTAAATTGTGGAGATTTTTTCCCCTATTTTTCCTTTGTTTATAGCAAATACAGTCTGAAAACCTTAACTAAGTTCTTGAATAGTCATACAAGATGTAAAGCCTATTTAAAAAGCAGAAAGATTTGTGTTTGTTGCTTTTTATGTACATCTCAAACTCAATTAGATAAAAGTTAGTAGCTGAAAATGGACCCACAAAATATTTTTAGTTCCTTTTTTATTGCAGGAAAATGCATTTCTCATCTCTCTTACCACATAAATATTAATCTGGTTTCATGTTAGAATCGTAGAATAATCTTACAAACCGAAGGGCCAGTGAGTGCCATTTGTGAATAACACCAACAATTCGATGGTCCTGATCATCTGTCATTGCACATTGTCATCTCAGCTGGGCAACCCTGGCAATATTGCGGCAGGCTATTGTTTATCGAGAAAGCTGATATTAGGAGAAGATGTGATAAGAATGCCTTTAAAAAAACTAATTGAGTGCTATCTGTTTTTGGCAATAGCATCTTGTATCTCTCTGTAGTTTATCGCTTTGGAGTCCTTTATTCAGTCTTTGTATAAAATCCCATTATTTAAAAATTGAGGGCAGCATGATGGCATGTAAGGAGCTTTATATATTAGTCTGATACTCAGTGATAACCCTTTGTCCTCTACTGCTCAACAAATCCTACTTTATTGAAAAACACGAGAAAACCTGCAGAAAACATTTGAGATATGAGTCATAATCCCAGTGTTCACTTCAAACATTATCCAGATTTTTATAGTAATTTTAGAAAGGAAAAAGCAAAGTCAAAATGTTGAAAACATTATTAAGGGTAGGGAGATTTCTATTTAGTTATGCCTTTTTTTTAATGTTTTTCAGCTGATTCCTCTTATTATCTGATTACATAATCCCCAAACGGGGCAGATAAGTAGAGAGATACATAATAAAGAAAATAGAAGAAAATATTAATTGTAGACTCTAACTGGTTTTAATTGTATAATTCTTTCACATTTTTTGTATGTTTGTGAATGTTCAGCAATAAATCATGGGAAACAAAATACTCAAATATTCCCCTGCTGGCCCTACCATTGAAAATGCAATAGATGTTTGTTTGTTTCATCGAATGATTATTTATAATAAATTTAAATTAAAATAGTCTTGTGGCATCAAATACTATTTGCTAAGGCAGTTCCATGCCTCTGATCTGAATTTAAAGAAATGGAAACTGGGAGGAAAAATCAATGAATTACAATATGTAGGAAAAACACAATGGGATAGCAAGGAAAGCGTAATGGGAATTTTATTTCTATTTTTGTAAAAGATCTGGAAAGAAACCAGAGTTCAAAGAGTCCCAGTTCTTCCCACAGAAGTGCATTAACCTGATTAACTTTCAAACCAGGGTTTAAAACAATTTGAGAGTGGGAATTGTATTTTACTTAATATTTGTTTTTTCTACAAAATACTTCCCATTTGCCATCCGGAAACAAAAAGTAGGCGCTAACCCTGTTCCCAGTGATAGGGACTTTCTCTTTTGTTAGGATACTTTCCTAGTTTGGCTGTGGCATTCTGGGACTTGGGCATGGTTTTTGATCTGTCTTCTCCTTCCCTCCCGCAGGGAAGGAGGATGAGAGCAGAAGTATCAGATGGGTTGTAGGCGCCCATCTATGTAGTAGCACAAATACCAGCTGAACATATTTTTGGTCAGGTACAAAGAAACAAATGGCTGTTGGTTTCCCCAAATGTTGTTTACCCTTCTGATATTCTTCCCAACAACCATCACGTATAAATATGTATGGTATTTATTTTAGCGTGCAGCTGAGTACAAATTCAGCAAGGTGCTCTGGTACCAGTATTTCTTCTTTGATATGAAGTTACTGAGCTTTTTAACTGAATGGATTTGGGACTTTCTTCATGCCTACTCCTAGCTAAATGCTTAGGCTAAACTTTATTGCTAATAAAGACTATCCTAGGAAAAAAAAAAACTGATGCGATTTCCAAACAGATTTTTGCACAAAGGATTTTGTGTAAAATTGTGGCAGAGGCCAGGGACTTGGCATGATTTTGACCTCTAGTTTTTATACACATGTCTTGAAGACATTTATATTTTGTGGCAAACACCAAGCATCAAGTACAGGACCTACAATCTTTTTTTTTTAAGATTTTATTTATTTATTTGAGAGAGATTGAGAGAGAGAGAGAGAGAGAGCAAGAACGGGGGGATGGGCAAAGGGAGAGGGAGAAGCAGACTCCCTGCTGAGCATGGAGCCAGATGCAGGACTTGATCTCAGGACCCTGGGATCATGACCTGAGCCAAAGGCAGACGCTCAACTGACTGAACCACCCAGGCGCCCCCTGCCGCCAATCTTTTTTGAAACAATTTTCAGGACAAGGGTGAAGCAGTAACAATAGCAGCAGCAAAAGGTATTGCACCAATGGTGACAAGTGGCAGGACATGGGAGCTAGGTTGCTGGACATATTTCCCTGTTTAAACATAACCAGAGGAGAGAAAAACAGGTAAAGAAACAGAACTTCCTTTCATCAGAAACATCATTGTATTTTTAAAAAACATTTATTTATTTATTTGATAGAGAAAGGGGAAGGGGGGTGACAGAGGGTGAAGGAGAGAGAGTCCCAAGCAGACTCCTCACTTAGCCTGGAGCCTCATGGGGGACTCGATCCCATGACCTCGATTTCACCACCTGAGCCGAAAACCAAGAGTCAGACATTTAACTGACTGTGCCACCCAGGCGCCCCAGAAACAGCATTGTTTTCAGTGGCTTAAAACAAATCAAAATTGATTTGATTTTGAATGTTCTATTTCCTGAATTTTCTTTTTCTTTCAAAATGATATTAACATTCCTGGGGCGCCTGGGTAGCACAGCGGTTAAGCGTCTGCCTTCGGCTCAGGGCGTGATCCTGGCGTTGTGGGATCGAGCCCCACATCAGGCTCCTCCGCTATGAGCCTGCTCCTTCCTCTCCCACTCCCCCTGCTTGTGTTCCCTCTCTCATTGGCTGTCTATCTTTGTCAAATAAATAAATAAAATCTTTAAAAAAAATGATTTTAACATTCCTGAACTGGAAAAAAGGATATATTAGGCTTAACTATCAAAAGGTTTTTGTAAATGGTTTAGAAGAAGCGAATGGACAGGGTTATGAAGGAAAGGAGGATGAGAAGAGGAGGAAGGACTGGAACGCATGAAAAGACAAAACTGTAAGGTACAGTAGCACCACAATCTCTAAAAGAGTAATCATACAGTTCACACAATGAATACTGTATCAGTCAAGGCCCAGCAGAGGAAATGAAAATGCTACAGATTTTAAGAAGAAATGGATTTGATACAGTAAATTAAGTACTTACAAAAATCACTGGAGGGTAAAAGGGGTGGATTTTAGTTTGGACTTCTAAGATTGGCTCTTAGAGCAATAAAAGCCTGACCCACCAGGAGAACTTGGCAGTTGCCACTGGAGTTACGAATTCAGAAACATCCAATAGCGGATCCAGAAATCAGGACATGAAATTAGGAGGATTGCTGTTGCTTTTCCAAATTTTTCTCATTTCTCAGGAATTTAGGTATAGTCTTTGGAACACTGCAGTGGAACAAACTCACTTTTTTTTTTCTTACACTTTATCTGCTAGCAGAAAGGTGAAAAAGAAAAAACCAGGTAGAAAAAATATCTCCACATCTCTTTTACCTTCCAAATCCTGTGAAAATATAGCTAATTGGTAGAAGATAACACCCAGAGTCTTAGTTTCAAGGACATGTCAGAAATAAGGTTTTTATTTCCAGTTGCTCTAAATCTAGAAGGAAGGTTGAAGGGAGGAGTCAATCCCCACTATACACTGCGGAGTCAAAATCCAAGAATAGAAAATGTTTATAAATACTTGTGTACCTATTTTACATTTAAACTCCTGGACCTAAGATCATAATGTGTGTAAAAGTATTTGTATAAACTATAAAAATATCAATTAACTATGTATGCAGGTAATTAATATTCAGACAAAAGGCCAAAGTATGGAGTCTATGGACTAGCTGATTCAAATCCTGATCTTGCCACTTAATGAGTATGTGATCCTGTACAATTATTTAACCTCTGTGGCTTTCTCATCTGTGAAATGGGAATTACAAAGGTAGCATCTCATAGGGTTGGTATCAAGAATAAATGGAAGAATACGTGTAAGGTGCTTATCTAGGTGTTTGACTCGGTTGCTGATGCCGTCGTTCTTGTATATTGAAGTCAGTCACCTCATCTCCACTGCTTGGGGTTGAAGTACAGAAATAGGATCTACTCACCTTGTGACTGTGGGAAAGTTACTTAAAATGTCTGTGCCTCAGTTTCCTCCTATATTAAATTGAGATTATAATGGTACCTGTCACATAGAGTTGTGATAAGAAATAAATTATACAGTACACATAAAGTGCTTAGAACAGTGTCTGGCACAAAATAGGATCCAGGGTAGTTTTGAAAACATCTTACATTTAGTTATTGAATTTGCTTTCCCATTATCAGGCTAGTCAACATTTTCTTTCCGAAGATTTAACACAAGGTCTGTGTTTTTGCAGTCCTTCTGAGAAGAAACAGAATAAACCTATTCTGCTTACTGTATCTTATAGGCAAAGATTGCGTTATAGTCTCGGGCATGAAACTGTCTAGACTGGTACACAGTATTCATATGCTATCCAGATATGATCTGATGGATAATATATGTAATTTTTTCATTACCAATACAGTAGATGCTGAATTATAAAAATTCTAGGTGTAACACCACTAATTTTGTCTCTCAAAACCAGGGAACTGTGACAGTAGAATAAATCAAGAAAAAAAGATGCATTTGGGGGTATGATTACAGATTGATTTTATTAAAGTTAGGTTTGTTTATAAGAAAAAAAATTGAAGTCATAACTGGCAAATTTAAGCAACAATACTTACTTTGGGAGACTACTCAGTTCCGTGGAAATTACTTTGTGATCAGAAAAACCAACCTGCATTCAAATCTCCAGTCTGCCACTTACTGTCCGTGTGACTTATTAACCTTTCTGGACTATGGCTTTCTTCATTCTAGTATGGGGCGACCTTACAGAGTTCTTGGTAAAATAACCTTTAAATTTATACATATTCTCCATGCCCATAGATTTAGTAAGCACATCATCTAGAGTTCTTTATACTCTAAGATTCAGGGAACATTTTATATTAAATAATTTTCATACCCAAAGCTCATATCAGTAATAGATTATATGACTCTGTAACCAACAGTACAACTTCAGATTAGAAAATCAAATGTAATGCAATGTAGAGATAAACCAAAGAAATACAATTAGACTTACAAATAATTGAAATATATGTATCTGAAAATTTATGTAACATTCAATTGTGTTTTGATTGTGAGCTTTAGGCTCTGTAAGCTCTGTAATTACCTCAGTGGGTTGAAACCCAAACTTTTATATTTAATGCCTTCTTGATCTTGAAGAAATTACTCAACCTGTTAGCTTCAACTTCCTCATTTATGAATAGGGATGATTAAAGTGCTTGCCATAGCATCAAATAAGCACCTAGTGCCCAACAAGTCTTAATAAACGTTAGCAATTATTGCTATCGTCATCATCATTATCATCATTAAGCATCTGTTACATATTTCAAACTCGGATAGAGGGTTTAACTACTAAAGTATCTGACATGGAGAGTCAAGTTAGTGAATTACTCCTTTGGTAGATAAGCCGAGTTATCTCCCTATTTATAAACTGAGTTGTAGACTAGTCATTTATATTATTTTGACTAATAAATTTATGTTTATTTTAAAAATATTTTCTGAATTTGAAAAGCAATACAGTATAGTGGTTAATGCTAATAACTTAGTATTTACTATGTGTTTTACTCATTTAACTCATTTACTGTGTGTGTTTTGCTCATGTGTTAACGCATTTAATCATCACAGCAACTATAAATTGCAATGTGGTCAACATCCCCATTTTTGAAAAAGTAGCAATGTGGTCCACCTCTTAATTGGGCAAGTTACTTAGTCCCTCTAAGTCTGGGTTGCCTTATCTATACAACCATTAAACCATTAGCAGTTACAATGTTAGAGTATTTTATTCTCTGAAATTCAAGGGGGTGGGAATAGGCCGATTATTGTCTAAAAAAATCAATCACAGTAAAAGAAAAATGCCTTTCCAGAGACATACTTGAAGAAGGTAGGGTTGTAATGTATGGGCTACATTTCAGGAGCATAGACACATTAACAGCATGGGAATAGAAGAGGAGAAATAGGGAAAGATCGTGACCACGGGGACACTTACTGAAGTTTGGATAAAAGAGAGACAGAAGGATAGATTTTTTAGCAGTTGCCGTATGTGGTTTAATTTTGAGGACAATGGCCAAAAACACTCATAGGATTGGTGTTGGAGAGCACTGATGAGTAGAGAAACAGAGAAAGAATACTTTTAAAGAATTTATTTATTTATTTATTTGAGAAAGAGAAAGAAAGAGTGTGCACGTGCATGCTTGAGCAGGAGTGGGGTAGGAGCAGAGGGAAAGGGAGAGGAACAAGCAGACTCTACACTGAGCACAGAGCCTGATGTGGGGCTCAATCCTGGACTCTGGGATCATGACCTGAGCCAAAACCAAGAGTTGGACACTCAACCAACTGAGCCACCCAGGCGCCCCCAAGACAGAATATTTTTAAAGGGAGTCTCGGATGTGCAAAAGTGTTGACTATCAAAAAGATGTCTAAAGATTACTTTAAAATAATTTTAAGAGCCTACATTTGGGACATTTTATTATGAGACTGAGTAAAATTTGGAATTCTTCATCATTACCTTAGGTTATGCCAGAAATGGAGTCACACAGATCCCTGGCTTATATCTGAGTTACGCTGTAGGATCTATAACCCAGAATTTTAAATCCAACTTGCTGCTCAGCATCAAAATTATTTTGTACTTGAGCCAAGAATACATTTCACCATTTTTATTTTTCTGATGAAAGGATAGCATAAAGGAGAGGGATGTCAAGAAAACTGAATTTGTGCCAATTATAATTTTGTTTAGAATGCCCTGCATAAGACAAGATATGCCTGAAAGAGGAGCAAATCTATTCAGCACCATATAAATTTACTAAATTGAGGAAGTCTAAAGAAGTACTTTATTAAATTTCCAATGGGACATGAGTTTTAACCAAGTCTCAGTGAGACCTAGTTTCTGAAGGACTTAAAAATTCTTCTGTTCAGGGGTCTCTGGGTGGCT
The DNA here is from genome assembly GCF_024610735.1 of Ursus americanus. Classification (NCBI taxonomy): domain Eukaryota; kingdom Metazoa; phylum Chordata; class Mammalia; order Carnivora; family Ursidae; genus Ursus; species Ursus americanus. Next base: position 38,068,362 of record NC_142139.1, on the reverse strand, counting down.
CAATTGGTTAAGTATCCAACTCTTGATCTCAGCTCAGATCTTGATCTCAGGGTCATGAGTTCGAACCCTGCATTGGGCTCCATGCTGGGTGTAGCCTACTTAAAAAAAAAACTTCTGTTCAGAGAATGTTCATGTCAGATAGATGTGAATCTCTGAGAGTGTGAGATTGTGCTCACTGCTGTGGAACTTGTAATTAAGCAAAGTTGTGTTTTTTGTTTTTTGTTTTTGGTTGTTGCTTTTAATCATTGGTTCAGACTAATTATAATTTTTTTTTAAAAACTTGAGAAATTCATGAGAAGTAACAAATGGAGAAAAAGACTTGCTCATGGGTAGAACATGTTAAATCTCTAGGCACTGCCATCTTTGGAAGCAGAAATGCTAAGCGTGAATCTAGAAGGCTTAGAACTGGGTTTTTTCATGAGATCAGTTCCACAAAATTCTTTCTGGAGTGGACTTACTGAGAAATAGTTGCTGGATTCTCAGGCTAAAAATTAGTTTTCATAGTTTGTCAGCAATACTAGAATGAATCTTAATGAGGGACAGTTGGACCATGTTTGCATAGCAGCTTTATATGGTAAAGATATATTGACTAACCCTGGTTTTCATTATGAAATTGGAGACCCATCTAAGTTGTTGCCAGTGATAACAATATAATACAAGGGGATAAACGAAGTGATCCCATCAACCTCTGGCATGATGGAGCTTGGAAAGCTGAATACTCTTAGAGACAGAAACGTCACAGGTGTACCTCAGACGTTTGGAAGTGGAGACCTATCCAATGAGGTCGTGGTTGGTGGAGGTAAGGGTGTTCTATCCTCATTAGAGGATACTTAGAGCCAGCCTTGGTCTTACACTGGAGATTAATCTTTATTATTTGCTTCTAGTGCAGCAAAGTCAATGTTACTATTAGCTTTTTTTCAGGCGTGGGACAAGTGCCTAGACTGCAGTGCATTTTGGTAGTAGGAAGTGGCCCCACATTTGCTTAGATGTGACAGGGTGACATCTAGTGGTAAAATATAACTGTGAGCGCATTTACTCTGTGAACACACCCAAATCTAAGCTTTTTCACGGATGTAGACCCTGTATGGAAAGGGATTATATAGTCAATAAATATGCTTACTCAGAACGTGTCATTGCCTAGGTTCAAGGTCTGGGAGAAGGAAATTTGAAACACTCCATTAGGTGGAGTCTTAAGATTTCTAGAGTCATGCCCATATAAGAATGGAGAGGTGGAAGGGCAGGAAGATTGGACTGTTTTGGTAGACCTCTTGGAAACACCAGATAGGGTTATCTATCTGATTTATCTAAGAAGAATGAACAAAATGAAGAATTTATATTCCTCAGAATTTAATTGGGTTATGTATGTGGGTGGAGGAGGTAGCATTGTGTGTTGAAAACCAATTAGGAAAGGAGGAGGAATTATATTTTCAGTGGTTTTTACACCAGAATGTAGGCACATCACTGGTAAATACAGAATATGTCTATAGTAAAAGGTTAGAGGAAACAATATGGTGGTCCATTGGAAAAGGGTTGTTTGCTTGTCTGAAAGTGGCATTCACATAGGATGCACGCTCTTAAAAACAACAATAAAATACCCCAAAATAAAAAAATATATGGTAGGGCAGATGATGATAAACTAATCTCCATCGCGGTGGAGGAGGACAAAAAAGAAGAGAGGGGGATAATAACAGATACAATTTAAGAAATTATGATACATTCAAATCTAAATCAAGTGTTTTATGTGTATCTTCTCATTAAATTCCGATACTATTTCTTTGAAGTAGGTACTGTTATCTTCATTTTACAGATGAAGAAATGCAAACTCATCTTTCTTAAGATCACAGGGTACTAAGTTAAAAGTGCCAGTATTTGAATTTTAGTCTTTCTGATCCCAAAGTTCATGCTTTTAGCTCTGTACTAAAAATGGCACAAGAATTTTTACCACTTCTTGGTGAGATATTGACCATCCTGCTTGGAAAAGTTTGTCCATTAAATGTCCCTATCTAAATCCTGTTAGGACCAATTGGATTTCAATTAGAGAGCAATAGATTATAACACACGTGGTTTGAACCTTCTTTGCTCTTTTCCATTGTGCAGAGATATTGGGAAACTTTCATTTTGTTGTGATTGTTTCTTCTCAGAGGCAATTCGGCAATTTGAATCTTCAACTCTGCTGTTGTCCCAATGTAGACTAAAATGAAAAACGAAACACTTGAGTATTTTCTCACAGATTATTATAGTAATATCATACCACTTTCATTTTTGTTTTGTTTTGTTTTGTTGGCTGCTTGAAATTTATTTTCTACTTGGTGCAAGGCACATGGTTACAGGATGTCAGGAAGTCTTGTGTGTGGCTTGGATAGTAAGGAGTGGGGTTCTCTCAGCTTCAGTTTTGCTGTTTTGATATGAAAGAACCCAACTGCTTCTGCTTGCTGCTGCCAGAAGGGGAGGGGAGGGAAAGGGAAGGGAGGGGCTGTGATGAGCCTAGCACCTCCTAAAGACTGGTGGCTGGTGGTGGCCACTCAGGACTGGGGCACTCCTTTTGACAAGAAGATGGAAAACAAATGATGGTCAAGGGATGTATTTAGTTATGGAAAACATCTGGGGTAAAATACATTTGTACACAATTTTTTCCTAGGGTTTAAGGTGTGTTTTCTGGATAGCCTCCTCCTTATGTTAATCTCATGTTATTTTGAATATTAAGATCTCGCCTTGATTCCCTACCATGACTCCCGCAGGAAAAATGATCTACCCCGGCTCGGAGAAATTTCTTATTTGTGCCCTTTAGACAGATCGTATAGTCTTTGGCTTTTATTACTTTGTCACTTTCTATCACCTTGAAAAGATATGACGAAGAATTTCCAATTGAAAACTCTAAAATTGCTCTTGTATTTTCATTGCTCATGTCTTTGCTTCGAAGCTGTGTCACTTCACCACTGAGCAGAGGATGAGATCCAGGTAATGGAAACAGTCCTGGCCATTATTATATGAACCTGGCTGAAGGGCTCTTACCAAGAGCGGATTTCTTATAATTGGGCCTGAAAGATCCAAACAAAGTTTCTAAAAGTGGAAGTGGTTGGCACGCTTTCTTTGTTTTAGTAGTTATGAGCCCTGAGTACTTGGAGAAAAGGAAGTTGTCCCAGCCATCTCTTAAAGGGCAATGCACTAAGTCCAAACACATTCTGTTCCAAATATAAAGATGACACCATCTTAGGAATTCAGAATTCTATTCCCATAGTTTATTACATAAATACTTTTAGGGAAAAATTATATGATATTATCAATAGATACTAAAAGAAGCAATTGAGAAAATTTAACAACCAGTCTAACTCAATCAATCAATCAGTCAATCAAGCTTCAAGGAAATCTAGAGAACTACATATTCAAGCTAGGAGCAGGAAAGATATTCAATAAAGAATATAAAGCAGAAGAAAAATGACTTTGCTTTTTTTTTAATTTCAAAAATTCCTATGAAAAAATACCATAAACAAATCAATTTAAAAAATTGATTTGGAGTGGAATTGCATTTTAGAAGATAGGTTTATTATGATGAGTTATTTAAAATTGAGCAAAAGAGGACAATCTGGGGCATCTGGGTGGTTCTGTCGGTTGGAGCAGCCAACTCTTGGTTTTGACTGGAGTCGTGATCTCATGGATCATGGGACTGAGCCCCTGGCTGGGCTCCGTGCTCAGTGTGGAGGGCGCTTCAAGATTCTCTGCCTCTGCCCCTCCCCCCACATGTATACAGATGCCTGTGGGCACACTCTTTCTCTCAAATTAATAAATAAACATAAAAAGAAGATAACCTAATAGCAAAACAGACAAAAGATTTAGAGAAACCATTCACAAAAATCCAACAGCCATTGAGCATATGCGAAGTTGCTCAAAGTCGCTAGTAAATGAAGAAACTCAATGGATTAGCAGCTTTTAGACTGGCTGCAATTAAAACAAAGTGAAATAAAACAATAACTGCTATTGCTGGCTAGGTTGTAAGCAAAGAAGTAATGTCACATGCTGCTGTTAGAAATATGAATTTCATAGTATTTTAGAAATCGTGGGCAATATCAATTAAAATTAAAAGTATTTATACTTTTGATTGCACTACCTCTTGGGAATGTATCACGTGGAAATGAAAGCACTACTATATAAACAAACCTGCTTATTTTAAACATTTTTTATTTGGAAAAACTGAGGAACAAAGTAAACACTAATCCATAAAGCAATGTTATGGTGCATTCATATCACAGAATACTGTGCACCACTTAAAATAATGAATTGGAGCTATCCTAGTTAGCTTGGAGAGATTTCCATGAATTCCTCTTGAGTGAAGAAAGCAAAATATGCATAATATGATGTCATTTTTGTAAAACAAAAATAAGCATTATCAAAATTATTGAACACTGATTAATCTGCAAGACACTCTTAGAAATTAATGCAGTGACACAAAGAAGTGAACTACTGATATTTTGAAGATACAAGACAAACATATAGAAAGGCAAACAGCAAGGGTGCCTGGGTGGTGCAGTTGGTTAAGCATTCGAGTCTTGGTTTCTGTTCAGGTCATGATCTCAAGGTCATGAGATCGAGCCCCGTATCCAGCTTTGTGGTCAATGCAGAGTCTACTTGGGATTCTCTCCCCCCTCACCTAAATAAAAAGTAAATAAATAGATAGATAGATAAATAAATAAATCTTTTTTTAAAAAGACAATAATAAAATGAAAATAGACGTGCTTTAAAAATGAGTGATTTAAACAGTGCTGTGGTTTCCCGTGAGTTATAAAAGGTTCTGCAATTCATATGTGGATCAAAAATTACCTATAACCCAATGAAACATGTTAGTGTTATGAGTCTTAACTTCTAATAATAATAATGATAGCATCTGGTATTGTAGAAAGATAAATTGAGATAATATAAGTGGCGCACTCAGCACAGTGCCTGGCAAAGAATAAAGTACATTAAATGGAAGCTATTATTCTCATTGTCATTATTGTTGTTTTTTAAATGCTAAGATTATATGTTTTTTGAAAGAACGTCACAGAGGTGAAGTGCCCTTCTCATCACATCATATTAGCAGGAACATGCTACCAATATGACTTATTATCCTGGTGATATAAACCTTGATCAACTGGCCACAGTAGTGTTTGCCAGGTTTCTCCACTCACTATCAGTTACTTCCCCCCCACCCACTTTCTGTAATCCATTTTCTGGAATCCCGTAACTAAATCCAGCTCACACTCAGGGAGGTGTGGGTGGAAACTGAAACATTTCCTCTGGGAATTGGGGATATCTACATAACTTATGAAGAATTGTTATGTAATGAAGATTTTTTTCTCTATTTATTCAATCATTTATTTACATGTACTCATGTATATTTCTTTTATACTTGGAGTTATAACCTAATATACATTCTTTTGTTCTTGTTGTTCAAATTGTTCCAGTTTTAGACATTGGGTGGTTTTTTAGATTGGCTCCCATGTCCCTTTGAAATACCCCTATCCTTTTGTTTTCTGAGCACTTCCTTACTTTCTGGCATTACAGGATTCTGCAGACTCATTTTGTATTGTCCCTGCCCTGTCCCTAGAGGTAGCCATTTCTCCAAAGGACTCTTTGTTCCTTAATTTTTGCGGGGTGGGGGGTGGTGGTGGTGGTGGTGGTGGTGGTGGTGGTGGTGGTGGAGAGAGAAGGGTGAGAGGCAGAGAGAGAGAGAAAGAGAGAATCTTAAGCAGGCTCCATGCCCAGCTTGGAGCCAGACTCGGGGCTCCATCTCACAGCCCTGAGCTCATGACCTGAGCTGAAATCAAGAGTTGGATGCTTAACCGACCGGGCCAGCCACCCTCGAGGAAGCCATCACTATTACCTATAATTGCAAAGCCAGGAGCTAGGAGCAGTGAAGGGTCAGAAGCAAACCTTTACTATTTCAAAGTAATACCCAACTACATATATGCACACATACATATATGTAGATTATATACATGAAATACTATGTACAAAGGTATTCACACACAGAATTTTCTACTTACTATTATGCAACCTCTAGTGTCTTTGAAGGCAGTCCCGCTAACTGTGGTTATTTCAAGGATATCTCACGTGCACTCATACGTACGCCACCCTAGGCGGCAGCACAGCCTTCCCCATTCTGTTGTCACTCTGCAGTGCAGGAAGCCTGGTGAGAAGGTTTCTTGCTGCTGCCCTTGGCCATCAGCACCTGTGCAGACCACGCTGCACTGATTCCAACCTGCTGAAGGACAAAGCTTCTCTCCTGGACTTTGTACCACTGTTCCCTGCCTCTCAGCACTGATGCCCTGTGCTCTCAGCACCCCAGGACATGGTGTAAGAACACTGATTTTTCAGCTCTGCCAATTTTTCACTGGGGCCTTTCTCCCAAAGTTATTGGCTAGAATCTCCCTGAGGAGCGTGGGGGTGAGGGCAGAGGACAGGGCACAGGGGAGTGGAGAGTCAAAGCAAAACCATCTTAGCAAGAGGCAATTCAGATTATGTAAAAAGACACCCATCCCAGGCAGCTGCCGCTGTGTTATTCCATCAAGATGAAAATACTCAGCTAACTCTTCTCCCATTAAGAGTTTTTCCCCAAAAGGATTTCTTGCTCTTTCTTTGCAAAAAGGTCCATGAAGGATTTGTTCTGTTCAGTCTTCTGGACATACTCCTGTTTGAAATCCTAAGGTGCACAAAATGTAGTTTCACACTTAGACCCCTGCTGTATACTAACATCAAATGTAACTACTTAAATATGTCCTTAATTATTTATCATCTAGGACAATATTTTTGCTATATATTGACTACAATAATCTTCTGGCGGGCAGGCCCTTAATACCAAGTTACGTAGTTGCCTTCTTTCTTTCTTTTTTTTCCCCCCTAACTAAATCTCTATGAGTAACATAATAATTGCAGGGGTTTTTTGTTTATTATTTTCGGTATGTTTGTGGATTAGGAAATGGGGACTCAGAAGGGTCTTGGCGGGTGCCCTCTACATCACCTCCTAGCACTTCGCATGACCCTGTGCACATAGGGCTCTGTGAATACTCAATTGCCTAAATGTATATTTTACTTTTTACATGATCCGCATTTGTTTTCTTTCCAAGTTGCTCTACGAAGATTCATTTTGAAGCATTCACAAGAAGTAGCCCATAGTGTAGAATAATACATAACCTTGAAGAGGTCAGAGAGATTGTATGAGAAATCATGAAATAGACTGGTGAGCGTGAGAGTCTGGAGGTGGTTAAAAAGAAAACAGAGGACAAAGCATTCTTTGAATCTTTGAGAAACTTTTAGTATTCTTTTCTGAAAATGCAGCCTATGAAATGCGTATTTTTAGCATATTATGTTTTTAATTTGAATACTTTTTCAATTTAAAATCATTTCTTTAAATTATTGAAGTATAAACAAAGAGATCTAACTTCTGATTATTTATTCATTATCTGTAGTAAAAATGATTTTCTACCATATATTCCAATCTAGAAACTTGAAAAATCTCTAACATTGTTATTATTACATAGATAATATCTACTGTTGAGAATATGGATAAACAGACGGAACTAAAGCTAAATTATAATTCCTCTCACTATTAATATTCTGATATTTAATATTATGGGTGTTTTCCTATGCATATAACGTTTTAAAAAAACCTGGGATCATATTGTAGATACTGCTTTGTAATCTGCTTTTCCATTTAAAACAACATTGTAACATATAGTTATTTAATAAATATGCTTTTGTGACATATTTTAAAAGCCTTGGATGAAGTTGCTTTCTTCTATAGAGGCTTTTCATTTGTTCTTGGAGCTCAGCAAACTAAATTTATTGAGATATTTTTGGACGTACAGGTGATATGAACTGGAACATCAAAGCAAGGCTGGATTTGGCATTGGGCTCTATCTACCCAGCCTCACAGAGATAAGAAAGTTTCCTTGCTGTTTTCCTTTGAAGTGTTCTTTTCCTTTTCCTTCCCTTCACCTCCTCAGCCCTCCCTTCCCCACTTCCTCCCTTCCCTTCCCTTCCCTTTCTTTCCCTTCCATTCTCTTTCCTTCCTTCTTTTCCCCTCCTTCCCTCCCCTTCTCCATTCTCTCTCTGCCCTGCCCTCCCCTTTCTTTCCCTACCCTGTCTTCCCCTTTCCTCCCCTCTCCTTTCCTTCCTTTTCTTTCCATATCCTGTTCTGCCCTGTCCCCCTCTCCCCTTCCCTTTCCTTCCTTTCTCTTCCCTTCCTTCCTCTCTCTCTCTCTTAACCTCATCCTGCCTACTCTGATACCGTATCCCTCGGGGGCCCAAGCCCTCCATTATGGTCTCCTGCGGAACTGTCCATTTTGGGTAGACCCTGTGCTTTACCTCCTATCCCCACTCCCCTCACAAGGCTGAATGAAGTTCAGATATCCAGGGTTCTGCGACCAAAAAAGCCAAACCAAACCAAAACAAAACAAAACTGGTTTTGGCTCTCAAATATCCACTAAGGTTACCGATTTTACTTTGTTTTTGGCCTCTGCATTTTCCTCCTTCTCTGCCAGCTTAGCAGTGCAGCTAAAATATATATAATAATTCATTCAGGATTGACTTTTTTAATAAAAAGGATTGTTCTCTGCCATATGACAAAAATGAAGGTCAAGAATATTTACTTTGAAAGATTAAAAATATATCATGTATATTTTTATTCTTTCTAAAATTAAATGATTATTTAATTGAAATATTTGTGAAATACTGGATTACGCAATATAGGATTCTGCTCCCAATCCCACTTCTGGTCACCAAGAATCTAGTCATCAGTGTGTGAGGTTTTCTTTCCCCCCACACCAACAAGCAATTCTTGGACACCAGCTGGGTGTCCTATTAGTTAATTCAATTCTGACACTGTCTATCTGGAGAGAGCACCATATTCCACAGGTTAAGGGCTCAATCCCAAGGGCCTGCCCCCTACTTCAGATGCAAATTGCAAGTAGTGCGTTCCCAGGTTACCCACAACTTCTGTTCAACTTGGCTAGAAACCAGTTTCCCACAATCTTTTCCTTAGTTTTAATTAATTTACTAGAGCAGCTCACAGGACTCAGTGAAACACTTACGTTTACCAGTTTATTAAAGGACTGATGAGGGACATATTTGAACAGCCAGATGAAGAGATACATAGGATGAGGTCTGGGAGGATTCTGAGTGTAGGGCTTCCTGTCCCTATGAGTTGGGGTACAGTCACTCTCTGGTGTGGATGTGCTTATCAACCTACAAGCTTCCAGAATGCTCTACTGTTGGGATTTTTATGGAGGCTTTCTGAAGTAAGCATGATCCATCATTAACTCCATTTTCAGCCCCTCTTCCTTCCTTCTAGAGTCACCTCACAAGAACAAAAGATGCTTCTAGTACTCTTATCACTTAGAAAATTACAAGGGTTCTAGGAGCTGTCTGCGAAGAACTGGGGACAGAGACCAATATATATATTTTCCTATCATCTCACACAATTGTTAGTGAAATACCTTTATAAAGCCTATATATTATAACATCATGATAACATCATGATATAAATAATAATAATACAGCAACTATATTTTGAATACTTATGAAGTGTCAGACATATCTTTTTTTAAACTAATAGACTTAATTTTTGTGAGGAGTTTTAGGTTTTCAGAAATAATGGTGGAAAGTAGAGCGTGTTCCTATATCCCCCCTCACTTGCAACCCCCTTCTCCCATTCCCTATTATCCTGCATTAGTATGTCTATTTGTTATAAATAATGAGTCAATATTAATACATTATTATTACACATATATCTTTTTTGGATCCTTTCAACAACCAGACAAGATAGATATTATCCCCATTTCAAAAATATGAAAACTAAGATTGAGTATTAAATCTGGATTGACTGACAAATGTGTAAGAACAAGAGCTTGGACCACTATATTCACTTTTTTTCTATTTCTATTTTACCTGCTTTGGGAAATCCTATGTTTTAAATGTCTTCTCCCTGATGAAATGTATGGTTGGTATTGTATATAATTTTAAAAATGATCACAGTAGGAAATCATTTTTTCCTAAAATCTGATCTTTAGAACTAACATGCTTATCATGTGTGACTACTAGATTAGAACACCAGTTGGTGGTTGCCTATGATCACAGTTGCAATGATAACTACTAATTATTTTATAAATACTCTGAATGTAGTATAATTTAGTTTTGTTATTATAAGCCTTGCTATTTGTCTAATGGCGATATAGATAAACATAAAAACAACAACAATGGCCTGATTCTTCTTTTATAACACATCAGGTCATTAAATTCCTTTTAGTAATGTGCATTGTTCTTCTCATAACAAACTATTTTTCAGTTATGTTTTTGTTTCATAATAATGATAGGTCTTAAAAGGCAAAAATACACTGCCCTGTCTGTAAATTAGCACTGTGTATAATGGCAGACACAGTAAATCTATGGCTTTTATTTCTCATTTGGAAAGTCATTTTGTACCTAAAGATGGATCTAGTATAAGCAATATATATGAATAGTGGTTTATATTGATTTGAATATCAGTATCAGAGTTGAGTATATTGTATTGCAAAAAAAAAAAATCAATACTGTTGCTCTTATGGTCAAACACATGTTGCATCTAATTTATTTCAAGTATGCTGTATATTGATGGAATCTGGATTCTACCATCCCTTCTCTCAGCTGTTTGGTCTCATAGTAACTCTTGCTGAGTCTCTTGGCATGTTACATAGTGTAGTGCAATACACCTGAAAGAAATGTGTCCAAGTCAAATTTTTTGAATGTCCTAACACAACTGTAATTTATTTCCTGTGATTTTTATGATTTCCAAAAGCATGACACGTTGTTATATTAATTGAAAATTTACTAATGTAATTGTATATTTGTCTTATAGTGAGTGGACATCCAATACTCAAGAGAGCTAACATCCGGATTGTTGGAAAGTTAGTATCCAGATCTATAAGAGAAAGGAAAATGAGACATTTATTGTGAGAAGTAGAATAATGTTTCAATACAATTTCACTATCTTAAGAGTTGAACCAATCTACCCAAAGAAATATGTTAACATCGGCCATGGATTAATTATGTATTACCAGCGAAAAATGACAAGCATCTCTGGACATCAAAAGAAGGATTTCAACAAATCAGTTCATAATTTCTAAATATCTTTGGATGAACTGTTCATTGGCTCTTCTTCATTAAAAGCTACTGTTTTATCATACTGACGTTGAAACCACGTAGTGCCAAGTATTCCCTTCATTGACTTTAATTTCTTGTGTTCCATTACCAATAAATGCCATGAAGAAACTTTAAGATTTTTAGAAACTTTTATTTCTAAAAACTCACTTAAATTTTTTGGAAATGGTTTCTCAAAGTGTGTTTTAAACTCTATGAGTTTATTAGTGTAGTCATAGTATTATTTTTCCCTATTCTCATTCCTCACTTGAATGAAAAACTGAAAGTCAGGCTACAGTGTTCCTGAATTACCTGCCTTAGTTCAGAAAGGATCTGAAGCACAGCAGCTAACACTAGTTTCTCAAGAACCTTTAATTTTACCTGTCTATCCATCTTTTGTCCATCAATCCCTCTCTCCCCTACCCCCTCCTATGAATGGGGTTGGAGAAACAAGTGAAGGATAGTTGAAGGAACAGAACCTGCACCCAACATGGAGACTAGAAATGAATAGAGGCAGGAACTGCATGTGTTTCATTTTTTCAGTTTGATCTATTCCTGTTTAATCGACTCTTGTTTACGACTAAAATCTCTCTCAGGCTACTTTATGCAATGAGTTTACTGTAGAATCCATATGGAAGTTATTAGAATACAATCTTTAGAAAGGCCAGTTACAAGAATCATGTTAAGTCATGGCCTCACCAAAACCAGAACCAAGCTGGATTAAAAAACATGCTGATCCTCTAACCAGGAAATGTTTGCAGTAAAACATTTGTTGGGGGGAAGGGGGAAGCGATGACGACCTAAAATGTAGACATTAGTGTATTTATGAAATTAAGTTATCCATAGTCTTTCTGTTGGTAATTGAGAGGGTTTCATTTTAAAGGAAAAAATACTTTCATTATTGAAAGCTGGAAAGTGCACAATAAAAAAAAAAAAGGAACAAAATCACACATGAGTTGAGTTCCAACATGGTAAAAGATCATCAGCCTGCTCCTTTTTATAGCATTATCAGGATAAAAATTTGGCTAGATTTCTATTACCACTATTCAAAAAAAAATTGGGCGCAAAAGCATAGAATTATAATGAAAGGCACCTACAAACTAAAATATAGGATTTCCTAATGAGTGTCACTAACTCAAATGTAAAAGAAACCAATGAATATAAAAACATCAAAGTTATCTTAAAAAAATAAAATATAAAAATTCAGTTATGATTATGACAATTGGGGGCAGAATATAGAAGTCTATTTTTCCTTTAACAAAATGTGATGATAATTCTTGTCTCCTATTTCCTACATTTGACTATTGTTCTTGATTTTCAGCAAACTGAGGTAGGGCTACTGAATGTCTTTTCGAGGCGTGACCCTCCATTCACGTTCAGTGACAATTCTCACTCTAGAGCCGCAGAAGACAGCGTAAGGTCAGGGAAAAAAAGCCTTCACTTCTCAATAGTCAGTTTCTATATAAAAATTGGCACTTGGTGCTCATCAAAGAACAAGAAATATTGGATATGCTCTAAATGTCCATTGTGTTTTTGAGCCAACTACCTGATGGAAGTCATCACTTATATGTAAATGAACTGTCAGTGGCTTGCCACCGTTGGCAGTCACTGGACTGTGAAGGATATGTCTTAATAAGAACCGAAGCTCTTCACAGACTTTGATTTACTGGAAATAAAATAGAAAAGTCCTCTGAGACTACAAAGGACACTTGTTTCAGATAAAACGTCTAGACAGTAGCAATATATTTAGGGCTTTTATTATAGCAAAACTGCAAATTAGGATGGAGTGGTGAGAAAGTCCCTGTGACCCAGCTGAGTTCTAAAACACTGCTTCGGACTAGAGTAATACAATCTTCAAAATAGCTGAGCCAAATTAAATAAAAGTGCATTAAGAAAAAAAAAATCCAGAAACAAGGAAAAATCAAGATTTAGGTTTGTTACCTTTTTTAAGTTGTCTGTGTCTTATGTTTTTTTTGTTGTTGTTGTTGTTGTTTTTTTTTTTTAGATTTTTATTTATTTATTTGACAGAGACAGCCAGCAAGAGAGGGAACACAAGCAGGGGGAGTGAGAGAGGAAGAAGCAGGCTCTTAGCAGAGGAGCCTGATGTGGGGCTTGATCCCATAATGCCGGGATCACACCCTGAGCCAAAGGCAGACGCTTAATGACTGCACCACCCAGGCGCCCCTGTGTCTTATGTTTTACACTTTCTTATGAGTCTGTATTTTTCTTACTAAATCCAGCTATTAGAATCATCATGCAGCTATGATCCCCCAACATGGACTACCTCTCAGAAAAGTCAGACTTCAGGGGATTCTTCTTTGTCCATCCATTCCTCTTGCCAACTTCCATTCCAAAAACACACAACTGCAATACTGAATTCTCTGTAACCATGAATATTTTTATTAATGCCATTAATAACAATCATATATTGAATTTGCAAAATGCTTCGGTATTTGCAGTGTACTTCTGCATAAATATGAATTATGGAAACTATCAGTGTGAAAAAACGATTAAAGAAGACAATGTAGGTGATAAAAACTTTAACACTTCATGAAGTGAATCGTCTCCATTCAGAGAACTGCAAAATGGGGTGGAAGGCAAGAGGCTTTTCCAGGATAAAGAATAAAGAACAAGGAAGAGAAAAATAGGAGATATCAGCTGGGACCACATAGTCAACCTTTTTTTTTTTAGATTTTATTTATTTATTTGACAAAGATAGAGTCAGCCGGCGAGAGAGGAAACACAAGCAGGGGGAGTGGGAGAGGAAGAAGCAGGCTCCTAGCGGAGGAGCCTGATGTGGGGCTCGATCCCAGAACACGGGGATCACGCCCTGAGCCGAAGGCAGCCGCTTAACAACTGAGCCACCCAGGCGCCCCCCCACATAGTCAACCTTGTTGGGGGTGAGAAGGAACAAAGAAATAAGTATCAAGCTCAGACTTGGCTTGGCATTTGGGGATTGGCTGACTGCATACACTGTGTTTCTCTGGTCTAGTGGAGCATTTACCAGTGGACCATTTACAGGGACATGAAAGTTATCTAAATTTCAGTTTGCTGACATGGCAGCCCAGGCAGGAGTGGCTCCATCCTGGGCCTAGAAATTTATTTCAACAGTAGGCAAACCAAATTTTTATATTAACTACTTTCTCCCAAAGTACCCTATGTTCCAAGAAGTGTATCAGTCAGAGTAGGTTAACAAGCTTTAAAAAACAATCCTAAAAATCCTATTGCCTTAAAGTAATAATACCTTTTTTGCTTACTTCACCGGCTAGCCTAAGTCAGCAAGGACTCTGCCCCATGCAGTCTTCCAGAGATTCCGGCTTTTGCCATCTTAATAGCGTTGCCACTCTTTAGGGCCACTACTGCAGTCTTCACATCCAGGCAGTAGACAAAAAGAGAATGTGGAGAAAGCATACCCACTTCTTAACTGCTTCAGTCTTAACTTGGAACACATCACTTCTGCTCACATTCTATTGGAGACAACTTGTTACTGGACCCCATTAAATTCAAGGGGGCTAGGAAATGTAGTCTATTTGATATCCAAGAAAAGAATAATGCCCCCTTGCTGCTAAGGGGTTAAATTGTATTCCTCATTATTTTAGGGAGCAAGAAAAATGTCAAATGCCTTAACTTGGATGATCATCATTCTGGTTTAACATTCTATTATAAAGGTTTCCAAATAATCTAGATATTTTTAGTTTTCCAATATTGTGATGTTAATCCCTCATAAATTCATCAAGAATCCAGCAAACATCTGGCGTCAATTTAAAGGGAAAACTCTTTTTTTCCATTTCTCAGGTATGTGCTTTTTCTTTCCTGAAATTAAAGAACTTTGGGTTTTATTTTTGTTTTGGTCTTGTTATTCAAATAAAAATCATGTTAAGTAAATAATTTTCAGTAATATGTTAATAGGAACCATTCTTTTTATATAAAAGACCTCTCCTTTCCAGTCTGGAGAAATAGGCCACCAGAAACTAATACTAGAGGGAGAGACAGAATTGTACCATTTCCAAACGTTTCCACATAAATAATCAAGAAAAGAAATGCAATAAAATGGTGTGGGACTGACATCATTTCAGAAGTAATTCTTCATTTTATTCCAATGGGAAGGATATTGAAGAATTAAAAATTTTCATTCTGGGGGGCGTGGGTGGCTCAGTCCAACTCTTGATTTTGGCTCAGGTCACGATCTCAGGTCCAGAGGGATTAGGCTCCTCGCCGAGCCTGGAGACCACTTGGGGTTTTCCCTCTCCCTCTGCCCCTCCCACTACCCCCCTCACTCTCTTCTCTGTCTCTGTCTCTCTCTCTTAAAGAGGGGGAAAAAACAGAAATTCTCATTCTTAAAGATTTTAAACAGCTAAGAGTAAAGAGAAAGAGAAAATGTAAAGAACCAAAATTCTAAATAAGTTTGCTGAAAGTTGAACAAATGTGCTAGCTGAAATTCAAAATTGCTCTCTTTCTGGAATTAATACTTAAACATTCAAGTTTGGAGGTTATTAAACATATTTCACATTAGACTCTCTAATCTGTGTCTCCTCCAATTTTTTTGAGCCATCTCTACACATTTGGCAAGTATTCTACTTTGTGAAATGCACATTTCCAATATAATGTAGTAGTAGTAGCGATATTAATAATAATAATAATGCAAAAACTATATTTTCAGCCTCCCCAAACAAAATTTTGCTTTGGAAATGAGTCGGGTGGGGCGAAGAGCAAGTACGAAGCACTTATCCTGCTAGAGTCCCTTATAGCAGTGACCTGGCCTGCTGGTTCTGAGGTCAGTGGCTGTAGGGAAGCTTCCTGATTCCGAGTTTCCTGATTTTGGCAAGCCTGTTCCTGCGGTGATACAAAGAGTGACTCAGGAAACTCCTGCATCTGCTTCTTCTGCAATGCCAACAATTTTTTGAGTTGTCTATCTCTCTTACTAAATCTCTTTCTGATGAATATAGCTACTGTTGCCCTGTCATCTGAAACTGAGAACCTGACCCATATATTTTCCTTCCTTCCTTCTTTCCTTCCTGTCTTCCTTTCTTCCTTCCTTCCCTCCCTCTCTACTTACTAATGCTAGTCAATAAAGATCCTACCAAAATTAAGGTATTTAAAAATTCAGATGCATTTTTCAAATTGAACATTCTGGATGTTACTACATAGGCATGCATGCCAGATACGCAATCCCCTAGCACGTCACATTGTCCCAAGCAATCCCAGCTCCACTGTTCCCCTGCATAAAACTGCAGCTTCATCTTCATTGAAAACATATTTGATATCTTAAATGGTATTCCTATAAGTAATTCTCTATAGAAAAAAAGCCAAGGATATCAGAAAAGTAACTTTATTTTTGATAGCAGGGTGATAATTTGATGAAAATCCAGAAGCTTGACAGTTGCTTATAATCCACAAAAATGAAAGGCATGGAAGAGGCTGAGATTTATCAATTTAATCTTTCTGCATTTTGACATGTATATTAAAGACTAAACTACTCGTAAATGTAGTACTGTTTCAATGATGTAATGGTTAGTCTGGAAGTAGACTTTCTCATATTAGATGACTAATGGAACAGACATTTTGGGACTCTATAATAAGTGACATATGGCTTTAAGAAAAACTGGGATTGCCTTATGCAAATATAGGTCCTATAGATTTTCATCATAAACCAAGATATCAGGCTAATCTGTAAAAGAGTCTGAAAATATGTCTTTGAAACATCATTGGTACTTCAAAATCTTAAATAGGTGATAGTCTTGATAAAAGTGTGAGTTTATTTATTACACTCCCTTATACTAAAGAAAAACACCACCACCAACAAAAACCGAGGGAAAATAAAAATGTAACTATTTTGTAGAATTGAGTTGCTGGAGCAGGCATTACTTAAATGGTCTAAAGCCCTCATTTTATAAAGATAAAAGCTTAAGTGGAGGGTGAAGTGAGGGCATACGGCCATTGATTGGCATAGGATCTGATTCCAGGCCAGTCTTCCTATCCTATTCCTGCTTACCTCCCCGGAAGACAAAATGAGGCTAATTTTTCTAGAAAGAGGGATCCACGATGCAGGCCAGAACCAGGCAACATCACAAACTACATTCACCCCATGTGACAGATGCCTCCTCTGACTTCTCTGATCTTCTCTTTCCTCCCACATAAAAAATCTCCCTGCTGTCCTTGCTGGCATCCTTCTTTTCCTCAGGCTTTAGAATAGCTCTAGAATAGGTTAGCTAATTTGATCAATTAAATTGGTTCAAGGTGTTAATGGATCCTAATGGCTTCATGTATCACCTTGTTTGCATTTTAACGAGGCCTGTCAGCTGCCTGTGAGTGACTAATGCCAGGAGTTGCAAACCAGTTGAGGGGCATCCTGGCAACGTTTATGCCACGATTTACTACTAACTTCACTGAACACAGCAAATCCCTATTAGAAATTTTATTTTGTGTGTTTGTTATGACGGATACTCAGCGAGCTGCCTCGTAGTACACATCTTGTGACCCGATGATTATATCAACACAGCATATTATTTCAGATTTTATAGAGGGAAAGTCCTTGCGAAATCTTGACTCCCAGGCTAGCCGATATAAAGGCTCAGAGCTAAATCTCAAAGAATTACATTTCTTAAAAAACTCATGTTTCCTATGTAAGATAGCCAGTTCCCTTCTCTTCAAAACGCTTCCGGGATCTGTCCCTTTCTTTTTCACGTTCCCATCCATTCTGCTAGTCCAGGACCTTATCATTTCTAATCTAGACTTCTTAATATGTCTCTGAATTTTCTCCAGTTATCTCTGCCCGTTCTCCACTCCCCCTCGAGCTATGCATGGCCCTTCTACTCAGGTCTCTTATATATCCCTTGTTCGTGACTTTCTAGACCTCAGCTGAAGTTCAAGTCTTTACCCTTGTGTTTGCTACTTACAATACACCTTCACCTTATCCCCTTGTCGGCCAACCACCCAAAGAAAGCCTCCTCCGTTCACCACCCCTCTCCTGTTTTCTCCTTGTCTGCTCGAAATTTAGCCAGTCATCTGGACGACCAGTCCTAGAGCTACCTTTTCAAACCTTTTCTAGAAAGCCATCATCCTCAGTGCTTTTATTCCCTTCTGCCAGCATGAATTTGTCGGCACCATTAATTTTTGTTCTTGATAATGTTATTTCGCACTGATTTATACTGGTCTCAACGAGTTGTTTCATGTGCTTAACTTTTAACTCACCAGAAAAAGAAAAGAAATTTAAAGACTCTGGAGAGCAGAGATTATACCACATCCCTAAACCTAGCACAAGTTTTTGAGACATGTTCATTGAATTAAGAGGATTTACACCAGACTGCCCAATCAAGCCGAACAGGCTAGCAAGGGTTTTACGGAGCTATGAAAGGCTTCAGACTTTGATCCTACGCCAAATGCTGGCAAATATATAGACAGTGGCAGGTCACAGACGGCACATGAAAAAATGTGTTATCTAAATTGAGACGATTGTGAGAGTAAAAGGGGCACCGGAACTAACTAAAATGTTTTTCCCCACCAAATTCCTAATTTTATTATATTGGACCTATAAAATAATTCTATTAAAAACTACTTTCAAAAATAAAATTCTTTTTTAAAAATAGCATACAGTTACATGCCTTAATGCAATATACAAAAACACCTTTTTTTAATGATTATTTGAACATTAAAAAGAAGATATGCAGCATAACTGTTCTTGGTATTCGTTACCAGAGCCCTAGGGTGCTCCCGGGAGCACGTGGACCCAGGGGTTCCAAACAGACCGGGTTTGACCCTTCACCACTGACAGAATCCAAAGGCACAAAGACCCATGGTGATGAAACAAGAAAGGAATTTAATTCAGTGAGGTCAACACCAAGAAGACAGCAGACTAGCATCCAAGAACGATCTCCAAGGTGAATACGGCTAAGTTTATACAGGAAAAATGAGGAACAAAGATGGATGGGTACGTGCAGGTGAGCAGCAAAGGTTAGGTTGATCGTTGTCTCGGGGTCAATCACACGGGGTCTTGTTGGCCTTAGGGCAGCTGTTACTGCTTGAGGGGGTAGTTTCAGTTCCCATCACTGGATGTTTTGTCCTCTGGGTCCCTTGCCTGAGTTAACAGGTAAGCTGGAGGGAAACAAGTAATTAAGAGGGACAAGTCAAGGCAAAATGGTGTCAGTCAGGGCAATACTGGATCCTCCTTCAGCAGTAAGTCAAATTTTTAAATCACGTACCTTAAGGAATTAGCCACAGCTCTTTAATACAGTGCCATTGGTATTTCTCTCAAATATGGTCTCATTCTTTTTATTATTTTTTTCATAAAACTGCCTGAAATAGGCTTCCAAGTTGCATTTTATGGTTAACAAACTTAACTTCCATTGAATCTTCTCTGTAGATTATATTATTTTTAATTGAAAGAACACTAAAAATGCCAAGGTATCTGGTAAGCTCAGAGCAAATTCTGCTAAATGGAGAATATTCTTAAGCATAAATTTTTTTGTATTAGCATATATAAATATTTTAACCCCAATATTTTCACAGAGATTCATAGTTCACCTCCAGTTAGAGTCTATTCTTTAATATTTTTACATGAAAACAGTGCATCAAATATGCGAAGATGATTTTTTGAATGTTTTATCAACTTTAGATGGTGGAAAATCATAGGCATTTTGTCCGTTTCATTGCATCCCAGAACGTAATTTATTCAATTAAATATTAGAATTCCAATAACATGGTGTTCTTACCCGTCGAGATACTCCAAAGCAAAACTATAGAATTTCAGAATTAAATCTTATATATCATTTAAGCTACTCTTGCTTTTATAGGAATAAATGTCAGTGTCTTCCTGTTGACTAGTTTTGTTTTCCGATAGAGAGCAAATCAATAAAATCTTTCAGAGATAGCATTTTTTGACAGCTCCCTTTGTTGAACAGTTTTAGTAAAGACTTCATATTGATTTTGAAGAAAATGAAGAAAATCGAGAGGACTCACAAGAGCTGATTTACAAAGTAGTTCTTTAAAAGCAAAATATTCCTGAGATCAGGTTGATGATGGTTCAGCGAGAGAAAGTACGTACGGCACGCTGAAGTGTGGCTTCGGTTTCAATCTTGTCTTCATTCTGCAAACTTTGTAGTACGGTTATTCTAACTCAGGTCACCAGTGTGTGTGTGTGTGTGTGTGTGTGTGTGTGAAATCCCACAACTGCAGCTTCTGTTTCAGAATACCACAGCTTGTGCATAAGCAGTTTGAATTATGTACGTACTACGACCAATTCCAAGATTATTTCTGCCCCAAATATTTCTTAATTTTGTAAGGGCATTGTTTTTACCTTATACCATTCTTCACAACATTTATATTGATATTATTACTGCAAAAATAAAAGCCGTATTTTCAATGTTGAACTTTTAAACTTAATTTACGAAAGCACTTAAAAAATAGCAGATGCCTCACCTTTGAGAGAATAAAATTCCAAAAAAGCTTTACTTAAATCCATAAACATATGAAAAAATCATACCATTTTTACAATTAACTGATATTTCCCTTTATAGGCTCTGATGATATTAATATAATGTACTTTGTATATTGTCTTTTTCTGCTAATAGAGTTAACACATATCACTTAACTTGGAGATCATGTAAAAGAAAACTTAGATTTGAAAATAAGCAAAAATCCACTTAGTAATGATCTAAATGAATGTCCTACTTCACGGTGTTATACTTAAGGCTTCTTCTGAGTGTACATTTTAAGTCATCATCTTTGGGCATAATCTTCTTAAAATGACTACTGGAAAAATTTTTGAGAAATAAACTCAGTCCTTAATTTTTAACTGAATGTTAAAGATTTTTGAGTCGATGGCTGTTTTGTTGCAAAATTAAAATGTTACCATACAAGATATGTGTTCACAATTCTGAAACTATTTTACAGGTATACTAGGCACAAACAAAGAAGTAAATACACTGCAGACCATGAGAGTTAAGTTTCTCACTTTCTGAAAAGTTACAAATAAGCGAAGTGCTAAAAATTCTAAATTCTAAAACAAACTCTAATAATAGTATTGAATTTTAACCCTAAGGTTAAAAAGAACTCTGTGAGTCCATAATAATACATAAATGATTGAATAAATAAATGGGAGAGAATGGGAGAGAACATATGCTACCACAACAAGTTTAAGTTACAAGTTAAGTAACAAGTTAAGTTACAAAACCACTCTCTGCTCTTTATTGTTGACTGCATTGTCTCCATTTCCTGTACGTATTTCACATACACCTAACCTGTAATTTGTCGTGTTTCTCACTGACTCCACCGACTCAAGGTCTGGAAGTTCAGTGCATCCTGGAAACCCTGACAGGGGCTAGAGCACAACTGTCTGGTATACCATGTGGCCGGCAGGGGCAGGGCCGGTGGCATCGAGTACAGCCCGCACCGGATTGTGGGAAACCTTACACAATGTATGCCTATGTCAAATCATCACGTTGTACACTTTAAATACATTACAATTCTATTTGTCAATTATACCTCAGTAAAACTGGGAAAATACTACTAAAAGCCAGGATATTGTTAAAATTAACGGAGTGAGTTTAATTTACACTTCTAAGAGCTTCCACCCTGATGATTGTACTTAGTAAATAAACATATACTCACATCCCCCCACCCCAAAAACCTTTCCCTACTGTAACCGGATACCAAGTTACTGTCTCTAGCTGCTGTCCTTGGCACACACTTTGCTTTATCAGGAATACTCTGCATTTTGTCCTTGAATAGGAAGATGTAAACTGTATTATTTATGAAAAAGGTTTGGAAAAGAGAGATGGGTCATTGAAGACTGATTTCCTGGTTTAAGCACATATTGAATGAGACTATTCACGGCACGTAAACATCACATACTGCCCGATGATAACAGAAGCTGGATGTGCACAGGGGAGCTTTCCCAAACTAATTCTGGCTCATTTTTAATGTAATTATTAAAATTAATATTTCAGTAAAAAATGAAAAATCTGGGGAAAATGTTAACTAGATTGGAAGCTGGGACAATAGGTGTAAGTCAGCACTGTTTCAAGCAAACTGGAATGTGTAGTCACCTTAATTATAGAATGCTGACTGAATCAGTTCCAAGGATGAATTGTTTGTCCTTTTGAAAACCCGAATGCTTTTAGCCAGGAGCATGCACTTCTCAATTTGCCATTGTCCTCCTTACTGGGTCTATTTACTCTATAAAGTGATTTCATCAATTATTTGGGTAGAATTGACATCTTTATAATATTCTCATTCAGAATCACGGTACATTTCCTCACTAGTTCAGGTGAGATGGAGAAAAGACCCTTAAAATAGCTATCAGCTGGTGACTGCCTGGTGACAGCTGGACGGTGGCAAATATGTCACAGAACTTCATCACATGAGGTCACTGGGCTTGTGATGGAGCAAGACTAAAACAAGGCAATTACCTAATGACACAGACAAAAATAAGGACACCGTGCAAACCACCAAGATGACCTAACATCCCCTTCCCAGATAACGTGTGAATGTTGCTTATTTGCCAGTTACAAAATTACTTCATTTCTTACACCTCTTAGATAAAGTTAAGATCTCTAATAGCCCACAATCCCCAAGCAGTTACTTCTGCTTTCTGACATTCCAGTCCAGAGCAAACCCTCACTCCCTCCAGCTGTCTCCCAAATCACCACCACAAGCCCAAATCCTGTCAAAAGCCCCCATACACACCCTCTTCTCACGGCTCCCCATGGCGTGCAGTTTTCCTTACTGAACCAAGTAATCCGGAGAATTGATCAGTTTTTCTACTGGTCCTTGTATTTGTATCTTAGATACAGGTCTTCTATGTCCTTAAATAATAGCTTGAGGGGCGCCTGAGTGGCTCAGTTGGTTAAACAGCTGACCCTCGATTTCAGCTCAGGTCATGATCTCAGGGTCCTAGGATGGAGCCCTGCATCTGGCTCCCAACTCAGTGAGGAGTCTGCTCGAGGATTCTCTCTCTCCCTCTGCCCCTCCCACTGCTCTCTCACTCTCGAATAAATAAATAAATCTTTTTAAAAAAATCATAGTTTGAATTGGGGGATTGTTGTAAGTTGAATTGTGTCCCTGCAAATATTTGTTAAAATCTTAATTAATCCCCTTAATCTTAACTTATTTTCAAAGCACCCAGAATATGATCTTGTTTGGAAATAGGGTCATTACAGATGTAATTAGTTAAAATGAGGGCATACAGGAGTAGAGCGGGATGGTAATCCAGCATGGTTGTTCCTACAAGAAGGCAGCCATGTGAAGACACAGACACGTAGGAGAAGCACCCTGTGTAAACGGCGGCAGAGATTAGAGGTTTCAGCACAAAGCATGGAGCACCGGGGCTACCAGAAGCTGGAAGAGCCAAAGAATCCTCCCTCTGAGAGTTTAAAGAGAGCATGGTCCTGCCAACACCGTGATTTCAGACCTCTCGGGTCCAGATCTTTGAGAGGGTCTGTTATTTTAAGCCACTTAGTTTATGCTCCTTTGTTAAGGTGGCCTTGGAAAATAAATAACGGGCTTACCTATTTTTGTTAGGTGTTTCCTAGGCCCATTAGAATTTTGTTGCTATTATAATCAGTATCATTTTCTGTTACAATTTTAATTGGTTACAGGTTTTTTATCTCATATATTTAATATATTAAAACAGACACATTCTTTTTGATTTTACATATTGACCTTCTGTCTCACCATCTTGCTGAACCTTATTGTGAGCTCTAATTGTTGGCTTAGAAATTAGCATAGATCCTCTTTATTGATAAGTGTGCTCTATACAAATAATGGTTTTTTATTCTTTTTGTTTGTTTTTAAGATTTTATTTATTTATTTGTCAGAGAGAGAGAGAGACCCCACAAGTAGGGGGCGTGGCCGGCAGAGGGAGAAGCAGACTCCCCGCTGAGCAGGGAGCTTGACAATTCCAGGACCTTGGGATCATGACCTGAGCTGACGGCCGAAAGTTACCCGACTAAGCCACCCAGGTGTCCCTGTTTATTTGTTCTTTACCTATCTTTATGCATTTATTTATTTTTCTGCTAGTCTTTCCTTGGCTCGGAACTTTAGTACAATGATGAACAATGATGAATGATGAGTGAGAGTGGGCAACACTACTTTATTCGTGATGAATAAGCATATTTCTTTTTTTTTTTTTTTTAAGATTTTATTTATTCGACAGAGATAGAGACAGCCAGAGAGAGAGAGGGAACAGAAGCAGGCTCATAGCGGAGGAGCCTGATGTGGGGCTCGATCCCATAACGCCGGGATCACGCCCTGAGCCGAAGGCAGACGCTTAACCGCTGTGCCACCCAGGCGCCCCTGAATAAGCATATTTCTTAAATTTTATTGTATATATGTACATATTTTGTCCCTAAATAGCTTTTCATTTATCATGTTAATGGCAATGTCTGAATTAAATATTTTCTTTTTCCGTTTTTTTTAGAGAGAGAGAGTGTGCATGTGTATAAGAGCGGGCAGGGGGAGGGGGACAGGGAGAGAGAATCCCAAGCAGGCTCCATGCCCAGTGCAGAGCAGGACATGGAGCTCAATCTCATGACCCTGAGATCATGACCTGAGCTGAAACCAAGATTGGGGCATTCAACTGACCAAGCCCACCCAGGCGCCCCTGCAGTATTTTGTTAAATATTAAATCATTCTTGAGTTCTTATGAGAAATCCTCCTTGGTTATAAGTTATTTATTAAACACTGCTGGATTTGATTAACAAAAATTGTATTTCGGACTTTTTCATCTGTGTTACCACATGTGATTATTTGTCATTTCAGATTTTCTTGAATTCTCTATCAGGTCTTATTTTCAAAGTTACATTAGCTTTCTGACATTAATTTGTTAACCTTTCCCTAATTCTATTATGCAAAACTTTTTACATAAGATAGGATTTGAAATTAATAAAATGATTCTATAAAATTGCCTCAGCTTACTAATAGCTTTTATTGAGGGAGAGATTGTAGACTGCCAGTTTCATTTTTAAAATATAAGTATTGGGTGGGTTTTGTTTTGTTTTGTTTTGTTTTTTTGTAAGTTATTTTGGTAACTGACATTGACAAATTTTCAGTGTCCTGGCCCCCCCCCAAAAAAAAATGTCTTCAGCATTTGCTACTATTTGTAAAATATCTATTGCATTTATAGCCATGTTCTTCTATTCCTTTTTATATTAATGTTTATATAGTACCTACCACATAGGGTTCCTGTGAGGATTAAACAAATTAACGTAATGTAAAGTGTCCACGTCAACCTCGCTAGAGGTTGTTTATTAGTCTTTTTAAGAAACATTCTATTACTTTTGTGATTATATGTATTTTTTCTATTTTGTTATTGTTTGCTC
Organism: Ursus americanus; assembly: GCF_024610735.1. Lineage (NCBI taxonomy): Eukaryota > Metazoa > Chordata > Mammalia > Carnivora > Ursidae > Ursus > Ursus americanus. The sequence goes on along the minus strand of NC_142139.1, from coordinate 38,042,899 downwards.
TTGTCTCTTTTATTTCCTTCTGCCTTCTTATGTATAATCTGTTTTTCTTTTAATAGCTTCTGTAGCTAATTTGTTTTTAATAACTCTTGTTTTTAGAATAATTGCATTTGTCTAAAATTTCTATCTAACCAATACTTAAGCTGTATCTATTGGGTTTGATATGTAATATTTCTATGTTATTCACTGTAAATATTTTGTAATTTTTATTTAATCTTGAACTTAATGATATTTATATTATTATAGTATTCAAAGGTATGATATGATTTTTAAAAACTCACTTCACATTTTATTTTATTTATTTATTTATTTTTAAAGATTTTATTTATTTATTTGACAGATAGAGACAGCCAGCGAGAGAGGGAACACAAGCAGGGGGAGTGGGAGAGGAAGAAGCAGGCTCATAGCGGAGGAGCCTGATGTGGGGCTCGATCCCAGAGCACCGGGATCACGCCCTGAGCCGAAGGCAGACGCTTAACCGCTGTGCCACCCAGGCGCCCCTCACTTCACATTTTAGACTGTTGAATTTGGAATTACCTCCAACATTTTGTGTTTTCTGTTTATTGTGCTTTTCCTTTGCTAATTTTTCTCATCTGCTTTGTGTTAGATTGATCAATTTATTTTGTTACTGCTTATTGCCTTATAGATATTAACATATATACTAGAATATATTTTCTATCAGAGTCTGAAGTTTTCATTACTTCTATTCTCCTGCATGAGAAATATCGTTTAGCAAGTTTAACTCTTCATTGTACAGAATTTACTTTTAGAATTCTAGATTTGTACATATTTTGACCAAAAAATAGTAATTTTTATGGTAAATATGTTGTTAATGTTCATGGTATTTTGGGTATTTTTCTTTCTGGATTAACTTTTATTGTTGTTAAATTGCACCACTGCACCCATTAGTAGTTTCTCCAATGAGGTCCTATAGGTATTAAATTCTGTTACATGTTGAGTATCTGAAAATATCTTCACGTCCCTCTCTTTTGAGTGGTACTTCAGCGGGATCTAGAATGTGCAACTGGAAGTTATTTTCCTCCAGTACTTAGGATAGTTTATTCTATCGTCGTCAACCTTTTCTTCTTGCCAATGAGCTCACTGCTCTACGTCGGTTATCCTTTTGTAGATAATATTCTTATTTTCTCAAAGGCTTATAAGATTCTTTATTTGTTCTTGGTATGCTGCAGTTTCACTAGGATGTGTTCTGGGAGGAATTATTTTCACTTATCTGGCTCGGCTTTGTATGTACATTTTTCATCTTTCTTCAAAGGTGGAAACATTCTCAGCCACAGTAAACAGACATTGCCTCTCTGTCATCTCCTCTGTTCTCAACTTTGAGAAATTTACAAGACCTCCGTTTATTGGTGCCTCATTGTACCCTTCATGTCCCTTTCTTTCTCTGTTGTGCTTTTACTTCTTTTTATCTCCCAAAGCTGTATTCTGAAAGAATTCCTCACGTTTATATTCCAATTTCGTAACTTTCTTTTTCTTTCTTTCTTTCTTTCTTTCTTTCTTTCTTTCTTTCTTTCTTTCTTCTCTCTTTCTTTCTCTTTCTTTCTTTCTTTCTTTCTTTTTCTTTCTTTCTTTCTTTCGTTAAAGATTTTATTTATTTATTTGAGAGAGAGCACAAGCAGGGGAAGGGGCAGAGGCAAAGGGAGAGAGACAAGCAGAATCCCTGCTGAGTGGAGAGCCCAATGTGGGGCTTGATTCCAGGACTTTGAGATCATGACCTAAGTTGAAGTCAGGCACTTAACCAACTCAGGTGTCCCAGTAATTCTCTTTTTAACTGTCCCTCCATTCTAGAATATTATTTCATCCATGAAATTTTTAAAATTTTTATTAAAAAATATTTTAATTGCAAATATCTGCAACTGGTTCTTTTATACATCCGTTTATTCTTTCCCCCCATTTATTCTTGATTCATGATTTTATTTTATAACGTATTTTTTTCGGTTTTATCTGCAAAAAGGAGATTATTTATCTATTTATTTATTTATTAAATGTTATATTAGTCACCATACAGTACTTGATTAGTTTTTGATGTAGTGTTCAATGATTCATTGTTTGAATATAACATTGCAATATGTGCCCTCCTTAATATCCATCACCTGGCTACTCCATCCCCCCACCCGACCCCCACTCTGAAACCCTCAGTTTGCTTCCCAGAGTCCATAGTCTTTCATGGTTCATCTCCCTCTCTGATTCCCCCCCTTCATTTTTCCCTTCCTTCTCCTAATGTCCTCCGTGCTATTCCTATGTTCCAGATATAAGTGAAACCATATGATAATTGTCTTTCTCTGCTTGACTTATTTCGCTTAGCATTATCTCCTCCAGTTCCATCCATGTCGATGCAAATGGTGGGTATTCATCCTTTCTGATGGTTGAGTAATATTCCATTGGATATATGGACCACATCTTCTTTATCCATTCATCTGTTGAAGGGCATCTCAGCTCCTTCCACAGTTTGGCTATTGTGGACATTGATGCTATGAACGTTGGGGTACATGTGCCCCTTCTTTTCAGTACATCTATATGTTTGGGATAAATACCTAGTAGTGCAATTGCTGAATCACAGGGTAGCTCTATTTTTAGCTTTTTGAGGAACCTCCATACTGTCTTCCAAAGTGACTGTACCAACTTGCATTCCCACCAACAGTGTAAGAGGCTTCCTCTTCATAATGCATTTTTTAAAAATATGTCTACTATTTTTTCCTTTTATCTCATTTATGATAATTTTTCAAAATTTTTTCTACTAGTGAATCTATCTTCTTATTACTGAGTTTGTGGATTGTTACATAGTATTAGCTCTCTACACATTCCTGTGTTGTCCCACGCAGACCCTTCTTAGTAGGAATTGTTTTTTTTTTTTTAAGATTTTTTATTTATTTATTTGACAGAGATAGAGACAGCCAGCGAGAGAGGGAACACAAGCAGGGGGAGTGGGAGAGGCAGGCTCACAGCAGAGGAGCCTGATGTGGGGCTTGATCCCATAACGCCGGGATCACGCCCTGAGCCGAAGGCAGATGCTTAACCGCTGTGCCACCCAGGCGCCCCTACGGGAATTGTTTCTAATTGCTTATTGTTCCTTTTTCTTTTTCTCCCTCTTTCTTTAGTCATCTGTACTTAATTGGTTGTTTTCTGGTTGCCTACCCTAACCCCCATTTCCTCAGGGAGAGAATTTGGACTAGCAGCGGCAGCAGAATATAAATGATCTTGGAGCTATCACAGATCCAGTTGTCTACTTAATGCTTAGCCAGCTCTAGTGCAGGTTATTGGATTGGGTATGTCCCTTCCCGCAGCACAGTGTGCAGCTCTATACAACCTCTAGCCTCAGGTGGCTGCTGAATCTTTCGGTCTCCCATTACAGGCTTGATGGCCCTACTCCAGCTCCTGCTACATCTCAAGAGTCAACTTTTAGTGACCTCTGCATACTTCAGGGCTTAGAGTCCAGCAAACGTGTAGCTTCAGCCCTTTATTTTTCTGTGTTGCTACGCAATTTCTGGTATAAGGAGATGTTAATCTGTTTTTCACATATTCTGTCCTTTCTGTGTGCTTTGATTAGATGAGGTAGTTAATAGTATGGACTTGCAGTGCTATCTGGACTCCAACACACAAATGAATGCCTAAGATTTATTTCTAGAATAGAAACATTTTCTCTTTAAAATATTTGCATGTAAGAAGATTTAGTTTGAAAAATAACAACAGAAATCTTTTATCTATATCCAAGAACTGTGAGGAAAGAAAGAACAACTACCAAATAAAAACTTAAAAAATAAAAAATAAAATAAAACCAAACCAAAACAAAAAAACATTGACAAATCAGAATTTAGGTAATTAGGGCTTTTTGATAAAGTTTCTGCGTTGGAGCATATCAGGCATTCCTCTTCCCAAAGAAGGTGAGAGACTCTGAACAAAGAGGAATATTGGAAAAGTAAAATAATAGTGATGTTGAGTGCTTACTGTGCATTAGGTCCTTGCAGGTAGGTGATCCTAGTTCTCAAAATTACCCTATGAATATATTATTATCTTCATAATATAGTGAAGAAACTAACTGAGGCTCAGACAATATAATTAGTCCAGGCTGAGCCAGTGAAGAAATTTAGGAGTACCTAAATCTGAGCCTAATCTGTGCCTAAATTTCTGTCAAATTTTCTTCCCACATGGAAAATGGAATTCCCTACACATTAAAGCATAAGAATGAAAATTAAAAAAAAATTTTTTTAAGCTGAAGTATCTTTTCTCCTTCACTGTAGCTAATCCTCCCACATTCTCCTGTAATAACTTTCTCTAACACCTTGTCCCACTATTTCTCATATTATTGAGAACGCATGCATTTATCTGAAGGAAACAGTATTTGTTCCCTGGCAAATTTGAAGCTTCAAGAAAACCAAACAAAAAGAAAATCCAGAGGGAGTGGTGAGACCAAAAGGTTCAACTTCCTTTAATCACACTTCTGACTCTTTTTAGGCCCTCTAGCAGATGGACTTAGGTTTATTTGGGGGATTGTTGAAATCCCTAAAAGATGGGTGCCATCAGGGTAGATTTATCCACAGGGACAAAGCTTAGAGAAAAACAAATGTCTTACTTCCTAGGAACTGAAAATGTCAACAGGATAAGCTTAAAAATCAATCTGCTAGTTCACAGAAAGGATCAGAAAAAGTGTAAAGTGATCACAGATGCTCAATTTTTGGAGCAGACATGGTGTGGTGTAAAGGAAGTACTTCTACTAACCATCACAGTTCAGTTTTTCCCTAGATCAAGGAAGCAATTCTTCTAGGGAGGCAAGGCTACGGTGTATCCCTCAAGGAAAAACCAAGAAACACTCACTTGTCTGGCACAGAGGTAAAAAGAACACCTACTAGTAATAACAATAATGAATATATATGGAGTGTTTGCCATGTGTCAGACAGCGATCTTAGCTGTTTATATAACATGATCTCATTGAAACCTTTACAGTATTCCATGCCAGGTAAATATTATTATTCTCATTTAGTGGATATATAAGTAATGTTTAGGAAAGCTAGTAAATAAGAGTCTGAACTTCAAATCTGTCATTAACATCTGGGCTTTTTGAGTTATCATGGTTGTCCTAGATTAAAGTTTCTCACCTCAATACTTTCCATATTTTGGGCCAGATAATTCTTTATTGTGGAGGGTTTTCTGTGTATTATAGGATGTTTAATATCATCTTTGTCTTCCACCTCATAGGTGACAGTAGTAATACCACAGTTGTAACAAGCAAAGACGTCTGCAAATATTCTAAATATCCCTTGGGAAGCTAAATTGCCCCCAGCTGAGAACTGCTGCCCTTTATTAATCCATTATAAGAAAAGAGCAGAAGTAGATAAAAACTAAACCTGCCCAGAATTACTGGCAGGTTTGAGGCTTACATATATTATACACTCTGCTTGACTTAGAATGTAAAGTGCTTCAGTCATATCTAACAAGAATCCAGAGGCACTTGCTATAGGCACTCAAAAAAACAAAACAAAACAAAAAAAACAACTTTGCACCAAGAATATTTGCTAGGTTGGTTGGAGAGGTCACAGTTATAAAGAGCCAGGCTCTTTACTCAGTATGTTGAGAGAAGTAATATGATATAGTAGTAAAAGAACAGGCTTTGGAGTTTGATGAATTGAATTTGAATGTAAGTAGGTTTTTTGTGGGTTTTTTTGTTTTTTTTTTTTGTTTTTTTTTACAGTCCTATTTGAATGGTCTTGGGAAAAATTACTTACACTTGCCAAGATTCCATTTCTGCATCTATAAAAGTGGAAACTTTTACTCTTTCCACAAGGTTTTTGGAGGCTTACATGTAAACATGTGTGTACGTGATATAGAGTGCAGTACATTTTAACAATTGTCGTAAGTGATGCCAAATAATATGTAGGAATTGTTCCATCTATGGTAAAAAAAAATGACTTATAATCAAGAACATATATAAACTGGCTTCTGCGTGTCCTGATTCCAAAGATGAATACTGATATTCTCAATAGATAGTATGTAACACAACCCAACTAACAAAATCCAAACCAGAGCTGCTATTGTATATAAGGAAAATTGGCCAAGTTCTTCTACGTGACAAATGATTCTGTGAGCAGAGTTCACAAGGAACAATTTGTGAGTTTGAGAACAAGAAGCAATAATGTGGTGTCACCAAGAATTTGGAAAACAGGCATCAAGGTAAACATTTGAGAATTAAAGTGTAAGATCACAGACCATAGTTGGGCAAAATCATTTTATAGACCAAATGACTGTCAGATCACCAAGGCAAAAATATAACCTGACTAAATGTATCAGCAAGTCTAGAGAAACAATGTACCATGCGTTCAGGAAGTGGGGTGGGAATTTGATGGCCACAAGAAGCACAGAAGAAGGAGAATCATTTTGGTAGTGCCACCCAAGTCTGCTCTGGGCATAAGCACGGGCAAACACCAGGAATTTTGGATATATTAGCAAGACTAATATAGAGGTTTGTATAAGTCTATCTTAGCATAATTCCATCAACATATTTCATTAATTCAACAAAAATTTATTTCCTAATATGTGTCAGACACTCTTTAATAGACAAGAAAACATAACATTGAAAAATAGAGATAAGTCTCTGCTTTCAGAATTTACATTCTAGTGTGGAAGATGGACATTTTGAAAAAAAAAAAGTGAGCAAATAAATATATCATGTGGTGAAATGTGCTAAGGAAAAACCAAAGGAATAGAAATAAGAGTGCTGTTTTTGGTGAGTTATTAGCAATAACCTCTTTGAAGAGGTGGCATCTGACTTGAGACTTGAAGGATGGAAAGAAGTAAAACCATGCAAATGTCAGAAAGAAGACAAATAGGCAGAGGAGACATGCAAAGGTCCTGAGGCATGATCTGTCTTGGAAAGCTGGAGGAAGAGCAAGGAGTCAAGAACGGATGAAATGTACTAAGGAAAGAGAAGAGTGGTAGAGATGAAGTCAAACAGATAATCACCAGTCAAATTACGCAGAACCTTACAGGACATGATTATGTTTTTGAATTTTAATTTGAATGAATATTAATCCATTAGAATGTTTTGAACAGAGGAATGTCATAATATACACCTTAAAATGATCTCTCTAGTGATTGAAGAACGGATAGTAGAAAGCAGGTAAAAGTGGAAGCACAGAGAATACTCAGGAGCCTACTGCAATAATCCAGGTGACAAATAGTGACTACCTGGATTTGTACGATAGCAATGAAAATTATATTAAGCAGTCTGGTAGTAGATGTTTTCTGAAGTTGGAGGCTACAGGACTTGCTGATAGGTCAAATGTAGGGTGTGAGAAAAACAGGAGTCAAGAAGAACTCCAAGAATTTTAGCTTGAGCTCTGGTTCAGGAGAATTGTACTTGTTTGAGATAGGATATACTCAAGGAGGGTGGTGCTCAGGTGTGGTTGCCTATTAGATATTAGAGTGTGAAGTAGGATATTGGAAATGCAAATCTAGAGTTCAGGGGCAGGGGTTGGGCTAGAGATATAAATTTAAGGTCTTCAGTGTAAAGATGATGGTTCAACTATTGGTTTGGATGAGATTACCCAGAATGAGTATATAGCAAAGAGACCAGACCTATGGACTAGCTCTAAATTATTACAATGTTGAGAGGACAAGGCACTAGAAAAAAAATATCTTGTCAAAAGGGACTCAAAAGATGGAAAATTTCAACAGCAAAACAAATTATGAAAACAGTGGGTTGAATAAATCCATTGAATGAAACTGTTGAATACAATATGAATTTATGACTCCAAACTGATATAAAAATGATTAACGAAATGGATGAGGGAAATAGGAAGCTTAGCCTGAAAGCAAATAGCATGCCAATTAATAAATGTAGTTGAAGATAAAAAGCCACCACTTTGCAACCATGATAATAATAATTTATTAAGGCAAGAATCATCAACAAATGCTAAGACTAAAAGTTGAAAGTAAATGAGAAGCAGAATATATACAGACTCTCAAAGAATCTCCATATTAATTACTTATTAATCGTAAAGGGAAAAGTAGTAACTCTACAGGGAGAAACTTGGAGGATATCACTCTAGCCAAATGCTCAGAGAGAATGTTATCAATAATGGAACAAGCCAATAATGTGTGTCTCCTGATGAGATGTGCTGAAGATGACACAGTTCCATTTCTGGAATATTCCTACAAACATGCGAACATAAATGTAATCATGAGAAAAAGTCATTCTGTAAAGTAATTGGCCTGTATTCTTCATGAAGTCAATGTCGATTATGCTAAGTGAAATAAGTCAAGCAGAGAAAGACAATTATCATATGGTTTCACTCATATGTGGAACATAAGGAATAACATGGAGGACTATAGGGGAAGGGAGGGGAAACTGAATGGGAAGAAATCAGAGAGGGAGACAAACCATGAGAGACTCTGGACTTACCAAAGGCAGGGGCGGGGGGTAGGCTATAGGGGATGGGGTAGCTGGGTGATGGGCATTAAGTAGGGCATGTGTTGTGATGAGCACTGGGTGTTATACACAACTAATGGATCATTGAACACTACATCAAAAACTAATGATGTATTGTACGTTGGCTAACTGAACATAATAAAAAAGACAAAAGGGCTGAAATGATAATTTAAAAAAAAGTCAATGTCATGAATGACAAATATAGTCTAAGGAAGAGTTCCAGATTAAAGGAGGTATAACAGGTAAATGCAGTCATGGTCCTGGATTGGATCCCAAACCAGAAAAAAAAAATTACTATAAAGGGTATTATTGGGACAACTGGTGAAATTTTATTATTCTAATGTAGAATATAGAATAGTATTGTATCAATGTTACAATACCTGATTTTGATTATTATACTATAATTATGCTAAAATATATCCTGATTCTGAGGAATTACACAGAGAAGTAAAGAAGTTAAGGGACCTGTGGTCTCTCATCTATTCTCAAATGGTTCAGGGGGAAAAAATGAATGAGAGAGAATATGATAAAGTGTGGCAAAATGTTGGCAGTGGTGAATCTGGTTGAAGGGCATACAGAAGTTCTTTGTATTATTCCTACAACTTTTCTGTAAGTATAGATTCATTTCAAAATAAAAGTTTAAAAAGTCCTTGAGAATCAGCATGGTGTTGGAAAACCATGGGAATATGGTAGCAGGAGTGTTATGGCTGGGAAGACGGAGCAGGAATGCTTCAAGGAGGAGGACGTCATCATTGTTTTCCATAGTTTTACACCATTGAAAGATCAAGTTAGAGTAGATTGAGCATTGACCACTGGATTTGGCAACATGGAGGCTTATTTGGGTTCAAGAAAGAATGAGAGGATGGGGGGGGAACAAGCTGTGACAATTCTAGAAACTCCTCTGAAGACTTTGATGGGAGCAGAGAGCAGAGCCATTGGCGCGATAGGTAGGTGGAGACATGCAGTCAGGGAAGCATATTGTTAAAGACTGGATTCATATGGTGTTATTTCCTTTAGTTTAACTACTCTTGGTCTGATTTCAGCTTTCCAAGGAAACTTCTAATATGTATTTGTTTTGAATGTAGGTTTACATTCAAGGATTGTGAGTGTTTTAGTTTCATTGCAGAGATCATTCATTGTAAATTAATAAATTGGCATCCCAATTTTATACATAAACTGCTTAATATGATTCTGTCCTTGAGAGATGGATAAAATCATGTTTCTGTCATACACATAGCGATTTGGAGACAAGGAGGGGGATACATCTAATTTTGCAGAGTTCTTTCAGAACTGTGTTGAAACCTTCAAAGACCCAGCAAGTCAGCTACACAAATTATGGAATATTAGAGTCATCTCTACTTGTTCTGCAATATTGTAAAGACAACTTTCAAAGAAAAAAAAAAAAGCGCTACCATCTTCCGTAATTACACCTCGGCAACTGTGACTCTCAAACATTTTGTCCATAACAAGTATATGTCTGAGCATGAAAGTTAGATGGTCCTCCCTTGCACCATGGAGAAAACAGGGGTGATGAATGTCTCCTCATAAAGCCTCTGTGGGACAGTCTGCCTCCCATTTTCTTTGGCAGTGCGAGTCCAGCTTTACCTTAAGGCTAAAACTACTTTTCCACTGTAGCCATATGGTACTTGCAACATTTTGCAAAACCTTATTGAAAACTTCTTGGTCAGTAAAAATTTCAACAGAAGCCTCAGAATTTTGTTTTGTTTTATTTAAGCAAGAAAAGCCTTTACCACTACCACAATAAGTTTATTGTGTGTAATTTTAATGTTCTTGTCCCAGCGGATTATTGATTTTAGGATGAAAAACATAAGTCATCAAAAAGAAAACATAAGTAAACTTAATGGAATAACTTACATAATTGCTACTATTCATTGAGAACTTACCAAGTGCAAAGATGTATTGGAAACGATGTCATTCATTATTCCTCACAAAGAAGCTTATGGGTTAGGATGTTATTATAATCACGTTACAAAGGATGAGGCAATTGTCGCTTAATTTAAAATACCCAAGCAGGATTTGAATTGATGGGCTGGCTCCAAAGTCTCTGCTTTTTCCACTGTGTGCATTGCTTCCTTACCGTCATAATTTGCCTATCCACAGCCTTATCTAATCTGATTTACTTCCTTACTCTTGCTTCTTATGAATATCCATTGAGATTTTCATATTCTGGGAGAGATAGTCTAAGATTCTAATACTTAAATTTTCAAAAGGTCTTTAAGCCTGAATCTGAAGAAATTTGAGGACAAAATAATTGAAAGTGTTCAGTCAGAGGAATATATTGAAATGGAAATCAGAAGTAAAATAAAATAGCCCCGTGGACTGATACCTTCCACTGAGCACTTGCCTTCTCAGCAACACTGAAGTAATAGGGCTGTGCTGCAGGTGCAGGTCGTTGGGCATTATTTGCAGCACCTACCTGATTTTCAGGGAACAGTCTATAAGTAGAAAGTATTAGCATTCTGTACACCATGGCCAGCACATCAGATCCTAATGTACATTCTCAATAGGGAAAATAATAGCTAGAAATATAGTTACTAAAAAGGGATGGTGGCCTAGAATAATATTCATTTTCCCCCTTGTTAATAGTATCTAAGCTCCATAGTCCCAGTATATTAACTCATGCATTTTCAGCTTTTCTGCCGGGGCTAACAAAGGCTCGACAGATTCTTTGCTTCGATTAGCAAATTTTTATATTTACAAAAAAGAAATGTTTAAAAATTTTGATCTTACAATTAACTCTTACTGGGAGGAAACAAAGCCATTTGCAGACTTCTCTAAGCAATGCTTTTTACTCAACAGATATTTTCTAATGCAGAGTTACCAGAAAGCAGCATGGAGATTAAGGAAAAGAAAATAATGTATTTATAACTGGACTGAGGAAAATTCAACTAGAATGAAAAGTAATTGTATATTTCTGTTGCTATTTGGTCAAATCTGTTTCTATTTGGGGGCGCCTGGGTGGCACAGCGGTTAAGCGTCTGCCTTCGGCTCAGGGCGTGATCCCGGCGTTCTGGGATCGAGCCCCACATCAGGCTCCTCCGCTGTGAGCCTGCTTCTTCCTCTCCCACTCCCCCTGCTTGTGTTCCCTCTCTCACTGGCTGTCTCTCTCTGTCGAATAAATAAATAAATCTTTAAAAAAAAAATCTGTTTCTATTTGAATTTAAATGACAAAAATGAGGTCAAATCTTAAAATGAGGTTTTTATACAAGGGCACAATATAGATTAAATTAAAACAAAACTATTTCTATATGACTTTTAAGGTACAAACAAGATAGCTTAAGGCAGAATATTGGACTATTTTGTAAACTATCATTCTATTCAGTGTGTCATTTACTTATTTAAATTTTTTTCTATTTTAATCTTTATTAAGTTGAACCATGTGTAATTGCCATTTTCATAGGCCAAAACTGACAAATACCAGCAATTTCAAAATAATATTTTTCAAAATAATACATATACATTCTTTTACATGGAACTACGTACTTGTGAGTCCTCAGGACTACTCCCACTGTGGTTCCAGCTTCCTAGAGGCAACCACTTTGAGATTTTAAAATGTTTCTTCTGACTGCTTTTTAAAAAAAATTCTAATTCCAGTGTAGTTAACATACAGTGTTGTATTAGTTTCAGTTGTGCACTATAGTGACTCAACAGTTCCATATACTACTCAATGCTCATCAAGATAATTGTACTTTTTTTTTTTAGTTTCAAGTTTTATTTAAATTCCCGTTAGTTAACATATAATGTAATATTAGTTTCGGGAGTAGAGTTTAGTGGTTCATCACTTACATATAATACCCAGTGCTCATCACAGCAGGTGTCTTAATCCCCTTTCCCCATTTAGCCCATCCCCCCAACCACCTCCCGTTTGGTGACCCTCTGTTTGTTCTCTATAGTTTATTTCTTGGTTTGTCTCTCTCTCTCTCCCTCTTCATTCTCCTTTGCTGAGTTGTTTTATTTCTTATATTCCACAAATGAATGAAATGACGGTATTTGTCTTTCTCTGACTGACTTTTTTCACTTAGCATCATACCTTCTAGGTCCACCCATGTTGTTGCAAATGGCAAGATTTTATTCTTTATTATGGTTGAATAGTATTCTGGTGTGTGTGTGTGTGTGTGTGTGTGTATCTTTACATATCTTCTTTATCCATTCATCAGTCAATGAACAGACACATGGGCTGCTTCCATAATTAACCTATTGTAAATAATGTTGCAATAAAGTTAGGGGTGCGTATATCCCCTTGAATTAGTGTTTTCCATTCTTTGGGTAAATATCCAGTAGTTTGGTAACTGGATCACAGGGTAGTTCTATTTTTAATTTTTTAAGGAACCTCCATACTGTTTTCCAGAGTGGCTGCACCAGTTTGCATTCCCACCAACAGTGCAAGAGAGTTCTTTTTTTTCCATATCCTAACCAACACTTGTTTCTTGAGTTTTTTATTTTAGCCATTCTGACGGTTGGGGATAATATCTCATTGTGGTTTTGATTTGCATTTCCCTGATGGTGAGGGATGTTGAGCATCTTTTCATGTGTCTGTTGTCCACCTGTTTGTCTGCTTTGGAGAAATGCCTGCCTATTGTTTGGTGTTTTAAATAGCACCTTAGTCATCTGAAAGTAATAATGTATCTTTTAAAGATGACTAACTTACATTCAGGAAAAGCTTATACATTGAAAATACGAAATTTAGAATGATATAAGATATAAAATTTATACAATCTACCTGATTTCTCATTTTTCTATAACTATTTTGTCCAATCTGAAATTATTACTGTAATTTATCATTGTAATTAATATAAATGCAATTAATTGAGGAATTAAAAAATGTATGGAGTAAGTGGACTGAGTAGCCCTTTATTGGAAGGATTAACTTCAATTTAACACATGTTTATTAAGCAATTAAGCATGTGAATGTGCCATCCACAGTTCTAAGCATCTGGAAGGCAAAGGTGAGCCAATGACAGTGCTCCCTACTACGGTAGACTTTATGTTACAATAGGAGAAATTAGAAACCGGCAATTAAAAAACATACGTAAAGGGCGCCTGGGTGGCTCAGGTGGTTAAGCGGCTGCCTTCAGCTCAGGTCATTATCTCTAAGTCCTGGGATCGAGCCCCACATCGGGCTCCCTGCTCAGTGGGGAGTCTGCTTCTCCCTCTGCCTCTCCCCCTGCTTGTGTTCTCTTTCTCAAATGAATAAAAAAAAAAATACGTAAAAGTCAACTTTAGAGTGTTAAAAATAGTATATACTACAGAACAAAATAGAAGTGTGGCCCATAAAGTAGGTAACGGTGGGGCTAGTGCTCACTTGAGTGACCAGGTAGGCTTCATTTAGAAGGTGACATTAAGTATAATTGAAAAAGGTTTAAAAAGGTAAGATGTTTCTGCAGACGTTTGGGTGGAGGGAACAGGTAGTTCAAAGGCCTGAGATCAGGAGCATGCTACAGAATAGGTGGGTACGGTGAGGAGGTCTTCAGACTTTGAGTGGAAGGAGAGAGTGAACAGTAGGTGACGAGGTCATGTGTTGGGTGATGGAGGCAGAATCATGGAAAGACCAATGAGAATTCGACCCTTTAATCCTAGTGAAAGTGGAGCCATTACAGGACATTGAGCAGAACAGTGACATGGCATAACTCACATTTTAAGGGGATCACTGTGGGAACTGTGTGGTGCATGGACTTTAGGGAGATTGAGGGCAGAGGCAGTGAGACAAGGTAGGAGGCTGCTGCATCCCTCAGATGAGAGGCTCCCATAGTTGCACGGAGCAGTCAAAGTCATCAGATTCTAATGGACTTATTAGTGAGAACTGCATTGCCCTATGAGGGACAATTCAGTGGGAGATTATAATTTTGTGAAAGCAGGAGGTAGACACATGAAATAATGCAAAGAAGACAGTATAACTAATGATAAAACATGAAATGACACTACTTTTTGGGGTGTGTGTGTTGTGGGGTGGGGAGTAAGTAAACAAATATTTATTGTCCACTGGGCACACTGTCCCTGATGTGTCACTAACTAGCCGAGTGATTTTGGGCAAAGTATTTAACTTCTTTGGGCCTCCTTTTCTCTCCATGTAAAATATAGGGCTTAGATCTAAAGCCGCTCTATTTTGTCATTGATTCTCCTAGGTGATGGCTCATCACGTTACCAATAAAAGGACTTCTAGTGAAAGATTCGTGGAACAAGCTACATTCTGTCCTACTGCAGTTGACCCTGAGACTAACTGATATTTGTATTTATCATTTTTCTCCTCCACCACCCATTTTATTATCTCTTATCCATGGCTAGCTTTTCTGCTGATCTGATTTGCCTAGTAGGATAAGCAAAAACTTTGGGGGGTCTGAGCTCATGATTAAAGCTCCAGGGGTCAGGAATGCTACAATTCCTGGACACAGGAATGGGAAACACAACAGCACTGGAAGGGTTACAGTGAATGGATTTCCCAGGTTCTAGATAGACTTTCTAGATATACCACTTTCTGGAAACATTATATATTAGCAGTCCTATCTCACATGGTAATTAGAGTGGATGCCACTGGCAGTCCAGTAACTTCCTTCTTCACTTGCTTAGTCTATTGGCATGAGGAGCCCAACATGATTTAGTAGAGTCCTTAATGTGTCACCTGTGGAAATATACTCCTCCCGAGAAAGAGACCCAATCTCTGCTAGTGAGTCATGGAGAGTGATGATAACAAGAGTTGCTCTTATTTCCACCCTCTGTTTCCCAGACCATATGCTCTGTCTTTCAAAGACACAGTACCACATAACGACTCCATGAAAATATAGGCTACATCTTGAAGGACAGGACCCCAACCTTCCAGGATGTTCTCTGTAGGCTGGCATTTTAGCTGTACCTTTAGGAGACTATTTCAATGTTTTTGTATTTGGCTGTTTTAGGATAATGTGGTCATGGTAGGAATAAAGGATCCCACAGTCACGTTCCCACTATCACACATTCTTCCCCACAAAACTGGTATAAGGTAATGTTGCACAGGATTCTTTGATAATAAGTCATATACTTCATGAAAACTTGTATAGTAGGGCTGGCTAAGACAGTGAAGGTAGGAAAGACAAACTCTTACTCGGGAACTAAGTTAATTTTAATAACTCTGAATCTCTACCCCTCTCAAGAAGGAAGTGGTTCAAAATAGTCAACTTTCCACCAAGTGATTCTTTGGTTTCTTGGAAGGATACACCATATTGAGGGCTCAGGGTTTGCCTTGGTCACTGAAGATGGGCTATTCAGCTGCTCAGTAGCTAGGTTAGTTTCAATGAAGGGCAGTCTATGCTACTGGGTCTATTCCTACTGTCTAGTTCTGCCACTATGGCTACTCTGTTCATAGGTCCATTGTGCAAACACTGAAGTGGCCAACAGCAGAGGGTGGCTGACTTCCATAGGACAAGCCAGTCTGCCCACCTGGTTGCTTAGTGCCTTTTCTTTAGAGAAGTTTGGCAGGCATCGTTGTGAAACTCAAAGAACTGCAGATTCTGTGTGTATTCCCCTAGGTTCATTCACACACTTCTCCCTTAGACTTCTTTGTCTCTGATTTTCCAGTCTTTCTCCTCACAGGTCTTCTGATGAAGCAACCAACCAAGCCATTGGCTGCAGCCCAGGCATATCTGCAACTCACAGAGCTGATGACCAGGTGTACTTCTTGAAGCTCTGCCCACTGGAATACTGTCTCTCACCATTGTTATTCAGGACCACTGCTGAGTAGAGCTCTATGTGGCTCATTTATGGTCCAGTTTTGGTTCTCACAGGCATTTTAAGCCAACCCATCTGTGAAACTGTGTTGTTGTTGTTGTTGTTTTCCTTCCTTCCCTCAACTGGTCATAGGGAATCCTCCACAAAGCCGTGGGTATGAGGTAAGAGAAAGAGAGTTAGGTGCAACTGAGGTAGGTGACAGGCTAGAATGGGCCCCTGTTCACGTAACTGACTTTTGTCTTCCCTCTGTGCTTAAATCCACCCCAAATAATGACGTTTCCTTTGCATGATGGGTTGCTGCCGTGCCCATCAACCTGGCTCCTATGGGATGCTCCAATTCCATAGTCACTCTACTGAGGCATAATACATGCTAAGGTCAGTTTTTAAACATTGAACAGTTCTTCTGTATAAGCAATATGGCTTTGCTCCTGGGGAGTGCATCGTGACTTTGCTCTCAGGGCTTGCTAGCAGATCCACATGGCATCCGTATCCTCCCTGGATACTCCTTCTAATAACATGGAATCTTCTGAAGCTTGTGGCCAAGGAGAAGGGTTGTGTGTATTGCAGTCTGTATCTGCTGCAGAACCTTCTTTTGCTCTGGGCCCTGTATAGATTATCAAGCTTCCATATCACTTGATAAATGGATCAGGGCAACATTCCCAGGTGTTTTATGAGCTATATCCAAAATCACATCTTGCACGGCAACTACATTGGTGGCTACTATTTAGTGATGTTTTCAGCCGTTAGCTATTTGCCGCGATCCATCTGGTTTTTCAAAGCACCAAACTGTTGAACTGTTGAATTCAATGTGGATATGATGGAGACCACTACTTCTGCATTATTTAAAATCTTTGAAGGAGGAAGTGATCTCTGACATGTCACTGAAGATGTGTTTTGCTTCTCATTTACAATCTCAGCTGGGTTGGGAGCTGTTTCAGGGACTTTCACCTGGCTGATTTTCTACCTGCTGCTATGGTTCTTAATTTACAGATTAGGGAACCAGTGTGAGGGTTCTGTACGCTGTTAATTATATCCATCCTGATTACGCACTCAGATGCCAGGCAAATAACCCCTGAGCAGGTTCATGGACTCCATTTTTCACCAGGCCTCCCTAGATCCAGCTCTAATGAGTCCTGAGGATCTTTTGAATCCTCTCGTTACCAGTGTTAGTTCATACCCTCTATTCAACAATGCTTGACATATATGGGTACAATTCCTCTGGTAAATGTCTGTATGTCTTTTGTGGGGGATGGGGGAGGATTGGAGACTAGATGTCGTATATATTTATTCTGGCATTGCAGGATCATTCCCGAAGGAGACCCTGCCTCCTCTTCAGTCAGTGTTCATTGGGTCCCATTCATGGCTGGTGGCTGGTAAGATGGTTTCCTATTCTGCTGGCTGACACAGACTTTGCTCACCCCCTCTTGATATATCTTGGCTTTGAAAGTTAAGTGACACCCTTGTTAGAGACCTCTCACCTCTCAAAACATCGTGGTCTGTTTGCCATAACTACAGGTATCTCCTGCACATTATGGTAATTATATCCACTTTGCCTCCAACAATTAAATAGTATTGCTTGACCTCCATCATCACAGAATCATTGGTATCACCATCATTGGTACCTTAACGACCAGTTACTTAGCTGTCCTACAAAGGACAGCCTCCATTGGATTTCTTAATGATACCAATGCCCACCTCACTCCTGCATTAACCCACTCCTTATCACTTGAGTTAAGGGGTACTCCCTTTCACTCTCTTGCAGAAAACAGTCATCTCTGTCTTATAGCATAAGTCCACTCTAGCATACATTCTCTTTGAGCCTTTTGACCCTTTCCTCAATACTCTGGCAGAGCAGTTCTGATAACCTTACCTCAATTACCATCATTTGTTCTGTGCTTAGAAGAATCAACCCATCAGTATATTAGAATCGGCCATAGGTGACCTTGCCTGGTCATTAAATCTTGAGTCATGATAAAGTGCCCCACATCAATGAACTCTCTCTTATTCAACCTTTTATTTTGCACCCACTGGGCCATCACTCACAATATCTATTCTCAGGCATAGTCTCCTGTTTTTTTTCCAGTATGTTTTGGCCAGATCCCAAAACTATTTTGGTGATAATCCTTTTCCTCCCATAGCAAGGACTTTTTTTTCCCTCCCATCTGGCCATGCTGAGCCTTAATTCTAGTTATTGGTCCAGAGGTACTGAGGGGAGGGGAGTAGATCTTCAGGGGGGCAGGTAAGTTGCCTCTTGTGAAGCAACTCCATCAGCTGTTCTCTAATGAAAGGAGACTGGTATTGTCTAGCAAGGGGATGGGGTCCTTTTCTGCCAGGGTGGTGACTTAAGAGTCTGCAGGTTCATGCTTTGCAAACATAGTCATCCGAATGTTCTGATTTCAACAACTCTTCCAGGAACTCTAACTCTGACTTTGGCATGGGAAACTGGTCAGGGCTGGGGTTTCAATCTGCTGCACATAGCATCAGTCCTACTTCAAACTTCTTATAATTACCATAGACTCCCTATCTGTTAAGGTTAGAAGCATTGCATAAGCCAGTGCCTTCCCTTCTATCTGTATCCATCCCAATTCACCTCACACGAGAGCCTAGTGATTATGGTGTGGTGGCAATATCAGAAATTATACCCATGTCATGACCAGCAATGATATCCTTAATTGCTGTCTGATTGGTAAATGACTGGGTTTCAGAATACCATGTTGAGAGGTGGCTTTCTGAGACTGCAAAAAAGGCACAAGCAGACTGGGGCATTTACCCACCATTTTCCTATGTATCATCGGATGACGGACTTTTTGGGTGCACATTACCTCTTCGACACCTTGGAGTTGCCTGCATATAGGCCCAGGGGCAGGGTCTAGGGAGGGTCTCAAGGTGAGAGTTGCAGGTCTCTAGTAATTACTATTGTTGAGGCACTTTCGTGTCTTGCCTTCTATGCTCACACACTCTTCTGGCTTGAGATACTACTGACGCCCAAGTTCCTTCTTCTAATTCAGGCTTCTCTCATGTTCCTTAGACCATTTGCCTGTTAGATATTATTACTCAGAGGGCTTACATGCATCTGAAATTCAGCATATCCAAGACTCAACTCCCACCTTCCCACTTCCTAAAATGGTTCCTCTTTCTGGATTCCCTGAGTATGATTGGTGCCTTCCTACTGGTTGCCTAAATCAGAAAACCGGGGTTATTCTAGCCTTGCCTCTTTCACTTTCTCTCTCTCCACATTCACCACTCAGAAATGCCATCGTGTCTTCTAAATACCTTTTACATTTGTCTTACTGCCCATACTGCCTTAGTGCAGACCATAATTATTCTTACCTGAATTACTGTTGCAAAAGCCTAATTAATCGCTCTGCTTTCCACTCAATCCATTCTCCACAGTGCAGTCCCTGTAATATTTCCAAAGGTAAGTTTGATAAA
Organism: Ursus americanus; assembly: GCF_024610735.1. Classification (NCBI taxonomy): domain Eukaryota; kingdom Metazoa; phylum Chordata; class Mammalia; order Carnivora; family Ursidae; genus Ursus; species Ursus americanus. Next base: position 38,023,311 of record NC_142139.1, on the reverse strand, counting down.
TTGTTCCTGTACTTAAAACGTGAAATAGTTCCTCATTGATCTGAAAATGAAGACCAGTCCCATTAAGGTAGTGACCCAGGTCCTTTAGATCTGGCCCTGGCTTCTCCCTATCCTCAATTCTTGTCACTTCCACTCTTAAAGGCTAGACTCCAGCTATACTAAATTTTTTTTAGATCCTTCCTCTTCTCCTGGATCTTCACACATGTCTTCTCTGCCTGTAATACTCCCTTTCCACTCTCCACTCTTCCTAAACCTTGTAACTGCTTATAATTCTTTAGGTCCAGCTTAGACATTTCCTCCTGGAGGTCTTTACTCCTTGATTGCCTTGAGTGGTTTGGTTGGCCAGTGATGTGCTCCTAGTAATCTTCACCTCCTTGTCAGAATTTATTATATTTCATTGAAATTACTTTTAACTGATTTCCTTTTAAGCTATACCATATGATCCGTGGGGGCAACAATCATGTCTTTCTTATGCACTTTTAAATTTTCAGCAACTAGCCATAGTTTCTGGTACATATAGGTACTTAATAAATGTCTGCTTATAGACAGATTATTTATTACCTTTAGCTCTTTACAACATACTGTATTTCATAGATATTTTACTTGATCATCTCTGTTTCTTCAGTGCCTAATACAGTGCTTGGTAAGTAGAGGCGTTTATTAACTGTTAGTTAACTTAAGAAGTAAAGATCTTATGATACTGCTTAGTAATGATAACCAGCACATTACTGATACCAGATGAAAATACCTAATGAGAATCACTCGTACAATCATGTTTATGCTTAGGATATACAAGTCATTTTCAGTTTACTAATGTTATCCCTCTTCATAATTGCATATGCAATGGTACCAAGCAAATGTTATTTCTAAATGAATTCAGAATGAAGGAATACTTGTTAAATAGTATCTGTGACTATTCCCCTAGTTATTTTGGGGTAATAAATAATTCACATACTCAAACTTAAAAAAAACCTGACAAATCCCCATAAAAGTAATGAAAATCATTACCATTCCAAGATTCAGTGGTGTATTTTAAGATAAGAATTGAAGAGGCATCCTCAGGGAATTATCTTAGCGGGGAAGCCAAAGAATTTCCCCTATAAACTTTTCGCTCCACAGAACTAAATGTTAAATAGTTTCATGGTTAGAAAATGTATTCTCCCTTCCACTAGCTAAATATTTCTCTGTGGCTCGGATTATCATTTCCTAAATCTGTTATGACACGCTCCTTCAGAGTGCAGCTCAAAGACACTTCTGCTGCTTTCCTTCATCCTTGTGAGGAATGTCTAATAACTTCCCACCAAATCCTTCATGTCTTTGTTTTCCATCCTGGAAAACATATGGTCTATTTTATCCAAATAGAGTTCCTGTCAGGCAATTGGGAGACCAGGATATCCTGTTTTAAATTGGGGTTATCTGGAGGGAAATGCCACTTTTTGAAAGTATCTATTATTCTGTGTCTTGTCATGGAGATATTAATAAAATTTGATAGACTATGGTAATGCAAGTTTGTTTGCTGTTCTTCGCCATGCTGCAGTCACCCTGATCTTTCTCTCTCCAAAAGAAAGAAAAACAAATGACTCTTTAGAAGAGTTCTAAAATAGTACTGAACAAAAATATTTCAACATGATTGATAAAGACTTAAGACTTGGATATTGGTGATTGGAATGGCTGAGAGGAGTCAGTGCTCCTGAACTAGTCATTTAATAAAGTGGGCACATATTGGAAAAGGTATATTTTTGACGTTTTGCATAAGGCAAAAATTCAGCAAGCTTGACTGAGCAAGATTGTCTGCTGTTAGATACAGTATACTTCTTTCATTAACACTAGATTGAATTCTGGACATGGTCCAAGCTTGATGGAGATCTACATGAAAACCTGATTTACATTTGTTGAGTTTTCCATGCATTTCTGAAAAGCTGCCAGATCTAGTATCCATGGACGTACTGTATATTAAAAGAAAACACAACCAACTATCTTCCATTGAGTTGGATCATCCTGATTACCTTGATATTTTTGTCTAATTGTATCACATGCTCTGAAAAAAGCAAAACAGTATCCTTTTGTGTATTGAACTTATTATATTAATTTTCTTCATGCAAACCAATGGAAGTATAGAATATCTGTGGGGTCCACATGGGGTATTTTCAAATGAGATCACCCTATCTTAAAAGCTGTTTAAAGTAACATACTACGTAGAGAGAATGATTTTATATGAAATAGTAAATGTCAATACACTGACAAAAAATAAATAAAAGGTTTCACATTGTGGTATTTTTAAGAAAGTTTTAGTTTGATTTTAAATTTGTATTTGATTTTAAATTCCTATAACCTGCCTCTATTTATATTACCATGATTACATTGTTCTTACATTCAGAGTTCTACTGCCCTCCAAAAACACTGGCCATATATTCAGTTTGTGGATTACCTTGAATTTGGTAAGTTAATATGTTTAGAGAGCTTCAGAGAGTCTAATTCACTTCCTGATATAATAAAATATCAATTGCTAATGAGAGATAATTACTGTTTTAAGCAGTGCTTCAATGTTAGCTTTTTCTTTTCTGTTGCTGTTGTTCTTTTTTTTGGTATGTGCCTTTCAAAATACCAATACCTTTTCTTTTTTTCCACAGTGAAATTGATATGTGTACAATGATATACATTAAACTTTAAATTCTACTAATTCATATAGGTGTGAGCAATGTAGTCATAGGTCAAATTTCTATATGACCCTTCCACCTCAAACAAAACATAAATGTCATTGTGCTTTTATGCTAATGTAAATTGAGATGTGATAAGCTCTTCCTTTTTTTTCCATTTTCTTTTTCTAATTTTAACAGCAACACCTGCTCACTTATTCACATATTCGCATATCTCTGGCATCACATTTAAAGTGCACATGTTGCAGATTGAAATTCAGTATATAATAGGGGAGGAGAAATAGTTGGGTGATAGAGTTTGGAAAGGTATCTTATAATTTACTAAAAAAGTTATATCAGCACTTCAGCTCTCTTTCTTCAATGTAAAACCATTGCTAATGAGCATAATTTTTTTCTTCTAAGATACATCCACTAATTCTTAATAACATTCAGATAATTCAGCATATGTTATTGGTTAATAACATAAGTAGAAAAATTTTTGATAATTAAAGATATGCATGCTAAAGATTTCTATCTTCAAATATATAATTAGCTTGTCATAGGGAAACTTTTTGTTAGCACATTGATTAGATAGGATTATAATAGATTTAATTTTTTTGATGTCTCTAAAATCATCTATTAAACATAAGAGATTCACATTGGCATTTATGTGCTGTATTTAATAAATTTGTTGTCAACTTGAAGATATCAAGTTTAAAATTTTCCTCTATTTCCAAATTTATTCCATAGGAGAGTTATTGAGGAAAATATCTCACATCAACAATGTAGACTAAAACTACCATGTTATTTACTTCCAAGGGAGCTAGAAGAATGGATGAATGTTTCAGAACTCTTTCAAGTATCTGAGAATCATGCTTGGTTCAGAATATTGATTTGAATTCAAACAGAACAAAGCTGAGATATTTATTTACTTCTGTAACATATGTATATGTCAATGAAAAACTATAGTATAATCTACAAAGAGAAATTCTGAGGGAAAAAGTACTTCAATTTCTGTATTGTCATACTTTTAGACTATAAAGAGGTGATTAATTCCTTTAAATTTCATATCAGAAAGATGTTCAAAGTCTCAAACGGCTATCCTTGTTGATCAGTTGAAATTCATACCGTAATTGCAATAAAAATCAATGACACAATTATTTCGTGTGGGGTTTACGTGGTAGACACATACCCCTAATTTCTTTCCTCACATAATATTTTGGAGTATTACAGCACAGTCTAGGAATGTTGTTCATTTCAATAGGAGCATCCTAACAAGCTTGACCTCAGAATGATCCTGACGTGTACAAGCCAGATTAAGTAATTATAGCCTAATCTTGGGAATAGGACCAGAACTATACGGAGGATACAGAGGAAAGAAGATTGTCATTTCTTAGAAAATACTATGCACACATAAACTTAGATTTCAATTGTGCTCCCAACTCTTGTTATTTGACTTTGGAATTACAGTCTATGACTGAATTTCAGTGTAGGGCTACTAGAGAGTTCATTTCAGTATGGTTGGAATTCTATTCAATTTTACTTCATTCTGTGTTGTTTAGGCTAATATAAAAAGTACCTGAGAGACCTTTTTTCCTCCTGACATCAAATATACACTGTTCTCTCAAGACCACTTCTTTAAGTCTCTGACACCAACCAGGTGTCCAACAAGTCAGTTCAATTCTGACACTAATTACCTGGAATTAGACCCCATAGCCTAAGGGCTCAGTCCTTCAAGACTTCCCCCACTTCAGATGTCAGTCACAAGTCTTGGGCCGTCTGTACTTCTGACGGGACTGGCTCAGGTTTAATAACTTGCCAAAACAGCTCACAGAACTCAGGAAGACACTTTGCTTACATTTACTAGTTTATTTTAAGAATACGAATAAACCAGAGGAAGAGGTACAAAAGGTGATGTCTGGAAGGCTCTAGAGCACAGGATCTTGTGGAATTGGAGTATACCACCAACCTCGTGCATGGATGCATTCAATCCAAAAGCCCTCCAAACCCTGTCACATAGGGATTTTTATGGAGAGTTCATTAGGTAAGCATGGTTGATTAAATCATTGGCCATTGACATTAACTCAAGCTCCAGCCCCTCTCCACCCTCTCTCCATAGCAGAGGCTGGGGAATAGGGTTGTAAGTTCCAAGCTTCTAATCAAGTATTCGTCTTTAACTAGCACCCATCCTGAAGCCGTCTAGAAGTCAGCCAAGGGCGACTCATTAGAGCGTAAGACAATTCTATTACTCTTATCACTCAGGAAATTCCAAGGGTTTTAAGAGCTGGGAACAAAGGCACTGTGGACAGAGACCACTTACCTTTCTATGATATCACAATACCTATTATAAACCAAATGGGTCAATCATAGGTAAAAAGGAATTGAAATCACTGTTAGCTTTCTATATGATTATGGTTTTAAGTCACTGATACTGAATACCGATTTTGTATATGGCAGACACTGGAGTATTTAAATGCCAAGGCCTCTGGCCATCAGGGAGTTTCCACCCTCCTCAAAATGAGACTGAATTGACAGATGCTTCCTATGTGTCATTTTGTTAGTTGATTACTATGACATTAGCCGTTACCTTCTGCTTCCCGTAAGGCTTTATGTATCTGGTCCCAAGTCTCTCCAAGTCTCGCAGGCCTCTTCAGTGTCCCCTGGACCCATCTTTCTGGAGTTACCAGCTCTTCTTCATATCTCAGAACCTGCCTTGACCCTGAGGACCTAGTTTCTACAGATGGCATCTCAAGTGGTAGCCCTTTATTCTCTCACTGCCCATATCCTTTGGTCGCAAGAGGTGGGGTTTTCATTTCCTATTGCTCCTCTTTGCCACTTCCAAACCGTTGCCCCTCCACTCTCGCTAACATTTGCATACTACTCCTCTTCTAGCTCTTCCCTTTCATACTCAGGTCAACTTATCTTCATTAATTACACACATGAGCAAACAGCTGCATTCTCCTCCAAATAAAATTCAGCTAGAATCCTGTGAGGTTTCAACATACTGCCAGGACTGGTCACCAGATGAGTAAAATTTCCAGTCCACTGATGCTGCTGTCTTTCATTCAAATCATTGCAACCTCTCCTTCTTCCTTCTCTCTTTTCCCACCATGGTTCCTGGTTCTGATAACACTCTTATTTATACCTTAAATGTCCAGTTCTTCTGATTTAATTTTTTTATTTACATTTGGGAATTTATTAAAGTTGCATAACAGTTACCCCTACTTCGATCACACCATCCATGCATGAAGTTGCAGGAGAGATATGTTTCTTTTGCTAAGTACACGTTTGTCTGATATGAATGTTGTGGTCCTTGCTTCTTTTGTGCTTACATTTGCCTATGATATTTTAGAACCCCCTAAAGTGCTCTAAGGCTCACTGTAATCACTGTAAGATTTTACCCATTCATGTATACTGTTTGGAGAACACGAGAAAGAGTAATTTTTAAAAGACTCAATACTTAGCCTTGTCCATCAAAGTGTTCAGTGATTTTAACATGAAAACAAAATACATTACTCTTCATACTTTAAAAAGTGAGATTACATTATGATAATCTTCTATACTTTCTTTCTCAGAAGCAATTTACACTAAGAAAAACAGGGTCCAGGGCTGAATCTCTTCTGTCTTTCATGCTTCAGTGTAACTCAGTTGTATGATTAAAAGAAGTCCCTGGTTAAGTTATCATTGGAAGGGGAAGACCTCGAGATTAGATCTGGTCTTAAGGGAAAAAATGAGAGTAGCAGAAAGAATCTAGTTCTAGGGGAAAGAGATGGTCAAGCACCAGGTAAGGGGCTTGACTGGGGTCCTGGAGCCCTCCTATCATCCTTCTCCACACTGTTCTCTCCAATCCTCCTTCCGTGGGCTTCTCCCATCCTCCTTAAAGCCCTTTGGGATCTTCCAAATATATTTAAGAATTCCAAACTGACCTCACAAAAAACCAGAAAGAGACAATAACTATAATATGCTCAACCTCATTGACAACTCAAATACTTGGAATAAAAACAGTAAGATGTGCTGGAAATGTTTTAAACAATAAGACTGTTTTTGAAGGAATATACTTTTATTTCCAGTTGAAAACTTAATGTAACATATAATTCTCTAGAGGCATTTTAAGGCAGAAATGATCTAGATCTCAGATTTGTAAAAAAAAAAATATCAAAATAGTATTACAGCAACAAAAACACTGTTATTTTGATACTTAGTAACACATCAGTATTCTGGCATAATGAAATACCAGAAGCCAGCATCGCCCTACCTGCAGGCATGCTATATAGGGGAGAGTTTATCCCAAACCATAGATTTAAACAGTCTGGTCTATTTAACAGCACCTCTAGATATTGCGACAATGTCAGATTTTGAGCAACCTAATAGAGGCACCTTTTGATCACCCCACTCTGACTTTATCTTGCACCTCTCTCTCAAATGATAACCAACAGTGCTTCAAAATTATTCAAATAAAAGTATTGAAGTCGAATTATAATCTTATCCAACGGATATGTCTTTGAATGTTTAATTATAGAAAAAGCATAGTGTTTAATCAATATCTTTAATAAGATGCATCACGTGTTTATACCAACAAGAGTGATAAAAATAAACATGTGGCACACAGAAAGGGGAATCACACGATGAAATTCAGATTTGGTCTAAACAAGGAAGGATAAAGTTCTCAAGTACTCAAGTACATATATATCTAGGGCACACAATAGTAATTCTAGAAGCTTTCCGATCAAGGAAGGCAGAAGCTACAAAAAACTGCCAAACCTGGAAGGGCCAGATACTAGAGCAATACCTCAAACCTGGCAAGGGAGGATTTCCCCTAGAAGGATCAAGGTCAACGTTTCTTCAGACTAGCAGAATTGGGGGAAGGAGACCTCCAAGTCAGAATTGATTGGCTGCTATTTAAAATGTTCTATTACACAAAGAAAGCAAACTGACTCCTTTCTGATTTCTATTATAAGCCCATAATGCTGATCTAAAAAAAAGTACAAAAAAGAAAACTAAAGACCAATCTTACTTAGAAATATTGATGCAATTCCTAAATAAAATATTAGCAAATAGAATCCCGCAGTACATTAAAAGAATAATTCGCCATGGCCAATTGGGAGTAAGTCCAGAAATCCAAACTGATTCAATATTTAAAAATGCATTACTAATATTCAGCACATTAATAAGTCAAAGGAAAAAAAAACAAATGATGGTTTCAACATATGCTGATATGACATTTGAAAAATTTCATTACCCACTCCTGATTCAAGAAGAAAAACTCTTAGAGAAATAGGGATAAATAGAAATTTCCTTCACATAAAAAAATATGTATGCCAACTAAAAGTGTCATGATAAAGAACGAAGCAGCTGAAGTATTACAATTAAAGCCAGAAATATAACAGTGATACCCACTATAATTGGTAGTGTTTAAGATTAATGAAGAAACATGGGAAACATTGCTATGAAGGGGAACACATTATTCCATCCATTCTATTCCACAAATATTGATTGAAAACCTATTAGGTGTCGGCCATATAATATGGCTCTTAGGATATACTGCCACGGAAAGATGGATGGGCTGGGCTCCTGGAGTTAACGTTCAAGGAAGGTAGATCTTTTTGCAAGTTATATTACAACTGCATGCAAAAAACCCCCAATATCAAATGCATTTTAAAAGTTTAGTTGAGAACTAGTTAAAAATACTTTACAAATGTCAATAAGCAGCTAGCAAAGATGATTGAATAAATATATTCCAGTTAAAGAAATAGCAACAACAAAACCCCCTAGAAATATAGAAAAAATACACAGTACCCCTTTTAAAAAAATGATAAACTGCAAGTGTGAGAAATAATGTCTTTATTAAGGGGAGGCAGTCTTTATTCTGGCATAGGAAAATTTAAGGATATAAATTCTTCTTAAATTAATCAATAAGGTAAACAAAATCCCAGTGTGAATCGTAATACAGCTTTCTTTAAACTTCATAAATTTCATCTAGATGTACAAATATCTGAACTTAGATGGGAGATTCTGGAAAGACAGAACAGTCAGGAGGAAATATTCATATCAGATTTTAAAGTTTTTATAAAGCTAGAATAATTAAAATAATTTGGTACCAGTAAAAGAATGGTGCAGACTAATGCATAAATAGGTTAAGGCCTTTACTGGAATTCACTGTGTGAGAAAGATGGCATTGCAAATCCCTGGGAAATGATTATTCTCAATGACTGATGTTTTGAACAGTGAAATAGCTATTAAAAAAAGAAAATAAAATTGGATCCCTACCTCAAAGCTTAACACCCAAATGAATTCCAGATGAGTTAGAGTTTTAAATGTCTTTTTAAAAAATGCAATCATAGAAATAGTAGGGTGAGATACAACTGAATATTATAATCCTGGAAGAATTTCCAAAGCCTGACACGAAATCTAGAAGTCATAATGAAAGGAACTGGTTCACATTTAATACATCCTAATTTAAAACTTCTACATGAACAGAAAGACTCCCAGAATATTAACAAAATATATTCATAGCATATAGCCTATAAAATAAGCTAACATCCTTCAAATGAAAGGAGCTCACTCTTACATATCAATGGGATAAAGAAAAAACAAAAACACTTTTCCTAAATGGCCAAAGGGTATGCACAGGCAACTCACAGAACAGGAGATATAAAGGCACAATATCAAATAAAATATGTTTAATTCCATGGAACAAATACAAATTAAAGTAACCAAGAATTGTAAATTTTTACCTATCCGACTGGCAAACGACAAAATGACTGGTACTATCCAATGTGGGTGAGAATGAAGGCACTGGCTACTCTCATACAGTACTCTTTGGATTGTAAATGAGTTCAGTGCAAACTTTTTGGGAGCAATTTGTCAACATATGTCAATATTTTAATATCTAGTACCCTTTTAACTATGGATTCCAATTTTAGGAATAAATGCTGTAGAAGATACAATGTATTTATGTTCTTTTACTGCATAAATTTGGAAAAAACCTAAATTTTCATCTTTAGGGGTTAGGGTGAGATAAGTTTTGCTACAATACAGGTACTAGAATATTATGCTGTGGTTAAAATCATGAAGTACATCTACCTATTCTGTTTTAGAAAAGGTCCGTGGTAAATTACCAAGTGAAAGGGTCATCGGATGTTCTCTGTTGTATAATCTAACTACTGTTGTTCAATTGGATATGGGGTATATATGTGTAAACTCACAAACATTTGCATAAGGCTATACATCAGATTGTTAAAAGTTCTTATCTCTAGAGGATCAAATTCAGGGGAAGAGAGCAGAGGGAAGGGAGAGTAGCACATGTTCTGTATATCTTGTATTGTCTCAAATGCTGTTTTATATAGAGAGCATGCATTACTTTTACAATAAAAAATAACTACGAAGATTTAGAAGTTCTTTGTTGAAAATCAATCTGAGAATAGAACTCTGTTTTCCATGTTTCCTGATTCTCTTTGAGAAAAAGTTCTTTCATTTATACTGGCATGCTGGATTTCTAGCAAAAGTTAACTTTATGAACAAGTTAATAATCTACTTTTTGAATTATTTATATGCACTTTGAAGCTGTAAAGCAGAGAGGGCAAGCTCCGTATTTTCCTCCCCTTCAGATCATAACCCTCCCTCTGACAACATGGTCTTCTCCATATTGATGAGGTGCAGAGAGCGGAAAGAATGTTAGATTTCAGATGGAAGGTGTGCTATGCCTTCTTATCTGTTACCTTCCACAAGATAACCGTGAAGGGCAAAGAAGTGAATTCTGCTGACTAATGTTTAGCCATTCTGGAGCTTAGTAGTGATGCAGCATAGAAAAGTAAATTTGTAGGTATTTGTAGGAGAGATTCTTGATTAAGGATTTTTTTCCTGCTTTGGTGTAGGTGGAAGGGTATGCTTCACTTCCAACCCATCTCCACCCACTGGCCTCAGAGGCTGGTTTGGTCATTGGGGAAATCTGGGATTTGATTCTAAGTCTTGAAGAGGGCTGTCTCTGGTCCTGATTCCTACTCAGTCTAGAAGTCCATTTCAATTCTAAGATCACACAAGAGGAATTTGTGTGTTGTAAGAAGAAAATACAGGACTTGTTTTGGCCAGTTCCTATGGAGTTAGATCCAAAGAGCACTCGTACGGAGCCAGGCCTCTGAAGTGATTTTTGTTTCCCTGCGTTTCTGTCAAGAGACCTGGAACTGAGTGTCACATCAGACCAGAAATGCAACCCAGACAGGCCCAGAATCCCATAGGTTCCAAAGAAAGAATGTACCGGTACTTCTATCTGTTGTGCTGCTAATATTCGCCTGAGGAGCAGTAGCTATATGATTTTCTTTTTCCTAAACAGTGGCTCTAATCTATCACATTATGTTTTGTCTGTGTGCTGAGCAGTTCTCAAAATAAAGCAGTTTTTAATATTTTCTAAATATTCTCGTTGTTCATTCACCACTATTCTGTCAAATATTTGGCACATTACTTGACCAAAAATCTGGCAGGTGTGAATGGCATTGGTTTGAGTTATTTCCCCTATAATACTTTGCCAGAGCTCTGATACTGTAAGAACCATTACACCATGTCTCATCTGTTCCCTGTATTTCTAAAACTCATTCTTCTAGGAGAATGACCAAGTCCTTCCAAGGCTGGAAAAAGAAGTCAATGCTGCATTTCAAACATGATAGGAAACAATAAAGACACTGGTAGAAAACAGGAGAACCAAAGAGGCTTTATCTGGCATTGTTTAGCATTTCACCGTGCGTATTCTGTCCTTAATTTGGAGACTAACCTGCTGGCGGGGCTGTGTGCTTCCAGGATGAAGGAGAAAAGACGCAGAGGCAGGAAGGAACAAATTCTATTTCAGCAATACACTTTGTTACTGTGGTCACATAACAGATGCAGTCCTCTTCACCAACAATTTCCTAGATCCCAATAAGCATTTAAATATTGAAAAGACACCTAAGATTTTATCTCTGGTGATCCGAGAGCCTTGAGCCACAGGAAATTCATATAAAATAACACTCTTTTGGTCAAATTTCTTTTTTATTTTTTTCCCTTTCCTTATCCGAAAACCCCTAGTAGTTGATTTAGTGTGGAGATAATTTGATGGATTTATCTTAAAGAAAGAATAATGTAGCAAAGGCTTATATATTTTCTTCCTGATTTCTGAAGATCCTGGAAAGCCCTCAAACTTTTATGCGGAGATGAGATCTTCCAGGAAATGAGAACAGTCCTCTTATAAGAGTAGAATAATAATATTTAAGGAGTGGAACACATGACCACAGCATAAGGCTTAAGGTGGTGTATGATTCTATTCAGGCTACCATAACAAAATACCATTGACTAGGTGTCTTGAACAACAGAAATATATTTCTTCCCTGTTCTGGAGCCCAGAAGTTTGAGATGAAGGTGTCAACAGGTTTGGTTTCTCTTGAGGTCTCTCTTCTTGGCTTGATGATGGCAGCCTTCTCCCTGTGTCCTCTGAACATGCACATCCCTGATGTCTTCCCCTCTTCCTATAAGGACATCAGTCATACTGGGTTAGGGTTCCACCCTAAGGATCTCATTTTAACTTAATCACCTCTTTAAAGAGCTTATCTCTAGATATGGTTACATTGAAGTACTGAGGGTTAGGACTTTGACATACGAAGGATGGGAACACAATTCAGCCCATAACGGGGTGAGAAAACATTCATGCTCCAATGAAAGGTCTAGCAACATTCACAGGCACCAAGGGAAAGCTGTAATGACTGATTAGAGCCAGTGACCTGTAGAAGGAAATTCCCTGGTTTTTCCAATGACGATACTGGCTCTTCCACTAGCTAGGATCTTGGGAATCCCTTAACCTCCCAGAGTCATACTAGATCCTTCATCTATCTGAAAAGTGAAATAAACAAGACCACTCACATGAACCACCATGTGAGGCTCAAATAAAATCTATAGGAGTGTTTTTTTCTTAATACAATCTGTAAATGTACAATGTTTTTATAACCAAGGATTCTCTAGGAAATTTCTTGGTAGAGTTGAGTGTGGAAGACCGTTTTGAAGAAAGGAGAAAGCTGCAGAAGGAAAAACACATTTTTCATGGCAGGATGGTCCATATTCATAAGTATTTTTTTTTAAATTTCATTTATTTATTTATTTATTTGGGTGAAAGCATGAGCAGTAGGAGGGGCAGAGGCAGAGGGAGAGGGAAAGGAAGAGAATCTCAAGCAGACTCCTTGCTGGGGGTCTGAGGGGCTCAATCCCATGACCCTGAGATCAGCGCCTGAGCCAACACCAAGAGTCAGACACTTCACCAACTGAGCCACCCAGGCACCCTAGTCCATAAGTATTTTTTAAATGAGGGGTGATTTAGAAGATCCAATTTTGACCAGCTCAAACAGAACAAATAGTGTAAGATAGATTTTTAATCTCTTCCCCGGACCTTACAGTTTTAATGTTTTTGTTCTTTTTTGGTTGTTGTTTGTTTGTTGGTTTTTCTAATTTGGAGGATTGGACCCATAACTGGCTATATGGCCTTGTTCACTTCTATATACTTTACGGTGCCTTAGTTTCCACACCTACAGAAGGGAGAGGACAACATCTGCTTAGCCAATTCCCGGAGACTCAATTCAATAACAGATGAGAAACATCTTTGACATGGTTAAAGACACTATTCAGTTCAAAATTGATGATATTTTATATAACAAACTAGTTTTTATCTAGCACCTACCACATGACAGGAGCTGAATTAATGACTTTTGCCTGACAATGATAGTTTTAAACCAAACACTAAATTGTTCAGGAGAGTACAATTCCAAGATGATACTTTTGGAATTCAGTTCTCAGTGTTGCTGTAGGGAGGAGAAATGACAGAAGCAAGGTGGCTGACTGAGATTCATACCAGGTATGATTTGATGAGGGTCTGTTCACAGACTGTGAAACCGAGCGGGAAGGGAAAACATACCCTGAAAACTGGTGACATCAGCAGATACGTACAGAATGGGAGAAGGTGAAACACACATAGTATACAAAGCAATTTTCTTCCTTATGGAATTAAAAAGGGTGGTTTTACAGGCTTTCTTCAAGTGCTTATGCAATGCACAATACATTGCTTAGTCTGCAAGATTATTCTATAGAATAATAATCTTTACTCTTAGAACCTGCATAGAATTCTGCCCAAGTTTTCTTTTTCTCAATTTCACTCTCCATTACTCCTAGTTATACCCTATGTCACTACACAGTGGAGATGAAAGTGCTGTTTATTTTCCTTAGCACTCAGCTTTTTCCATCTCTTTCTGTCACCGCCAACAAAAGTGTCCCTCCTTGTATATTTAGATATTTTCCTGTACATTTTCTTATTTTTGCCTCCAAATCTTTATAATCTCTTTCTTGTGTTGAAAATTGACACAGAGTAGCTTTCCAGATCTCATAAAATGGGTATGGTAGATTGCTTGAAAAACTGGCTATATTATGCTTCTTCCTATATACATACCCTTACCATGGTACTTAGCAGTTTTTTTCCCATCCAGAGATAGATTTTACTCCCCTACACCTTCAATCTGGACTGAAGATTGCTCTGGCCAAGAGAATGTGGCGTAAGTGACAGTGTACAAATCTCAAGCCTAGGCTTCGAGAGAATTGTGATTATGTGCTTTGTTGCTGTTGCAAAATTCTGACTATACAGTGTGTGGGCTAACATGCTTGGGGATAAGACCTTGTGTTGAAGAAATGAGTTACCTAGCTGACTGGAGGTGCCTAAGGCCAGCTCAGCCCAGAAGAACCAGTCATTTGAGGTTAGCCTAAATTGCTGGCCTACAGAATCATAAGCTAAATAAATACATTTTGAGTGGTGGGTTATATAGCAAAAACCATTACAATGAGCTACTTAGGAAGTTTGTGAAGTCTCCCTCTCCTTTGATGAGAAATATTTGCAGCAATTTGATATAATCCTTACATTAGTGTGTTACTGTATAAAGAATAAACGATAAAATAGTTGCTCGAGGACATTTCAAATTCTTTAACCTTATATATTAACATTCAGATATATTCTTTTTTTCAGATATGTTCTTTATTAATGACGTTTGGAACATTCCAATATTCTGAAATATACTAAAGCAAAAAGTCCGGAAGGTGTACTATTTTCATTTAGCTTCACTCTTCTAACATTTCCTGTGACTTCAAATATGAAGAGGGTCTAGCAGTAAGCAGAATCCAGAAAATGTTAATTTTCTTGATGCTGTCAAGGAGAGAACATTGGCATGGCGCCATTGCTGCTTTGGGGTCATAGCCAACCTGGGAATGAACAGCTGTTGTTATTCAGAAAAATTCAGGCAATATTTGGGAAGACATTAATTTAGGGGAAAAAAATTAAGAGGAAAATGGGAAAACAATAAGCTAAATAAGAATACCATTTCTTAGACTGTAAAAATATCTAATGATTCTAGAAGTGTTTAATATATCTTCCAATACAGTCCAGAGAGGGCCAAAATAAGCAAGATTTGTAATGTACCTAGCAAGGCTTTTGAGAGGCAACGTAGCATAATGAAAACATATGGGATTTGGGGAGAGAACCCTATAGTGTTTTGGGCAAAGGCAATTTTCATGCGTTCTCATTCATATAGCAACAAATGTCTTTCGGTTCTGTTTATGAATCTACAACACACACCAGTTCAAAACATATTAATTTGTATATACAGATTCATTGATTATTTCTTTCTCCTATTCTGTAAAGCAGTAGTTCCCAAAGCATAGTCTGAGATCCTAGAGGCCCCAGAGATAAAAAACTATGATAAAAATCTAGCTGTCTTCCATTAAGCTATACATTAAGAGATTTGGAAATATTTAAAACTATTCTATTCTATTTGGTTTGGAAACTAATTTTTATTAAAATATTATTTTTGTTAATATGTAATAAATTCATTATTGTTATTTTAAAATGAGCTAACAAATATTGATATGTGTTCTTCATTTTAATTTCTAATATTATAAATACTGAACATAGCCCATATAAATGAAAATCCTTTGACATTCTTAACACTTTTTAGGAACATTAATGGGAACTGAGACAAAAAAAAATTGAGAACCACACTGTCCAGTAAGTTGGGTCAGGAATTATTATACCCATTTAATGGATTTGGAGCAGAAGAATTAACAATGAATTTACTTGAAGGCGATTTATGGGATGATGAACTAGAATGAAGAATTTCTAACTCAGAATTCCTTTCACATTTTAAGGTTACTTTTTCCCAACGAATTCTTCATATTTATACCACTTTTTATTGCTCAAATTAAAACATAATAAAAGTACACTTTTTTTAGAGTGTACAATTATCTGAATATTCACACAAGTATGGATTTATAGAACCATCATTCCTGAAGGGTACCAGAATATGCCATCCCAAAATATGGCTCATTGGCATATGGATTATTTTGAGCTAATGGCCATTGAGAACCTGTAGGTGCAGGAAAAACTCTAAAAACAGGGCACAACTTTTCCTTTTATAAAGGAAATTTACATTTATCCAGGAAATTTTCCTTTGTAAAAGATGTCTCTCTCTCCCATAGCAGGAAGAGGAGGACTCTTAACTCTCATCAGTGGAAGACTTATCAAAGAGAACTCTTACCAATCGGAGAAGGCACTGACTTAAATCTGCATAACAAATCTTACTAAACAACCCCTATTTACCATACTTTTTCTGACCACCTTCCCATAACTTGCTTCCCTTGTCCAGAAGCCCTAAATCCTTTTTCCACTGTTTAGCCTAAAATGCTGTTTAAGCCCCAATTCTAACCATCCCTTTGGTTTACTCATCACTGGATGTTTCCAAGTGTACATGTACTATGTACATATGAACATATTTGAAAATCTGTCTTTGGCCAGTCTAATTTATAGGGCCCCACCTGGAGGACCAAAGATGGGTAGAGAAAAAGATTTCTTTTCCTCTTCTATACCACCATAAAGCTATAAAACAGTTCTATACTTGCAAAAATTTCATCATGCTATCTTTATGTATGTCAGAACCTCTTCCAGGACTGTAGCTTGTCTTTTTGAGAATGTCATATAAATGGAATCATACTATATGTAACCTTTGATATTGACTTTTTTTTACATAGCATAATGGCTCTGAAATACATCTAAGTATTGTGTGTTGAGGGTTCATGCTTCTTCATTAGGAATAATGTCTCAGTGTATGAAGTTCCACCATTTGTTTATCCATTCACCTGTTGAAGGACATCTTGGTTGTTTCCAGTTTGGGCCTATAATAAATAGAAGGGCTATAAACATCTGTGCATAGGTTTTTGTATGAACATAAGTTTTCAGTTGTCTAGGATAAATGCCCAAGAGTGGTATTTGTAGGTCAGACTGTAAATGTATATTTAATCTTACAAGAAAATAGCAAATAATTTTCCAGAACTGCTATATATTTTTTTTGGTTAAGTATTGCTTCCGGTCTCTTGCCTATTTTTAAATTGGATTGTTTTCTTGTGTTGAGCTTTGGGAATTCTTTACATATTCTGAACCTAAATCGTATTCCAGATATATAATTTACAAATATTTTCTCTTAGTGTGTATTTTATCTTCCAGTCTCTCAATAGTGCCTCTCTCATACAAATGAAATGTTTTTAATATTGGCGAAATTCTATTTTTCAGTATTTTCTTTGATGGATCATGCTTTTGGTGTCATGTCTAAGAACTCTGCCTAAAATGATTTTGCCTCATATGATTTTTTTCTATATTTTATCCTAAAAAGACCTCATCGTTTAATGTTTGACATTTAGATCTATAATCTATTATGCGTTAATTTTTGTTTATAAGGTTTAGGTTGAGGTTCTTTTATTTATTTATTTTCCATTTGATATACAATTCTTCTAACACCATTTATTAAAAAGACTATTCTTTCCTCATTGAATTACATTTATAGTTGAGCATACTTATGTTGGTCTGTGTATTCTCCACCCTGTCTCATTGATCTACGGATCTATCCTGTCACTAATAACACATCCTTGATTACTGCCTCTTTATAGTAAGGCTTAAAATTGAGTAGTATGATTCCCATGATTTCCCCAACTTCACTCTTCTTTTTCATAATTGCTTTGGTTATTCTAGCTCTTTGCCTTTCCAAATACACTTTTTGAATTAAGATACTTGTCTGTATCTATTAAAAATCCTACGAACATTTTGATTGGAATCATGCTAAACCTATAGATCAGTTTCAAGAAATTTGTCATCTTTACTATGCCGATTCTTCTTCTTTTTAAAAAATTGTATTTATTTAAATAATCTCTACACCCAACATAAGGCTCGAACTCAAGACCCTGAGATCAAGAGTCGCATGCTCCTCTGTCTGAACCAGCCAGGCACCCCATGTCAATTCTTCTAATCAATGACCACATGACCACAGAATGTCTCTCTGTTAATTTAAGTCTTTGCTTTCTGTCACCAGGGTTTTGTGGTTTTTAGAATATAGATAGATACACTACAGTTTCATTAGATTTACATTTCAGTATTCCATTTATTGGAGCTGCATTCCACGGCATTGTTTTTTAATTATTTAATTGTTTACTAAATATAGAAATGTGATTGATCTTTGTGTTTCCCTTCTCCCTTACGCCTTTGCTAAACTCATTACTTTTAGGAGGTAAAAAAAATGTCCTTGGGGTTTTCTAGCTATACAGTCATATTGTCTGAATATAAAGGCAGTTTTGTTTCTTCTCTTTTGATTTGTACAGCTTTAAATTTTTTCTTGCCTTATTGAACTCATTAGGACCTCCAGTTTAATAATGATTATGACTGGGAAGAGTAGAAATGCCTTCCTCTTCTCAGTCTTGTGGGAAAGCAGTCTTTCACCACGAAGTACGAAGTTAGCTATAGGTTTTTTATAGATGCTCTTCATCAAGTTGAAAAGTTCCCATTTATTCCTAGTTCACTGAAAGTTTTTATCATGAATGAATTTGGAATTTTGTCAAATGCTTTCTTCTTCATCAATTAAAAATCATGTAGCTTTTCTTAGACTGTAATACGGTGGATTACATCCGTTGCTTTTTGAATATTGAAACTGTCTTGCTCTCCCAAGGTAAACTCCACTAGGTTGTGGTGTTTATTCTTTTTAAATATTGCTGAATTGGAATTGCCTATATTTTGTTGAGGATCTTTGTATCTGTTAATGAGGAATATTAGTCTGTAATTATCCTTTCCTGTTGGTCTTCATCTAATTATACCAGGGAGGTGCTGGCCTCTTAAACTGGGTTGAGGAGTTCTATTCTTTTTAATTTTCTTTTAGAGATCATGCAGCTTTGGTTTTACTTTTTCCTTAAACGTATGGTAAAATTCTTCAGGGAAACTGAGTCCAGAGATTTCCTTTTTGGAAGGTTTTAAAATAAGATGTAATTTCTTCAGTATTTATAGGGTGAGTCTGCTTATCTCTTCCTACTTGGAAAGTTTTGGAAGTTAGTCATTTTCGAGGATTTGTATTTCTTTTAAGTTCTCAAAGTTATGTGCCTAGATTTTACTAGTATTCTTTCACTGTCCTTTTCATGTCTTCATAGGCTAAAGTGATATAACTTCTTTTACTTCTTTATTGGCAATTTTTGCCTTTGTGCTTTGTTAGTCTTGCTAGAGGTATATCTATTTTTTTTTCAAAGAAACTACTGTTGTTTCATTGATTTTTTTTCTCTATTGCTTTTTGTTTTCAATTTCATTGATTTTTCTTCTTTATTTTTCTGCTTGATATATTTTGCTCTTTTTCTTAAAGTAGAAGTTTATTATTAAGTTGAAGACTTTCTTCCTTTTCAATGTAAGCACCGAATGGTATAAATGTACAGCTAAGCACTGATTTAGCTGCCTCTCACAAATTTTGATATGTTCATATCAAATAGATAGATAGATGATAGATGGATAGATAGATGATAGATGGATGGATAGATAGATAGATAGATAGATAGATAGATAGATAGATAGATAGATGATAGATAGATTTAGGTTTCCTCTTTGACCCATGGATTATTTAGAAATATCTTACTTAATATCCAAATGTTTCTATTAGCTTTCTGTTATCTACTTCTAACCTAATTCTATTATGGTTGGAGAACATACCTCTTTATGGTTTCAATCATTTTATATTTATTAAGATTTGTTTTATCATCCAGGATATTGTCTACCTTGGTCAATATTTCAGGTGCATTTAAAAAAATGTGTATTCTGCTGTTGTTGGGTGTGGGTTTTGTAACTATCAAGAAGGTCTGGTTGATTGATAATGTTTTTCAGTTTTTCTCTATCCTTGATAATTTTTTTATCACTTACTGAGATGGGAGTGCTGAAATTGCCAACTACGACTGTGAATTTGTCTAATTCTCCCTTCAGTTCTGTCACTTTTTATTTCAAGAATTTTGAAGCTCAGTTTGGGTGCATAAATACTTAGGATTGTCATGTGTTCTTACTAAATTTACTTAATCATTATGTAAAGTTCCTTTTGTTCCTAATAATTTTATTTGCTCTGAAGTCTCTTTTGTTTGCTATCAAGATAACCATTACAACTTTCTTTACAGTGATATTTGTATGGTATATCTTTTCCTACCCTTTTACTTTTAACTTACCTATATAATTACATTTGCACAGGGTCTCTGTACACACAAAGAGCTGGATCATCTTTTCTTTTTAAACGCATTGTAATAATCTCTGTCTTTAGTTAGCTTTTTAAGCCATTTTTATTGGATGTAATTCTTGATATATTGGAACTTGGGTCTACCTCTTATTTGTTTGTTTTTCTGCATCTCCTTTCTTGCCTTCTTTTGGGTTATTTGACCAATACTTTTAGTATTCTGTTTTACGTCATCATATTTTTCACTCTTTCTTTGACAAGATTTCAGTGGTTGCTCTAGTGACTAATATATGTACTTAACTTTTCTCAGTCAATTTATAATCAGTAGTTCACTACTTCAAGGAGAATGCAGAAACTTACCACCATTTAGGTCCTTTTAACTCCCTCCCACTTTATATTAATAGTGTTATGTATTGCACCTACATACATTGAAAACCATATCTGACAATGTTATAATTTTTGCTTTTCTGGTGTCAAACATATTTTAAAGAACTCAAGAGAAGAGCAGTATGTTATATTTACTCAGTTATTTACATTCTGTTGTGATTCTTTTATTCTTTACCATCTGTGTCCCTCTCCTATCATTTCCTTTTCTCTGATGAACTTCCTTTGGAAAGTCCTTTAATCTTGGTTTGCTGGCAATGAATTCTTTTAGTTTTCCTTTATCTGTTAATGTCTTTATTTCACTTTCATTTATGGAGGATATTTTTGCATGAGATAAAGCTCTTTTTTTTTCTCCCAGCATTTTAAAACTGTTGTTCTACTTCCTTCCAATGTCCATATTTTCCTTACCAGCAATATGGGCATTCAAATCATTGTTGCACTGTAAGTACTGGAGTACTTTTCCCTTGTTTCTTTCAAGACTTTGTCTTTAGTTTTGAAAAGTTTAATTATAAAACAATGTTTGTGTGTGGACTGCACTTCTTGAATCCATAGATTTATGTCTTTCTTCATATTTGGGGAGTTTTTGTTATTATTTCTTCAAATATTAACTAGAATAATGCTCTTTTCCCTCTCGCTTCATGTCTTCAATGACACAAATTTTAAAGTTTCTGGCATTGTACACAAGTCCACGAGTCTCTGGCCATTAATTTTAAAATCTTTTTCCTCTTTGTCATTCATATTGGGTAATTTTTGTTAATCTATCTTCAAGTTCACTCTTTATTTTGTCTTTTCCATTCTGCTATTGAGTCCATCCAGTGAGTTTCAAACTTTATTTTTCTGCTCTAAATTCTCTGGTTCTTATTTATATCTTTTATTCCTCTGGTGAGACTTAGCTCTTTTCATTCATTTTAATAGTGTCTGTCTGACCTTATTTCTTAGAAGACTTCTATAATATTTGCTTTAAAGTCTTTGTTAGATAATTCCAACATCTGTGTCATCTGAATTTGGCATCTGTTTGTTGCCTTTTTACACAAATTGACGTTTTCTTGGTCCTTCATATGCCATGGAAATTGGGATCATATCTTAGACATTTTGAATATTATGCTAAGATTCTCTGGGTCTTGCTTACATCTTCTGAAGAATGTTAACATCTTTCAGCAGACAAGTGATCTGGTTGGTTTCAGGTTGCAAGTTCTGCCTAATGGAGTTGTAGTCTTAATGTCACTTCCTTTGTCAGCGCCTTTGTAGTATTTTTTGGCTCTGTTTTACGTGTGTTCCACCCTGTAGACATTCTGAGTCCTGGGTGCCGATCTACCTTGCAGTTCAGTTCTCAAAGTTGATGGTATGCTATTATGTGTCCAAACTATACATGTGCATCTTGGGAGTGTTCCCAGGACTACATAAACTACTTTTTCTGGTCACTGTCCCAACTCTTTTCTTTATGTGACCTCCCTAGAACTTTTTGGGCTCTCTGGGGCTCTTCTTTTCAGTTCAGCCAGAAGACTTGGGCTTGATTTTCCCAGTTCTGTCATGTACTTCCTGCAATTGTAATCATTTCCTGAGCTGAGATGCAGCAAGAAAAAAAGCAACAGGTGCTTGCCCCACTCTCTTGGGGCCTAATCTCCTCTGATTTGTAAGGAAGCTTCTACTCCTTGCTGTGCCTCCCTTAGCCATCATGGTTGCTGTTGCTTCCACTGCCACCTCCAGTTGCACTAGATTGCGTGAGGACTGAGAGAAGAGAGAAAGGAGAAAAGAAAACCACAATAACACAAGGCTTTTTATCCCACTATCTTTTACAGTTAGAAGTTCTCTTTCTCATCTTGCAAGCCACACACTGACAGCTTCTCCTGGAACTCTTTCTGTAAGAATATACACTTCTGCATGTCAGGCGACATTGAGACCAAGTCTGGAGATATGAGAGACAAAAAATGGTAAGATCACTGGTGATTTAGTGCCACTTAGAATTATGCATCCCCACCCCGCCCCAATCGGCCTGTTACTATTTACTTTTCAGAGTTCTCAAATAGCTGCTCATGCATTCTGGCCATGTTTTGTTATGTATTCAGTGGCAGAATGTGTTGTTCCATCTTACCAGACAACAGAACCCCAATAAACTTTTTGCAGTCCTGTAAAAGTGCTGAAATACCTACAAAAAATCTTCAGAGTTAGTATTAAGGAAATGTGATGCTTGGACTTTATAGCCTCAATTTACTCCTGTGACTTCTGTTTCCACTTGCAATCTTTTACTTGTTATCACTGATATCTCCATACTGGCTCAGGAGTTGCTGCTCTAGTCTTAACCAGAAGTGCATTCTTCCCTCAATTTCTTATAGTACCCTTGAGATATATTTGGAATGTTTAAATAAAATTGTATTAAAAGTGCATGATCAAGAGAATGAGAAGACAAGCCACAGACAAGGAGAAAATTTCTGCAAAAGAGACAATTGATAAAACACCATTATCCAAAATATACAAAGAATTCTTAAAACTCAATAATAAAAAACAAACTGATTAAAAAATGGACCAAAAACCTTAACAGGCACCTTACCAAGGAATATTTATAGATGTCAAACAAGCATATGAAATGAGAATCCACAACACATGTCATCAGGAAAATGCAAATTAAAACACGAGATACCACTAGACACCTATTAGAATCTAATCTAAAACAAATCTAAACACTGACAATACCAAATGTTAGTGAGGATGTGAAGCAAGAAGAGCTTTCATTCATTTCTGGTGGGAATGTGAAATGGTACGGCCACTTTGGAAGACAGTTGGTCAGTTTCTTACAAAACTATACATATTCTAACCATAAATCTGGCCAAAGAGTTGAAAGTGTATGTCCACATAAAAACCTGCACACAGATGTTTACACATGCTTGATTTATAACTGCCAAAACTTGGAAGTGACCAAAATGTTCTTCAGTAGATGACTAGGTAAATAAAATGTGAGCTATCCAGTCAATAGAGTATTAGCATTAAAATAAAATGAATTACCAAGCCATGTCAAGCCATGGAGTAACCTTCCATGCATATTACTAAGTGAAAAAAGCAAATCTCAAAAGGCTACATAATGTACGAGGCCAACTATATGACATTCTAGAAAAGGCAAAACTAAGGATATAGCAAAAAGATCAGTGATTGCCAGGTAACGAGAGAGGGAGGAATGAATAGGTGCAGCACAGAGGGTTTTTAGGGCAGTGAAAATACTCTGCATAATACTAAAATGATAGACACATCAGCCAAACATTTATCAAACACCTCAGATGTATGATACCAAGACTGAACCCTAATGTAAAGCATGGACTTCAGGTGATTATGGTCTGTTGAATGTAGGTTCACCCGTTGTAACAAATGTACCACTCTGACAGGGGATGTTGACAATAAGGGAGGCTCTGCATGTGAGGAGGGAGGAATAGATGAGAAATTTCTGTACCTCCCTCTCAAGTTTGCTGTGAACCTAAAACTGCTTTAAAAAAATAAAGTCTTTAAAAAGGAATGACATTCTGACATATGTTACAACATGGAGGAAACTTGAAGACATTATGCTAAGTGAAATAAGCCAGACACAAAGCGGCAAAAATTGGATGATTCCACTCCTCTGAAGCACCTGCAGTAATCAGATTCATAGAGACAGAAAGTAGAGCAGTCGTTACAGGGGCTGGAGGGAGAAGGGGAAGGGGAATTGTTGTTTAACGGATATAGAGTTTCAGAATGGGATGATGTAAAAGTTCTGGAGATGGATAGCAGCGAGAGTAGTACAAAAATGTTAATGTACTTAATGCTACTGAACTGCACACTTAAAAAAAGGCTAAAGAGGTAAAATTTTTGTAATGTATACATTACCACGAAAATAAAATAAAATAATTTTAATTTAAAAAAGTACATTGTTAAGTGAATAAAGTAGGGAGAGAGTAATACATAACTAGATTATAGTTTGGCAAACTATGGTGTGCCCTTGAGCCAAATCCGGTCATACCAATTAGTGTCCTTATTGTCTATGGCTGCTTTTGTGCTGTAAGAGCAGAGCGGTATAGTTGTGAAAGAGATTGTCTGGCCTTCAGCACCTGGAATACTTACTGTCTGATCTTTACAGGAAAAGTTTGACAACCGTTATTCTGAATGGAATGGTATGGTATAGATCATTATGGCCATCTTGGGATTCCCCAGAAAGCATCTTTCTCCTGAGTTTCAAGCCTGACCTATCTCCGAATAGGGACAGATCTTTTGCAGAGAAAAAGGAGTAATGGGAAGTTCTCTTCTCCTTCTAAAATCTTACTTCCATTTGTTTAAATATTATTAATAAGTTAACTATTATTCCAGGTATTCTGCTAAATGCTTAGGATGCACTGCTAAAAAAAGACATTCTGCCCTCATGAAGCTGTCAATGTAAAGCGATTTTTGCAGATAGTTGAAAGCAGTCTCTCCCTAACAGCCCCTTATCGATCCTAAATCTATTTTACTGGGCAACATAAATCAAATCTGACATCTCTTATACATGATAGCATGTCTGAACACATAACATTTTTCGGGCTCTCTTAGAATCTTCTTTTGCCCATTTAAACATTTGCCCCTTCCTTTGTGATCAAGAAATGATGCTAAAAATGCATTTCAAGTCAGGCATGTGTGCTCGTGATACAATTTCTGCATCATCTACAAATGCCCAATTTGCTGGTATATTTGCCTAGAGCAGACACAGAGCATTATCCTTGACTATGAATGAAAAACTCTTTTAGTTTCAGAACTTGAGGGACATGTCCCAATACAATTGTATTTCTGTTTACTGTGTAGGGAATAAATTTTTGACAGGTTTTTGTTTTTCAATAAGGCTTATTTAATGTAGTTCTAGAGAACAAATTTGGAATGATGAAGTGGAAGATAAAGAGGCAGTTTTCACTCAATATATAGAGAAATATAACAGAGTTGAACATACCTAACAACTCTATGAGCCAATAAATATCATATATGTCATACATATATCATATACATATAAATTATTTTTTAAATTTTGGGGTGATGTTTTTATCTTTATCTTAAGAGAGGAAAATGAGGAGTTTGGAGAAGCTATAAATAAAAAAGCTATTAAGTGGTAAGCAGCCTCCCAGTTTTCTCTCCCATCAAACCGTGTTTATAAATGGATTTCTCCAAGAATGGAGTGAAATGTCCAACATACCCACCCATGATCTTGGTTTTCTTATGTGCAAAGGGAATGCTGAAATGACTCTGGCTCCGGAGAATATACCCCATTGCTTCATCTTCTACTATTGAATTCATCACCTATTTGTATGACACCAAATTAACCAAGACTGTATTCACATGTTCAGTTCATATATTTAAGTGTATTAATAATTTTTGTTTGATTTATTTTTTTCCAAGTTCTTATTTAAATTCTAGTTAGTTAATATATAGTGTAATATTGGTTTCAGGAGTAAAATTTAGTGATTCACCACTTACATATAACCTCCAGTGTTCATTACAAGTACCCTCCTTAATACCTATCACTCATTTAACCCATCCTGCTGCCTACTTCTCCTCTAGCTTGTTCCCTATGGTTAAGAGTATGTTTTATGGTTTGCCTCCCCTCTCTTTTTTTTTCCCTTCCCCTATGTCCATCTGTTTTGTTTCCTAAATTCCCATATGAGTGAAATCATATGGTATTTGTCTTTCTCTAACTGACTTATTTTGCTTGGCATAATACTCTCTAGCTACATCCATGTCATTGCAAATGGCAAGATTTCATTCTTTTTTATGCCTGAATAATATTTTGTTGTATGTATATGCCACAACTTCTTTATCCATTCGTCAGTCAATGGACATTTGGGCTCTTTCCATAATTTACCTATTGTTGATAATGCTGCTATAAACATTGAGGTCCATGTATCCCTTCAAATCAGTATTTTTGTATCATTTGGGGAAATACCCCATAGTGCAATTGCTAGATCATAGGGTAGTTCTATTTTTAATTTTTAACATTTTTAAAAAAGATTTTATTTATTTATTTGGCAGACAGAAAGAACCAGAGAACACAAGCTGGGGGGGGGGGCGGGTAGGGAATGGCAGAGGCAGAGGGAGAAGCAGGTTCTCTGCAGGAAGCTTCATGTGGGGCACAATCCCAGGACCCTGGTCATGACCTGAGCAGAAGGCAGATGTTTAACCAACTGAGCCATCCAGGCACCACTATTTTTAATTTTTTGAAGAATCTTCATACCGTTTTCCAGAATGGCTACACCCGTCTGCATTCCCAATAGGGTAAGAGGGTTCCCCTTTCTCCACATCCTCACCAACATCTGTTGTTTCCTGTGTTGTTAATTTTAGCCATTCTGACAGGTATGAGGTGATATCTCATTGTAGTTTTGATTTGTATTTCCCTGATGATGAGTGCTGTTGAACATCTTTCAGGTGTCAAAGACAATGAATTTATGATAGTCCTGAAAAAGAAGTAGACATGAAGTACAACTACACATAATTTAAAGTCAGTTATTTTGAAATTAGGAGGTAAGTTTATCAAAATTGTTGTGCAGAAAACCATTGACTTACTTTCAAGTGATTGATTTATCTAATCCCAGGAGCCCCAGTATTAGTATCTGTGCTTTTGGATTTTTCATGGACTCCTCTTGTCTGTCATTTTCTTCTCAACCATAAAAAAATAGTATTTTTTTTCTGTAGAAAATATCCATAATACAAATTAGGAACAAGTTAATACACATTTTAATTTCAGAAATATTATAAAATGATAAAAATAAATAGAAAATTGTTACAAACTTTGTTGTTATTAAATGTAAAAAATAGTGTGTACCAGGAAAGTCTAGAAACCATTTTGTTGAAGTGTTGGATTCTAATGCAGCAAGACTATGATTTATTTAATGGTTCAAGGGTTACAAAAATGCCAGCTAGAATCTGGATTGGTAACAACTCAGTGTCAAGTAAAATTCTGACTAAAAAAAAAAAAACTGTAAGAAACAGCTGAAAGGCGGTCTCTCTAAATATATTTCATGTTGTCTGTAGTGGCCAGCTGAGATACCTAGTTCTAGATGGAGACATTTTTCAGGACTATAAATAATGTTTTGATAACTGTGGAAGTTTGATATTATGGTTTATTGCTCCAAGAGGAAGCAAAAATTTTGTCAATAATGTAAAGAAAACAAAACAATTGGTGTGAAATTTCTTCAATATGTTTATCCTGTGACTTCCTCAAGAATTCTCAGTGCCATTACATGTTGAAGCCTACCCAATACATGGACTTGAACTTATGTATCCAGAGGCAGAGCTAAACATTACCAGGTATTGAGACACGAAGCAATATAGACTGCTTCCCCTTCTCAGGGTGTCAGATTTTCCTCATCAGCTCATTTGCACTATTTTATAGATGGCTATATTTCTCTTTTCATAATCTCCAGCCATTTATTTAGTGGGTTTTACTACCGTTGATGGTCTGACAGAATTAATCGAAAATGTAGCTTCCTACTTTAAATTCATTTATTTATTCTTAGAATGAATGTTTATTTTATAACAACTCCCCTGTTACTGCAAATCCCAGGAATATATGGGATGACAAAAGTGGGAGCCACATCTAACTGTTTTCTTAGAAAAATTAATATGAATATAATTATGGACATAATTAAGATGTGAAAATAAAGAGGAGTTCATAATAGGGCTGACATGTACTCAATTGTGTCACCTAAAACATATGCTTTCCAGAGATAACACCGTCATTCATCATGCTTCCTTGTTCTGGTGGTGTCCAGGAAGCTCAGAGGCAAACTTGGAGTTCAACTGTGCCATTGAGTTAACCCTGTCATTTAGGCTACCTGTGTTCTTCTTTCTTCCTTATATCTTATTTGCTGATTCCCCCCCCCAAATTATTATGCTTGTTATTGTGTCTCTTCTATAAGTTGCCTTAAGCCATTTCGTAAAGAATAAGATTTTGATAAATTCAATGTTGAAAAAATACGCAATGCCGTATCGTCACAAAATCATGATTTGGAGGCCTTGAGCTCAATCATTTAGGCTGTTGCTTTGAGAAATATTCCTAGCTACTCTTACGAGTTTTATCATAACCAAAGTTCTCTCTCTTCAGACAAATAAAAACAGGAACCCAGTTGTACAAAATACAGCTGTGAAGGATGATCTCAGGGGACTCATAAAATTTTCTCTGAGAATAATGCAAATGCTAGGCAAACAGAAAGTACCAAAGCAAAATCCTACGACCCTGTTGGTAACTTATCTCGTTTAATTACCTGAGTAAGAATCTATTCATAAACGAGTGACCAGAAATGGGGAAATGGCAAGTGAATAATAGTAAAACAAAGGACAGCTCATTTCATTCCAACATTTCCAATAAATTCTGCCTCGTTTGCCTATTAGACACAAACGATGACAATGTAATGACATGAAACCAGTTCAAATAGCAGGATAACAAGATAGTTGGATGGATTGTATAGTCACAATGATGAGGATGAGGGTTCAAATCTTGGTTTATCTCTTCCTTGTCTTATGACCCTGGAAAGTTTTCAACCCTTGATCATAAGTTTTCTTACTATTGTAGAGATAATATTACCTACCATCTTAAAATTGTTATAAGGATGAAATGAGGTGATAGGTGGACGCATACATGAAAAAATAGATAGGCAGTTAGATAGATACCTCACTATCACAATTACAGGTGGTCAATAACATTACCAGCAATCATTGTTGTTTGTAAACATCAAAAGATATAGCTCATGGTTTGCTTATTTTAATGGAATCTAAAGATGTCATTTGGGGCTACAAATAGAAGAGCTAATAAAACAAACAATTCTACATGAGTAATGGCAGAGATGACTGTAGTCTGAGGGACCACACAGGTCACAGGCCGTCGGTGTTGTTGGTGTTGCACTCACCTGCCGCTGTCAGGGCAACTGATTAGAACACTGCCCCCCAATTTAGTAGACAACAAGGCCACAAGGAAACGGAAGCTTACGTCTCCTGAACTCAGATCTCTGAGAAAACTCCGATGCCTTTAAAATCACTGTCTGGCCATGGTGTCTGCAAAAAAGTAATTCCAATAATTTGCTAATTTTTTAAAGGGGTTTTTTTCATTGTGACATACCTAGGATTTTCCAGTAAGCAACAGAAAGGCCCAATACCCTCCCACAAGATTCTCCCACGTTACCCTCAGAATCCTTTCCTTTCTCTACGCGTTCCCTCCCGTCCCCTGATCCTGATAAATGCAAGGTTAGAAGCTAGAGTTACCCTCTTTTATTTCTAAAAGCAAACATAATAACCTCCCTTGCTGGAGCTTCCTGGCCAATATCCTTTCAGAAAGAAGTGTTCCAGTTTGAGCTCATAGCTGAGCCATTTCTGAACATTCACAAGTTGATGCACTTTACCTTCACGGTCATTATGTTACCTTATCATTCATCTTGCTGAAAACATCTGCCGAGAACTCTAGTGTGAAAGGTGCAATACAAAACTCAATATTATTCTTTCTAGAAATTTCACTAATTATAATTTCACAGGAAATGAAGAGCCAGCAACCGTGAGTTAACAAGAAAGAAAAGATTGGAAAGATTTATTGAGTAGGAAAAAAACCCTCCAAAACCTTCTCGGAAAAAAAAAAAAAGAAAAAAGCTTTAAGGTCTTTGACATAATGCAATGTGACAAACCAGGTCCACCAATTAAATAAAAACTTCCCATGATAAAGCCACAGATTATTTACTAAAGTGGCAGAACAAACTCATCTATTTAAAGGGAGCTATGATTCTGGTGCATGTTTTCCCAACAGTGAAAAGGAGAGAAGAATCTATTTTGGTGCTATTAGTTAGCTCACAGCTGGGTTTAATAAAGAAGGGTGTCTGGGGTATCCGATGTGGTCTATAAGACAAACCCAGGGGGGCTGATTTAACTGTGGTCCGGGGCCAGAGGCAACAGAGAAAATGACCGGTGGGAAATATCTATTTCATTGGACTCCCAGAGTCCAGGGAAAAGGCTATGTCATAAGAACGTACTTTAAGTCACACATCAACACATTCTCTTTCCTCCTCATGTTTTCTTATTAAAAATAATTGGAATTTGCTAGAAAGGCACAAACTATCTGAGGAAAGGAAGAAAGTCAGAGAGATCGAAGGGGAAGGAATGGGGCAGGAAAACAAATAGGTAAGAAAAAAGGCTAGATAAAAAATACATCGGCTTTCCTCTTTCAGGAATTTTGTTCATTTAGCCAACATGCAGGCGTCCCATAAGTAATGAGAACACATGAGGGAGTGCTCAGCCTGGGTTCTCTGAGTTTGAGCTGCAGAGTCCTGTCTTTAAAAACGCGGTTTTACATTGTAGAGCACACAGTAACTTGAACTACAATAGTAATTCTGGAACAGAGATGCTAAGATGCCTTATGCTATCGACAGATAAGAATCATTAACAGTTAACTGCAGTAGTTATTTGTATTAAAATATTCACTCCTGTTTCCTTGGAAAGTTGATCTTTATAGCCACAACCCCAGCAATCTTTTGCTGTCTTTTAAAAAAACTTATTGATTAGGTCAGTAAGGTAAACTGTTCTGGTCTTAGGGAATTATCAAAAATTACCATAATTCTCCTCAGATTGTACTTTGCTATTCTGGTTCTCAACTACCTTACCTAGTTGAAGAGCAAAATGTTGTACCTTTTAAAGACATTTTTCGTGCACTTAGTTTTTCCTGTTTTCTTGTCAAGAAGCTTGTGCTTCTATCCCTGCATCTGGTTCTATGAGGCTGCTCGGCTTTATCTCTTTTTGGTATAAACAGTGATTAAACATCCCTTCCCCCTCCTAGTTTTAGGCAGACATAATCTAATCTGTGTTATGTGACAAGACCAATTAGTCTCGCCCACTCTCCAGCCTTCTGTCCCTCCCCTCTCAGCTGCTACCCTCTTGGCACTCCATCTCTTTTAGGAAGTAGCAGTGGGAGCCAAATTTCCAAACTGAATTCATTAGATGAATATGCAGGTCCAGATTGCATAAATGTGCTCACATCCTCAAGTAGAACTCAGACTCAAGACTTCTTCTGACTCTTTTCTCTCGTTGCATTTGCTCTTTGTCAGAAGATTTCTGACTGCAAAACTTCCTCACCAGCTAGGAAGAAAGGGAAGCTGTATGGACCAGACGTGGGCAAATGCAAGGCCCAGAACTGGACTGAACAGAATAAAGGCAGAGAGTGCCATCCTTTTCTTGGATGTGTTATTTTCTACCGGCTCTCACAAGGAGCAGCCTGCCTACTTCTGACATGTATAGGTGGCCTGTAGAGGCCAGCCGATGGATGGGCAAGGCATGCCATTCATAATTCATGCTCAGAGCACTTGCACTACAACTAGCTGGGTCAACTGGAATCAGAAGGGGACCCTGGAGGACAAGACACGGAAACACGGAACAGCTGGTGGTGCAACAGTTCTGATGAGTCTATTATCCCATAGCCAGACTGTAGCCACCACAGCTGGGGACAGCAGGTGCCAAGAAAGCCTGACCCATTGGATCTTGAGGGACCAAAGAGAGAAAACACTTAAGCTTGCTTCATTTTGTTTCTGTTATTAGAAGTATTTTTTTTTTTTTAGATTTTTAGAATCTAACATTTTTTTTTCAATACCACTGCTAACAGAGGACTGAACATTCTATGATAAGCTATTTGGTAGCTGGCAGCTTAAATTTCAAAACTGATAACTACAGATATCATGTCATGTTACCTGATTGAAAAGTCGTAAGTAACTCTCTGGGGCAATTGCTAAGATAGATATCGGACTTTAAAAAAAAAAATTCACGGTATCCACCAATAAAACCCGAGTCCCCTTGCAAATTTGCCTGCCGGTAAGTCTGCATTAGAGAATAAGATTGGTGACTTCCTGTCGTTTTAAAAGCACAGGCAGCTTCTCTTGGATTAATCGAAAATTTCCTTATAAATGTGTAAATGTGAGAGACAGAAAGAGGTAGAGGAAGCAACAGAGAAATAGCACAAATACCAAAGCCTTAACAACAAATTGACCTTTCTAGGCATTTGAGATGCCAATACGATGCTATTTTGTGTGTGTTCAGTTTGCCCCTCCCCGCAAATTCCTGCAGTCATTGTCATCCGCTGCCTGCCAGCACCCTCAGGAAGCCCGAAGGTACTTCACGTGGGCCCTCCGGCCGTGTCCCTTGAACTAAGAAAGCCTGGGCTCTGACATTGTTGCTTCTGTGTTGGCGCCTGCCCTACCCAGAGACTTGGATCACGGGTCTCATCCGTCAGGTGGAAATTCCCGTTACTGTAAGCTGGAGAATAAAAAGATCAATAGAGGATCCGTTGGTCAGGTTAGATGTGGTCCGAGAGTATGAACACGGCCCCTTGGACACTGCTGCCGTTCTCATGCCAACGTTTCCGAAAGCTCCCTCTTTTTCTGGGATGCCTTGACAATGGAAACAAGAGTCAGAACTATTTTCTTTCTTTGCTTCTTCAAATGGATTTGAACATCCTGTCGCTGCAAGTTGAACGTAGTAAATTCTTGAGTACCTGTGCGGGAGTTCGTACGTAATCCCGGCACAGTGCAATCGAGGATAGCAGTCTGTGGAGGGAGAATTCTCCTGAAAGGCCGTCTACATTAATTCGCCATTTTCCAGCGTTCTCCACACTGTGATTTGTACAGAATTATAGGAGCTGCTGAAGCCAGCTGGCTCCTTTGTCTTCCCTTGACTTCTGGCCAGCCTCTATTCGTATTGCTGCGACCAGAAGATTTAAAAAAAAAAAAAAAGAGAGAGAGAAGAAAAGGAACTCATAGGTTTAAGAAGTGCCTAAGATCGTGGCAGAAAAAATATGTCTGAGATATTACCAGTCAACTAGTACCTAGTAAGCTTTTAATGGGGGTTAAAAATGCAAAGCACAGAAAGAAAAACAAAAATGTATACAACTAAGTCTTTGCTGTGATAGAAGTTTCTGTAGTTGTGAGTTGGAGAAATCATCCAAATTTATCATGCATTTGAGCTTCAGTAGAAGGGGAGACACATGTCTGGAGGCCTTAGAGAGTTACATTGCCCATCTGAGGGTGTAAAAACGGAGTACTTCTGGAAAGCAGTCAACTTCTATTGAGTCTTAAAAATGTTCATACTTTTTGGCTAACAATCCCAATTCCAAGAAACAAATAAAAACAAATAATGTATGATATACAGAGAGAATTATATAAAAGGGGGGTTATCATAACACTGCTCAAAATAGTTTAAAAAAATAGCAAGAAATTAAATGTCAGATAATGAATAGGACAAGACTTAGACTAAAGTTATCCTAATATTATTTCTGCCTTTGTTGTCAAGCCTGGATTTTGCATAAGAAATATATAAAAATATTTAAATCCTTATATAATCTTTTATAACATGGTTTTACATATGACTTTTATATTTAGGATCTGGCCTAGGGTGAGGCAAAAAAGTCCCTTGGTAGCAAAATTTAAGGAGGTGCTCACTCTCGGGGGCTTACAAAAGTAGTGTGGCCACTTAGCCATGAAAATGAGCCATTCCTTAAGTCACATGCCCAGAGCACCAGTCTTGCCTCACCCTTGTCCCAGTCCTGCGCCTGGTATCTTCCAGATGCATTGTAATAGACATAAGCACTGCACTCAGCAAGACATTTAGGTTCTTTTTAATGTTTTGCTGTTATAAATAACACTCTGATAAATGTGTATATGCAACATTATAGACATTTTTTTTAATTTTATCATTGGAATAAATTTAGAGTGGTGGGATTTCTTCTTAAAAGGTTTAAGGTTTTGATCCATATTGACATATTTCCTCCAGGAAATTGATATGCCTCTCTGCTGATTCTTTCAGCAATATTTGAGAGTTTTTAATGAATTTTAATGCATATTTTTCTACTCATTTTAATCTTTGCAATATGATAGAAAAAACTCATTGTTTCTATTTTCATTTTTTAGTGTTAGTAATACTAAATATTTTAACACTATTTTTCCTTTGTGCATGTCTATTCCCTGCTTATGTGTCTTAGCAATTTTTCCATCAAGGTCTTTGTTTTTTCTGTTTTCTTTTTTGGAAAAATATTTTATTTACTTATTTGAGAGAGAGAGAGTGCGGGGAGGAGGAGCAGAGGGAGAGGGACAAGCAGATTCCCCGCTGACCCGCAGAGCTCGACTCAGGGCCCAGCCCTAGCACCCTGAGATCATGACCTGAGATGAAGTCAGATGCTTAACCAAGTGAGCCACCCATGCGCCTCCTGGGTCTTTGTTTTTTCCTAAAGATTTTTAAGTGTCTCATAAATTAAAGCTATCTAACCTGAATCTCAGATATGTTACATTTGTTGTCATCTATATTTGCCATGTTTTGCTGTGCTAAATTAAAAATGGTAAAAAATAATAACACTTTCTGTGTGCTTTCTTTGTCCCAGGTACTGTATTAACCCTTTGTAATCATTAACTCATTAATACAGATAAAAAGTATGTGCCATTATTCTTCATTTTACAGTGGATGAAACCACAGTATAGAAAAGTTAAGAGGTAACATAACATGCCCCAAATCATTCAGCTATTTAGGGGTGGGTGAGTTTTCTTACTGAGGAAGGCAGTGTTTTGCATCTAAACTCTTAAATGTTGTCCTACACAACTTCCTAGGACAGAATGGACAGTAATAAAATGATAAATCAAATCTATTGACCATATTTCACTATCTCTAGTGTTATGCTATTTTATTTTAGGATTTTCTCTACATAAGTCAGTAGATTAAAGTTGAATTATATATACACAATATTTGAGATATCAGATGTTAGGGATATATCATTTAGTTAAAGTAGTATTTTCTTATGATCTTCTGTGACCTCTTTGTGTTACATGCTTTTCCTAATTTCTATTTTTTTGAACATTTAAATTTTTCATCCAGGTTGTCCAGCTATCATTTTTTCCTTTAAAAAACAATTTCAAATAATTAGCCCTTGGATTTATACATTACTGGCTAAACTAACCTGAGTTGCTTGGAAAAATTATTAAGTGTTGCTAAATAAATCCTGGATCCTATCTACTCTACATCCCGTTACACAGAGTTGTACAGGTAAGATGAAGAGCGGTTGTAAATCAACATCTGTGATTTAGAGCATGTGTGTGTGTTCAGGGACAATTCTCCGTGGGTTTCCCTCATTTCTGAACATGTTGTGAGCAGAGGCACTGTGGCCTTTGTCCTAGAATATCTTTTCAAAGATGTTGTAAAGCAAACAGCTGTGGAAGATAAAGATATTGTCTCCCTCT
The DNA here is from genome assembly GCF_024610735.1 of Ursus americanus. NCBI lineage: Eukaryota > Metazoa > Chordata > Mammalia > Carnivora > Ursidae > Ursus > Ursus americanus. Next base: position 37,987,512 of record NC_142139.1, on the reverse strand, counting down.
GGAGCAGAGGGCAGATCCGTTTACTGCTTAAGCTCATAGAGATAATATCTCGCTTTGCCACAAAGGTCAGGCAGGTTTGCTTACAGTCCATTACAAAAGATTTGGGTTCCAGCTCGAGGCTCCGGAGCTGTGATGCAAATCCACTGGTGCCCAGCAACTCCCTGGCCCACTCCACACCAACCGCCCTAGAACTTGGGTGCAAGAGGAATTCATATAAACATGAAACTCATCAAGTTTTTTTTTTTTTTTTTTGTCTCTGATGGATGGGTTTTGTGTCTTCTGCCAGCTTCATGAAATTGTGGTGGGACAACGTATTAATTTGAACATAGGATAAATAGAATTTCATGCTCCTCATAGTTCTAGAGGCTGACTTTTTTATACTTCTATTGTTGTGTCTATTTTGTTCTCTCATATGTCTTAATGCATGTGGCTTATCTCTCCTGTTTTGTCTGTCGAGCAGTCATTACGCCTCAGCCACAGGTGTTTGTAAGATTATGACCTTCTCTTTTAGTTACTCCCTGGGCTCCCAAGGTGAAGTTTGTGTTTCCCTCCTCGTGTTTATTTGACAGCAAACCATTTCAATTGTCCTCAGGATTAGGTGAAAAATTCATCCTTGGTTTTAGCTATATAGAAATATTAAAACTTATTTCTTTGAATGACTCACAGAATTTCTCAAATTAATTTTGAGGTGTCTACATACCCATTATTTTAAATCATGCACTACCAAACAGAATTCCATATTTTATTAACATCTATAAAACAGTTTTTGAGTGCTACAATAGAAGGAATTTCTTTTATGTATAGATGAATTTTTTCCTTATACTTATTCACTTATATACATATATGTGTGTGTATATATATATATATATATCTTTATTAATTCCTTCTATTTCTCCTTTCTTTTGAACAATTTTCTTATTTCTTCAAATTGCATATCTTTATTTCTCCTTATTTTAATCAAAGTATGTCATGATGTTAATTTGCTTTTAATTTCATCTTTGGCTGGGTTCCACGGGTTTTAATATGCAGTGTTGTCATTATACTCCCTATGTATTTGATAAATTCAGTTTCCATGTATTTAATAGCATACAGTTTATTTAGAAGAGTATTTAATTTTCAAGTGTTTTATCAATATCAAGAATGAAATGGTATTCACTGGCTTCCTCTGATGCGAGATGAAAACATTGCCGTACTTTACCTTCTTACCCAAATCTCAGTTTATTTTCATATAGTTTAATTTATAGCTTCAGTTTTTAAAATTCTCATAATATCACATATTTTACTTTTCAAAAATAAAATTGCCACTTTCACAACTGTACGTATAACAATTATTCAGACATTTAAAAATGGATTTGATGCCCACTTTCAGTCAATCATATTATTACTTTCCTGTTCTTTAAATATTTTATTTTAGTGTTTTGGAGTCAAGTGATACTGAGTTTAAAGCTTGGTTCAATGGCCATTTACTTTCTGTTTCCTTGTATAAGTAATAGGCAATCTCCAAAAGGAGGGCATAGCTTTGGCACTTTTTGTAGTGGTTAGTGGCACCAGTGGCACCTGGGAGAGAATGTTCATTGCTCACCCACTGTTCTTTCAAGAACAGACCGGCTGCTTGGAGGAAAAGCCTACTGTATGTAAATGCCCATGTCCTTCTGTATACCTTCTTAGTTTCTCTTAAATGTCCTCAATCCACAACTGCCGCAGGAAAGCCCCTTCTGCCCTATAGCTCACCTTTGCTTCTAATCCTCTGCTTTCCAAACTAGATGGTGTTGATAGAGGCCCTGAGCTCTTCTGCTTAGATCTCAAAAGGCCACCCTTATCTCATGGGGTGGGGGGTGAGTTGGAACATGTCTCTGAGTGTCTCTTCTCAATGTGGTTTTATTCTCATTATTTCTATCAGGAAAATTTTGAGAATTCCATAATGAAGATGATATCTTCCCCAAGTCTTTTTCTGCCACAGATGCCTCACGCTCCCCATTTTTACATACTTTTGGTCATTTCTATCATCAACAGAAGAGCAGTCACATGTTTGTATACACATGGCATTCTACCCAGACCTCTAGGTTACTTTTATTTTTCCTTGTCTTGCGGTCTGTTGTAATTAAGAGTAAATACCTTATAATGGAAAAAGACAATATCCATATTTTCTAGGTGACAGTATCAGTCACTCTTAGGACCTGAGCACAGCAGAAAGTGCTTTGCATGTACTATGGGAGGGGATTCAAAACCCCTTGTGAGTGTATGCAGCTGTCATTCACATTAAACAGATAGAGCAACTGAAGACTTAAGCAGTTGCCATTTGCCCAAAGCCACATAAGTCATAACTGGCAGATCCAGATAATTGAGGCAATAAATGGTAAGGAAGAAACGAGTGGAGGAGAAAGAACCATAGAGATTTAGGAGGGAAAGAGATCGCTGTGCAGTAGAATGATCTAGAAAAGGAAGTGGCCTTAAAATTGCACCAGCAAGTGTTAGGTTTGAAATCAAGAAATAAAAAGTGTTTAGACCTATTAATTCGACATAAGGGATAAGAAGTCAGTTAATAGCTAATTTCTCAGTAAGGAACGAATAAAAAAACCAGATGTCACTCTGGCAGAGGAGAGAACCAGGCTAAGGTAGGGAGTCATGTTTTCTAATCACGGGGCATCTTAGAAGATGCTAGAGCTGGAACTGTTGCAGTTAAAGTCATGGTTAACACAGACTAAATGTACAGAGTGAATTAGCCAGTAAAGCAGGGAAAGCATTGAAAAGGGTCTGAACTGAAAGAGTGGCCAAAACAGAGGGAGAGACATTCTTGGGAGTCCTTGTGGAGTGATTATGCGGGTTCTATAGAAAACAAGTATCAAAGATCAATTCCATAGAACACAAAATAATGATTGAAAAATGAAACAATCCAGCCTAATGCCTTCACTTGTCAATAGAAGAAGCTGCAGTCAAGGGGAGAAACATCCAGAATCTCCCAGCCTGTTAGAAGTAAGGCTTCCTCCCTCCCTCCCTTCCTCCCTACCAGCCGCTTGCTCCTTGCCCTGTCTTGCAGTCCATATTTATGTGAAAGTCATAGAGGCCCTTATGCCCAATCGGTGACCTGAGTCTCACTTTGTCCAAGGTCCTGAATATGGCGAAAAGAAGAGTATAAAATTGAAATAATCCCCCCTTTGTCACATCTTTCACAGGCAACTTCAGCCTTCTCTGGCATCCCTCACTATATCCCAGTTCCCACTACGCTTCTTTCTACAATGCCTCACATTTTCAACTTACTCCTAAGTATGGGACCATAGATACTTTAGTTGATTTCATCTGAATATTGCCAGAGCAACCCTTTAACAACATAGGCAGGAATGATCCTGAAGAAATATACAGAATAAAAGTATATTTATTTTGATACAAGATTAAGAAAACGAAACTAGGAAAATTTGGGGCCACTTGGCTAAGAGTTAACAGCAGGGAAGTTATTTTCATAGGTTTGTTGTGCTTATGAACAGGAGTTAAAAAGCAAATGACGGTGTTATTTAGTATGATTTCTCAGATACAAAAAAGAATAGAACTGCGACCTCCCATACACCAGCCCTGGAGAAGGTCACATAAAGCAGAGTGATATTTGGTGCCCTAGAGTTTTCTAAGTGCACGCTAGTAGGACGCGAATGAGTCTATGCAACCCAGTCCACACATGTGCTCGTTAAAATCAACAAATATTTATGGAACACTTGTGACGTGTCAACATTTGGTGAAGTGCTGCAAAGGACAGTAAGGTACATAAGACAGAACGTCTGTCCTAAGGGAATTTGGGATCTAGTTCTAACCATTCACCAGAAAGGCCACGAAGGAGAAAAATGTGCTTCCAGAATTGGAAATTAGTAACGGGCACAGAGTAAGGCAAGAGAGGGAAGACAGTAAGCCTTCATGTGACGAAGCAACTTGGAAATTACTGCTTTTACTTAAAACCATACTCATTTTCATAAGACCCTTAAAAGTGAATAAGGAGAAAAATATCTTACAGTCAGATACTCAACGTCTTCCCAATGTGAAAATGAAACCCTTTTCTATGATGTTTTATCAGCCTGCTTCATAAGAATGAAAGACTAGGGAGACGTCACTGCTTTATTAGGTAAGACTTGAGAATAGCTAAGGCAGTCGGGAGAAATGGCAAAATCTTGCAGAGTCGCATATAAACGAGGCAGTCATATTAATAGATGTTTTTAAAAATGGATTTCTTTTCACTATCACATTTTTCTTAATCTTTCGTGGTTAATTCTCTTTTTCTTTCTCTCTCTTGCACACACACACTCAAGCAAAAATGGTTTGTGGTCTATTAGCTTGGTCATGCAAAGAGAAATGGGAATGGGTGGTCTTGTTGGGAAAGGAAAGTGCTGGCATCCTCAAATACAAAGAAGCAAGCTATGTAAGTGGTGAGAATGTGGCGGGCAGGGTGCAGAGATTCCTGGAACATTTTTGCGAGGCATCAGGAAGCTATCTCTATATTCACAATGATGTTTCTGTCTTGTCAGCATTTTTTCTTTATTTGTGTTGGGCTTTATGACATATCTAAGAATAATAAATAATTTATAAGATGCAATAATGGCCTGGTACATTTCTGGCAGATTTAAAAAAAATTCTTCTCCAATAACTCATTTGATAAACTCTTGAATTCTTTTCTCTAGAACATTTTACACAACAATGCTTTGTTTTAAGGGTTGTCTATCAATGAGTTGCAAAGCATTCATTATGCATTCAAGCCTGCTTTTTTGTCTATTCCTTTCTTGCCTCCTTTTATTTTTCCCATTTAAGTGGCATTTTTCTGGGAGTAATCTGATTCTTTGGGATGTAAAATGAAATCATGCTAGAAAAAAAAATTAACTCTTTAGACTCATCAGGGACAATTGGAGTCTTTTACAGCAAAGATCAAACTAAGATTTGATTCAATACATGTTCTTTATCATTTGCTTACTCATCCCTACCCAGGTACATGCACACACACATGGAGTGGTTAGATGGGTATGCTATGAAAAAGGAAAAATAAACAACAGCATTTCCCATACATATTCCTAAGAAAGAATAACATCTTCTCATTTTATCAGACACTTCGTGAACATATATACTTAACTGGCTGTCCTGGCCATTACCCAAAATTAATGCATTTTCTCCTCTGTTTGCTTTTATAAACCTTACGGATAATCCCACAGTAGGTGCCAAGGGATCAGAAAGGGTTCTCTATTCTTGATTATTTCTTGCTCACAATGTGGGCAGCTTAGCCTGTTGTCCTTTGTGACTAAGGTTATGCTCACATCATACCGTCAGCACATCCAGTGCCAGGGAATGTGTTTCTAGAAGTAGAATTCTAGGTACACTATGTGATCCACATTTTCTGTTCTTTCCTGGAACTCTTTATAACCAAGGATTTAATTTGCAAACTGGCCAACTGTTGTTTGGCTATGAATCCAAGATTTTACACATCGAAAGTAACTAGTCTTTATCATGAATGAGAAGGTTCGGGCAAAACATGAATGAAGACAGAACTAAGTGATCCAACTATATTTAAAGATGGCCATGAATCGCAGTGATAATGGGGGCATGGAAGAAAACAGATTAACATCTGAGAACAAAGGAATGCAGGAAGAAGGGTGGGCAGTTGGCTAGCTCTCTTTTAAACAATTCTTGCAGTTTTTTTAGAGATGATTATGTTTTCTAGTCATTGCAAATACTTACTCATTCCATTCCAGGGGTGCAATGTATCGAAAAAAGAAATCTGCTCCTCTTTGGGAAGATGGAGAATCTTTACCTTACATTCAACCATGCACTCTTTCTTGCAGATACATGTAAAACCAATGGCTGATCTTTAAGTTAGAAGTTTGACTTGTATTCTGGTTTCTCAATTCAAAGATGCTATTTATTCTAAGGTGTGCCATCAATTAATAACTGTTTTCACACACACACACACACACACACACACACACAAACACACACACACACCAACAATAACAACATTAAATGTACACATCAAATGTGAGAGGCATGGTGATTTTGGAAACAATGAAATTAAAAAGTGTTCTTCTAGGAATCAAGAATCTCCAGGCTGTTAGTCACCAGAATTTTAACTTGAATAGACCCTAGAGTAACAGTATAGACCCTTATTCATTCATGTAGGCATGCAGGCATACACCTGGGACATGCTATAGGTAAGACATGCTCTAAGTGTTGGGATTGTTTCAAAAATAAATTAAACTTGATTTCCTTCCCTCAAATACCTTATCGCTTAGAAGAGGAAAAAACACATTATGTTCAATTAAGTACATTCCAAACTGGAGATGATACCACAAGTGTGGCTGAGAAAAAACAAATACTTGAGAAATAAATGCTATGTTCTGAGTATTTATCTTAGGAAACCATTCCATCTAATTTGGCTGGGAAGGGGAGGGAAATGGATAAGGGAATCTTTTGAGAAAAAGTGGCAATTTTTTTTTAAAACATATTGAATGATGAGTAGAACTTTGCACAACTTTTTCACTGTAATGATTCTAATTATCTTTAAAAATTAATTTCATCAAATCCTTTTGCATTACATGTTTTCAGCCTGAACTTTCACATAATTTATCAAGATATTGTTCATAGTTTATACTTGTGTTGCCTGCCACGCACTGGGCTTCGTTTTTATTATGCTCTGTTATCATTGGATGAGCATCCAACCAGCATTCTCTAAACTCATATCTACTGAGCACCTGAGAATGCTAATGCAGCGCCCGAGGTAACTTGTGTTACCAAATCCAAGATAGGACTCCTGTCCTGGAAGAGACTCAATCTTGTTTAGGAATTTTGTTTGCAAGGTAAAAACATAAGCAATGACACAAGATAACATGTACTAATATGAGCTAGGAGGATTGAGGAAAATCCTAAATGCTGTAGGAAGAGAAATATTTGTGTTTTCTGGGATGTCTTATAGACTTTATCATATAAAAATGGAAAGAGTTAAAAAGTAAAGAGGAATCAGAACCTCCTGAAAGGAGATATGGTGGAGGCCAAGCCATAGAGGGGGGCTTTTCATGTCTGGGGATCAGAAGTTGATCAGCTGGGTTGGAGGTATGCTTATGTTGAGTCATAGTGAGAGAATTAATAAGGATCAGCAATTTTGTATTGAGCACTTGCTGTTTGCCTGGACCGCAGGTAGGCCTTGGAGATAAAATTATTAGGACGCTATTCTGTTCTTTAACCTCCAATCAGTTTGGGATGACTGCCAAATCGATAGATCATATCAATATCTTAGGTAGTCAAAGTAGTACAAGAGGGCTACCCCATGGACAAATGGTACCATTTGAGGGTCTTGGGTCAGGGGAGACATTTGCAAAGCAGTATTATTTGGAGCAGAAAGTGAATGCCAGATGTCAGACAAGAGTTAGGAAACTAATGCAGAATCCATTTGTAATATTTATTTCTTTTCCTATCCATTAGACATGAACATTAATATATGAATAAGACATCCCATATATAGAATTCCAACTAAATACTACCTTTAAGCTAAACAGCAAGCTTAATGGTCTGTTTTCAGCAGATAACTATTATTTATAAACCAATCTAGTAAAGCTTACTCTTGGGGGATACGTTTTCCATATTTTGGGCTGACATTTCTAGGTCCCTGAGCAGACCTTATTAGCTTGGTGATTTTAATCTCTGCCTTTTAAAAATGAAGGTCTTTGGCTCAAAATTTCTTCAGTTGATTTATACTATCTGTATCGTTTCCATCATGCTGCTATCTCCCCAGTGATATTAAACGGTGATTATTGGGCTTGATCAACACCACACACTTCCTTCCGATTTAACAGTTGAATATACACAAGTTTTAGTGATCAGTTTAAAGTTCCTTGTAAGCTGTATTTGTAGGCTGAGCTCTTGAAACAGAGTGAGCAACTTCTTCACCTTGAAAAGAGACGGATCCCACTGTATCTTCTGCCACTTTAGGGAATATTACTTCCAGGGTTTATCAGTGGTGGCCGTTACCCAACTAAAGTTCATTTAGGGTCTGAAACCAAAGCTCTGGAAATGGCAGTATCACTTCTTTTATGTGTCTTCTTTTCTGTGTTACATATTCCTGGTTTACAAATAAACTGACATTTATATTAATCACCTCTCTAGAGCAAACATAGCTGAAGAAGGGCTAATACATCATCCCAAAATTGCTACCTAAGCTCTAATTCCAAAATCGTTATTGCTGCTGATGATAAACAGCATAAAGAAAAAGGGAAATTTGGGGTTTTCAGTGGTCTGGTAGCTATAGGAAAGAAAATATTTTGCATTTTGAGATAAATTTTGAAATGTATTTTCAAATGATTCTGATGAACCAATAAAGATTAAACATCATAATGCATATTTATCATTTTTCTCAGGAGGTTATTTTAAATGCGTACATTAATAAGTCCCAGCTTTGTTCCTGGAATGGTTTTAGGACTCTTTGCTCAAGTCTAAGAATGTGAGCAACCATATAGGAACCACCAAAATACTTACCGAAAGCATCAGGACCCTACCCATAAGGTTTAAATAGGCTTTTGGGGGGGGAGGCCCTTAAATTTCAGTAGTTTCTCACAAGATAAAAAACCTTTCGACAGAGTCTGAGAAATGCAGGCTTATACTTACAGATCATAATGAAGGTAAGACATGCCGTAGACTGGTCTGTAATCTTTTATAGCACTGAAACTTGGGACTGTCTAATGATGTTAAAGCAAGATGCTTAGAGCTGTCCATCAACCTCTGAAACATCACCATAATTAAATTTCAAGGCTGTACTCCATAAATCACTGCAACAGATATTAGGGTTGAAAAGGTCTCATTGATGTGAATGGCATAAGTCATCTAGGTGCCTAATAAGAGATGCCACCTTAAATATCATTCTTTGATTAACTCTGAAAGAAATACATCTACCAGGAGGGAGTGAGGGGCCACCTGAAGGTCTACTGAAAAGCAGGTGTTGCTTCTGATCAAAAAGCAGTTATAAAGAGTAAATCCCAAGATGGGGCAGCTGAGCAAAACACAAAGACAGAGAGATGGTGTTTCATATATGTGAATACAAGGGCTGGGAAGAAAACAAGAAAAAAAATCAGGTGCTCATCTTGAAGAATGCACAGCTGTCTCCACCAAGTTTGCTGAGGCCTCCTGCAGATTCTACCAGTGGAGGCGGGGCATGACGACATGCCCCCTAATTCAAAAGACCACTTTCTGTTAAAGCTATAGCTTCAGTCTAGCTTCAACTGAAACTGCTTCATTTCCTTTTAAGCCGAGGGAAACAGGATCATTTTGAAGAAAACACACAGTTTAGTAACAGAGAGTCTTTATTTGGGCGTCTGCAGCACCATTATTTTAAGCTTTGTGAGCTTGAGCAATTTCTTTAACCTACCAGAGCTTCATTTCCCATTTGTGAGGAGGGCATAATATCCATAGCCATCTTGTGCGTTAGTAAATAAGAATAGGACTTTAAAAACTACAGTGTTATGCAGATTGAGAATTGTTACTATTAAGAATCAATTTGTTGATAAAGTAGTTCATTTTTATTGGAAATAGATTAATTATATGTTAGGAGTACTAATTAGGAGAATAATTAACAAATAACTTGATCTTCAACTTTGACAAATGTTCCTAAAGACAGTGTATTTACTTATTTTCAATTGGGTTTACACATCAAGGTATGTGCCTTGGTGACTCTCTAGAACCCAGGGACCCTGTGTCTGAAATTCACAGCTTTTGCCACCAGATGGTGCTGTGTAGCAAAGTAAATACCAAGTGCCTATGGCACGGGTAGGTAATCTCTCAGCTCCTTTCGGCACAGGGAAAATGAATTTGTGGAAAAATACTCACAATGGGTGTTTACATACTGTGCATGACATTTTAAAAAAGCAGTAAAAGTAGAATGCTATTGAAATTAACATGCAAACAACCAATATCTTATACCATAATTGTGTTTTCTGCATCTTCTCCATTTTTCTGTTTTTTTAAGGGCGTAAATGTTTTTGTGGTTAGCTCTGCGCCCTGCTTCTCAGTCATCTCTCCCTTGAGTAGAAGTAGTTATCCACCTTCAAGGTAAACCTGAGTGATCATAATTGAGATTTATATGATGTAGGGTTTGTTAGGTTTTGTTGTTGCTGTTGCTTTAACCTTAGAGGTGCTAGTATTTTCTTGTCCTTGTGTTAAGGCTTGCTGTCTATAACGCTACTCCAAAAACCTTCAGTAATGGTATAATCCTGCTCTGAATTCTCTCGTGAGTGGCAGCAAATGTGGGACAAGCAGGGGGTGGGGAGCATTTTCTTTTAAAGCAGCAGCTCCCCCAAACTCTTTTGTGTTTCCCCCAAACTCAGACCCTCTTACCTCTCTTTTTATCTTCCAGATCTGTTTTGTTGTTGTTGTTGTTCCTCAGATGGTGCCCTGATAATTTAGGTAAATCTTAGGTTTCTTCTGGTTCCGCTTTCCTGGCTAAGCTCTATCAGCACTACGGAACCTAAGAGGTGAAGGATACAATAGATTCCTTTTAGAATGGTATTTTTTGTTCCCAACACACAATCTAAGTGATTATAGGTAAAAAGTAACTACAAAACTCCAAGTTGTTAGATTTTATGGTCAAGAAAGATCAATTAGGTCTCAACATCATCTGGAAGTTCATTTTTCCTCCCGTTGCTGATCTCGGTAATCCTGATCATGGTCAGGAATAAGCTCTTTCTGGATCCTTCACGCCACAGAGTTCTCCCCTCTTCTGGACTCTATCACAGTTCCCTATGATGTGATGCTTGGCATGGCTTAATAGCCTTTAATATGTGTATGCGTTTTATGGGCCTGGTTTTGCTTAAGAACATGTTTGCTGAAGGTAATAGAAAAGCTAGTTTAACTTATCAAGTACTAAAAGATGGAGTTTTTATTTCTTCTATAAGGTGGAGTCTGAGACACCAGGGGCGACAGCTCTGCAATTCATTTAGAACTCTCTCATGAACCCTAGTTTTCCTTCTACTGGCTCAAAATCAGATGTGATGGCTAAATCAGCCATCTTGGATTGTAAACTGGTCTTAAGAAAGGAAGCTGGTTTTAGCAGGGAAACCAGATAGTAAGAATCTGGGTTGCTGACACACTGTGGAGAATCCTATCAGCCTTTGGCTCTCTGTCTAGATTTTATAAGAGAGAAATAAACTTCTACTGTGTTGTAGTGGGTTGAATTATGGCTTCGCAAAAGATCTGTCCGCATCTTAATCCCTAGAACCCTATGAATGTAACCTTATTTGGAGAAAGTCTTTACAAATGTAATTAAGTTAAGGATCTCAAGATGAGATCATCCTGAATTATCCAGGTGGGCCCCATATTCAATTACAAGTGTTGTTATAGCAGACACAGTGAGGGGAGACACACAGTGAAGAAGGTTCAGACACACAGAGAAGAAAAGGATGTGAAGACAAGAGGCAGAAATTAGTGTGATCCAGCTACAAGGAAGGTGGGAAGCCACCAGAAGTTGGAAAAGGTAAGGAAAGACTCTCCATCAGGGCCTCTAGAGGGAGCATGGCCCTGCTAACACCTTGATTTTGGACATGTGCCCTCCAGAGCTGTGAGGGAATAATACATTTCTGCTATTTAGAGTCACTCGATTTGTGATAGTTTCATACAGCAGTACTAGGAACAAATACTCTTGTTTAAGCTGCTATATTTTGAATTTTTGTTGCTCATAAAGTAACCTAATCCTAAATAATATTTTCCCAAACTATCTTGTAAACATCTTGAAATCAAAGATTGCATCTTGTAATTATTCCTATCCCTCACATGGGCTAGGAGAGACAGTGCGTGTGCGTGTGTTATTATTAGTAGGATCACATTTGCATTGCTACCGATTCTGAAAGGAGACTGCTAGTCTCAAATAATGCTTGGAAGAATTTCAGGAAGAGGCATTTTTATCATTATTATTGCCTAGCAAAACATGTAAGCTAAAGCAAAGGATGGGTTAGAGAAAAGTCAAATCTGGAGTGCCGAATCAAAGTTTTGGGTATGCTAATATGTTGATGTCTATTGCAAGGTCTGGTTTACATTGTGAATGGAACAGACATTTCTCTCCCACTCACCAATACTAAATAAAGACCAGCAGTTGTCTGCTGTACTTACGTTTAACCTGCTTTCCAAGTTAATTGGTTTTCTTCCAGTTTTAGCATCTTGAAGACTTCCTCAGTTTTCTATCATGCTGGTTTGTGGTTTATTTCACTTGAATACGAACACACATATTTTTTGGGGGGAGATTTATGATCATATTTAATCAGATATTGAAATAATCAATTAGAGCATCCTGACAGTTTTCGGGAATGAGAATTAGAGTGCACTACTGACTTATTGAACTTTGTGAAGATCACATTAACCATGAGGAACTTTAAAATATTTGTCTTCAATTCAAAGCTTATTCTGCTTTGAAGACCTCTATGTGCCCCTAGAGATATAAACTCATGAGTCAAGGTCTCAATTTCTATATACATAAGGGGGAGGAAGTATGTGCAAAAAATGTGTATACACACACATGCACAGACATATGCATATATGATATATATATATATGAACCAAATACTTTTCATAAATTACATTGTCACATTCTTTCTTCTCAGTTCTAAAAAGTAGATATTATTATATAGTATCTCCAGAGAAAACACAGTGACTTGTTTAAATGATTTGTTCACGATTACACATTAATAAGTATTAGAAACAGGGTTCAATCCCAGGTCCAACTCCAAAGTGCTTCATTGCAAATTCTTTTTTAAAATTTTCTCTCAGAAAAACTTTCTTGATCTACCATTTTGTACAAAGATAAGCTATGGCAGACTTGATATTACTAGATAATTACTGGCTTTTCTACTCAGAGTTCATTCTTTATAACTATCTTTGTTCTACATTTTATCAATTTAATCATATCTGCAAATTCTTGGGTTTATCCTATTACCATTTATCTCTCACTAAAGAATATAGAATACGAAATTTGATGAATGCTACCTAATACTTGTGATTTTAAACATGGGTAACAATTAGTTTATGTTTATATTTTCTTTTTTTAAAAGATTTATTTGTTTATTTATCTGAGAGAGAATGAGTACATCCATGAGCAGGGGGAGGGACAGAGGGAGAGGGAGAGAGAGAATCTTTAAGCAGATTCCCCACTGAGCCCAGAGCCCGACTCAGGACTCCATCCCAGGACCCCGAGATCATGACCTGCGTCAAAACCAAGAGTCAGATGCTTAGCCAACTGAGCCACCCAGGGACCCTTATGTTTGTATTTCCTAATACATTTAATTTTTAAAGACTACCGGGGCATTTGAATCTGTCAAAGGCCTACTACTGACTTAACTCCATTCCAAAGATTCCCTTTCATGATAACAGGAAGAAGCTTGGAGCCCATTATTTTCTGAAAGTAGATCCTGCTTGAAGTGCTAGAGATTTTATTTCAAAGAAAAATGCCTAGTTCGTTGCAGCTCCACCTATGAATCCAAAAACCATCTACGTTTAGATGCAGCTAAATGGAAGGATCTTCCACGAAATTAGATTCACCTTTTCTAGGAATGGGTAAGAAGCCACGTGGCTGACACGATGTTAGGGCAAATATTGCAATGTCCCCTTCCCTTGGGAACCTCTTTGTTGGGCCTTTCAGACCGTGCACGTTATCAAATGCTTGCTATTTGGAGTACATCCATTTCCTTTCTGATCGTATTGGACATAACACGTAAGTCTACATTAATATTTAAATCGCCAAGAGATCCAAGAGTTCAGCTGTCAGCTTAATAATTGACATGCACTGAACCAATGTTTGAATCAACTTACATTTTCAAAAAATAATTTCTTGTGCCAGTCTAGATAACTAAAAGTTTATAAAAATTACACTGGAAAACACTCAAAGCCTCTAAATAAACAAAAACATTGACAGGGTTAAACCTGTTTAAAAAGTAGCAGGGAAACTAGTAAGTAAGCAGAGTTCCCCGAATGCCTGGTTTTCCCTGTACAAATGAGATGACTTATTGGAAGGACGAAGAGCTGTCTGGGTAACAAGGAGCTCTTTTTGCCTTAGTGCCAAGCCAGTCTGAAGGAGGGCTCTGCAGGGGGCATTCATTCTTTTAGGCATTAGGAACTCATTTAATACCCTAAAATGGACTCATTATTTCCTAAAAGCAATGCTACAGCCCACCTAAAAAGTCTTTCATACAGAATCCCACAGTTTAAACTAATTAAATTCTGCATTATTTAGTTTAATGCACATCATTAAAGTCATTTTTCTTCCTTGGGGGTGTGGTGAATTCAAGTAATAATAATAATGCCTTGTGTTTGTAAAGAACTTTAAAGCTTTTTTTTTTTTTTTCCGTTTATGATGTCACTTATCTGTAAAGTAAGTATCCAAAGTTGCCTGTGCACACAGCTGGCTCCACAGCCAATTCTCCAAGGGCAAGGGCCCAGTCTGTCTTTTCCCCGCACCCTGCCGAGGGCCAGGCGTGATGCGGCAACTCACAGCCATACTCGCTGTTTACCAGGGACTCCAAAAACCATTTGTAGAATCAACTCGTTTCATCCTTAAAATTGTCCTACAGGGACACCTCCAGTGGTTGTCCTTGTTTTACAGATGAGCAAAGGAAGGCAAAAAGAGACTGAGTAACTTACCTGACATCCTGCAATGGGACCTGGGTGGGGCTCTTGAGCTCTGGCTTATGGCAACTATGTTTCATTTCACCCCGCACAAAGCTTTGTTGCCTCTGTGAAGGATTGCAGGAATGCAGCCAGCAGGCACAACACTATCACCCCCACTAAAGAGCTCAGAGGGAGTGCAGTTTCCTCAGTCCTGCAGTTGCAAGGTGCATGGGGGAGCTCAAGTGGACACCGGATTCCAGCCCAGTATTCTTTCCACTCTATGATTTCTGCTTTTTCCTACTGGGTCATCTACAAGCCACCTGTTCTGGTGTTTTGTTTTTGACGTTTTAACTTGTGAGTCCGATTAGGCTCATTCTAGGCGAGGCTCAAAACACCGGATGGTTATTTTACGTGGCTGCTGCTGCCTCCTCAAGTATTAGACTGGCTCAGTGCCGCAGATCGCTCAGGGCCCAGAGGCATTCTTCATTCTTATCGAGTACGTTAGAATAGATCCAATGCTAGAATCTTCAGCCCCTCTCATTTGACACTGTCTGCATCTTTAACTCAATTCAATGTTGCCTGGGAACCAGAAATGATTATCACTTTCTGAAAATAAATTGAAAATTTAAGTTTATTTAGCAAACTGTTTGCTTATCTTTCCATTAAAAAGCAAATTTTTGAATGTCCAAATAAATTTGGCATGAGAGCATGAACCACACAGGTTCCCACACTGGAATTTAGAGGGCCAGTTTCTAAGATTGAGTTTGCTTACTGGGGAGGGTGGACGCTCCTTCTCTAGCTGAATATTTTACAGATCTACAATGGAATTCTCTACTTAATGTTAGGGACTTTCAGCTCAAAATGATGCAAGGTACTTGATAACCATATTTGGAGAAACGTTTTGATAGGATAAATTTTCTCCAGCCAACTGAGAAGCAGACTCGTGTCCTGGTGTTCTGGCCCCTCCTCACCCAAATGAGGGAGGGCCATGATGCTTTTGCATACACACATATCCATTAGCCAAGATACACCTAACAGAGAAGAATTAGAAGTTTAGCCTCTGACTCACTGTTGATAAAAACTTTGCAATTCTACCGTTTGTCAGGGGCCTGGCTTAACTGAAGAATGATGGTCTGTAGGCAGCAAGTTTCAATATTCAAAAGTCAAAGACCACCTGCAATGTTTTCTGTTCTTTCCTCTGCAGCTAAATGTGAGTAGAGACCAACAGTGGCTGGTTCCAGAATCCCAATTCTCAAAGGGAAGAAAAAACAAAATTTATTTTTTCCAAATTGTCAGCTTAGATTAGCAAGAAAACACTTAAAATACGGTCTGAGGACATTTTCCGATATGAGGATGATATCGCAGAACAGAAGAGAGACTCAGAAACAGAGTCTGGGCATTTCTGGGCAGGAAGGGCCTCCGCCTTCTCTCTCACTCTTTGCCATTCTGAATCTAACATCAATCCTTGCTCTTCTGTCAGGTGTGATTAAAATTTAATAAGAGTTGTTTTGGTGTAGAGTCGAGGGACAAACTCTGGATTGGGAAAAGCAGATGTGAGAAGACAAAGACGGTAAGTCCAAAGTCACCTCTTTGGAGGATGTTTGCCATAAAAGGGAGCAAATGGATAGTAGGCAAGAGCTGGTGGGGCACATGGGGTCAAGTGAGGCTTGCTGGTTTTATTTTGTTTTGTGGTTTAGATTGGAAATAATGCAGCTTGTTTGTATGCTGTTAGACTTAACCTGGAAGAAGTGAGCAAGATCAAAGAGAAAGATGAGAGAGATGAAGGATAAATGCAGGAAGGAGCAAAAGCCTTGAGAAGATAAGGAGAAATGGAATCCAGTGCAGCTGGCCTTACACAGGGGCAAGGTATGTGACACAGTCAGCACTTCTAACCGGAGGTAAGAAGTTTATGGGGATAGATCTGCACACAGATGCAGTTCTTTCTAACTGGCTCTCAGGCCTGGTTTCCCAGTCATGGGATTAGTTTCTTTCCATGAATTACTCTGCTTTGGGCCGCCTCAACTAAACACCTCTCCCTGTTCAGCCTGGTCTTGTAAGTTTCCTATCCTGACACCACCCTTGACACCATGTTGCCAAATCCTAACGGCCAATTCCTAGCAGGCCTGAATCAATGTATCAAATAGTATTTGATACAGTTGCTTATTTTATCTACCATCACCTACTTTTTCCGTTGACCTTTGGAAGACAATACATTCCTAAGCTTTTTTTTTTTTTTCCTGCCTTACTGACTTTTTTTTTTCTTTTGGTTCCCCTCTTCTTTCTAACTTCTGGAGGACTCAAGCCTTGGCCAATTTTCTTTCACTGGTTTCCTTCCCTTTCTTCTCTTTTCTGTTTCCCTGTGCATATAGTCCCTTTGCATCCCTGCACACAGCCTGGGTTGGTAATGATGCTTGCATTGAAATGAGGGCTGTAAAGACAAGGGAGTTATATTCGGTTACAGTATGCCACACTGGCTAATTCCAGGGCACAGGCCATCCATGACGTGGCATCGGAAGATCTAGGCAGTTATAGTTTGAAGTATCATGGTTTCCCAGCACACGCTTAGAACCAGCAATTCGGCTTTGTGGAGGAAAGTAAAAAGAAGCCTAATTGTTACTCCCTGTTTCTGATTTACTGAATGCAATGCTGTCCACCCACACATCTTTTGATGGACGCCAAGTGTTTTCAAACGTAAGAGTAGCTTTTTAAAAAACATATACTTTGATATATTTTCCTTCAGATCTTTTATGTGACAGAATTCACATATTGCTTGGAAATCCTGTGTTTTCCCAGGGAATTTTACACACTGTACTACAGAGAGGTAACATGGAATCCCCAGTTGTATTTTTAATTTTTCAGGTAAGGGTGGACTTATTCAATTTCCCATAAATTTTTGCAACTGTCAAATAATATATTTATACTTAACTTAGAGTTATCAAAGGAAATATAAGGACCTAAGAAGTTTCATTTTATTTTATTTTTTAAAAATTTGAGTATAGTTGACACAAAATGTTACATTACTGTCAGGTATACAAATAGTGATTCAACAAGCTTATACATTATGCTATGCTCACCTAAGTGTAGCCATCATCTGTCACCATTATAATACTGGAATACAATTGAGTATCGTTCCTATGCTGTACCTTTTATTCACATGGCTTATTCATTCCGTAACTTGGAGCCTGAACCTCCCGCTCCCCTTCACCCATTTTGTTCATCCCCCTACCCTCTGGCAACCATCAGTTCTCAGTATTTATAGGTTGGATTATGCTTTTTGTTTGTTTATTCACTTGTTTTATTTGTTTAGATTCTACATATAAGTGAAATCATATGGTATTTGTCTTTCCCTAATTTATATCACCTAGCAGAATACCCTCTAGGTCCATCTACGTTGTTAGAAATGGCAAGATCTCATACTATTTTGTGACCCAGTGATATTCCATTAAATAAACTACATCTTCTTTATTCATTCATCTATCAATGGAGACTTGGGCCATTTCTATATCTCAGCTCTTGTAAATAATGCTGCAGTAAACATAGGGGTGCATTCATCTTTTTGAATTAGTGTTTTCATTTTCTTTAGGTAGATATCCAGGAGTGGAATTATTGGATTGTATAAGTATTTCTGTTTTTAATTTTTTGAGGCAACTCCATACACTTTCTCACTGTGGCTACACCAATTTACATTCCACCAACGGTGCAGGAAGTATCCTTTACCCCTCCCATCCTTTCCAATACTTGTTATTTCTCCTTTTTGACTCTAGCCATTCCGACAGGTTTAAGGTGATATAAATTGTGGTTTTGATTTGCATTTCCCTGATGATGAGTGACGTTTAACATTTTTTCCTGTGTCCGGCCATCTGTATGTCAAGAAGTTTTATTTAAAGAATGCACTTATAGTGGGCTGACTTTAATTTGATTCATAATTTTCCAAATTGTGTATTCACACCTTCTCCAGAGATGCTAACTTGTCACAAAATGGATTCATTTGATTTTCCCCATCATCTCCCTTCTGAATCATACATAAATGAGTTCGAAAGTAGCCAAAAGTCTAGAAGTCATAAAGAAGAAGATAAAGAGACCATGCTATCGACTAATCCGAGAGAGTAAGGTTAAGGATGCACTATGAATGGAGACCAGTTTAGGACAGGGGTCGCCTCCCTGCGGCTGGCCTACCTACTCCAGTGGAATAATGAGACCTCCACGGCAGGGATGGGCAACACAGGACAAAACCAGCACAGTCTACGTTGTTCTGTGCCGAGGTAAGGAAATGGAATGAGATGAAGTATGATCTTTTTTGGTGAGATTTCAAAATAATAAGGTAATTTGCATGTGAACCATGAGAGAGATAGTTTGGTGTGGTGATCAAGCATGGATTATAGAGACAGGCTGATTAGTCTGGAATACCAGCTTTACGACTTAACGGTGTGAGCTATAGCCAGTTAGTTAGCCGCTCTGACTCTCACTTTGCTATCTATAAAATTAGGATAATAACAGTACCTACTTCATAGGGCTATTTTGAAGATTAATGAACGAATACAGGTTTTTCAACATTGGTGTTGTTGATATTTTTAGCTAAATAATTCCTGATTTGAGGAGAGGGGATGTCCTGTGCATTACAGAATGTTAAGCATCATCTTTGACTTCTACCCACTAGATGGAGTAGTAACAACCTCTACCCCAACACACACACAAATTGTGACAACCATAAAGTTATTTCCAAACATTGCTCCTGGTTGAGAACCACTGAGTTACTGTGGGTAAGATCCTTTGAGTGGTACATAAATATTTTTCAATAAAACTTATAGCAAATATTCCAAAAGCAAATGATAGAAGTAAGGCATAAAGATGGGCTACATATAAGTAATAGGTAGAAGCAAATAAATGGTCGATCTCCTCAGTTCATGAATTCCATCCCTAACAAATCCTCTAGACAAGACTGATTTAGAAGTAATGTCCCAGGGACCAATCTGAACCCCCTGACTGCTGCTAGCAATCAAAACTTCTCTGGGTATTTACCCCAAAGATACAAAGGTAGTGAAAAGAAGGGGCGCCTGCACTCCAATGTTCATAGCAGCATTGTCCACAATAGCTAAACTGTAGAAGGAGTCGAGATGCCCTTCAACAGATGAATGGATAAAGAAGATGTGGTCCATATATACAATGGAATATTACTCAGCCATCAGAAAGAACGATTACCCAACATTTGCAGCAACATGGACGGGACTGGAGGAGATTATGCTAAGTGAAATAAGTCAAGCAGAGAAAGACAATTATCATATGGTTTCACTCATTTATGGAACATAAAATAGCAGGTGACTGGTGGGAGAAGGAAGGGAGAATGGGGGGGGGTAAACAGAAGGGGGAATGAACCACGAGAGACTATGGACTCTGGGAAACAAACTGAGGAGCATCAAAGATGTGGACCCAGTTTTGCCAAAGCCAAGCACTCCCCCTAGAACGTGGTGAGACTGTGGGATACAACTTGGTAGTGCATCAAGTGAGGAGCTGTGATTTTCTAGCTTTTTTTTTTCATTGAATTTTTGGAGGATTGTAGACTGGACACCTGCATGTTTTTGACACTTTGAAGTGGTTGTTTGGGGCATTTCGGGTAAATATCCAAAGATAATTCTGGTACTGTTTTCCCTACACCCATGTAGTCTTATATTCCTGAAAAATTAACTTAGCAATAAGGGACATTTGAAAAATGTTTGAAACCTAGAATTCAGTGAAACCAGGGTATTGAAATGCAAAACCATATTGCTTGCTTTGATACAACCAATTTTTTAAACCAATATTTTAACTTTGGGTATTGGGGAAGGAATCTTGATTTAGAACTTATATTAAATCCCACTATAACATATTAAATAATAAAGGTATAACTTGCATAGTACTCTTTCACTAGAAGGAACTTCATTAATTTTGAATAGTTTGATAGCAACTAATTGTGCAGAACTGATTGTTAAATAAAGCCAGAATAAGCTATTCAATTATGCTATGGCTGATCAGGCTTTGTCACCCATGCAGGATCTCATAGGAGATCTGGCCAGCCATTCTGTTTGGCATAAAGTGATTCCATAACCTTGTAATTATCATGTCTCCTTCATCGCAGTCTTAAAAGGAGTATAAGACCACCTTTAAAATGTTGATAGCATTTATTGAGTATATACTAGATGCCAGACATGGTACTAAATACTTCATGTATATTATTGTATTTAAATCTGACAACAACCTGTGAGGCAGGCATTATAACTTTACAGGTGAGAAAACTTTAGCTCAGAGAGGTTCATTATCTTGCCCTGTACCACCAGCTGCTAAATTGTTGAAATTATTTTTAGATCAAACATTCCTGACTATGCCGAAATAAATTACTTCTTAAAACTAGAATAAACACAATGGTGACATGTTAGTAAAAAAAGAAAAGCTGATATGTCTGATGTATGTTATGTGTGTGTATTTTATATATAATATATATTATATATATATAAATTTGTGCATATAAATCTAAATAAACACATATGTTTATATATGTATATATGTATTTATATATGTATATGTATTTTATATATATATAAAATCTACCTGTAGGCTACATAAAAGCAAATGTGTGATTATTATACAGAAAAACCTGAGTTAACTACCGTCATGAGAGAGAGCAAGAGAGAGAGAGATAGTTTACATAGTAATAAGACTTAGCACCATCCAGGAGTAAGAAATTCAGAAATACACAAAATAGACAGAAGTTCTACCTTATAAGCTTATCTTTCAGTGAGGAAGCAAAGCAGTACCAGAAAAATCAAGGAAGAGATGTGAACTTAAAGAGGGCAAAGTCAGTCTCTTGGCCAAATTTACCTAAGAATGTCATGAATTTAAGGAAGGGTTGCATTGGATGTTGAAACTAGAACCAGACTTCATTTATAATTAAGCCTAAGTGATGTGTATGGAGTTCTCATTCCACAGCTATCTCTCTGTGACTTAAGATTTATTAAAGATTCATTTTATTATTTTTATAGATAGGTGCTTAAACCGAAGATACAACTGAAAATCGCTCTAAGGATTCTAGTACACAGAATGAACACACTAGATTAGAAACGCTTCTTACATAATAGCACCTTAGCAAGAGTCAGTTTCTTTTAGAGGCTAAAGGAAAATTTAAAAAAATAGATGCAAATATAGATATAGATGTAACAGGAATACAAGGAAAAAACAGACACACAAACACATTTAGTTAGTTTATGGGCAAGGAATAATTTTCAATTCGTACAGAGACAACACAAATTAGAGTGCTCAGAGTCTATGATTTTGAAAATTGATGGCCCTCTGTGAGATTTCTGCTGGATCCTATTTTAAACTTTATAGACTTCTTAACCTCCCTCTGGTGATATACTGTTGCCCATGGAACCGAGCCCACTGGAACGAGAGAAAATGACACAGTCACTTCTCCTATCCATCTCAATAATATGGTAACTTTCAAACCCAATTATGAGCACCTAAATGTCAGCTCTGTTAAACGTTTCACTTCTGATCATTGTAATCACTGTTAATAAGTTCATATGGTATAAAGAAAGAGAAGAGAAAATGACTTGTCAGGTCCTGATATTCTATGGAGAAAAGGCATGTAAAACTTTATAAATATTCATGAGTTTAGTTTGACTACTTTGATATCCTTTACATTTTGTAATAGGGTTACAGTATACTCTTTTAAGGAATAGGCTTGGGATTCTGGGTCCTATGAGTTTTGTTTTTTTTAATTGTGAATGCAGTTAGAATTAATGAATAAATACATTATAAATGATTCTCCTTGTAAATGTATTTGGTTTTAAAATTTGAGTCCTTGACTCAAGGGAGTGTATCAATAAAAAAAATATTCCATGTTTGCCTTTGATTCAAGTATATTCCAGTGCACAATTTTATTGAAGATTCAACCAACAGCATTGCAAAATGATTTTTAGGTCTTAGTTCATTTAGTCAGTTATCTGGGGGCTAGCAGATAAACTGAAACTTATAACACTGCCCCAGCAGGTTATCAAAGGGAAACTAGATGAAACTGATAGATTGAAGGCCTGGGACCTGGGGGAAGGACAGGAAATTAAAAACAGAATAGGTGTAGAGGAAACTAATATGGACAGAGAATATGATGAGACTATATGATGTATGATGTTAATTCTACACCAAAAGTTGTGCTATTTCAATAGTGGTGAAAAGCACATATATTGTCAATAAGGAACTGAAGTATTAAAAAAATATCAATCATCCATAAATTAACTTATTTGTATTATGATTTATGTATCTGTCTTTCCCTATTAGATGGTGGGCAGGGACCAATATCATCTTCATCCTTTGAGTGTTCCATCATTTTGAGTGCTCAGTATGCATTAGGCTAATGTGTGCATAAACTTGACCATATGTCTTCCACCCTTCTCATGGAGTGGTGAGCATGCCCTCCTAAGATGTATACCAACCGTCAGCCTCACAGCCCACACTAAAGACAGCCTCCTCTCAATGTTCCAACCCTCTGTTTTCAGAATTCTCTGGAAGATATCTGAGAAAAAAACTCTTGGGAGTTATGCTTTCCTTGGAGGACATTATGCAGGAATGAATAGGTAAGGAATAAGCTGTTTTAGGCCAGATTGGATAATATATCCAAGAGTGGGGTCAGAGAGATGTATGAGTTTTCAAAATTTTTTCTGTAGGGATTCTGCTTTAGTAGAATGCAACTTTTTAAAATTTTTGGTCTTGTGCCTGGACCTTCCATACAGAGATCCTTGCATCTAACATCTTGTCTCTTTGTGACTCCTACCAATAGTTTTCAAACCTAACAGAACTACAAATGCAGGTCAGATATATCTACAAGAGCATGAGTAGGTCATCAAAATCCAGAATGTATAAGAAAACCACAGTGGGGGACAAACTGAGATCAATAATTGGATTATTAGCAGAAGAGATAAAATCTGATTATGGCACATCATGTAAAAAGAAAAAAAGAAAAAAAAGAAAGAAGGAATGCTCTGGTCTCAGAGCTGGTTGGGAGAGAACAAAGAGAAACCAGGCAAAGTTTTCTTGAATCATGGAGTGCTCTGGCGGGGTTTCTTTTGAAGGTCTTTGTACCCACAGATGTGCTTTCTTCAATATTAAGAAGGACTTTGTCTCCTGTGGCAGAATTGAAGTGATCTCTGGCACTCTCTGTTTCACAGTATCAAAGGAAGGCAAATGAGATTTTTTTTCTTCCTTGATAGTTTGGAGGGTGAACTACAGCACTGTCCCAGACACATATGGAAAAATCAAGTCTGGCTATTTCTACCACTTATATCATGCTATGGAAACAGTATAAAGGCCCTGCACAAACACTAGACTTTGAGAAGCATAACAGGTGAGACCAGAGTTAAGTTCATTATAAATTTCTCCCATGTCCACCAATTTATTTTCATTAAACTTACTCTCAATTTCATTTAGAGGAGGAAAAAAGAAAAGAAATTAAGTGGTTGAATCCAGTTCTTGGACAAATAAAAGCCTATAGAGAGGCAAATTTTTAGCCTGGAAATGAAGTGGACTATCTTTCCAAATATATGCCTCATATCTGGTTTCCTGAACACTACTAATATACACTGTTTTTTGAATGGATAAATAAATCTCCCAATGAGTGAATACTAGAGAAGGTTAAATACCAAGATGGCTGCTCTGAGAAAAGGACCTTGAGACACAGTCACTACAGAAATGCAGCGGTAAAAGAGGCTAGGGTCACCAGGATTCTTATGCAGCTGTTCTGTGAAATCATAGTGTAGGAAGGCTCTGGACAGGGAGAGAGAGTGACCTGCAAGATAAAGGAAATGAAGGAAGAGAGATACCTACAGAAAATCCAGAAGAACTGTCAAATGAGGGAAGAAGGATGGGAGCTAATCTTTATCGATTTCCCTGTTATGAACCTGACACTCCAGCAGCCATTTTTCATATGCTATCTCGTGCTATAATAAAAACATGAATTAGGGGAGAGTTTACTATGTCCCAGGCACTAAGTTAATAGCTTTACATACCTTGTCTCACTGAATCCTCCCAACAGCCCTCTTGCCTATGAGGAAACAATTTAGAGAGTATAATTCATCCAAGGTCACACAAGAAGTAAATGATGTAGGTAGGATTTGGTCTCCATTCTCAGACTCCAAAGTAGATATTTTCACACAATGTCTTCCTATTGGGCCAAGAGGCAGAGTCACAATTAAGATATGAGCCCTCACTGAATTATTTCAAACAATGCATACATCAGCATAGATAACATTATCTTACAATTTGTGTGTGGGGGGGGCAAGCAGCAGTGACATGCACCTATATGCCTGGTTTATCTAACATGAATTCCAACCCTCCTAATCAGTTACAATCCTAATTTGCTTCCTGAAAGACCTCAGCTTTGAGTCACCTCTAGAACACTTGCATTGGACTCATTCTGAGTTAGCACTTTCTCTCTCAACCACCCCACTTGTTACCCACAGCATGCATTTGTGAGATGTCTGGCCAGGTTTAGGGGTACAACTTGTGAATGTAGAATAAGTTTGTTTTTCTCTCTGAGTCAATTTTCCTGGTTTCTATGGGGAAAGAGCCCATGCTTTTGGCCTTATTAGCTTCACACCAACTGAGCTCACTGACCCAGATAAATATTGTCTGTCTGACATGTGCTTTAGAATAATAAATATGCAAAGCTATAGACTCTGCTCTCAATTACGGGTACTCATTGAGAAAATCAGAGATTAGGATAACCCCCATCACCAGATAGCCCCATACTTCTCCGTCATTCCTGATTGCCTTTCACCTACCCAGTATGATTTCTTTTCTGTGGTTTTAAGATTCTAATAATGCTTTGGTTAAGCTAAGGTTAAAATTAGTTTGCATTTCCTGCCCACACAGCAGCTGATGGCAGGGGATTTATCCTGGGAGCATGCTGCACAGTGGGAGAAGCTGGCTCAGAAAGTGCCAGAGGTAATCTGGGAAGTGGAAAATGCCAATGATGATAATTGAAAGACAACTATAGATCACTGTGATCACAAAATCATCCTCTTCCTGTCCAAACACAAGGAAAGAAGGATTAGAAGACAGAAGTTCACAACTATAGGGGATAAGAGGAGAGAAAAGAATGTTACATAAAAATGCTGATGCTGTGGTAGCCATAGGGAGTAGATTCTCAGTGAGAAAGGGCATGGAGCCAATCTTAAAAAAAATTCCCACTATTGTCAGAGATTTTCCATAAATGATATTTTTTCTTAGTGTAGTTTGTTCGTCTGGGAGTATAAAAATAATGCCATTTTTCTTCCTGCATGATGAGACTTCGATTCTATTTTTTTTACTCATGAGAATTTATAACTTAAGAAAAGTTAGAATGCTTCTAATTAACCTACTTTGTTCATCATTCAAGGGGCTTTGCTGCCAAGGCCTTCATTTTGACTTATTAATGAAACCATTGAGGATGTAGGAATAATGTAAGGGATTTAAAATGTCAAGAATGCTACCACAACTGGTTTGCTTCCATTGGAATGCTGTTTTGTACATGGCCCGGTAACTATTGGAAATACATTTGTGTACAGGTAATTTTGTAATACTTTTTCTTTTTAGAAGAAATGTGGCTTTTTTTCCATTAAGAAATGGGTGATATGAAAGCTAAAAGTAATTTGTGTTTTTTAAGCTCAGAATGCTAAAATGCAGTTACAAAATTATGAAGAGTAAGTCATCAGATATTTCCGAACTGCTCAATGTGTGAGACTCTAAGAGGCCCGATCATCATAAACTAAAATGCATTTTCATAGTCACTTTTCATTTACTGTAAAATTCTGGCATGGTGAAACTGTTTAGCAGGTAGGAGACCACAAAATGCGGTCCTCTGACTGTAGTATTGCCAATCATAAAGCAGCCAGCAAGCAGGCATTCCACAAAGGTTCTTTATCTTGGCAAGTTTACGTGAAACTAATCACAGGTAAAGTACTGTAGCCCACTACTACAGGGACATAAAAGGTTTTAAAATGTTGAACACAGCACTTTTCCCCCTTAGTACGCTAAGCCCTTCTTGGTTAACAATAACTTAACCAGCAAGTTTATGTGCTTCCAGCTGTCTCTGCCTCTGTTATGCTGGTAGGTTTAGAAAGATCTAATCTCTGCCTATGCAATGGCCAGGGCCAATATTTATTCCCTTGTGACTCAAGGAAGACTTTAGGAAGGATAACCAGAAAATGGCTTGCAAGGAACTCTAGGACAAGAGGTGGTCTCTTCCTTTTATTCTGGTGACCTCTTCTAAGAGACTCTCACATTTGCCCAGAGTCCTCTGGAAGGACCAGAGTCCAGTATTGGGCAGCGCTCAAGCTCAAAACTCTAAGGGAGAACCATGGCAGCTCTTGAACTAAGAGTAGAGTAGGAAGTGTTGCCACCAATGTGCACA
The DNA here is from genome assembly GCF_024610735.1 of Ursus americanus. Classification (NCBI taxonomy): domain Eukaryota; kingdom Metazoa; phylum Chordata; class Mammalia; order Carnivora; family Ursidae; genus Ursus; species Ursus americanus. The sequence goes on along the minus strand of NC_142139.1, from coordinate 37,960,502 downwards.
GGTGACTGATCGGATCAAACACTCACCTCCAGCTATCTGTTGGAAATGCAGCAGACTCTTGCTTCACACACCGAAAATGGGAACAGCATATAAGTGAGAAGGCAGAGAGGTTGGGAATTGGCCAAAAGAATGTAGTCCATCATGAGCAAGCAAACTATAAGTTCACAGTATTCCTGAGTTTCCAGGCCCCCTTTTTCCTGTTGCAGATATTGATCATAGAACCATATATGACAGGGAAAAAATGATTTCTCTCAGCTCCTACATGAAAATATTCCTGTAGCCTGGTGAGGAGGTCTGGCCTTTTATTCCTGTGGCAAGATATGGCTGGCAATCCCAGCAGATAAGAGCTCAAAGTCATCATTAATAAGCTATTGTTTAAACAAGTAGTAATTTAATAGTTTGAAGGTAATTTAAGAGTTAGAGCTCAAAGTCATCATTAATGAGCTATTGTTTAAACAAGTAGTAGTTTAATAGTTTGAAGGGTAATTTAAGAGTTAGATATATGTATCAGGTAGGATTGCATTTGCTTTGATAAAAAAACTTGATGAAAAATGGGATGAATAAAATTGGAGATTACCACTCTCATGTAAGAAAGAGTTCAGTTGTAGGACTGGTTTGATTGTTCAAATATCTTAGCAAAGACCTGGGGTCCTTCTAACTTCCTGTTATCTTTTTGGTTGCAAGATGACTATTGAATTTGTGAGATGTGTTTGTGTCCCAGTAGAGAGAAGGAAGATGGGCAAAGGGCAAAATATAAAGGTAGAAGTCTTCTTGTGAAGTTTTGCCTTTTTATTTGAGGAGGAAACCCTCCTTAGGGACTTGTGCTTATACCAACCTGATCAGGATTATGTCACAGAATTATATTACCTTTTGTAGGAAGGGAAGCTGAGAATTCAAGTATTTAGCTAACATCCATCATATAGCTAGCTAGCTAGCTAGCTAGCTAGATAGATAGATAGATGTGTCATAGAGGAAGAAGATAAAGGAGATAAAGGATTGGAGGTTTGCAATGATTGTTGAAGGAACTGTCCACAAAGGAAGAAGAGGGAGAGGGCAAACTGAGAATACCAAGTACAGAACATCAAGGTCCATCTATAACTCATTAGATCACCAAGTAAGACAAAATCCCCCAAGAAGTCCTGATTCTCTTGTTTTATTTGAAGCAGACACATTGTACCTTAGAGAGAGCAATAAACAGCAGCAGTATACTACAAAGGTGATCTAAGAAGATCTGATTTTAGATTTTCTTTTTGTAATTTAGATAGGTTCTCCTCTCCCTGAATTATTTCTTCTTATTTCTCCATCCTAAATGCATAGCATTATACCTTGAGTTCTCCATAAAGCACTACAAAATTTCTAGGGCGATGAAAGTTCCAATATGAACATGCTTCATACGCAGGGCTCATAGATGAATGGGGTTTGTGTGAAGTCCACAATAGCATCATTGATCCAGCTACTGAAAAGCTCGTACTGTTATATTTGTAAAAGTTTATCTCATCACAGAGCTGGGTATAGAACTACAAAGTACATAAGACAGGGTAGACCAACAGATGCTGGGAATTAAGTGGGCATTTTCCAGAGTGGGGCAAGCACCACACTGCATGCAGGGAGAGGCAGATAGAGTTACAAGCAATTGGCGGGATCCAGTCCAGCATTTCATAGAGCAGTAGTTCTCAAAGCGCGGTTCCTGGACAAACATTAGCAACTCCTGGATATTGTTAGAAATGCAAACTTAGTTCTGTCTTGGGGATTTAGAGAAGAACTCCAGACTCAATAGAAAGTTTAGCAAGAGCTAAGAGATTTGTGGTCTCTGAGGTGAGCAGAAGATGCTAAAAAGAACTTGAGCAAAAATCATGAGACTTGTGTCAGGGACAGAGACAAAAATTAATTAATCTGTTACGAGTACAGTTTACAAAATTTACTAGTTGTGGTGACTTGCAGCTATTTCCCATGACCATGGATTAAAGCTCCTTGAATTTCCCCTAAGGCAACCTTGACAGGCCATTAGAACCACGCAGGTAGTTAAAAAACAAACAAACAAACAAACAAAACACAAAAATCCAAAAAGCAAAAAACCCCAAAAAACCCCAGACCAACTAAATCAGAATTTCTGAGAGATGTTCCCAAGCTTTGGTAACTTTAAGAAGCTCCCCAAGAGGTTCTAACGTGCTGCCAAGGTTGAAAACTACTGCCCTAGGATTCCTCAGGTGAAACTAACTTCAGTTTGGGGAAGAAAAGAGCTACGGAGACAGGGCATTATAGCAAGGAGCTAGTTTTCTCATCTATAAACTGGAAAGAATAGTGGTACCTACCTGAAACATGCTGGAGATAAAATATAGGGAACACTCAGAAGAGTTTGTAGCACAAAATGCATAACAAGTGTCTATTTGTCCATTCTTATGATAACGTAAGCTCCATGAGAATGAAAACTCTTTGTGACACTAACATAAGCACCAAGTATATTGTAAAACATAAGGTCAACAAAGAATAAATATTTGTTAAATAAACAGGTGGATATTTCAACTTCCTGGAGTTAAAAATTAAAGTTAAGCATATTCTCGGGACGCCTGGGTGGCTCAGTCAGTTAAGCATCTGCCTTTGGCTCAGGTCATATCCCAGAGTCCTGGGATCGAGTTCTGCATAAGGCTCCTTGCTCAAAGGGGAGCCTGCTTCTCCCTCTGCCTGCTGCTCCCCCTGCTTGTTCTCTCTCTCTCCGACAAATAAATAAAATCTTAAAAAAAAATTAAGTGAAGTATATTCTCAACCTTCCATTATCACAGGGTGGTATGAAGACAGCTGAGTTCAAGTTCATAAAGCCTGATTCATGTGTTTCTTTAAAAACTTGTCTAGAACTGTACTGTCAATTAAGTACTTGAATGGGGCTAGTCCAAATGAAAATTTGCTGGAAATATAAAATGCACAGAGAATTTTTGGAGCTCACTATGGAAAGAGAATATTGAAAACCTGATTAATAATTTTGGAGTTGATTATATTCGAAATAATAATATTTTGGACATTGGAGTAAATAAAGTAATTATTAAAATTAATTTCCTATTTCTTTTCCTTTTTAAAAATGTGGCACTAGAAACATTTTAAATAACATACGTGGCTTGCACTTTTGGCTTGTCTTGTATTTCTATTAGACAGTGCTGGTCTAGAAGTGGAGAGTACTATAATATTTGTTTCATTTAATGTCTATGGAACAGAGAACAATTGTTAGGAAGACAAAATCAGCAAGTCCCTGATATTTTATGTTAGAGTGGCCCAAGTTTAACTGTAAGTGAATTATAAGGAAAGTACAAACAGAGGCATGAAGATACTTAAGAAACTATAGAGGTAGGTTTTGGGGTCAGTCATCTAACTTCGCGTACCTCTTACCTTGGAAATAGTTTTCATCTGACCTAAGTTTGGTGCTATCCATTCCAGGTGTTTGGCAAGGAATTATTGACTGCAAAGTGTTTCTCTGAAACATCTATATCCACACTGTTACTTTAACAGCCATGCTTCTTAATCTGTTTATAACCATGGTAATATTCTTTGTGAAATTCACTTTTTACTACTAAACATTTTTACTAAATGAAATTTTGCCAATACATTAGATGTTTTGATATATTATCAACAAAACTTGCCCTTTCTGTCCAAGAACTTAAGGTGTCAGGAACTTTTTCAACTGGATCACTGATTAAGATGTGTGTGCATATGTGTGTGTATCTTACACACAAATGAAAAATAATATAGTGTATTATCTGATTCATTACTTCCTTGAACACCTACTTACCATTAAAGATGATAGGTTTTAAAATTAGTACTAAATTAATTGGGTGAAGGAACTGATCACATGCTTTTAACATCATAATATGTTAGATACTGATAAAAATAAGCTTTAAAAATTTATTATGGAAAGAAGAACCTACTTCTTTCCCTATTTCTACTTTGTAGGTAATAGAAAATGAAACAAAGTGTTAATAACTATCTAATGCTCAATAATGGCAAGGAGAGGCAACATATCATTATCCATCTGCAATGGAATTATCATTCAGGAAGACTTTCATAACAAGGCATATATCCATCTCTGTTCATTCTATTCATGGACAAGAAGGCTTATGCATTCTTAAGTACTTGAAATTTGCTGTCAAAGATCTTTTTAGACTAAGCAAATAATTTCATGTGCTTTGAAATACAAGTGTTGAACTTGGAAAATTTGAATTTTTTTTTTCCCAGATGCAAAGTAGAATTTTATGCTTTTAGGCTAAAAAGTGAAATAAAAATTTTCTGACCCTATATCCTGCAAAATACACTATTGATAATCCATTTTTAATTGGCTCAGTTTCTTTAAAGCACACTCTTAACTTTAGTCACATATTATTGAACATCCCTTCTCTGTTCCTTCAAGGAATTTGGATTTTGTGCCGAACTAAAGGAGAACTCTATAAAAATTTGACCATGATGTGAAAGAGAGTGAAACCAGAATCCAGATGAGAATCTAGATGAGGGCCTAACCTTAGGATGCTATAGATGAGACAGAGAAAAGGGACAGATTATATAAATAATTAAAAAATGCAATGTTTTCTATTTCTAGTAGTATAGCAAACTGGGCACTCTGAAAAACCCTGCTGCAGAAGATTACTAATATTCTGAACACAAGTTTAAAAAACAATTTTTAAAGATCAAATTTTAGTATACAACAGAAATGGCAAAAAAGGTTGGAATCAACAAAGGCCAAAAAGTGAGTGAAAGCAGAAACTCTGGGAAGTAAGCCAGTGTCTAAGCCACTCTGATGATATCTGCCAAACCCTAGTGACCTTGAGTTTAAGTTTCAATAGCTACAGCATGTGTGAGAGACACAACATACTGCCTAGATCCAGACAAAAATATGGAGTCTGTTAGAACTCCCCTACATAAAGCTGGGACCTCAAAGGGTTATATGCTCAGTGTCATGTGCCCAGGTGAAGAGACCAGCAAGGAATCTTTCCTCCCTTGATCTTATTGCTAAAAGAACATAAAAATTCTCCCTTGAGATGTCCCAGCACAATCTTTCCATCATGAGAGCTATAGCACAAATTCATGCCAACTCATATACTGTGAACCCAGATTGGTGGTGCTCCCAGGAACAAGCAGAAACAAACTCAGTTCCCCTTTAGAGAATGCATCTTAGGCCAGGCCTCAAAGAATTCTACAAACAAAATGTCCCAAGGAACATGAGTTCAGAGTTCAAAGTCAAAACAAAACAAGAAAACATGACTCCATATGTAAGGGTCAGCAAAAACAACAGGAGGTAGCATCAAACCCACAGTGATATTTAAATCGTGAGACAATAAAAAATATTAATATATTTTTAATGGCTAAAAAAGATTAAATACATTTACAAAGAACAAGAATATATAAAATTTACAGAGAAAATTTGAAAACAAAAATCAGAAAGAGCTCCTATGCATAAAAACAATAATCACAATTTTAAACCTAATGGACAGGTTAAGCTACATATTCAACTCAGTTGAAAAGAGAATTAAGGAATTGGATAAAAAGTCAAAAGTTATTAAAAAGGTAGCCCAGAGAGATGTTTTCATTGTCTTTAAAGAGATAACAAAAATAGAAAAATGATACTATTCAAAGAGAAACTTCCTCAATTATGGAAAGATAAAATGAAAAGCACAAAGTGAAAAGGTAGAAATAAAAAGTAATAACAATATAAATGGACTCAATTCTTCATTAAAAGACAAAGGTGGTCAGATTAATTTTTTAAAAAATTAGCTAAGTGCTCTTTACTAAAGAAACCCTTAAAATATAAAAATATTCTACACTCTGTTGTTTATAGCAGTATTATTAACAATAGCCAAATTATGGAAAGAGCCCAAACGTCCATTGACTGATGAATGGGTAAAGAAGATGTGGTATATATACACAGTGGAACATTACTCAGCCATCAAAAATAATGAAATCTTACCATTTGCAACAATGTGGTTAGAGCTAGAGAGTATTATGCTAAGTGAAATATATCAGTCAGAGAAAGACAAATACCATATGATTTCACTCATATGTAGAATTTAAGAAACAAAGCAGGTGAACATAGGGGAAGGAAAAAAAAAAGAGAGGGAGGCAAACCATAAAAGACTTAAAAATAGAAAACAAACTGAGGGTTGCTGGAGGGGAGATGGGGGAGGATGGGCTAAATGGCTGATGGGTATTAAGGAGGGCACTTGAGATGAGCACTGGGTGTTACATGTAAGTGATCAATCACTAAATTCTACTTCTGAAACTAATTTTACCATATATATTAACTAACTAGAATTTAAACAGAAACCTGAAACAAAAAAATAAAAAATAAAAATATTTTAAATATCCAATTATTGAAGATAAAATATTAAAAAGTTATGAGACAAATACTAACCATGAGATTATGTAATTATACGAGTAACAGAAAAAAAAAAGGTAACACTTTTACTAGTGACAAAGAAGATCACCATATATTGATAATAGATTCACTAACAGAGAGATCTAATTGTATACAACTAATGATATAGTCTCAAAATATATGAAAAAAGGCCCAGATTAGAAGCTGAACTAGACAAAGTTATCAATTTTCATAAGTATTGCTTTAGTACTATATTTATTCATAATTTATGACAGGTGAATAGGATCATTGATGTTTAATAATTGATAGACCAAGCTAATAAAAATATCAGCAAAGGCATATGATTTTGAAGGGTTTGATTAGCAAGCTTAACCAACAGATATATAAAATATGGTATTCAGCAAATAGAGGTGGATTTTTTTCCCAAACACATATGTTACATTTAGGAAAATTAAACATAACCTAGGTAATCAGTTTCATTAAATGTTTCAGAATTTAACAAATAACAATGAAATTCACCATATTATCAAAATAAAGAGACAGAGATACTATTTTCTCAAATACTGCAGAAAATCATTTGTTCAAATTCAATGACCAGAAAAGATGCCTATACTGGAATTTTAAAAAACATATGTATGTGTAACACATATTAAAGAATAATAGTGGAAATAAGTAAATATTTAGCAATATTTAAATACTGTTAAGTTTTGATGAAAGCTCTTTATATTGAAATCTTTGGTATGCAGCTAAAATATGCATAAAGGGAAATGTAAATTTAGACTTAAATACTGACATTTTTTAAAGAATGGTTGAGAATTAAAGAATAAAACATCCAGATTAAAAAGTTAAAAAAAAAAAAGAATTATCTTGCCAAGAATAGAAAAAAAAGCAAATGATAAGAGTGCAAGTAAATGACAAAGAAAATAAATATATAATGAGGCAAATCAACAAAGTTAAGAGCAGAGTCTTTGAAAATATTAAGATCAGATAAAATGATGGCAAAACTAATTAAGTAAAAAAAAATAATATTAGAAAATAATTGAGTTCATACTTATAAATGCAACCAAAAATTGAAAGTCTTTTTGGGAAAAAATAGCCAATAAATATGAGTAATTTGATAAATCTGTGGAAAAATATTATTTGCTGATCTTATGCCAGGAGAAATAGAAAATTAGAATTTTCACATAACAAAAAAATAGAATCAGCAACTTTCCAAAAGCAAGCACCATTCTCACAGAGTTTTATTATTGAGTTTTGTCAACAATAAAATATGTTCTAATATCCTATTAATTTTATGAAATAATAGAAAAATTAATATATGCCAGTCCTAATTTTGGAGTCAGAAAAACTCCAAAAGATTAGTAGAAATTAAGAAAATTATAGAGCAATACTTTTCATGAATACAAGTGCAAACATTTAAAAACAGTAACTTTTATTTATAAAATATGAGATGGCAAGCACACTTCTAAGGACTTTATATATTTAATTCCTTCAGTCATCAAAACAAGCCTATGGATCAGGTACTAATATTATTCTCAATTTACAAGTAGTAAGACTGAGGCACAGAGAATAACTTGTTCAAGGTCATACACTAAACATCAATGCCAGGATTCAAATTACTTCAGAGTCTATTAAAAAGACTGGCAATAATAAGTGTTGGCAAGATGTAGAGGAATTGGCATGCTCGTACATTGCTGGTGGGGGTGAAAAATAATATAATCCTTTGGAAAACAATTTGGCAATAACTTATACACATCCACTTGCCCTATGACTCAGCAATTCTACTCTAGGTACTTACGCCAAAGAAATGAAACATACATTCACATAAGATTTGTAGCCAAGAATGTTCAAAATAGTGGCTTTATTCATATTATCCCCAAGCTGAAAACTATCCAAATATCCAAAACCAGGTGAATAATCAAATTGTACTATATTGTATAATATAAAATACTTAGCAACAAATAATAAATAATATTTGTGTATTAATAGAAATAATTTAAGAAAATACTTAGCAATAAAAAGTATAAACTACTGATACACACAAGAATGTGAATAAAAGATTTCAGACACAGAAGATTTTATTTATATGAACAATTTTTATGACATTCTAGGAAACACAAAACTGAGATTTGATGATTGAAATCAGAACAGTGTCTAGGGAAAGGAATTAACTGGGAAAAGGAATGAGGGGATATAATAGTCTTCTACTGCTGCATAACAAGTTACCTTAACTTCTCATCTGAAACTCCAAGGCTTCTTCCAAGTTCCTGTGATTGTTGAAAGAATTCAGTTTCTTGCCTCTGTAGAACTAAGTTCCCTGTGTCTTACTGACTTCCAGCCGGAAGTCACTCTCGATGCCTAAAATTTGGCCTCAGGTCCTAGCCATGTGTTTTCCTCCACAGGCAGTTTACAACATGCTGGATTATTTTCTCCTGGAGGAGAAGTATCAGTTGATGCTTCTTGTTTCTTTTATGGCTACCTGATTAGGTTAGTCCCACCCAGGGTGATCTTCCTTTTGATCAAAGTCAATTGATTAGGAACATTAATACCTACAAAATCTACTTTGCTATATGACATAACATAATGAAGGGAATGATATCATATTCATAGGTTTTGTCCACACGCAAAAGGAGGGGATTATGCAGTGTGCGTGATTTAGAGACTGGGAAACTTGAAGGGCATCTTACAATCGTGTCTACCACAAGGACTTACTTGGGTCTGTATACATTATCAAAACTCATTGATCTTCACACTTATAATCTGTGTGCAATATTATATTTAAAATATATTGCAGGAGTGCCTGGGTGGCTCAGTTGGTTAAGCATTGAACTTTTGATTTTGGCTCAGGTCATGATCTCAGGGTCGTGAGATCAAGCCCCACATCAGCTCTGTGCTCAGGGTGGAGGTGGCTATTGGAAAAAAATTCCTACATCACACCACACAAAAATCAATTTCAAGTGATTTAAAGATGTAACATAAAAAGCTAATCTATAAAAGTTTTAGAAGAAGATACAGAAGAATTTCTTCATATTTTTGGAGTGGTATAAGATTTCCTAAGACATAAAAGACAATGGGCACCTGGGTGGGTCAGTCGATTAAGCATCTGCCTTTGGCTCAGGTCATGATCCCAGGTTCCTAGGATGGAGCCCAAGGTCAGGCTCCCTGCTCAGTGGGGAGTCCACTTCTCACTCTCCCTTTCCTTCTTCTTCCACCCCCTCCTTGTGCTTATGCTCTCTCTCTTTCCCCCAAATAAATAAATAAATAAATAAATAAATAAATAAAATCTTAAAAAGACACAAGAGACAATAAAAACTAAAGGAAAAGAACAATATATCCAAATACATTAACTTCAGTACTTTAGATCATCCTAAGATGCCATAATGTGAATACAAACACAAGACAAAAACTGGAAAAAGATAAGCATATACACTGAAAAAAAATTAATAAAAATATATTAAAATTCCTATGAATAAGTAAGAAAAAGATCAACAGCCAAAGAGAAAAAAAAATGGACAGAAGATGTGAAAAGGTATTTCCCTTAAGGGGAGACAAGAATGGCCCAAGAGAAGCTGTCCAATTTCCTCAGTATTCAAAAATATGCACATTAAAAACCACAATACCATTACTTGAGATGTTGTTTCACCTGTCTGGACTGTCAAAAGTGAAAACGTCTGATATATTATGTGTATTGGTGAGGAGGAGGAGAAACAGGCTCTCATATACTACTAATGAGGACATAATTTGGTACGATTTTGCAAAAAGGTTAAAATTACTTTGTAAATTAAGCATGCATATATCTTATCATCTAGTATTTGTAGTCCCAAAGGCACATATCCACAAGAATATGTGTACAAGAACATATAATACTGCTTACAATTGTGAAAACAAGAAACAACATAGTTGTTACAACAACATAATTATACAGTATAACACCATATGAAATAATGACATTTTTTGAGTAAATGAGATCAAATACAAAAGTATTTTTAATAAGTATGTAGAAATAAAAGGGTCTTTTATAATCCAGAGAATATGAAATTGTATAAATAAAATCCAGCTATAATCTGTTTGAGGTACAGGTAAAACAATGAAAGGTGTTAAACAAAGATATCCCAAACATCTGCTAAACAAAAAATTAATATATAATATGTTAATATTATCATTAAAAATAAGATAAAAGACCTTAATTACTTATCATAAAATATTAAAACAAATGATGAAACTTATCATAAAATATTAAAACAAATGATAAATACAAAAAAGAAACTGAAAAATCCAAAACAATAGTAGGAGATTAATTTTTTCATTTTTCCACTTTCATTGATATTTCATTTACATATTACATTGTATTAGTTTTAGGTGTAGAACATAATGAATTGATATATGTATTTTTGTGAAATGATCACCACAATAAATCTAGTTCACATCCATTATCTCACATTAGTCACACATCTTTTTTCTTGTGAAGAGAACTTTTAAGATCTACTCTCTTAGCAACTTTTCAAATATATAATACAATATTGTTAGCTATAGTCATCATGCTGTACATTACATTCCCAGGGCTTGTTCATCTTTTTTGTTTTAAAATTTTATTTATTCATTCGAGAGACAGTGAATGAGAGAGAGAGAGAGAGAGGGAAAGAGCAAGAGCCCATGGGGAAGGGGGAGAGGAAGAGAGACAAGTTCACTCTCCACTGAGCAGGGAGCCCATTGCGGGGCTGCATCCCAGGACCCTGGAATCATGACCTGAGCTGAAGGCAGATGCTTAACTAACTGAGCCACCCAGGCGCTCCGGACTTTTTCATCTTATAACTGGAATTTTGTACCTTTTGACCACCTTCACTCAATTTCTCCATCCCCACCTTCCACCTCTGGCAACTACCATTCTGACCTCTTGGGGACCTAAATCAGGCTCTAAAGACTATTAACAAATATTGACAGAGTATAAAAAGGGTTTATTATGAAATTATAATACAAAAAAAATATAGCTGCAAAAAGCAACATTGAAAGATCTCAAATTATTTGAACAAAAATACCGCATTACAGAAGATACGTAATATATTAATAATAATATATACTTTATAGGGGAGCCTGGGTGACTCAGTCATTAAGTGTCTGCCTTCAGCTCAGGGCATGATCCCAGGGTCCTGGGATCAAGGCCTGCATTGGGTTCCCTGCTCTGCTGGGAGCCTGCTTCTTCCTCTCCCACTCCCCCTGCTTGTGTTCCCTCTCCTGCTGGCTGTCTCTCTGTCAAATAAATAAATAAAATCTTAAAAAAGATATATATATATATATACTTTAAAAGTATAAAATTAAAGTAAATATATATATATATATATATATATATATATATATATATATATAGGATTACATGTGTGAATAGTAAAACTTCGATGAAAAGCAGATACTTTATATTAGTGATCTTCAGAATGAGAGAATAGAATGTGTCATGGGTGCTCCGTATTTTGATCTGTTTTCTTAGAGGCCCCATTGCTTAATGGAGAGGTTCTGTGAAGCATGCCTTTAACATCTTTAGAAAGTCTTTTGTCTGTTTGATAGGCTCTGTAAGGCATTGCCTTAAATCTTCATAATGTCTTAAGAAAGGATCTTACTGGCCTGTCATGGATTTGACCTTTTTGTAAAAGCCATATTTTAATTTGAGAATATTTTGTCATGTAGAGAGAGAGGGAATAAGATGTTTTTATTTTTGAACCTAGCAGATCCTGAATCATTTATATTTCCTCTAAATTTTCCTCAAAACCTCAACAGTTCCCTTCTTAGCTCATCTTTCTCCTCTTTAATTTGATAACAAACAGCTAGAGGAAGCCAGGGAGGACCTTTAACACTTCACTTGGAAAATCCCCTTGGCTAGATAATTGAATCCAGTAGATGTGTTACTATTTCCACATTTCTTCAGGGAACAGTGTTACCAAATGTCTCTCACTATATAATAAGATGCATTTTCTACCAGCTTTCAATGGTATTTTCCTTATTTTAAACCTCCACCAACAGCATTATGAAGTCTTTTAGATGTTCGCTAACATTCTCCTCATCCCTTGAAGTTTTTAATAACACTCTCCTTAAATTCTCTAGGCTCCCACAAACAGACCCCTCAGTGCCCTTCCAGCTTCTGGAAGTCAAGGCCATAGATTTTTGTTACAGCGGCATATCACTTTCAGCACAAACATCTTCATTAATTATCTATTACTGCCTAACGAAACAGCCCATAACTTACTGACTTACACAACAGCAGTCATTTACTTTGTTCACAAGTCTACAATTTGGTCAGGGCTCAGTGAGAACAATTTGCCTCTTACCCATGCCACATCAGCTGGGGAAGGTCAGAGCTGGACGAGCCGCTTCCAGAATTTCTCCTCAAAGGGCTGGAAGATTGGTATTGTCTGTTGGTTCTTTTCCACATGGGCTTCTTCACAGTATTGGTGTGGGCTCCTTCACAGAATGGTGACTATATTCCAGGAAACATGGTGTCTCCATAATCAGCTGTAGAAGAGGGTTTATCTCAAATAGTTGCTTGGTTGTAGATTCTGTCTGAGGTTTGTGGAAAATCTATAGAAGTTTAAAGATAATGGCACCTATTTTCCAAGAAACAAATGGTCTTTATATTCTTAAGAAGCTGCCATTTTCTTATGACCCAGTTCTGGAAATGGGCACAGCCTTTTTTGTTATGAAGCATTCACAGAGTGAAAAATTCAAGGGATGGGACATATAACTCAACTCTCAATGAAGAAGTGTCAAAGAAATTTGGGGCCATAATTATTTTCCTATCTGTCTCCTTCTTTTCAATGTCAAACATTCACAATCTGTTTTTGATCCTTGCTCTCTCTCCTTTCTCACCTTCCACTCTTTAATTCAGTCATCTGACTTCCGCTAATCCTCAACTACACTGAAAACTACTCTTCACTTTGGTCCTCAGTGATGACACTAATGTGCACAAGGACATTTTTCAATTTTTCCTTTGTTTGACATCTCAGCAGCCACTGATATGGCTGAATTCACTTTTTCTTAAAAATTCTCCCTATTGACTTCTATGATTCCCAGCTTCTCTTGGCATTCTCTCTATTCGTTCTGAATAAAGAGCCATGCTCTTCTCAATTTTGAGGCTGGTTCATAAGCAACACTGGTGAAAATACTGTAAGATATGCAGGGGTGTTTATGGCAAATTCAAGTAGAAAAAACAGGTTTATTTTATCTAATGCTAAAACTTGACTAAACATTATTTTCAACTCATCTTTCTGAAAGACAGGCTGATATTTAATAATTCCATTGTCTATTCCTGCCTGTCAAATTATTTTTGTTTGTGTGCTAGTTAGGTAGTCAGATTTAATGACTGTTTCTAAATTGTCGTGAATGTGTTTGATTGAATTCTAAGGTTTTTTGATTTTAAAATTGTTCTCTTCTAACAGTAGGGGTTGACAGAAGGTAAGAATTCTCCTGGTCCAGATTTCTTATCAGCAGGGAAGAGGCTCACACAAGCCTGAAGGAGCAAGTCACTAAGCTATTGAGCAAGAACTTTGAAAGGAATTGGTATTAATAATGAGTCTTAGTGACTCATTCATGTTGAAAGCGGATACATTTATTAAATGTCTGTTTACTTGCTTTTGTAGTAATCTGTTTTTCCCCATAATAATTAAGACTACTTCAGAAAGGGGGAAATAATGCATATTATTTAAAGAGATAATAACCTATAATGTTTATTAAGACAAAGTCTGTATTTTAGAAAGAAGTGTAATGACCAATGTAAAGTAAAAGTGGGCAAGACTATCATTGTCAGGAAGGCTAAAATATGCTAACTTACCATACTTCATAAGAAACATTGAACTTGAAATGATATATCTTTGTTGATGTTATAACCATTAACATTATTTATACCTTACAATTTATTCAACACATTTTTATTGAACTAAGCTGGGATACAATGAATAAAATATTTAAAATCCCAGCCCTAGAGAAACTCACATGATAGAGATTAAACATTCTTTGGTTGACTAAAAGAATTAGTTCTCTATATTTTGAACTCTGACATAGACTTTTTCCAATTTTTCTTTTTTTTAATTTAAAAATTAAAAAAAATTTTTCAAATTTTTCTTTTATTTCAGTGGTGGATAATTATTAGTGGAATGTTCTAATTAATTAATGAAACATTTTGAGGTAGTTCTCATATGTTATCTTTCCAAAAAAATTTATTAATTTTTGCTTTTGAAAATTTAACTTTATGATGGGAAATCAAGAGAGTATGCAATAAAAATAAATACTACATTAATAATATTACTGCTATGTTGCAAGATTTCTCTTACATGTTTAGAGAAAATATACTTACCTAATATGTTTTCCATCTCAAAAAAATTTATATTAAAATAGCTTTCATGAATTATTAGCATTATTTCACCTACTTTATGAGCCAATGATGAGGTCATTCTGCACAGGAAAAGGGCCAGATTATTATCTTAGATTCTTCAAAGAGACTAAAATAATAATGTAAATATTAGCTAGCACTCGTGTTCATTTAAAGGGATATATAGTTCAAAGCGGGTAATTTTCATGATTTTATTGTTTTGACCTAAGTAAACTGGAGCCCACTCTTCCTTTATTAGTTTATCCAAAATTAATCTAGAAACATTCTATTTCAAATGTAAGGGGAATGATATAATTAGGTTATAATGTCAAAAGTACTCATGCAGAAATCATATTAGCTTTGCTCAGTTTGTAACTTAAAAGAATGTCCTGTTTTGTCTAAAATCTATTAATAATATGATTCTGCCTTCTAATATCTGTTGTGAAAGGATGATTTTATTAGTTTTTAAGTTATTAATGTACTATAAGTTGATTTTATGTAACATGCCTTTTAAGAAGAGGATGAAAATATTAACTCTAATTAATCTGAAGCTCAATCTTCCCAAACCTAAGTTCATTTTAGGAAATTCGTATAACCTATAACAATTTGAATAAGGATTCAAACCCCATCTTTTTCACATACATCTGTTTTTCTCTCCAGTATCAGGTTTCAACATCATCCAAGTTAGTCAGGTTGTTCCAGAAAACTAGATTGAGGACAATCATCATCAAAAAAGAAAAAAACCTTACATAGCAGGCTTGAAATGAACCAGAGACGTTGCTTTCATTTCAGTTTTTGTCTTCTCAAAGCATCTACCTGCTTTGAAGATTTGGTGGTTTATTGCTGCGAAGAAAGCGGAGCTTCCTATAAAGAAATGAGAACTGATAAAAGGAAAACCTATCCAAAATACAGTCCATAGACCTAAATAATCTATATTAATTCCATAGCTCTTGTGAGAAAAAAATAGCAGCCACATAAATTGGAGTTAACATCTGCCAATCAGATAATGACACTTGTGAGGATTTAAATATTTTAACTACAGTTAACTCTTGGAAAAATGCACTGGATTTTTTTTTTCCAATTATAATGTATCCCCACTTCTTTCTATGCGCTCCCCTCTTACAAGACCTGAAACTTATAAAACTATGTTTGCCTCTATGATTCTGGTTGTGATTTACATTCTGCCAAATAGAGTTGTTCAACTCTGGGCAGAAACATGGGCCTTTGAAAACTGGAGATTTTTCAGCAGCCCCAGGCATTGCCCCCAGGCAATCGTCTCCCTGCATACTTCAGACAACTGGGGCATTTGATAGAAGTTAGCCACAGTTCCTCCTGGGTGTCCAGAGCAATTTACTAATTCAATCAAAATGAGTGGTAAGCTAGAGAACTAGGGTTGGTCCTTCTACATCTTCACTCCAGTCTTTTGAATATTTTTAAAAACACTCTACTCCTTACATTAATTCCCTTTCTGCCTCTAATATCTAGAATTGTGTCTGTTTTCCTGATGAAACTCTTAACAGGAGAAGATTGCTTAACAGCTTGTGTACCATTGTCGTCTATCAACGACTTCCTTTGGTGAATTGTTTTGCCAAGGGCAAACCAAAAATATCAGAGGACCAGGTGCAAAGAAATGACTGTTTAAATGTACGTGTGCTTATTCATGAGTTCTAAAGCTGGATCAAGACAACATTCTAATTACTTAAACTTCTTTTTATTGTTAAAAACATATAGCATAAGTTCACCATTATAACTTTTTAAAAGTTAAATACGATTCAATGATTTACTGTATAGTCACAGTGCTGTGCAACCATCGTCACGATCTAATTCCAGAACACCTTTACTACCCTGAAAAGAAACCACACATAGTCCATTCCCCCCATGCCCAATATCTACAGGTAATCAATCACAAATTTACTTTGTGTCTCTATGGATGTCCCTCTTCTGGACAGTTAATATAAATGGAATCATACCATATATGGCCTTTAGAGGCTGGCTTCTTTCACTTAGCGTAATCTATTCAAGGTTCATCCATGTTGGTGCATGTTTCAGTGCTTCACTCCTTTTAGAGTTGAACCATAGTCCAATGGATATGCCACAAATTGTTCATCCATTCATCATTTGTTGGACATTTGGATTGTTCCACATTTTGGCTATTATGAATAATGCTGCTGTGAATATTTGTGTACAAGTTTTTGTGTGAACATATGTTTTCAGTTCTCTTGGGCATAGATCTAGTAGTGGAATTACTGGTATACATATGGTAACTTTATATTTAACTCTTTGAGGAATTGTCAAGTTGTTTTCCACAGCAGCTGCACCATTTTATATTTCCACCAGCAATGTGTGAGGGTTCCAATTTCTCCACATGCTCACCAACTCTTGCTATTTTCCTTTTTTAAAGCCATAAATAGTTATTTTAGTGGGTGTTAAGTGGTATTTCATTGTGGTTTTGATTTTCATTTCCCTAATGACTACTAATGCTGAACATCTTTTCATATACTTATTGGCCATTTGTACATTTACTGTGGAGAAATGTCCATTCAAATACTTTGTGAGTTGTGTTTTTATTGTTGAGTTGTAGAAATTCTTTATATATCTGAATACTAGATCCTTATCAGATAAATGATTGGCAAAGATTTTCTTCCATTCTTTAGGTTGTCTTTCTACTTCCTTGATAGTGTCCTTTGATGCACAAAATTTTGATGAAATCCAGTTAATACACACTTGCTTTTGGTGCCATATTTAAGAAACTATTGCCTAATTCGAAGTCATGAAGATTTACACTTATTTCCTTCTGACAGTTTTATAGCTTTACACCTATATTTGGGTCCATTTTGATCCATTTTGAGTTACAAATTCCTTTTTACACAATGTTACTTTTGCTAGCATATTTTGTCTTATATTCTTCTTATTCTCTCCATTAGTGCAGATAATTGAGAATTAATTCTATTCTGAAATTCTGCTGGTTAAGAAAGCTTTCAAAAATGCAGGCATCAATGCCAAAAGTGGAAATTCAAGCCTAATGACTTTAAAAACATAAAGTGCTATTTGAGTCCTTTTGGAATAATACTGTTGTAACCTGTGGAGTCTGAGTTACATTGTCAGCTGCTATAAATTTTTAACCCAATTAAGAAACACATCATAATGTATACATCTTTCTACTATTTGTGTCCTCTACTTTAATCTTCTCTCTTATCTCTTCACCAAGATTTTTTCTTGGAATGCTGTTGTTGTAATTGCTCTAAGAAAAATCACCTGAATTAAGGTCACATTAGAGCTGCTTTAAAGTATAAAAGTTTTAATCACAATAATCCTAGAGTCACTGTTAAAATGTGCTCTCCCCTGTAGACAGAAAATAAGAACATATAAGGTTAGTCAGGATTGAGGAGCCTACTGAGGGATGACAACATTAGAACTCTGTAAATTTTTTAGGTCAGGGATTATAACAGAATCTTCAGGGACCATGTTCAGGGTGGTTGACACACTCTTAGGCCAGTTTTAGTCTCTGAGAAGCACTGGAGAGCATGTTAGTTCTCTTTGCATGGGGAATTTTAACAAATGACATTATGAAAACCAGTTGAACATAAGACTGCTTTCTAATCTTGGATTTCAATCAGGATTAATACTGTTTTGTTGCATGACTAAAAGTATTACTGTTTTTCTTTTTGAATAACTAGACTTATATCAAAACAATTTTTAAAAATCCGCTATCTATTTAACAATTGGTTTACCAATGAGGTTCTTTAAAAAAGTGTGTCTATGTGATAGAAAACAGTATTTCTCAAGGCTTTGAAGTCCATGCCTACTTTTGTTAATCATAAAAATCCAAAGTCTTTTTTAAATGTTATTTGAAATGTAAAACTTAGTACGAATTGTTGTTTTATAAATAATATATAATTAGAATATTTAAAGCATTTTTCCAACTAGATCTAGAGGCCCTAATGTGTCCCTCCCTGTTTTAAGCCCAGTTACAAAATTCTAAGATGTAGCACCCAGAAATGATATCTTCCCCAGGATTCTGGGTTGAAAATTCACTGCTCCACACAATGTAAATTATCTTTCTTCACATTTTTGTGAGTCCAGGAAAATCGGGATCAATCCAGAAGTCAGAACCAAGATCCATCCAGCCAGTATTTTGCAAACAAGCTTTGTTCTAAGCAATGTTTCATGGGAGGGCAGTAATAAAATTTCTCTCAATATCCGTTTTAATTTAATTAGGTATACCTAAATTTCTGAAAGTAGTTATTTTCAGCTCTTTCACTTATAAATCCTTTCCAATTCTTTCAGAAGTATTGAACTATGCTACTTCTTGAAGTACTGTGTGCACGAAAGACCTTTTCTTTTTAACTTTTTCTAAATGTCCTCCCTCTTAATAGGTCCATATTTGGGGAAAAGAGCCATCCAATTTTTAACATGCTGAATTGGAAATACCTACAAAATATTGATTTGGGTAGTTCAACCCATCCATTGTAATATAATCACAAAGGAATACTATTTGAAATGAGGAAAGAGAAGGGCCCAGGAAAAGTCCTGGCTGAGGATGAGAAAGGCATCAATATGCAAAGAGCAGAAGGAGGAAGAACTGTAAGCAACAATGTTGAGAAAAGGATGGAAGTAAAGAAAACCAGGTATGTGAAATATCCCAAAGCCAGAGAAAGAAGTATAAAACAAGTTCAAATATTCAGAAATTAAAAAACAAGCGTGTAGTCAATTAAACACTGACAATTTCCATTAGACGTTGAGAAATGAGACTATTGGTGACCTTTGCCCAAACTGCTTATATTGAAATTGTAGAGTAGATCGTGAAAACGAATGCACAATAAGGAAGTGGAGCCAGCACACAGAACGGCTTACTGAGAGGAGCATAAGAGCACTAAACACGGATATAAGTCAAGAGCGGGGGTTGTTTTGTTTTTTAAGATACACGAGATTTGACCATATTTATAGAATGCAGGGAGTAATACAGAAATAGAGAAGAGAAAGGGAGTCTTTAGAGAAACATATTTTTAAAGGAGACAGGCGAAGATGGATTCATGATAAAGGGGTGGTCACAAGACTGGAAAAGAGACAAAAGCCTTCTTTCTCCAAGCCTTGAGGAAAGGCAGTGAAAATGGTTGAATCCTCATAAAATGTGTGTTGATGATGAGGTCAAGTGGGGAGTGGAATTCTCCCATGATGATCTCTAAGACGGAAAATTATCTGCCAAGGGTGAGAAGCTCAGGAATTATTTAGAGGGCTTGGGAGGTACCGAAGGTAAGAAATGGCAGGTGAGTGAAATATACCTGAGTGTTTACCAAGGACAAGATGAGAAGATAGCCAATATTGTTTTAGGACATCAATCAGAATTTTAGTGGTTTTATTTTTCTCCCAGTGACATTTGGAAAACTAAAGCAATGGCAGCTGGATTGGAGAGAAGGGACAGACTTCAGAATTTTAAGTTTTGAAGATATTTAGTGTTTCTGGATGGTCACTAGCGCCTTCCTTTGACTTTTCTATTTTATTTTTGTCTTATTAAAGCTCCTATTTACGGAGTCTGAGAATGCTGAATAAATTCCAGATTACTAAACCTTGGAGCGGGGAAGAGCCTCACACTTGATCTACTTCAGCCCCCATGATTTCATACATGTTAAGACGTCAGATTTTTTTGCGGATGATGTAATCAACCCTCAGAGATATGCCCCAAACCCATAGCTAGTTAACGGCTGAATGGAGGTTCAGAATATCAGGAAGAAAAGTGCCACCTGGAAAATATGATGAACACATTTCCCAGGATGATGGATTGCTGGAGACTCATTTTGCAAAATGTGGTTTGGGAAGTTGTATTTGGACACTGCCGTCGTGTGTAATGTAAGGCAAGGTGCTTGAACGCTGATAATCCAACACAGGTTTCCTCTTTAAAGATTTTAAAAGCCTTTCTATTCCCATAATGATGTGTTGGACTTTTAAAAATCTAAGCATTTACTTCCTTATTTGAAAATGTATCGTCTACCAAAAGATACACAGTAGATCTAGCTCTCTGAGCTAAACACCTCTGGTAGGTAGTGAACATGAAATCGGAAGCAAAAGTAAATCAGCCCGTTACGCAGCTTGTGGCGTCACAACAGAGCAACTACTTGAGCGTCAGTGTGTTTTGTTGTTCAAGGTCTTTATCAGGTCATAACGAAATGTATATTAAAGGTTTTCAAGAAAGAGCAAAATGGAATAAACCTAATGGGCTAATTCTATACAGTGGAAAAACAGCTTTCAGAATTCAAGTTATTATACATTTCCGTAAAATGCTAAAATAATTAAGAAATCTCCTTGGAACAAGATGACAATTACGAGGTAGCTACTTTCAGGACGACATGAAATTGCATCCACTCTGCACTGTGCAAATATTGGGGTTTTATTCTGTTAATGGGATTTGCTTTGGCTTTAAGATATGTTTCATAAAGCAACATATGTAGAAATAAACTGCTGTTTTCAAGGTTTTTGCCTTTTTTCCCCTTAGGAGGTCTTTGAAGAAACCCTAAATAATGAACACATAGAATATGCATCTACATGAATACGTAGCACATAGAAATATTATTCATTTGTTCGTGTCATTAAACCTCTCCGTTATGCAAAGCACATGCTAGGCGTTTGAGGGTTACAGATTCATTCAATTAAATAAATAGCTATTCAACATCTACAGTGTTCGAGACATGAGTATAGAGATGATTAATCATGGTCTTTGTTCATACGAATCTGTCTCTTACATGTACTCACTGGAAAAGGAAGAAAGGAAGACAACAATTGCAGACATGCACACTGGAGTCAGCCAAGTGCTGTTTGTTTGGGTAGCATGTACAAATGACTATTCACTACAGAAGACTGTGAACACCTCCCTGCTGGTGGTGGGGAGAGAGGTTTGGCCGCTATTACATTGGTCGAGGCAGGAAATTACAAATGCCTGAACCAAAGCAGTAAAAGTAGTTCAGACACATAAGGGCACATCTAGTTAATATTTAAGTGTTAGTATCAATAGACATTAATATGGAACTAGGTGGATACAGGGAACAGTGGACAATTCATGTTTTGAATTTCACTAGCATTTAGGGGCTTTTTGATCAAGGTCCAATAGTGTAAATTTGGAGGCTCATAGACTGCTTAAAATCATATATTAGCTATAAATAGTTTCCCAGAAAAAAATTATTTATTTATTTATTTATTTAAAAAAGATTTTATTTATTTATTTGACAGAGAGAGACAGCCAGAGAGAGAGGGACCACAAGCAGGGGGAGTAGGAGAGGAAGAAGCAGGCTCCCAGCAGAGGAGCCTGATGCGGGGC
Source organism: Ursus americanus (assembly GCF_024610735.1). NCBI lineage: Eukaryota > Metazoa > Chordata > Mammalia > Carnivora > Ursidae > Ursus > Ursus americanus. The sequence goes on along the minus strand of NC_142139.1, from coordinate 37,938,488 downwards.
TCGATCCCATAACACCGGGATCACGCCCTGAGCCAAAGGCAGACGCTTAACGACTGAGCCACCCAGGCGCCCCAAAAAATATATTTATATACACATTTGCACATAGAAAGTTTGCTTGTATTATTAGGAACGTCCTGGTCTCGCTGAAATCTGTCTATGATATATCTTCTGATTTGAAGCATTGTTCAAACAACTATAAAGCTCTGGGATTAACGTTCCAACTGAAACACAATCTTGTCAGCTCTTCATTTTTAGTATTATCATGTATACCTTCATACAATGATATATATTCATATGCTTTGTTAGGATGTTTTAAGTTGTTCTTTAGAGTGCAATGTTTTATATTTCAGTTGTTGCAACAATGCTCATGTGCCGTGCACACCACACTAGCTACTCCAGATAAATCAGCCGTCAGAACAGGTCTGCTGCTTTGTCGTAAAGGTTGCCGTGTGATTACAAATGTGGTGTGTGCTCTGAAGGAAGATTGAGCGGTGCTGTGAGGACTTTGTCAACCCAGATCTGGACATGGAGGTAGAGAGGTAACCAGGTCAGGGAAGGCTAATCTGGAGAATTGAATATATACATGAATGAATAAAATAGTGAATGATAAATGAGTAAATTGGATTTTAAGCTCCAAAGGCTTACCTTCTTCAAAAAAAAAAAATTTAACAGCTTTATTGAGCTATAATTCACATACCATAAAGTTCACCCATTTAAAGTGCACAATTGAATGGCTTTTGGTATATTCACAGAGTAGGGCAGCCATCCGCACAGTCATTTTGGGAGTATTTCCAATACACCCACAAAAAACTCAGGCCTTCTAGCAGTCACTGCATATTTTCTCTGAACTTCTCTCTTCCCATCTTCACCTGTGCTGGGCAAGCTCTAACTGCTTTCAGAATCTATAGATTTGTCTTTCCTGGACACTTCATATAAACGGAATCATGCAATATTGGTCCTTTCTGAGCGGCTTCTTTTTTAGTATAATGTTTTCAAGATTTATCTGTGTCGCGGTGGCATGTGTGAGCACTTCATTCCTTTTCATAGCTGAATGGTATTTAACTGTCTGGATGTACCACATTTTGTTTATCGATTCATCAGTTGATGAATATTGGAGTTGTTTCCACTTTTATTATGAATAATGTTGCTATGAACATTTGGGTACAGATTTTTGTGTGGATTTAGGTTTATTTTTTTTCTCTCTTGGATATGTATCTAGGAGTAGAATTGCTGGGTCCCATGGTAACTCATTTTTAACCTTTTGATGAATTGCCAGACTGTTTTCCTTACCTTTATGTTAAGTTTCATTACATTTGTCTTACAACTTCCATCTCTTGCTTTAGGTTATAGATGTTTTCTGGAAAAATTCCACTGGAGTTGAATTATTTGTTAATGGAATCACCTTTTATGTGTTCAAAGGGAGCTTGATTTTTAATGGCATCTGGATTTTTAACACTTATGTAAAAGCTCTGAAATAGGTAACAGAAAACCTGGATTCCAAGGCTGAGCTCTAACATTAACTCACTATGTGACCAAGTCATGACTATTAACTCACAAAAGAGAAGGAAATTTCTTTTGAGAAAAATTATCTAGTACAGTCTGTAATGGCTAGTGAAGTATATCAGAAAGATAAATTACATCAGGTGTCATAAGTTACACCAGGCTTAGATAAGGATAACTGGAAAACAAACAAAACTGACAAAGTGTAGATAAATTCAGGTTACTTAAAGAAAAGGTCGATTTGGGATATTTGTCACTTTAATTTATAATTGAAAGACAAATAATTTAAAACATGACTCTCACTTGTATTTATTCACTCCCACTTCTCTGTATTTTCTTTGTCCAGAGCTTTGGTTTTGGCTTTTCTGTTCCCACATTTTATCTAATAGCTAAGTAGAATATGGCGGCAAGTAGGAACCTGAATGATTGGTTAACTAACTAGCCTCTTAGTGCCGATGTTCAGAATTTTAATGTAGAAACAAACATTCAACAGCTCTGAGATTCCTGGGAAATCAGATTATGCTGAATTCTTGGAGCTTAAAAAGTGTAGCAGCTGGTTTATAGCTGCCATTATTAGCCCCCCCCCCCTTTTTTCTTTTGTAGATAGGCTGAATCTCCAGCCTTTTATTTTATAAAGGAGACAGACTGGCTAGAAATGGAAAAAAGGTATGCTGCCAAACTGTAATTTTTGAGCCATTCCTTCCTTGGAAAAAAAGAGAGATATTATTCAATTAGTATTCACCATGCATAGATTGACAACCTAGTGCATGCGAACATTCATCTGGTTACGATGGAGGATGCAAAGAGAAATAATACCCAGTACCTTCCAAAAGTTTATTGTATCAAGCACATAGGTAGCTGCTAAATATATTGAAAATGTTTAAAGATCATTAGATTGGTAAGTAAAGATATGAAGGAAACTCAGAAGAAGGAGAAATTACTCCTACCAGGAGAATTAGAAAAGGCTTTATGGAAGGGGTTTGGTTCTATTTCCACTGAACCTTGGAGGTTAGGGGATGGTATTTCATCTGGCACAGGATGCAAAGTCATTCTAGAAGGAGGGCACATTTGGAGCAAAGATATGAAATAGGAACATACACCCAGCTTGTTTGGGAAGAAGAGTTTTATCCAAAAATATTTGAAAAAGCTTAGATAGAATCTTCCACAAATTCTCTAGACATTTCAAGTAATATTTGTGTTTGAGAGCCTTCTTATATATGTGTGTATATATGTGTGTGTGTGTGTGTGTGTGTGTGTGTATACATATATATATATACACACACACACACATATATATATACATATATATATATTTGCATGGCTTTCTTATATATAAGCCATATATGTGTGTGTGTTTGTGTGTGTATATATATATATATATATATATATATATATATAATTTTTTTTTTGCATAGCTTTGGGAAATCTCTTTTGCCTCATTTATCATCCCATTGGAGAAAACAGAGTCCCAAAAGTACCAATGGGATATGTTTAGACTTGCCATATGACTTTATGTATACAGAAGAATGTTTTGTCCAAAGACAATGCCCACATAATGTTCCACTGTTAGGTCCATCTTCCTGAAGACAGGACATTCAGAATGTATCTTTTGGATGGGTGGATAAATGAATGAATGAATGAGTGAGTGAATGGAGCATTGTTTATGAGGGAAAGCTTAGGGATATTCCTTAGAAATGTGTTGTAACATGTTCCAGAGTCTCACTTTATGGATTCCTTCACAACGGCTTTTGTGGTAATCATCTGTCTGTTATACTACTTCCTATACAGGTCATAGAATTCGCTTGGAGCATGTTGAGTCCCGGATAGGAAGGATCGAAATATCTCCAACAGCCAAACAGTTGCCAATGAAATAATTCGCTTCTAAAAGTGCCAGTGTCAATATATGAGCTTAAGAATTGGTACTTTCAGTCTGCTTATCATTTTTCCGGCATTGCCATTTATGTATTCAGACAATCAATGGAAGTTTGTTCAACTTTGAAAAATTTAATTTATGGTCCGAGAGAGAAAGTATATTTTGTAAATAAATATGATCTAGAATATACGTGAGGAAGCGTCCTATAGTTTTCAAAGGATATTGTCTATGAAAAAAGCGAAATAAAATAGTATTAAAATTATTTGTTAAATTTAGGGTCGGGGAATGGGTGAAAGAGGTGATGGGGATTAAGAAGTGCACTTGTCACGATGAGCACCGGGTGATGTATGGAAGTTTGAATCACTCTATTATACATCTGAGACTAATATTACACTGTGTTAACTATACTGGAATTGAAATAGAAACTTACCAAAATGATTTGTTCAATTTAATCAATAAAGCATTTTTGTCCAAATACTTTGGAGACTCTCTAAAGTCACAATGGGCTTGAACACTTTAAACCAGTTACATATACAGGTGAATATGAAACCTTTGACAAACTGTACTGTGCAATCTGAAATTGACAATTATAATTGTCAGTGGGATAGAGAAATTTAGCAAAAAATGGGTGGTTTTCATGATCATTTCCAACTAAACTGAGACAGAGACATAGTTGATAAGAAAGCAAAGAATTAACTTTACATGACAGTAAATACAATCATACCTTTTTCTCTACATGAATCAACACCTACGTAATTTTTAATTGCATAGTATGGGATTTGTGAAAACTGTTTATTATGTCATACTCCTTAACTGTGGCTGAACTTTTTTTCCTTCCTTGCCAGAGCTCAACATTTTGACATATTCACATTAGATCTTTTCTTAAGGTGACATTACACATACGGGCAATGTCCCTCTGTAACTGTTGGCATTCATTCCCATTCTTCCTCTACTGAGTAGTAACCACTAACCTGATTTTGGTGTTTCTTATTTCCATTCCTTTAATAAATATTTCTTAAGTGCCTCTTGTGGGCCAGGGAGGCTTCTGTATGTTGGAGAATACATATAGCAGTGAATAAAACAGACAACAATGAGATAGGCAACACGCAAAAAAACAAGCAAATTACACTGACAGACCTGATAATTTTACCCGAAGAAAGAAGTTTAGCTCTAAATTTTATCTGCATATGAAGTGCATGAGGCCCATTATATTTGTTAGTCTTAATACGTACACTTCAGAGTCAGATCGGTGGGGTTTGTTCATGAATATTGCGAAGCACCTTTTTTCCTTGGTGGTAAAACTTGTATCACCCTGACAATTCCTCAGCTCTTATAAGTAGTTTAATCTGGGGTGTATAGACCAATTATGCAGTCACATGAGGCACCAAACTTGTACGGTATCCAAATTTGAGTGAATTCACTTGGCTTATTGTCGGCAGTTGACACTGGATAGCAAGCTTCTGGCAGGAGCGTGCATGAAGTCATCTCCTCCACCTTCACTTGACCTCAGCCCAGGGGCTGTGGAGCTCCGCTGTAACGTCTCATAATACATCAAGGCACATCAGTGCCATGTCAGTCCTGCCCTCCAACCCTGCTGAGCTTCACTAATAAGTAAAGAAAGCAAAGTTCAGTGATGAGAAAAAATGTTTTCACCCCATTCAGATGTTTATTAGATTTCCTCCTGAACATGATTTTTATTTGAGGAAGCAAACAACAGGATCTGATCTAAAGTCCAACCCTGTATTCAGCATTAAAAAAAAAAGTTGTTTTATCTAGGTCAGTGGCTTTTATCTATTTTTACATAACAATCATTATAGAAGGCAAAGTTAAAATTATAGTGTATAAAACAAAAAAATACAAGAGATGTTTTCATGCTATTTCTGGCCTGTTAAGAAATAGAACCTACTAATAAGAAATTTGTATATTTCAGACAGGTTTAGAAAAAGTGCACCTGCAATAGTACATCTAATAGATATATCTGAAGACTCATTCATTAAAAAGTATTTGTTTGATGTCATTCTAAACACACAAGTACAAGAGGAACAGATTTAAAGCTATTAATCTTGATACCAATCTTTTTTTTTTTTAAAGATTTAATTTATTTATTCAACAGAGATAGAGACAGCCAGCGAGAGAGGGAACACAAGCAGGGCGAGTGGGAGAGGAAGAAGCAGGCTCACAGTGGAGGAGCCTGATGTGGGGCTTGATCCCATAACGCTGGGATCACGTCCTGAGCCGAAGGCAGACGCTTAACCGCTATGCCACCCAGGCGCCCCAATCTTGATACCAATCTTAATCAAAGGAAGTTGAGATGAATTTAAACTAAGCAGATAAATAAAAGCAAACCCCAACACAAAGAAACCTAACTCTAACACTTTGAATTGCTTTTATAATATGTCTTTTCTCTTGGAGACAATCAGAAATGAACCAATATTTATTGAGAATCTACTTTGCATGTGCAAGTAATTTTGCTAGTTGATGAAGGTCAGGTATTGTTTGTACTTTAGGTGCCATCTTCTTTGGCTGGAAAAACGAGAGGGCTGAACAAAAGACTGTGGAATCTCAGAAGCTTTTGTCATCATAGAGACCACTTACTGGTTCACAAAGTCCAATGGTTTTTCACTGAAACAATGGGACCCTGCCATAGGCACTGGGAGGGCTGAGTTTCCGAGAACTTTTCTTCTTTCTTCATTTGGTCTGTCTCAGCATTCTGAAGGTTGTCCAACTCTGGGAGCTCACCAAGTTTCATTTCATCCATTAGGCCTGGAAGTGAAGAACAAACCTGCAAATTCTGTCAAAATCGGTGATGTATAGCTGCTGAGAAATTCAAATTGCTTCAAGTGTGGGAGCCAACAAAGTAATGTCCCACTACAGGATGAGATCACAACAGCATGCGCTCACTCTCCATGTGAGCTGCATTCTATATGCATGGGGAAGAGCCAAAGCATGAGTTCATTGAAGAAATGGTGAAGGGCTTCCTCTTAACCCTCTAGCTGCCAAGAGTTCTACCAGATCCAGCATAGCCGTAGACCCCACGTAGGACACCACCAGGTACTGCACCACACTCCACAAAACCCCAGTGATGATAGACGAGTAATACAGACACATGGCGAGCAAAGTGAAAATCTAATTTAGATTGTTGGTTGGGCTGGAATTCCCAAGTGCATCATCACCTTATCGGTCGCGGTGGCCGAAGCTGTCCAGGTTTATAAAGTTCTGCTGCCCTCCATGAGTTTAAGAATGTCACAGCATCTTTTCATAACATCTTCCTTGTGTGAGTTGTATGAAATATGTTTTTTATATGTCATGGTGACAAGCAAATTCTAGATGAGAAGTAAAACTGAGGTGTTGGTTTATGAGCAGAGTTAAAATTCCCTTGAGATTTTTTTGGTGAAAGCGTTTGGCAAATGTGAAAGCATGGCCTCGATACCCCTGGTTATTTATAGGCTCAGTTTCACTGATGAAATGGTTTTTTCCACGTGCCTTTCTGCCCAGGCCTCACACTCCTACCCTGGCCTCATGCTCCAGTACTAATTATTTTCCCTTTTAAGTTCATGGTTTGAGTACAGTACTGGGGAGAGTGGGAAAACTTCTGGAGAACTGTCCCAGGTGAAGGCCCAAGGCTGTCTGTGGGGGACACTTATCATTAGGGGGAGGGGTGCTAGCTTCAGCCCTAGGAGTTTTTATTCTTGCTCCTCAGCAGCATCTTGGGTAAACACCCCTGTTAAACATCCACTTGTTTTGATTCAAGGATTTTTGCATTTGAATGCTCTGGATATTAAGTAAAATCTTGAGATACAAGTGAAAACATTGCTGTGTTGCTGCTCTCACATATTCACCAGGAAAAAAAAATGTTTTCAAATATGCATTGCCTTAGACTGGTTTAATGAGAGAACTATAAGAAGAAAGATATTAAGCCTTATGTATTGCTGTGTACTCACTGAGAGAATGTAAAACTGAAAACTCTTGCACCATAGAATCCACAATTGATTGATGCCAGTCATGGAAATGTGTCAAATTTAACAGCTTTCAAGCACTATCTTACAAATTGCACATATTTTCTTTCTTATGTAAAGATTTAAATTGGCAGTGTATTATATCTGTTTTAGTCTCAGTAAATTATATAAATAATTTACACGATATACAAAATTTCTTGCTAACACATTAAGTGTTACAACACATTTTCATCTCTACTCCATACGTCATGTATAGAACATAGAATGCACCTAGAATACAAACTGTAAAGCAGATATTGAAACTTAGCACATACCAGGAAAATAAGAAGCATTCCTTTGCAGGTTGGAAGCAATGCATTCCAAGTGGTAAGACAAAAATACCACAAATCTGCTAATAAATCCACCAAATAAACTTTCTGACTATATTCAAAAGTAGACTAATTACATTATAGTGAGTAATGCATACATATGTTTATTATGACTTGGAATATATCTCCCCTGAATGTCTTTAATGTTCAAATATAATCCTACCTAATTTTAAGGAATCTTTTAATTTGATGTGAATTTATTCTCTTGTTTTTTGTCAGGCTGTCCCAAATGTGTCAGCAACGACTTTTTCTCCCCCAGGTCTTTAAGCTAAGACCGGCTCTTCTCATTAGACTTCATCCCTAAAACTTAAGTTAGACCCTGTTTTACTTGTATGTTAACAGAAAATAGCCAAGTTATTTATGCTGTAATTTCTCACGTATTTTATTTAGAAAAAAATTTATTGTTTTTTTTTTAAACTTCATTTCATCTTCATTTTAAATTATTTCAGGGCTCTGTTTCAATGTACTTTAAAACTGTAAAATATTTTAGTAAAATTGATAACTATGAATATTTCAGAAAGCTTCTTTGTATCCGAAATTCGTTATGCGCCAGCACTGCTCGAGGATAAGACAGCCGATGTAAATGAGAATAGAGACACACAGCTGCAAAGGCCAAAACGCTGAGGCAGAAAGCAGACAATGACTTTGTCTGATTATGAAGAGTTTTATGGTCTCACAGCCGCAGAAATGTAGCACGGTGTTTAGTTTTGACTTTATGTTTTTGTATTTTTTCTTCTCTCCAAGCCTAAAAAAAGCAGGAAGCTCAAAGATCAGAAGTGGGCCCAGGACAGAACTCTTAGAGCAGAGAGAATGCTAATAGAAACAAACCACTGCTTCTCTTAAAGCAAGTACAAGCGGGTAGTTGGAAGTACCTTATCGATAGGGGTTAACCAGAAATAAAGAACTTTAAAAACTCACTGTTCAGGGCTGCTACACTCTGCACTCTGTGGCTAACCTCCACTCTAATTTTTCCCCCCAAGGAAAAGGCCTTTGCCACCGAAAAATGATTGTATTTGAGGAGTTTTGTGTAGAAAGCGAAAGTTAAGACAGAAAACAGTCCTAAAAAGGACTTGGTTGATTTTATTTCTTTAAATCTTTCTCTGCTTGCATATCTTGTATGATGTAGTTGATATGGTACCTTAACCTAAGTTTAGCAAAGTATCCAGAAAGACATACGCAGAATTCATGTCTTGACTTTGCAAACCCAAATCTCTTTCTAAAATAGACCCATAGAAATAACTCTGCCAATGACTTGTAAATCGGTTACTCCCCATCCCTACCTCTGTGCCTCTCCCAAAGCCCTGTTCTACTTTTTTCACATACCTGTTAGACATTGCTACCCCAATTCCAAAATCTCTAGAATTAATTTCATGTCTGCTCTTTCGCCTGATTTTTCTGCAGTGCTTTCTCTGTATCCCCCCAATGCTTCTGTTCTGCTTCTTGTCTCATTGTGGTGATTCTACTGCAAACTCTCCCTTCCCTGGGCTTTCCTTGCTCATTCTCACTGCCCCAACATGTTTCTAGTACCTTTGCGATGTCACTTGAACTATTCCATTGACTTCTGCTTCTTCTTCCTCATTGCAGTCAGGGATGGAAATATTCCGGTGTGTTACATTAAAGAATCAGCCACATTGTTGCATAATTAAACTGTATGTGCATTTTACAATCATTACCTTTCAAGCAGATACCAGCATAAATTCTATTTATAATTATTTCTCTACAAATAACTATTTCGAGTTAGGATTTTTCAAGGTGCGATTTGTGTGGGTTCTCAAAGAGTTTCTTCTACTTTGTAGGCTTGGCATGCCCTATTTCAGTTCTCCCAATTTTATTTAAAACCGACCTATAAACCACCACCACCACCAAGCATTTTTCTAATACAAAATATTAAAGAACATCATCTCTAATAAGAATAAATATTATTTATGAAGAGTCCTCATATTCATAAATATGACAGGAAGAAAGTGAGAAGAGATAATCTATTTTTTAAAAAAATATTCATTAATCCTATTGAAGGCTGAACACATTTTAAATAATAAGCAAGAGCCTCAAAGATTTTGACATAAAAAATACAAAGACCAATAAAACAGGAGAAATTATTAAATTTCTACTGACTGATAAAGGTTTTCTACAGGACAAAGAGTTGAAGAAAAGAGATATTAGTGCTAACATGCACTAAATACAGGGTAGATTGACAACTTGGGATGAATATTGATTAGAGAGAAATATGTGATTGTTGGAATCAGTGCAGTTTCTGTTCCAAGATCCGAATTAAAATTGAGGAATGACTAGTTGTATTTTAAACTTTTCACTTCAAAGACTGTTCATAAAATGGAAGATGTGGACAGGTCAATAATTTACAGGACATATGTAGTTAATGAAAGGATTTCTGGTCTCATTTAAGGAAGTTCCAATAATCTGTCCTTCTGCATATAGGAATTTCTTACTCTCATCCATAATGTATATAAGGCCAGTTAACATTTAACTGGCACATGATTGCAAAGCACTTTGCAAATATAAAATATTATGTAAGTGCCATAGAATCCATTACTTCATACTCAATCTTCAAGCAACAATTAATGAACAATGCAGTATTACAGAATAGCCTTACTAATGGAAATTTAACTTCCCTATAGCGTTAGAAGATTTTAGAACATTACATAATTGTTTAAAGTCAAATTGAATTTTAATTCATACATTATTTATACTATTGGGCCGTCTGGCTTTAAATAGATACATATATAACATCTTATATATAAAATTATATATGAATGCATATATAAAATCTTCCATTTCCTGCATGAAGTGATAATTTTCATTCCCAGATTCATAGATTTGTTGCCTCATGACAAAGCATTTTCCAAGCACCCTCACTATGTTGAGCATTCTGTACAATTTGCAGTGGACTCAGCCTTTTCAAAGCTGGTGATGCTAAATGACCCTTATTTGAGGAATCCTCATTTTTTTTAAAAGTCAGGTTTTTGAGGAAACGGTCAAATAAAAGAAGCTGGGTGCATTCTTTTTGTGGAAAAAGTCCTGGGAAGGTTTTGAAACTAAGAATGATGTGGCATGCCCTGAGGCTCTAACATGCGGCCAGGCAGGGGGCCACTGTTATCTCACCAGCAAACTGATTGGATCACCCAGTGTTTTCACATTGTTTGGACAGAGGAGATTGGTTTCAACAGCTACACTGTTTTCAGTGTTTGGGTCTTTCAGGATACTTCTGTTTTTAAGAAAAAAAATGAGGGAAAGTAGACACCAAGAACCCCAGAGATTTTATCAGTTCTCAGAACTGCCGATTTTGTGCAGGCAGATGAGGTCAAGGGGGAATTTCAAGAAAGAATATCTTGAGGCATGCTGCCCTTTGAGGGTACTGAAGAGATTTTAAGAAGTGTGGGACTCATCATCTACAAAAAGTGCCCAAAAGATCTAAGAAAAAAAGTTTGATCAACTATCTCCTATGACTTTTGGTATTTTTTAATGTTAGATAGATTTTTATATACCTTTAAAGATGGTAATTTTGTTGAAATTTAATTGGCTTTGAATTGAATCTCGATTTAGGAAAACTTTCGTAATATCTTTAGGTTACTATTCCAGAACTTTCTAGAAGAAATGAAAGCATTTTGTTCAACAAAGCCCTGAATATTTTGGCAGCATGTGACCCAAGTGCTTGTGGGGTAATTTACTCATTCATTCTGCCTTTTATTCATTCTAAAGACATTTATGAATTGCTACTATGTACCAGCCATTGTATAAGAAAGTGAATATGAGGGGGTTGTGTTAGGAAGTTCACAGTGGAGATCAGAAAATAAACAATTATCATACAATTGGACAGCTGGTGGGATAGATTTATGTACAATGAGGGGTCTCTAATAGTCTGAAAGGTCAGGTGGGTCAAGACAAGTTACTCTAAATAAGTGAGTTTCTGTTTCCATGAGTAAAGCAGGAAAGGATATTCCTGGTAGAATGAATAGGAATGCCAAGTCTCACGCAGGAGACAAGATTATAGGGCACACAAAACTTGTGATCAGAATATAGGAGATATATGAAAGAGTGGCAGAAAATATAGCTAGACAGAAAGATACAGAGATAAGATCAGGAAGGCACTTGTATGTAATGCTAATGAGTTTGAACTTTATCATGAAGTCATTAAAGAGACACCAAAGAATAGTTGCTGAAGGATGAGTGAATGAGTATGCAAGTGAGATAAGAATACTTCTAATGCATTTCCAAATTGAAATTGAAATTGAAATCTTTGGCTGTTTTGATCCTTTTATTATGTCTGTGACATGTTATATATATGGACATATGTATTTTTATCACAAGACAGGTATATATCTCTAGGTATATCATCATAGATAGGTATATATCTGTCTATGTAAAAGTACATACACATGTGTACACACATGTATGTGTGTGCATGTGTACATATATTTAAAATTATCTTCCCATCAAGGGAAGGGCATGGTTACCATGTTTTCCAGGCCCCTAGAGCAAAGCCTGGCACACAGTGAATGCTCAATTAATACTTATTGATTGAATGTCTGAATAAACAGATTTTAAGCAGCAGAATGATGTGGCTAAGGAAGCGATCTCTGGGACTATGGAATGGAAAGCAATGTGAAAGAAGGAACACCTAGAGATCATTGATGCATTAATGTCCTTAGTGATTTGGAGTAGGAATGAAGAAAAGTTAAATTAAGAGACTTGAAGACTGAACAGGACGCCTGGGTTGTTCAGTAGGTTAAGTGTCTGACTTCAGCCCAGGTCATGGTCCCAGGGTCTCTGGATCTAGCCCAGCGTCAGGCATTGCACTCAGCAGGGAGTCTGCTTCTCCGTCTCTCTTCCTCCACTCATGCACTCTCTAATAAAAAAGAGAGAGAGAGAGAGAGAGAGAGAGAGAGGGACTTGAGACTGAAAGGCTGGAGGAATGTTAAGACATTACTCTTGGAACTTGGTTGACAATGAGATGACTGTGCTTACAGAGGGATAGGAAAGCCAGATAACTAACAGGTTACTTACTTGGGCTAGTCAACAGATGGCAGGCCATCCCTCAGAGAGGGAATTTAGGAGAAGAAGATTTGGGACGTGAAAGTAAAATTTTATTTTAGACATGTTGCTGTTGAATTTGTGGTGAGACATCCAGGGGATGTAAAGAAAGCAGCTCAATATAAATTCCGGGTGGTAGATAAAGCTAAGAGGGTGAATTGTTTTCAGAAAGAGTAATTAAAAAAAGAGAAAGATTGCACGCACAACCTGAGGTGCATGAAAGAGAACACAAAGGAGACAGAAGAAACAGAGTGTTGGGAGGACAGCTGGGAAAGTGTAGGGTCACCAGAACTAAAGGAGAAAGTAGATCAATTTTTACTACCTGTGACAAATTTTAAAAATCTATGTAGAGACATGAAGAAGAATAAAGCAAATAATTAAATACTTAATTGGGACCTTGCCCTCTTTGATTATAAGGGTCCTAGATTAGAAATGTGTCTGGTCAACATGGAAACGTTACCCAACTTGGATGTTCTCTTATCTTTAATTCAAGAATTCTCTTCAGTCCCATGTCCTTCTATTACACACAAGGGGTATGGTGATAAAATCCATGAACTGTGCATAATAGGGAGACAACAGCATCTCTATCTTAGGGGCTATAAGGTCCAATTTTTGTCCTTAGACACCCTCCCCCACCACACACACGCATGTGCGCGCACACACACACACACTCTTCCTTCTCAAAAATAAGTTGTTTCCCTTGCTTTAAAGTCATTTATCAAAGTAATAATACCAGCATTCCTTGAGTGCTTGGCAGATTAAGGCTCTGAAAACTTCATATAAATCATGACATTATGTCTCTCAGTCCTAAAAATGTTTTTTTCTGAACATAGAGAGTTTCTCCCCATTTTACATAAAAGGAAATCCAGGCACAGTTACTCAGCTGGCAAGTGAAGAAGTTGGAATTTGAATGCAAGCAGTTAAACTTTAAAGCCATACCTCTAACCACACTTTAAAGGCCGTACCTGTAACACTGTACTTTCTCAACTTTAGCAAAGTAATAATTAGACACCCCTTCAATCAGAATTAGTCATTGAAATTTATAAAAGATGGACCTATTTATTACAATAGTGATCTATATATAATTATACTTTTGTGCCCTGGAAGATTTACTTGGGAAATGCATTAGCTAGAGCTGTATTTCTTTTCTGTAGCCAGAAGAATAAACAAAATGTTCCAACTGCCCATTACATGGTAGTACGGAATTCATCGTGCTTTGTTATTGTCTATTTATATTATTTAAATTATGGTTTTCTAAGCATGCTTTTATGTAAGGATCTCTTAAAAATTGTTATGTTTGTATAATAAATTAGATTCTCTAATTATTATTATTGCCTAACTGTTTATAATTCAAAGTCAGCATCTGATTTATTTTTGAAGATTGGTAAAGTTCTGACAGACAGGAAGATGAAAATCAAATCCAGAAGCTTAATGAATGTATTAGTACTCGTATTAAGCTAAAATCTTTATCAGCATAGAGTTAGAGCTTATATAAACTGATGGAAAATGATTTTAGAACTAAGAAGATGATTAAAGGTAACTAATTCCAAAAGAAGTTAAAATATCTAGAGAATAATTTCGTAGAAGTAACTGTAAGCATACAGGTAATGTACATAAGCACAAGAGGTTTAGGATTTTCCCATCTCATAGACAAATTAAGACATTTTCAATGGATCTAAAACAGATGAGTAAGAATAGGAGAGTGATTCAATAGGAAGAACCACCAATGTGAATTGATAAATATTTAATCATGAATAATGCATATATCACAGGTGATGAATAATGAACTGATGATTCTGGACATGAATAGAAATAGGAGAGGAATTTGTTCATCCCAAGTAACATAAAAGGTGGCACTCATTGTTTTATAATTCCAGGTGGTATCACTTGCTTTCACATCCTGCTAATAGATACCAAACCCAACATAGGTGCCTTCTGTTTTCCGTGAGGTAAGAATTCTGAAGATAAAGTGATGTTGATCCTGCTGCTGTCATTTCTTTTGAGTTTGACATTGTAACACAGCGTATTAAGGGCAAGGGTCCCCATGATCTGCATTTTCAATGAGGGTGTTTCAAATTGTCAGCATATTTAAATGGAGAAGGAGATATAGTATCACTATCTTAATTTCTCTGCAAGCGTTCAGTGACTTACCCTCGGATTTAACTCAAGACCTCTTTGTGTAAATGACTGATTTTGGCTTGGTCCTCTTTTCTTTAGATGCAATATTCTGCTCTCTTTTTTTTCTTTTGCATTTTCTTTATGGGGTAGGTATCTCTTTACTCCTGAGCCATAGTTCTCTGCCCACCGTCTCCCCTCTGCTCAAGCTTCTCCCTCCCTCAGACATTTCAGTTTCTTCTAGAGGTAGAGACAGCAGGTGGTAGTGATGGAGAAGGTCTGTTCATATTCAGAAAGGGATGAATTTTGGAGCCCTTTTTTCCTCTGTCTGAATATTTTGGAACTGCTTTCATTGTTATGAAGGAATCTTGCTTCCTGGCCCCCGCTCATTGACGTTTCCCCCACCATCCGTCTGTGAGCATTGCTTTGTTTCTGTGATCACTGAACTGAAACCAGTTGAGTGTCAGCACTTATCCCATATGTTCATTAGCAGTGAATCTGTAATTAATTTCTTATGGTTTGAAGTTAATGAGACTGTGTGTGTGTGGAAGTGTGTGTGTGCAGGCGCTCACAGGAGCGTTGTGTTTATGGATTTTTAAATGATTGTTTAATTATTTTTCTTAGTTTTGCCTGCATTCATAATGAAGGGACCTTGTTTTATTTGGCTATTTAGCAATAGAATTTTTGCCTAAATCTACTATGTACATATTACATGTGAAAAAAAATCTCACTTTCGAGCTGCCTTGCTGATTTTTGAGGCAAGAATATTTTACTGGCACAACAGTAAGACATATTGAACTATTTCACAGGGAGATTTAGACCTGGTTTCACATGTTCTTCTCCAGAAAACTACAACAAAAATAGTCTATGAAAGTTTAAAGATGAGCCATATAATAACATCAGGTATTGTTTAGAAAGTTTTGCTGTTGTTACTAGTAGCTGATAGGTGATCAAATGAGAAATTTAAAAATTCAAATCAGTTCACCAGCATAAGCCCACTTTATTTGTACATACACATATATTCTATATGAAACATATCAGTATTTCTGTCATTTCTACAATAATGCATTATATATGTGATAAAAAAATAAAAACAAGAGATAGTCTCAATACAAACAAAAGCACGCATCACTTTATAATTTCAAAACATACTAATACTTGGTGTTCCTCCATCTATTTTCAACCATCTAGACACTTACAGAAATATGAATTCACTAATTTAACAAATATTTGTTGAAAGCATACGATTTGTAAAGCAATATCAAAGATTCAAAGACAAAGAAATATGACTTACGAGGGCTGATCGACAGGTTAGGGAAGTTACCACTGTCAGGGAAGGCATGTTCCTTCTCCAGCTTCTATAGCACTTGATTTTTGAGAATATTTATGTTTAATATCCCTATGGCAAAAAATGTAATATGGGTTCACTTTGCTTGTCACAAAAAGACTTAAACTATAGACACTAGAGTCCTTGGTATTTGGGAAATTAGTAAATAGCTATGAAATCTTTAACTGAAATAATTGCATTTTGATGAATCAAAACAGGCCAGCGATCTGTTTTATCCTTTTCTTGTGATTAAGAGCACGGGATTAGGAGTTAGAATCTTATTATGAGTTTGAATCCCGGCTCCCTGTTTACTAGCTGTGGAAGCAGAAGGAGGACATAATCTTCCCACTCTTTAGTTTTAACAACTTTCAATAGTTCCAACTAAATCCATTTATGGTGAGGGTTAAAAGAAAAAAAAAATTCTAAAGAATTTATCACAATGCCTGGCCAAAAAAAAAAGAGAGAGGGAGAGAGAGAGAGAGAGAGAGAGAGAGAGAGAGAGAGAGAGAGAAAGGGATAGTTAATAAATACTTGTAGTATCACCAGTATTTGTATTATTACTGGTTTAGAGGCAAGTGTCTGATAAGTCGTAACAATTATAATTTTCCCTTTGTGATCCTGAAATAAGAAGTTCCCCATTCTCACAGAGAAAAAGGAGCTGTGCAAAGAAAATCTGGGGGAGAAGTACAGTTTTTCTGACCAAAGGAGAATTAGGGAGGTGACTCCTCTTGGTGTTTCTCACTATACCAGTCCTCTCATTTAAGGAGATGGAAGGAAGAGGAAAAGATTCAGCTGCTCATAGTTCATTCCATCCATTCTAAATGCCTCATCCTTTGGGTTCTGAATTGTATGGAATATAAGTCATTCTGGGTTCGGGTCCTGGAGA
Source organism: Ursus americanus (assembly GCF_024610735.1). NCBI lineage: Eukaryota > Metazoa > Chordata > Mammalia > Carnivora > Ursidae > Ursus > Ursus americanus. Next base: position 37,921,414 of record NC_142139.1, on the reverse strand, counting down.
AGCTTCTTTGACTTAGGCTACTCCAGTTTGGTGTAGTAAGCAGAAAGTAATCCAGAATGACTAGGAAATAATTATCACTGTATCAAAATCCCCAGATCACAGATCACAGATCACAGAAGATCTGTGGGGGCTTCCAACTCTATCAGATTAATGAAGCTCCTGGTTGCTAGTTGATGCCAAGACCCTGGAAAGACCTGAAGGTGTTGCTTCACTATTCCTGAAGAAGAGGATAGAATGTCTACCAGCTTTTGCTACTTCTAAAAAGCAATAAGTCAGAGTTATCTTGGATCAAGGCATTTGGCAGGAACATTTGTTTCCTATTCTTAGATACACAAGAAGACAAAATCTCCTAGTCTCCCTTGCTGGGAGTTTTGTACCATGTAATTGAGCCTAGGTCCACCGGATGTGGGCAGATGTGATATAAGCCACTTCTAGGTCTAGCCATAGAAGTATCCTACATGATCCTCTAGTCTTCTTTCTTTCCTTGCATTGGCATCCTTGGGGAGTATGTATTCTAAATCATGCAGCTACAGGATGGAGGAGAGATTCCTATATGACTTTATGTGAAAGAGAAATAAATCTTTTTTGTATTGTACCACTGAAATGACAGAGCTTATACCTGTTCTGTCAACAGAGACCAGACTATCCTAACTTAAACGGGGTGAGTGTTAACTCTCCAAGAGTCATGGAGAATGGTTGCAAACATTACTTGCAGAATAATATTTTTGAAATCATGAATCGGATCATACCTTTTCCATGTTTATAATCCTTCAGTTGTTTCCTCTTTAGAATAAAAACTGAGCTCCTGGCATAGTCTAAAAGGCCCTGCAAAACCCTACCCCTGTATTCTTGCCTGGCCTCATGACCTACATTTCCCTTTCACTACATTCCACATAAACTCACCTCTTTGAAATTTGTTGAATATGCCAAGGATGTGTCATAAGTTATGATCTTTGTATGGCCATGACTTCACACTAAAATATCTTTGCCTGGAAATTCACATGACGTAATATTTTTCAACCTTCAAGGCTCTGCTCAAATGTCATCTCCCCAGTGATATTGCTGCCAGTGAATCTCGCTCCCTTCATCTTATGTTTATTTTCTTCTGAATATCTGAATATGAGAGTACCCAAATATTTACTCAATTATTTTCTGTATCCCTTACCCCCACACTGGAATATAAACCCCAAAAGGTCAGGCACCTCATTTGCTGTATCCTTGTATCTAAAACAAAGCCTGACATATAACCTATATTCACTAGTAAATTTTTGCTTGATTAATGAAAGAAACAAAAGTTTTTAAAAAAAAAAAAATCTTAAGATGCTTGGGTGGCTCAGTTGGTTAAACATCAGACCCTTGGTTTCTGCTCAGGTCATGATCTTGGGGTTGTGAAATTAAGCCCGTGTTGGGCTCCACTCTTGGTGTGGAGTCTGCTTGGGATTCTCTGCTTCTCCTTCTCCCTCTGCCTCCCCCTGCTCATGCATACACTCTCTCTCTAAAATAAATAAATAAAATCTTAAAAAATATCTTAAGTCCTAGTGGTAGTATAACATAAATTTTGATTCCATGGGTCTGTGTAGCGCAAAGGTCAATATTACAAGGAGTTATATTAGAATATACTTGTAATTTTTTTAAGATTTTATTTATTTATTTGATAGAGACAGCAAGAGAGGGAATACAAGCAAGGGGAGTGTGAGAGGGAGAAGCAGGCTTCCCGCTGAGCAGGGATCCTGATGCGGGGCTTGATCCCAGGACCCTGGGTTCATGACCTGAGCCGAAGGCAGATGCTTAACAGCTGAGCCACCCAGGCACCCCTAGAATATACTTGTATTGAATTGAATGCTGTTCACTAAAATTTTATGTGCATCCAGAACCTGAGAATGTGACCATATTTGGAAATAAGATCTTTACAAGTATAATCAAGTTAACATGAGGTCATATTGGATTACAGTGGGTGGTCAATCCAATATAACTGATAACCTTATAAAAAGGAAAATTTGGACACAGAGAGACACACATGGGGAGAACACTATTTTAAGAGGGAGGTGAACATTAGATTATGCTTCCACAAGCCAAGAAACACCAAGGATTGCCTCCAGCCACTACACACTAGGAAAAAGTATGGAAGGATCATCCCTTGGAGCGTTCTAAGAGATCATGGCCCTACTCACACATCAATTTCAAACTTCTAGGCTTCAGAACCAAGAGAATAAATTTCTGTTTTTTTTTTTTTTTTTTTTTTTAAGATTTTATTTATTTATGTGACAGAGAGACAGCCAGCGAGAGAGGGAACACAGCAGGCGAGTGAGAGAGGAAGAAGCAGGCTCCTAGCGGATGAGCCCTATGTGGGACTCGATCCCGGAACGCCGGGATCACGCCCTGAGCCGAAGGCAGACGCTTTAACGACTGCGCTACCCAGGCGCCCCAAATTTCTGTTGTTTTAAGTCACCACGTCTGTGAAACATTTACAGCAGCCATAGGAAACTAATACAATATTAAAAAAAAAATTCAAAAAACGTGATTTAAAGCAGTGCTACTGATATAAAGAAATTAAAATCATTATGATGAGCACTGGATGATGTATGGAATTGTTGAATCATTATATTGTATATCTAAAACTTACGTAACACTGTATTGCAACTATACTAGAATTAAAATTTTTAAAAAAGCAAAAAAAGGAAAAAAAGAATAATAGAAAGAAAGGAAGAAATGAAAATAAATTTAGCCACACAAGGATTTTATAAGACAAAGTAAAATATACAAATAAAGCAGAAGGGATGTCTATTTTAAAAATTGTGTGGCTAGAACTACATAGCAATTGGCAAAAAATAAAATATGACCTAAATGGGTTACGCTTAACTTATACATATCCTTCTGGAATTAGCCTCTCCTTTAATTTAAGTAACAATAAATTGAATCTTATCCTAATCTCTTGTCCAAGTATTTCTGAGTATTTTTAGGGCTCCTTTACATATATTCTAGGAGTCAAGTATTCTACCAGTCCGGCATTCTTTGACCAACTTCACCTCTAAAACACAAACTTGGACATTTCTTTATTCCTCAGGTTGCAGTGGCCTAGATAATACTTAGGCAAAAACTAAAATAATAAAATAACATGTTGAAAATTTTTTAAAAATTGTAATTGAATATAAAATATTCTAGCTCCCAGAATCCATTGGTGATACATACCAACTCACAGAGGATTCTCTTCTAGGCTACCCTTCTCCATAGTGTTCAGTCAGCCACCCTATTTCTGGGACAGCTTATTCCCCCTAAGTGAGAGTATTCCATTCCCTGATTCACGACATCTTGTTCCTAAATTATGATCCTCCCAATCAATTCCAACTCTAACACCAGTTATGGAGACCCCACTGGTGAAATTCCCAAATCAGTCAATATCATAGAAAAATCTCAACACCAGAAATAAACATCTACTTTCAGAGTAAATCTCAGAGAACATGGCTTTCTCTTTTACACCATAAAAATAAGAACCTCTAACGGAAACTAGTACAAAATTTTCTTTTTAAGTGTATGGATGAAAGGCAATTTTTACAAGTTGACACAATGAGATAAATCATAGAAGGACACTGAAGAATTATTTATTATATGTTAAAAATGCCTATGCAATAAAAATAAAAGTCATATAAAAACAGAATGGTTGTTAGAGATCTTTGAATGAAATTGATAAGGGTTTGCTATTTGTCATTTCAAAGAACTATTACAATAGCAATATAGAAGGAGACTGGTGTAATGGTCCCCTGAATAGGCATGACACGACACAGATATCTGGGAGTTTATCCATAAAAACAGAGCCTCAGCTAGGAAACGGGGAGTATTATAGTGATGAAGGATGAAGATTTGTGAGCAAGAGAATTCCCAAGTGAGGCACCGATTAACTATTTTCTCCGCACAAAGCCAGAAGCAGGAAGAAAGAAGTCCTGAAGGAGAGGAGGTCCTGAGAGCCTTCGTTTCCTTAGGAAAACAGATCATCAGCACAGGACCCTCTTATCTCACAATAAAATGGGGGAGGCCAGCACATAGCCAATGCTAGGCTACTGAACTCTCAAGGGGCCCAAATAGTGCTTTGGGGGTGGGGACAACAAAAGTCTGGGACTCACTACTGAGGCCAAGAAACCCAAACAGAAGAGGCCCCATCTTTTCAGCCATCACAAGCAAAAACTCCACAGCATTGCAAATTGACATTATGAGGAATGGGAAAATTTTTGGCTTAATATTTGGCTCACTTTTAGAATTTTCCATTTGTTTTCAGTTATAACATTTTTCTGAATTATAAAATAATTGATAGTTGTAAAAGTTTCAAAGAAAATGCAGGAAATAAAAATAATAAGAATGACAATTCCATTACTTAGAAATAGTTACTGGTAACTTTTTGGTGTTTTATATTTCTATCTATAAGTTTCTACTTATATATCCTTGTCAAAAACTATCTGCATCTATCTGAGTGATGTGTCTGTATAACATTCTGTCGAAAGGATCTACCATAACTTAATCACCCCTATTCTTTAGAAATCTTGAATTTTTCTAAGTGTTATCAGTGTAATTGTATAGTATGTATGCAGAGTTTATAAAATAATATAAATTTTCATTATAATGAAATTATATGTATATCTCTATATAGCTTTCTCATTATTTAAAAAATAATTTCCTAGAACATTCATGGATAAGTTCATGGCATGAACATTTTTAAGGGTATTGATACACATTGTTAGGATTTACTCCACAAATTTGCACCAACTTAAATAACTACTTTCAGCAAATGAAAGTACCATGTACTTTTACTGTGTGCTTTCCAATAATAGATATTAATATTTTGCTTTTAACCTTTGTCAGTTTCATAGTTCAAAAATATATGATTTTAATTTTAATTTCTTTATCATTAGTGAGATGGAACATATTAAATTCTTTTTTCCACTAATTAAATTCTCATTATAAATCAGTAATAGGAGAAATTATAATATGAAGTACATTAGGAAAAAAAAAGAAAGAAAATGATTTAATTTGATATAATGCTTATTCCCAAGTGTACCACATAAAAACAAAATAGGAAACTTATATGCACTATGACCTGGACCTTGTTGTATTTGGCACAAAATTTACACATGAAAAAATTCAAATCTCTAGCATCAAAGATACACAAATTCATGTAATAACAAATTACCATTTATGCTAAAAGCAAATCATACACGGTTAAGCATCCATTGCTGCGGTATTTTTGAGTTGCTGTGTTAGGGACAGTGTCTAACAGAGGAGGGAAGGGTGTGGGTGGTAGATTAATAAGGTATGGCTGATGAAAAATGGCTGGTTCCAAGAGCAAATGAATTATTCAGCGGTTACAGATTTTTGTAGCCGTGGAATGGAAAAAGATTATATATTGTCAAGTTAAGATAGAGTCTGATTTAGCCATGTAGTATGTGCACTAAATATTCAGGATTTAGTAGGGATAGGGTTTAAGAAAAAGTGTACTGTGTAGGAAGCTTTAGGTTCGGATATCTTCCTAAGCATAGCAGAGCGAATGGCTAACCATCATCTCTGGCCACTGATGATTTCAGTTTCTTGATGATGCCAAAGACATCCATGCCCTCATATCCTTGTTTGTCTAAAAATAAGAGAACTATTTGCAAGTTTGTCACAAGAAAGATAGCAATGGCATACAGATATATACAGATATATACAAATATAGCATAATGACATACAGAAGTTAATGGAAATAGATAATAGAGATAATAGAATACAATTTACCATCCATAAAGGCAGAGAAACTTAACTGCATTGAAGTTAGCCCTACAATGCAAGGGACATCAATCATATCCTTGATATTGATAACATGATCAATCTCCATGTAAGTCTACATGCTAATAACACTTCTTGATCAAGTCCTTCAAGATGCATCCTGGGCTTTTTACTTAAATGTACTACTAGGCGCTTTTACCCATGCTGGAAAACGTGGCTGTGGGCCTTTTTCCAAGAGATGTAAGCAACTGGTAGCACAGTAGGCACGTTGCTGAAGACTTACTGTGAGGTGAGTAATCTAAGGACTGTTTCCTCAGCACGTTATCGCTATCAGCCCTAGATTTCAGGCTTTCTGAGGGTTTAATCCTAAAGTTATAAAATCATAATTCTGCACTGAAAATGGGTTAATTTATTCTAGTTGTAAAAAAAAAAATCCAGTCAGAATAAAAAACCCCTCTACTCCTTTAGTTTATTCTTAAATATTTCCAGAAGTAGACATGAGTTGGATGTGACCTAAAATTAAATATAATGGTTTTCTAGCAATGGCGGTAGTTTGTATCTCCTTATAATTAGAGTTGATATGATTAAATTCCACTGAAATTATCTGTGCTATCTATGTGATGATGACAGCATAATATCTTAAAAACACATATGATCAATCTTTACGGGGTTTCCATTAATAGTAATTAAGATGGTCAAAAATAGGTTTTGTGACATAACTTGGTTATTGCAATACTTAAGAGATCAATTTACCTTTTAAGAGTGAATCCTGCAATTCAAGAGAACTACCAACAGATGGCAGTCTGCTCCATTCAGACCTAAAAATTGTCTTCAAATCAAGATATTTTTACCACAGATTTCTAGGTTTGGTTTAGTCACTCAGTAAAGCACAATCTCTTTAAAAAAGTTAATGCTTTAAACTTACCACTGGATAACATTTAGGCAGTGCTTCTTAGTTACTCAAGCAATTTGCAGTTACCAGATGAGAGAATCACCTTTGGAAATGGCTCACTGATAAAAGCATTTAAATAGTCCATGAGCTTTGATTCCTAGAAAGCAGTCATCTTCCCAGCTTGTCATTCAATTCAGGCAATTATCAGTAATATATAAAATGTATTTCAGGGGCTCCTGGTTGGCTCAGTTGGTTAAGTGTCTGCCTTCGGCTCGGGTCATGATCCCAGGGTCCGGGGATTGAGCCCCCTGTCCTCCCTCTCCCCCTGCCTGTAGCTCCTCCTGCTTGTGCTCTCTCTATAAAACAAAAAAATAAAATCTTATTTTAAAAAGCCAACAGCATGGCATCTTCAAATCTCTCCTCTCTGCCTTCTGCTTTCATCATGTTTTTCTCTGACCTATAAATTGTATTTTAATATGAAATCAAAATATATTGAAAATATTTAAAATATATGCTGAAGTTTTAAATTATAAAGATTATGTACAGCAAATCAGATCCAGTGAGGGCTACAAATTAGTATATTTTCTTTTCTAAAAGGGGAACAAGAGAGTGGAGATAGTAAGAGTATATGCAAAAATTAGATGCTTATAGCAGCATTATCCACAATAGTTAAATTATGGAAACAGCCCATGTGTCCATCCACTGGTGAATGGACAAAGAAGAGGTGGAATATACATACAACGGAATATTACTCAGCCATAAAAAGAATGAAATCTTGCCATTTGCAACGACATGGTTGGAGCTAGAGAGTAATATGCTAGGTGAAATAAATCAGTCAGAGAAAGACAAATACCATATGATTTCACTCATATGTGGATATGTGGAATTTAAGAAACACAACAAACGAGCAAAGGGAGAAAATGAAGGGAGAGAGAGGCAAACCCAGAAACCAACTCTTAACTATAGAGTACACGCCTGTTGGCTCTCAGAGGGCAGGTGGGTGGGGGATGGGTTAAAAGTTGATGGAGATTAAGGAGTGCACTTGTGATGAACACACGTTCATGTATGTATGGAAATGCTGAATCAGTATGTTGTACACCTGAAACTAATATTATACTATGTGTTAACTAACTAGAATTTAAATAAAAACTTAAAAAAAGAGTATATACAAAAATTAGAGTATCAAATTGGAGAGAGAGTGTTGATTCACTAAAAGAGGCCCTGCATAATAAAACTGATAAAACTTTCTTGAACAAGGGGGTATGAAGCCTTTAGGTAGAGGGAATAAGAGCAGAGCAATGAACATATACTTTCCCTACAGTTTAAGACATTTTAAAATATAATAGGGTATAGAAAAACTGATTTACAAGGTCAGCAATTATGGTATGAGGGGATGAGATACTTGAATGAAGGAAAAAATTAGCTTGAATAACTAAGATTGAAGGTAATTGAGAATAGTAACTGGTCAGGACTAACTAATGGACTGCTACGGGGATAAATATTAGGACAGAGTTTTGTTCGCTTTATACATCAATGACCCGAAAGAGGACATATGCATTAGGAGGATAAAATCTGCTGACATAGGGATTTTGGGGTGTTGAAGGGGCAGTCACAAAAGAGTGCTTAGACTGACTTGGACAGGCTAAAAGCGTGGAGTGATAAGTGGCTTACTCAATTCAATTCTGAAGACCAAATTCCAGGATCTTAAAACCATAATAACAAAAAGAATATATACTTCTAAAATCTCCAGAGGATTGAGCTCTGAAAGAAATACATTGAGCCAAATCTTTCGACATGTGCTTGGAAGTAAAAATATAAAGAGCAAATATAAAAGTAGGCGTTCAGTATATGGAAATTATATAAAGTATGATTGGAAAATTCTACTTCTGCCATAAGATTCATGTGTCCTAATTCCTCATTCTTTCCCCTATTTTTTCTCATTTGACCCATAACACACCATCAATTCATAGCATTGAAACTGTCATAACTTCCCTTTTTTTCCCCTGCTTAGGTATCCTGGAGTATTAGGCTAGAGAAGGAACATCTGTCTCTTGTAGCTGTGCATGTGTATGGGAGGCAGCTCACCAAAAAACACACAGCAGAATCCTCCGCCAAGGTGACCCAAGGGTATTTTGCCCTGATTACTTTTCAGTTTCCACAGGTATCTTTGTTAATAAGGTAAAAAAGTTGAGAGTAGTCGAGTAACAGAGCAATATTTTCCAGCCGGTACTCATTTCACTTAAACTCCCAGAAGACAAGCAGATGCTGAGTATTCCTGTGCCCAGCGGGAGGGGATCAAACCCGATTGATCGTCCTGGAACGTGACTGCAAATTGACCTGTGCTCCTCAAACTTGAGGAACAGCATAGAAATATGGCACTAAATTATATATTATAATATTTTATAATATTACATAATAATAAATTATACATAATACCCAATAAATTATAAATTACATAAATTATATATAATATATATCACTAGCTGATTAATTTTTAGTAAAAGAAAAAAGAAGCCTCTAAGCTGCTCTATTACAGAAATCAGAAGATGAAGTATCAAGTATGTTACTCCCTTGCTTAAAATTCTGTAGCTTTGTACCACTGGTAGGAAGATATTCATACTCTTTGATAAATAATATATATTGAGTAATATTTACGAATCAAGGCACTGAGGTTTAAGCTTATTTAGTCCTCATAATAATTCTGCAGGTTAGTATATCTGAATTTTACAGATAAAGAAATCAAGATCCAGCTACACCAAATAATTTTTCTGAGATCTCACAGAGAGAGAGAGATGGAGCCTGGATCCATACCCAGGTTCATCACATGCCAAATTCCTTATTCTTTCTACCATAATGATGGTATTTGTGCATGGTGATACATTTGTGTTTGCACACACATCACAATAAATAGATAACTGATGGGAGGCTGGATAATGGAAACATAATGCATGGAAAATAAGGTGGACTCTCTCACTCTTTCATACATACACACACATAAACACATATACACCCCACACATACCTTCCTTGCTTTGTCCTGAGATTCAAGGTCTCACCAACAGGGCCAGTATTTTGCAAATCCTTCATCTGCTTTATGCACTGTATACACAGGTTGAAACATACTACTGTCTGTTTCCCTTGAATGTCCCTTGCTTTCTTGCTGGAAGCTGTCCCCAGTCTCTACACATCCAGATCCCTAGAGGGGAAACAACTCTCCCTCTCCCAGATCATGCTTCCTGTACTGGTATTCTGCGCCGAAGCTATTTATGTGCTTCTGGTGGCCCTTCAGTTCTGCTGGTGCTTTGATTGCCATTGTACATCCTGCCTACATCCCTAGCACATTGCCTTGCACATGATAACTGATCAACATTTGCTTGTTGAATGGATATATACATGTGTTCATGTCAAGTGCTAACTAGTATATAGTTTACCTCTTGAATTTCTTATGCTTGGTTAACCTCCAGTAAAAAGCATTTAAAGAAGAATTACTTATTGCTAAATCCCAGACTTTACTTTTTTGTTTTCAGTATTATACAAATTTGTGAAATTTGTGAAAATTTTTAAAGAACTTTTTCCTTTCTCTTAGTGACTTTAATAATTTAGTCTGATATTATAATATTCTGGAAGAAACTGTCTAGTTAAGAGTGCAGACTCTGTAATTAGATAACATGGATCAAATCCTGGCCCTGACACTTATTAGCATTGTGAGTTTAGGCAAATTGTTTAACCTTTCTGTGCCTCAGTTTCCTCATCTGTCAAATGGGATAAAAAAAGAGTACCCACCTGCCCAGAAAATTGCCTGGAACATTTATAAACACTTAGTAAATATTAGCTCAGAGTGAAATAATTGTAAACCTGATTATCTTATTTCCTCCCACATTACTCTTATTTCACTTCATTTATAATCTTTCTCTCCTTCAGGGAAATGGAAAGCTAATTTAAGATTATAATGGAAATTAAGATAGACTTGTTTTCCACATCAAGTTAAATTAAGCTCACAAACAATTATTGATAATGTACAATGGGCCAAATACTGGCCTGGTGCTAAGAGACGCAAAGTGGATGAGACATGCATATGTACTGCTGACCCCTATGAGCTCATGGTATAGGAGTAGAGAAACGCCTTTAAAACTGCGCTGTGTGGTGCTCTAAATATAGAACTGTTTATCCCTTTGCTGTGTTTCAGAGCACCAGTATCTCTTGGAAGGAAGCTTTTATGTGTGTCTGGTGCCCCAATTTTTGCAGCTGCCATAATCAATTGATCACTTGGCTTGGGAGGCCAGGAAAACTTGTATTCCTAGTCCCATGAGACTGTAATAATCAGTGTCACCATGGAAAGATCTCTTGCCCTGTCTGGCACCCTGAGTTTTGCAAAGCCCTGAGAAGATACCTGTAGATCACCTGCTCTAGTGGCTGGTGGGGCTTACATTTGTGGGTCCAATAGGACTGTAACCAACAGAGAGAGTTCTTAAACAGCTACTAACCTAGGCAATAGACCCAGCAGTTCAGTGTTTCTGTGAATTAGTCTATTCGCTAATCATGACTATGGCCTCAGGGGCAAGCTCCTAATTAAACACAGATCTTGGTACTGACTATAATCCTTTCCAGAGACCATGGAGGGCAGACACTATCTTTGCACTCACCCTCTACCATACTCAAAAGCATCAGTGTCGCCTGGAGGGAAGCTTACACACATCTGGTGCCCTGGTTTTTACATGGGGCAGTTTTCGTAGCTGCGGCTCAGGAAGTGTCCCTTGTATGCCGGCTCTGGTGGCCAGGGGGGCTTGCATTTCTGGGTCCCACAGGATGGTGGCAATTGGAGAGTTCTTGGCAAGCTGTCACTTCCAAGGCATTACACTAAGGACTGAGGCATAATCCCCAGTTGTTCTGTGAAGGAGGCCTCTTTGCTTGTCTGGAGTTTCGGCCTGAGAGACAAGCTTCAGCTTTGGCACATGTCTAGTGCCGCTGGAGCAGCTCTTAAAGAATGTAGGCTGTGGATGCCATCTTAATGCTCTCCCTGACTTGCTCCAGTGTGCTGGTATCACCCAGAGAAGAGCTTATACACTCATGTGGAGCCCTGATTTCTCTGACTGCCACCCAGGGGCAACTCTGGATTACCTACTTCTGGTGGCTAGTGGGGCTTATGCTTGCAGTCTCACAGGATTGTATATATTTGCATCCATTTAACAGCTGATGTGTTACGCTCTGGCTACCAGTCAACCTGAAACTAGGTGCTGAGAGCCTCCCCTTTGGAAAATCAACAGATCTTGGCGCATCCTCAACTACAGGGAGCTATTAATAACATAATGAGTTGCAAGCAAAAGGTTTAAGAGAAAAACCAAGAACTGTAGCAGGGTTTAAGAACAGGTTTCACCTCCCCTACAAGTCCATTCCTTTAAGACTGGGAGAGCATCTATTGTATAGAAGCAAACACAGAGAGTCAAGTAAAATAAAGAAGTAGAAGACTGTGCTTCAAACAAAAGAACAAGACAAAACCTCAGGAAAAAAACCTTAATGAAATGGAGGTAAGTAATTTATCTGACAAAAAGTTCAGAGTAATAGTCATACGGATGCTCACCAAACTGGGGAGAAAAACAGATGAACAGAGTGAAAACTTCAAAAATGACACGGGAAAGATAAGAAAGTACCCAACAGAAGTTATAAGAGCTGAGGAGTACAATAACTGAACTGAAAAATACACTAGAGGGGTTCAAAGACAGACTAGTCGAAGCAGAAGGAAGACTCAGTTAACTCAAAGACAAGGCAGTGGAACTCATCCAGTTAGAGCAGCAAGAAGAAAAAAGAAAGAAAAAAGTAAAGATATTTAAGGGACACATGGGACAACATCAAACAGACCAAATTTTGCTGGGTAGGGCTCTCAGAAGAAGAGAGAAAAGAAGGGGCAGAGATCCCATTTGAAGAAATAATGGCTAAAACAGATATGCAGATCCAGGAAGCCCAGAGTTCCAAATAAGAGGAACCCCTAAAGACTCATATCAAGACACACTGTAATGAAAAGTTCAAAGGTTAAAGACAAGGAGAGAATATTAAAAGCAAAAAGAGAAAACCAACTTGCTATGTATAAGGAAACCTCCATATGACTATCAGCAGATTTTTCTACAGAAACTTTACAGGACAGAAGAGAGTGGCATGATATATTGAAAATGCTGAAAGAATAAAAACATCCAATCAAGAATACTCTACTCAGGAAAGTTATCATTCAGAAATGAAGGAGAGTTAGTTTTCCAGGTAAGCAAAAGCTAAAGGAGTTCAACTCCACTAAAACAACCTTACAAGAATTTTAAAGGCACTTCTTTAAGCTGAAAAGAAAAGGTACCATTTAGTAACAAGAAAACATACAAAAGTAAAAATCTCTCCTGTAGAGTAAATATATATTAAAGATAGTAGATTAATAATTTATAAAACCATAATAGAAGTTGAAAGACAAAAGTAAAAAATTAGTACAACTACAATAATTAGTTAAGGGATACATAAAATAAAAAGATGTAAAAAGTGACATAAAAACATAAAACGTGAGGGGAGGAGAGTAATAATGTTGAGTTTTACAATGGAATCAAATTTAAGTTGTTATCAGTTTAAAATAAACTGTTAGGTTTTTATATGCAAGCCTCATGGTAACCATAAAACCAAAACCTATAGGAAATACACAAAAGATAAAGAGAAAGGAATATAAGCATACCACTAAAAAAGGTATCAAACTACAAAGGAAGAGAGTAGAAAAAGAAGAAAGGAAGAAAGAGAATCTACAACAGTCAAGAAACAATTAAAATGGAAGCAAGCACATAAAAAATAATTACTTTAAATTTAAGTAGACTAAATTCTCTAATCAAAAGACATAGAGTGAATGGATAAAACTAACACAACCAATCTATACGCTGCTTACAAGAGACTCACTTTGGGTGTAAGGACATGCATAGTCAGAAAGGGAAGGGATGGAAAAAGATATTCCATGCAAATGAAAACCAAAGAAAGCTGGGGTAGATATACTTACATCAGACAAAATAAACTTTAAAACCAAGACAGTAATGAGAGACGAAGAAGGGCATTGCACAATGAAAAAGGGGTAAATCCAAGGATAAGATACGACATTTATAAATATTTATGTACCAACATGGGAGCAGTTAAATATATAAACCAAATATTGACAGACTTAAAGGGAGAAACATACAATAATAAAATAATACCAGAGGATTTTAATACCCAATTTACATCAATGGATAGATCATCCAGACAGAAAGTCACAAAGCAAAACAGCAGCTTTAGATGACACATTATACCAGATGGACTTAGATGATATTTATAGAACATTCCATCCATAAGCAACAGACTATGTGTTAATCTCAAGTGCACATAGAACATTTTCCAAGATAGATCATGTATCAGGCCACAAAACAATCTTAATAAATTTAAGAGAATTGAAATAATATCAAATCTTTTCTGATGACAATGGTATGAAACTAGAAATTAATTAAACAAAGAAAACTGAAAAATTCACTAATATGCAGTGATTAATCAATATGCTACTGAACAACCAATGAATCAAAGAGGAAATCAAATGAGAAATAAAAGAATACCTTGAGACAAACGAAAATGGAAATAGAATTTGCCAAAATGTATGAGATACAGCAAAAGCAATTTTAAGAGGGAAGTTCATAGTGATAAATGTTTACCTCAAGAAACAAGAAAAATCTCAAACAAACCTGATTTTACACCTCAAGGAACTAAAAAAGTAGAACAAATGAAGGCCAAAGTTAGTAGAAAGGAGGAAATAACAAAGATTAGGACATATGAGACAGAGACTAGAAAAACAATAGCAAAGATCAATGAAACTAAAAGTTTATTCTTTGAAAAGAAAAACAGAATCTTTAACAAATCTTTAGTTAGACTCAACAAGAAAAAAGAGAGGACTCAAATAAATAAAATCAGAAATGAAAGAGGAGATGTTACAGTTGATACCTCAGAAATACAATGGATCATAAGAAATGACAATGAATAATTATAAGCTAACAAACTGGACAATCCAGAAGAAATGGATAAATTCTTAGAAACATAAAATATACCAAGACTGAATCATGATGAAAAAGATAATCTGAATAGACAGATCACTAGTAAGGAGATTGAATCACTAATCAGAAATTTACCAACAAACAAAGTTCAGGACCAGATGGCTTCACTGGTGAATTCTACCAAAAATTCAAAGAATTAGTATCAATCCTTCTCAAACTCTTTAAAGAAAAAAAAAAAAAAAAAAAAAAAACAACGAAGCAACATGAGGAAACTCTTTTTTTAAAAAATAGATTTTATTTATTTATTTGAAGAGAGAGAAAGTGTGTGTGAGAGAGCATGAGCAGCTGGGAGGGGTAGAGGGAGAGGAAGAAGCTTACTCCCCTCAGAGCAGGAGCCTGGTGTGGGACTTGATCCCAGGACCCCGGGATTATGACCTGAGCTGAAGGCAGACCTTAACTAACTGACCTACCCAGGTTCCCCAGGAGGAAAAGCTTCTAAACTCATCTTATGAGGCCGGAATTACCCTGATCCCAAAACCAATGAGGATAAGGATACTACAAGAGAAGAAAATTACAGGTTATTATCTCTGATGAACATAGATGCAAAACAACCTCAATAAAATGTTAGAAAACCAAAAGAAACAATATATTAAAAGGATCATATGTCATGATCAGGTGGGATTTATTCCAGAGATGCAAGTAGGGTTCAAATCCACAAATCAGTTAACGTGATACATCATGTTAACAAAATGAAGGCAAAAAAATTATTTGATCAACTCAACAGATGCAGAAAAAAACATTTGACAAAATTCAACATCCTTTTATGCTAAAAACTCTCACAAAGCAGATACAGAGGGAAGATACATCAATATAATAAAGGTCATATATGACAAACTGACAGCTAACATCACACTCAACAGGGAAAAACTGAAATCTTTTCCTCAAGACCAGGAACAAGACAAGGATGCCCACTATCACTGCTTTTACTCAACAAAGTATTGCTAGTCCTAGCCCTGAGCAACTACATAAGAAAAAGAAAGAAAAGTCATCCAATTGGAAAGAAGTAAAACTGTCACTATTGGCAAATGTCATTATATCATCTATAGAAAATCCTAAAGACTTCATGAAAAACTAAATTAATAAATGAACTAATAAATGAATCCACCAAACATGCAGGATACAAAATACACAAAATCTGTTGCATTTCTTTTCTTAAAGATTTATTTGTTTATTTGAGAGAGAAAGAGTGTGTGTGGGCACACATGTGTGCAGGCATACACACACAAGTGCAAGTGAGGGGAGGGGCAGAGGGAGAGAATCTTCAAGCAGACTCCTAGCTGAGTGGGAGCCCCTTGTGGGGATTGATTTCATGACCCACGAGATCATGACCTGAGCTGAAACCAACAGTCGGACACTTAACCGACAGAGCCACCCAGGTGCCCCAAATCTGTTGCATTTCTATGTGTTAATAATGAACTGTTAGAGAACTTAAAAAGCAATACCATGTACACTACATCAAAAGGAATGAAATACCTAGGAATAAATTTAACCAAGGAAGAGAAAATCCTGTATATTGAAAACTGCAAGATATTACTGAAAGAAATTAAAGAAGACACAAATAAATGGAAAGATATTCCATGCTCACCTCACTCCTACTAGAAAGGCTATTATCGAAAAGACAAAAAATAACTGTTGGTGAGGATGTGGAGAAAAGGAAACGCTTGCACATTGCCAACAGGAATGCAAACTGGTGTGGCCTCTGTGGGAAACGGTATGGAGGTTCCTCAAAACATTAAAAATACAACTGTCATACAATCCAGCAATTCCACTCTGCATACTTATCCTAAAATATGAAAACATGAACTCAACAAGACCTATGCACCCATATGTTCATTGCAGCATTATTCACAATAGCCAAGATAGGGAAACAACGTAAGTGTCCAACAGTGGATGACTGCATAAAGAAGATGTGGAATATATACACGATGGAATATCACTTAGCCATAAAAGATAATGAAATCTTGCCATTTGCAGCAACATGGATGAACTCGAGGGCATTTATGCTAAGTGAAATAACAACAAACTCATTGATACAGGGAACAGATTGGTGGTTGCCAGAGGCAGGGAGTTGACAGTGGGAGAAATGGGTATACTGTTTCTTGTTTTTTTTTTTTTTTTTTTTTTTTTTTTTTAGGTTAAATACATTGAATTAAAAAAAAAAAACTGTTTAGAATATGTTCCCTAGTTACCAAAATAGAATTTATTACTAGAACTTGGCTTATTATTCTTAGGCAACAAAATGATTACTTTGTGAATCAGTTCAATGCCTTTCACCCAAATACTAGCAAAGAACGGAGTAAAACCCTGAGTCATTGTGACTTTTACCCGACAGCGCACATTAGCCTTCAACTCTCTAGCACAGCCCTTCTACCAGGGGAACCAGGGACAGTCCTCTGCTAAGGACAAATCCCTAGGTTGCTAAAAAACCCTTCGCTCCTAAACTCATAATTCTAGATTTTGGTTTCCCTAGGTTTTGGAGAACATTATGATGATTCTTTTGGAAAAGATTCTCTATAAAACACATAAAAGTATTCAGAAATTACTACTTAATGCTTATTTAAAAATATTGCCAGGCATTGTGTATTTAGAGGTCATATTGATATTTTCTTACATATTTTCTCAAATCTAAAATGAAATATGTGTTGTGTGTGTATGTGCACATAATTCCTCCTCACAATATACATATAGGTGGATTCCCATTTGTTTAAGGAGTAAATTGCTATGTATTTCCTATTATGTTATTCAAGTGGATTCAATGTTATAAAAATTGTGAAATGCAGGAAGCAAGGCAAATTGTACATTAGCAAGTCTCTTGGTGACCTTCCAGCTTGGCTGTCCCCAACTTCCACTGATGTCTTAGGACAAGTAAGAGTGATTCAGGTTCCAGATTCAAGGTCTCCTTTCAGGAAAAGAGGTAAAGAGAAAAACAGATAGTTTAAGGCTTCTGTAGCTTTTCATAGAAAATTTTCATCACGTTTTATATCATTTAGTAAAATTTTTTATCCCGTGCATGTTTGCATAAAAAAGCAGCAAACACTGAGTCAAACTGCAAAACTATTTTACTTTCATTCTGCTTAATAAAAAATAATTCCCATTAATGTTCACATTAAGAAAGAGACTGAGGGAAACAGAGCCTGAGGCTACCCATATATGAGAAAAGCAAAGTATTTTAATTGATCTCAAAACATAGTATCCAGTGACTACATTAAATTTCTGGGTAGTGAATAACAATGGTTATACGTATATTATCAGTATGTTCATATTTATTGAGGCTCCATAGCCTAGATATCGCATCAATGTACACTGGACATTATTTGCTTTAATGAGAATTTATTGAGCAACATCTAAGTCCAGGAATATAATAAGTACAGTACATGTTAATTAAGATGAATAATTTTCATTCCCTGTCTTCAAGGGGCTTACATCGTGGTGTTTTGAGAGAAGGAGACACAGATCTCAAAACAGGGAACCAGAACAAGCCACAGTGAAGTAGATGCTTTAGAGCAATAGGAGTTTAAGCTTTCAGACTAAGGAGGGAAAATGATTGCAAATTAATATAAAAATATTCTGGAATGGAAGAAAACCTAGAAAGGAAAAGAGGAAAATATGAAACAAAAGGAGGAAGAGAAGCTGTTCTATCAGAATTTATCTTTAAAAACAAGACAAGTATCTAGATAATGAACTCTTTTTCTGTGTATTAACTTATTTTATTTAAATTCAATTAGTTAACATATAGTCTATCATCAGTTACAGGCGTAGAATTCAGTTATTCATCCATTGCATATAACACCCAGTCCTCGTCACATCATGTGCCCTCCTAAATGCCCATCACCCCATCTCCCCACCTACTCCCTTCCAGCAACCCTCAGTTTGTTTCCTATAGTCAAGATTCTCATGGTTTGTTTCCCTCTCTGATTTTGTCTTATTTTATTTTTCCCTCCCTTCCCCTATGATCCTCTGTTCTGTTTCTTAAATTACACACGTGAGGTGATATGATAATTGTCTTTCTCTGATCAGCTTATTTCGCTTGCACACCAATGTTTATAGCAGCAATGTACACAATAGCCAAACTATGGAAAGAGCCCAGATGTCCATCGACAGGTGAATGGATAAAATAGATAATAAACTCTTAATTTATGTTCCCAATAGCTTGTGCCATGACAAAAGAGAGAATGCCTCTTTTAAGTCCCAGGTACCTGGCACAGTTCTTTGGCATGTGGAAACAGGTGTTCAATAGGCATTTGTTAGTAACTTTTCCCTATCCCTCCCTGCACCCCATCCCCGTCCTTCTCTGTCCTACTTCAGGATAATTTACCATGCTAAATTAAGCTCTCCATCATCCTTTTCCTATCTTGATAGGATTATATTAGATTAAACCAGATAGAATTCTGCTTTTAAGTCAAAGGGTTAAAAAGCAACAATTTGACACAGCTCAACCCAGTAATTTGACTGGTGTACAGGAGTTAACCTATTCACTCCAACAAGAAACTAAGACAAACAACTGACCATAATGAACTAGCATAACATGATAAATTTTCTCATATATATATATAAATCAAAATGGTCTATAGGGCTATTAACAACAGTGACGATTTTGTCAACAATTGAATATGCACACCAAACCTTGGGCTTTGAGTATGTAACTGGGTCCTATAGTAGAAATTGACTTCCAGCATCTGGATGCACAGTCTGGCTCTTACCAACCATTCATCTTTCCTCACTAGAAATGATTTTAAAATATTAATGCTTTAATTTCAATTTAGTGTATGTATCCCCCTGTGGCTCTCCTTCTTCTGTTCCTACAAACATTCACACTTTGGTTCCAATCTGATAGTCATTCCCAGTTTCTCACTCTGTTTTACAAAGAGTCCTAAACTCTGTGGTTGGATTGTGATAAGAAGTAATGAATGTAGGTAGCCAAAATGATTATGTGCCTGGTATTGGATTAAAAATTATGATAGAATTCTACCTATCCTCACAATGGGGACTTGTGTCCTTAACTGAAAGGGTGACCATATAATTCGTCATCCAGATATGGAACTTCTTGAGAGTGAAGTTATTACTATTATTACTATTCTATAACTATTAATAATTACACTAGGACAACAAACCTAAATAGAAACTATTCCAGGCAATTGGAGACATATAATGACACTGTAATTTAAGGATTTTCTCAGAACACATCCTGTGTGATACTCTGTGTAAAATAAGTAACTCAATAGAGAATGATTTAAATATCAAGAATGAAAGGTCAAAATTTGTTCTTATCCATATAGGTTAACTTTACCTCTTTGAATTTTCACATTTTAGGTTTTAGTTTTCTATGGGACCTTGTGGTAAATTCTACACATTTTGTTTCATGACTTCTGGTGGACAGCACAAATTTTTCTCATTTTCCTTGTTTTTTCCAGATTCAGCAGGAAGGAAAGAAATTTTCTTCCTTGAGATCATATATTGTTCTGTTATTCACATAATACTTTGTTCTATATCATGCTTCTACAAATACAATCCTTTCTAATTTGATTAGAAAATGAGTAAAACTAAGGTAAAATTATTTGAGAATATTTGGTGAATTATCTTTAATTGTGAGGAGCAAGGTATAGTGTGTAACAAATTCGGGCGAAAAGTCAAACCACTCATATTTTAATTTTATATTTGCTATTAACCATCTATGATGTTAAGTAAGCCCCCATATTCTCAAAAAACAAAGTCGAGGAAACAACAGTCTCAGTGCCTTCTTTGTGCTAGGATAGTGAGAAGCTATGTATGAATCTCATTGGCCATCTACAACAGCACCATTCTGCATGTGCAAGTTCATAACCAATGAAATTGAGTACCTTGCTTCAAACATTCACTTAGTAAATGGTAGTGCAGGATTTAAATTCAGGTCTATCTGCAAAATCCCTGCTGGCAGTCATTTGTTTACTCATTTTGAAAATGGAATCTTTCCCACGATTCAAAAGATTATTGTAAAGATTCAAAGAACAAACAAACGCTACATGTCTAAAAATTTTTAAACCACCTATTTGTTTGGGTAGAATCTTTCCCTTATATTTTTCTATTCGTTTCCTGACTTTTTATTCAGGATTTAAATAAAATCTTTGAAATACTCATCACATTTTATAACAAGAAAATAGATCACAAACATTTTGCAAAGTAGCATCTAATTCCCTTTGATTTCACATCAAGTGTGACACCCCCATACTGGGACAGCATGTCTGTTCCCAGGGGCTCTATGCCACGGGCGGGCATTTGCATCTTTCTATTATCACTACTCTAGGTCACTCTGACATTTCAAAACAACTGCTTTGTCTTGTATTTATATTGGAAGTCTTTATTAAACTAAGGTACAATTTGTTTTTAATTATTGTGTCATTCCACCCTCATCTATAAGATGATATTCTAGCCCAATCAGCTACAGCACTATTATTTAAGGCAAGAGAAGAAGGTGAAAGGAGAACAAAGCAATTATGAGATTAGTCTCTATTTTCAAAGCATCACCTGAGGCTTCATTCAGATAATTTCAATTAACTTTTATGGAAGTTACTCAGCTAAAACCCTAGCAAATGCTACTGTAACTAAATTCAGTGCTCTACAACTACACAACTGCTGAGGAATTTATACTATATTTTTTTCCAAGTGTACCAAAAAATATTGCTCCCAAGACTGACCTATATGACATGTTCCCCATGGTCTAATGCAAATTAGGATGACTGTGATATAAAGATCTCTGAGACCAGGGTCATAATGGAAACATTAGCAGACCCTTCACTACAGAAGCCCTGCGGGGGGCCATTAAGATATTTTATGGAAGTGCTAGTGCCAGCCCGAAAGCAAATGGCAAAGAGCAGGAAACATAAGCGACTGTAAAAAGAAAACAAAACAAAAATCCAATAGGAGACAATGAAGACATCATTAAAAACATAAAGGCAATGAAAATGCCTGTGGTGTATTTTCCATTATCTGTGACCTTGGGTTTCAGTTTTGGCTCTGTGTTCATTATCAGTTTAAGAAAAATACTGCCTTAGACTCCTAGGCTCACACATTCTTTGCATGATTCCTTAGAAGAGGAGGGGCAAAGCCCTAAGCCAGCCGTCAAAAAACAATTTACTATAAATTGTAAGAGTAAAAAATCCTGGAAGAGTTTTCCCTCTGCACTCTTCATTATTGTCTCTCAGGGAACCCACCCAGGATGACAGGAAGATAAAAATTAGATTGAGGCCTTTTACACTGTTTTGACTGTTCATATCCTCCCGGTGTGTTATTTATATTAACAAATTCAGTTTTCTACCTCAAAAAGACAGCTGGTTAACCCAACGCTGTGGAACAAAAGAGATCTCTTAGCCATGGTTAAACTGTCCGGTTACCGCAGCTTAGAACCACCGAGAACAGTAATCTATGTTACTCAACGTAGATTGTGATCCAAATTTGTAAGTGATTTTAAAAATAACAATTAATAGGTTCCTCCACTCCTAAGGTGTTTGTGTTTAGCTTTTTCTTCTGTAGTTTTTCTTTCTTTAGCATAAAACCATTTTTTTTGTTTTTTTTTCTCCAAATGAAATAGGTATTATTTACGCTAAGTGAAGTGAAAAATTGGAGCTTATTTCTCAACTACTTTCCATCAGAAGATACTTCGTTCCAGGTATCCCAAGGTTAAATTTGATGTCAGCACAGACTATCAGAAAAATATCCCCATTTCTTCCATTTGCCTTGCATGTATAAATTCAGTCTTTATATAATCTTTTTTTTTTTTTTGTAGAACACTAAATTAAATGTGCCACAAAGTCTGTATTTTTCCAACATTTAGTTGATGTTTGATGAAAAATTTGGCAACTTAATTCTCATAAAAATGATTAAGTAGAATTATATTGGCAAGGCTCAGCTATCACGTAATGTTTGGGAAAGTGGATAGGAAGGATGATAGTGAATAGGAAAGTCTCTTGCTTTTCTCTCTCATCAAATAATGTTTCTATGAGAATCTTCCATAATCAAAACTTAGGTCCTAAGGAATTAAGCATGAAGCATATTGGGGTTTACTCTTTGTGATTAGTCTGAAGTAGATAGCTTTGTTTTCCTTAGAAATAGTCACTTTTCCAGCACATTAAGTTATATTAATAATTTTTTGCTCACTACCAATAGATTCCCCCCCCCTCAATTTTCTACTGGTGCAATTCTAAGTAAAAGATCTACTTTTAAAAATCATTAGATTTGAACCAGAAAATAGAAATTATTTGCAGGAATATTATATTTCTCTTCATTTTGAAAATCTTTTACAACTGACCTATAGCATTCATGAGGCATATATTTGGTTAATATTTGAGGATTTCCCTTTGGACTTGATAGAGTTAAGGACATGCTAACCCCAAGTATGGCACTTTGGCATACTGAATATTTTAAGCCGCAGGAGTTTGAGAAAATGGCAGAAGCAAAAATGTCATTCTGATCTTCCCCCTACCCTTCTCTTCTGAAACAGATCATAAAATTCTCATGTGAGAGGTGCCCTTCCTATGACCAGAGAAAAGGATTTTCTCTGAAGACAAAGGTACCCCAAGAAGAATCCTAACAAACAGGCTTTGCTACATCTTCCCATTTAGTACACTTACCTCATATTCTCTTTGGGGACAATTAATACTCTAATAAAAGACAAAGAGAGAAACATTCCATGGTCATGGATAAAAGTTCTTGATGTTATACAGATGATGGTGCTATATTCTTCTATAAATTTAGTGCAAAACCAATGAAGATCTATTTAGATACTTGAGAACTCAGTAAAGTTACTTAAAAAGTTATTTGAAAAATACAGGTCCACAAATAACTACAACCTTAAAAAGGAAGAATAAACAGGGAGAAGTTGTTCTATCAGATTTTTAAAAATTGAAGTATAATTAGCTTACAGTGTCATATTACTTTCAAGCACAGTGTGGTCCACCAATTGCATGCATTACCCTGTGCTTATCATGATAAGTGTATTCTTTTTTTAAAAAGATTTTTATGTATTTATTAGAGAGAGAGAAAGAAAGCATGAGCAGGGGGAGGCACAGAGGGAGAAGCAGACTCCCCACTGAGCAGAGAACCCAACCCAGGGCTCAATCCCAGGACCCTGGAATCGTGACTCGACCTGAAGGCGGGCACCCAACCAACTGAGCCACCCATGATAAGTGTATTCTTAATCCCCTTTATCTATTTCACTCCAAAATATGGAACACTTCATCAATTTGCATGTCATCCTTGTGCAAGGGCCATGCTAATCTCTGTATCATTTCAATTTTAGAGTATGTTCTGTTGAAGTGAGTGCTATCCTATAAGATTTTAAGACCTATATTCTAAAATGCAGACCGTGGGTCATGAGCTGGGTGTGCTTTCACATGGAAAAAAGACCCAGGTAAGGATCCCACTAACTTTCTTTCAGATCCCAAGGAGGGAAGCCCAAGGAAAAGAAGGAAAAAAAGTCCTAAAAGACTGTGTCCCCACTTGTGAGGTAAAGTAATTCCACACTAGGGAAAATATGAACTAATGAAGACCATTCATTTACCAATAAATTTAGCAACTCTTTCAACCTTGAATAACAAGGTGTGGAGAGGCAGGCAGAGGTTCTCTTATAAGCCAAAGGGTGGAAATGATGGAGAGTCATCTCTGAGGTGAGCATGGGAGCATGAGCATTTCGGGAAATGAGCTTCTATTATGAAAATATTGGAGCATAAGGGTGTGTCATAAGTCACGGAGCCATTTTCAGATTCTTGAAAAATCAATTTGTGCCTAATTGTTTAGCATAAATAATTCTGTCATATCTTGGTAAGTTTAAAGCATTTGATATCTGTCTCTGTCTGTCCATGCATCTATATTGTTTGTAAGAATACACACGTGTGTGTGCATCTGCACACACACATACACACACACACACAACCCTAAATGCCCTTTTACATAAGTACCTGCAAGATGAGCAGGCTTGCATTTGTCCTGAGGAAGATTAGTATAGTTCACTTTGCCCAGTAGCTTTCTTTCCATTTTTTTCCCATTAATATTGACTCTGAAGTCAATAGCATAGATTTGACAATCAATAGACACCATTTTGATTCAGTCATTAGGACTTACATAGGTGACCAAGACCTGCTTGTCATCTCAAAATGTATGCTATAAGAGAACAGGACTCACGAAGAAGAAACCAACTCAAGGCCAATTTCCAGATCAAGGATTTTGCTATTGCCCATGCTTGTTCTAGAGTCTGGCTTAACAGTGGCAAAACCACTTTTTTTTTTTAATACTAAGACTATTCTTTCCCTAAGTCAGTATGGAATTTTAACTTAATATATTAAGGCTAGATTAAAGCAAATGTAATTCTCATACTTATTCAAACTCCTATCCTCCCTTTACCCAATATTTCCACCCAAAGTCTACCATTGCTTGGTTGTCTATGGAAAAATATTTTTAAATATTCTAGAGTCTGCTTCTTGTTTGCCCTCTCAAACAGTATTTATAAAGCTAAAATGGTGATTACTTAAGTTATTAATATGTGTCTTTTACTTCATTTCTTCACTTATTCATTCAATAAATATTTATTGAGGGACTTCATTTTGCCATTCAGAGTGCTTGCTTGAGCCAACAGTAAAAAATAATAATAATAATAAAAAATAGGCAAGCTCTGTGCTCTATGAAGTTGATGTAAAACGAATAAAGTAATTACAAATTGTGATGAATGAGTGCTATGAAGTAAATAAAAAGGGATCAGGGATAGTAAATAGTGGAAAGGAATGATTTGGGATGGCGTTTTTTCATTGGCAAATCCAAGTGGGGAAGGCCACGTGAATTTTTTTTTTGATGTAAATAAACACATTCATTTAAACTTTAGTAACAACTCATCAAAATACAAATATAGCACGTGAATATTCTTTAATGAACTAGTAGAGAGAAATTTATCACAATTCTATCAAGTCATCTTGATGCATCAAATAAAAGTTCCAAAGTTCTAAACAAAGACTTGCCTTGATGGTATTATCAGTAATCGGGCAATAGCAGATTTGGGCTGTCTCATTTTAGTCATGTCACTAAGTGAGGCGCATTCCCCAGAAGCCACACCAACTAGCACCACATCAAGAAGATTGAACTGCTCTGGGAAGGAATTTGAGAAATAGGACACCCAAGGGATAGGATCTGAGATGTTCAACAAAGAAGCTCTCTTGCAGAAGAGCCAAGTCACTACTCTCTACTTCTTAACCAAGGACCCCAAGGGGTATACGTGTATGTATGTGTACCTGTGTGCGTGTGTGTGTGTGTGTGTAGATAAGCCATTGAAACTATGCTCTGAAGTGTAATCTGAAGACAGCGAAAATCTGACACACTTTGGAGAAGAGAGTATTTCTCATGTGCAACCAAAATTATTTCAGCAAAACAGTCATTTATAAATAACTGCATTACGTTTTTCATGACTAATTTCTGCATCTAAACACTAAACGCGAAGCACAAAAGATGCCTTAATTCACGCCAAGTTCATGTAAAGCTGTATAATGTCAGTTTTGGAAGACAAACTGCATTTGCTCTGGAGCTTTGCACACACATGTGAGAAAACACCCCCAGCAAATGTCTGTAGCCACTTGAACATTTACCACCTCCTGTGGGTTCTCCGTATATCGGATGCAGCTGGGATGATTGAAAGATTATCTGTTAAGAATGTATCTAGCCTACATTTTTAAAATATCAGTTCCAGCCAATAAATGAGCTAAATGATCCTTTATTGCCACACAGCTCTTATTACCTTTCCGAGAAATCAGCAGTGTAAATATTCCACCCTGTGTCAACTAACACAGAAACTGATAGAGCGAGGTTGCTGGAAACTTGGCATGGTGTGTAAATTCACAAGAATCCATCAAGCTCTTCTATTATTTATACTGTAAGATTTGTAGGCTGTCTGTAGAGTAACAGGTGTAGCCCCTATGGGTCAACAACCACCTGAATAATGCATGGGAAAAGGAAAGCAATACCACATATACCACAGTTTGGTACTGTTCATTTTGGGGATTATCATTCCCTATAATGGCTGCCTAAAAAAATCTTCCTTAGCAGTGATCCATAGGCTGCATGGTCATATGTGATAGTTAAGGCCATTTCCTTTGCGATTGACAGAACAATGTTGAATCCTGGTTTTACCTGTTACTATTTTCTGCTTTTTGTTTGGTCAAGACATTTTAAACTCAGTTGAATTCAGTCTTCCTCAGAAGAAGCAAAATAATATGTACATAATTAATTTCTAGTTAGCAGAACACTAGCAACTGGATTTTATTATTAACTTACATATATGAAGGTCTCAATTATTAGATAGAAGGGACAGAGACAGAAAGACAGTTATTTTTATTCGGAAATTACTAAGGTCAAAACTATGTGTTATAAGAGGTTGTATATTACAATGAGCTATTGTCATTATGTATTAATTAAATACAGTTTCTGGATATCATCAACAGTA
The DNA here is from genome assembly GCF_024610735.1 of Ursus americanus. Classification (NCBI taxonomy): domain Eukaryota; kingdom Metazoa; phylum Chordata; class Mammalia; order Carnivora; family Ursidae; genus Ursus; species Ursus americanus. The sequence goes on along the minus strand of NC_142139.1, from coordinate 37,894,231 downwards.
ATCACAGAGAATGTGCTTGTGTGATGAGGGAAAAGGAGCAGAACCATAGCACCCTAAAGTTCCTTTTGTAACTCAAACCACAGAGCTAACATGTTACAGAACCTCTGTCATTAAATATTATCATTTGCACAACAAAATGCTGATCTAAAAATAGCTTCTAGAGAGTTAAGTAGCTGTCATAATCCTCTATATGTAAAGGAAATCTCATTTAGGAGGACATAGATATGAGGGATAAGGAGGGCTAAGTGAATTGACTGAGGTTTCCAGTTAGTAACGGAGGAAAACACACTACTCTACTTCTGTTAATAAGTCATAGACAATGGACACGCAAAATGATCGTAACAGTAACAATCCTAATGATATGATCTAGTATTTATTGAGCATATACTCTGTGCCAGACATGCCGCTAAACGTGCCCTATGTGCCATTGCCTCATCGAATTCTCACAATAACCCTAAGAGGTAGGCACAAATATTAATTTGGTTTTCCAGATAGGAAAACTCAGGCTCAATGAGGTTAAGTAAGTTGTCTGTGGCTACAAAGGAAACAAGAGGTAAAGCCAGATCTCTTTGACTGCAAAGTTCAGAATTATGTGCCTCTTTAAAATTTTCTAGTCTAAACTTAATAGGATTATTTGCTTCTCTGTAAACAACCAGATGAACATTTTTGTATGGTGCCCAATGCAATTGAGACAATGACATATGAGAGAGACGAATGCCCACCTTCCTCCAATAAAAGTATTTCTTTTAAAAATAATGGAATGAAATTTCCATAAATCTTGTCAGCTTTGTTTTGAAATTTTCTTACTATGACTCATAAGCATAAAAACCAAAGCTGCCATGAAAGATGGAGAATCTAAACAAAGTTGGAAAAAATGTATTTTTTGAGTCTCTATAATACTGTCAATTCACTTTATTTTTGTGGCCTTGTTTTCCCTAGGACATAAATATCACATTTATGTCTGTGGGGGAAGTACCACACAAGGTGAGCCACGTTCTTTATAAGAGGAGTTCAGTTTTTCCCCCAAATGATATATTATCTCATTCTTAGAAATGTTATGGGTCCAGATGCTAAGTCATAATCTCCCTGCCTTTTGAGTTCGAAGACAGTACAGATTTCTTACAGAACCTCTGCTCATGGCTAAGAGTTAAAGAGCAGAGGTCCAAAGCACCATTTCTGCCCTAAATGCACACTTGTGACATCTGGCCCATTATAACTAAATGAGTTTTAAGGCAGGGAGAAGAAAGCCCCCCAACGCTAGGAGTGCTGGGGCTTGTTGGTTTGCCTGCTTCTTCTCTGTTTGTTTACTGGAGATGAATGCCAAGAAGGCAATTATTTCTCCTCCTACAAACAGTCTTGACTGAGAAATGATAAACAGTTCCACCCATCGTGCAGAAAGTTGGTGAAAATCCCACAGAGATCTAGAAAAAAACGTGAGCCAAGGAGCCTGAATACAAATGCTGGATGAGACAGAAAAGAGAAAGAGAAGAGGAAGATGAGGGAAGGAAGGAGAGGGGCAGGGGGAGGAGAAGGAGCAGAAAGAGGAAGAGTGCTAAGAGAAGTGACACAAGGGACAAGGAAAGAGATGAAGGAAATGAGAGTAAGAGGTACTCCAGGAAGTGAAGTGAGTCTCTGTATCTTGAAAAGATTTACCATCCTGTGGTGCCGAACACTCCTGCAAAAATCAGACAGAAACCTAGAGAAACAAACATAGGCGTAATCACAAAGATGACATGGGACTTCTAAAGAGCTCAGGAGAAACTACCTGAACATAAAATGTAGCCAGGAGAAGTGAAAAAGAGTTACCAGCTCTTGAGAGCATGTGTTGGCAGGTAAAATTTAACTCTGCCTTGTAGTCTCTTCTATATGAAATTAGATAGCTAAACCCCAAAAGAAAAGTCAGAAGCCCCATCTGTTTTAACCAAAGGAAACATCTGATAAGAGAAATAATCAATTAATTGGTAAGCAAGCAAGCAAACAAATAACTATAGATGGAAGGAATTTCATAATATGGACAAGAATCTCTCACTCATATAAGAAAATACTGTTTTCTTCTTAGAGCCAGGGCAATCTGTAAAATCCCTACCAATAAAATTGTAATAAGCATATTAGAGAAGACTTTTTATTTTAATTTTTGTGACACAGTTTGTGAAAGACTTTAACAAAAGACATTTCAATCAGCAGAGAGACACACCTCCCAAAGCTCATGTTTTTGCTCAAATTTCAGAAAAATAACATTTTAGAAATACAACTGGAAAAGTTGTAATTGAAACCGATCATTAGGCAATTTTAGGCAAAGAACTGCACGATTAGCACCTCTATTACCAGAAAGCTAGTAAAAGTGGACTGAGGAAGTGAGAGGAGAATAACAAGAGGATATTTTCAAAGAAAATTGTATTTCAGTCTTGACTTAAAAAGCTTTGACATTGGGGTGCCTGGGTAGCGCAGTCGTTAAGCGTCTGCCTTCGGCTCAGGGTGTGATCCCAGCGTTCTGGGATCGAGCCCCACATCAGGCTCCTCCGCCAGGAGCCTGCTTCTTCCTCTCCCACTCCCCCTGCTTGTGTCCCCTCTCTTGCTGGCTGTCTCTATCTCTGTCGAATAAATAAATAAAATCTTAAAAAAAAAAAAAAAAAAGCTTTGACATTGTAGTTGTACTGTGTATCACTGTGGCCGTAGCCGTACTGTCTTAGTCCAAGCTACCATAACACAATACCACAGGCTGGGTGGCTTAAACAACAGGGATTTATTTCCTCACGGTTTCAGAGGCCAGAAGTTCATGATCAGAGTGCCAGGAGGGTTGGGTTTGGGTGAGGGTTCTCTTCCTGGCTTGTGGATAGCTGCTTTCTTGCTAAGTCCTCATGTGGACTTTCCTTGGTATGTGAGTGCAGAGAAAGAGAGAAATTTCTCTCTTGCTTTTCTTACAAGACCAGCAATTCCATCATGAGAGGTCCACCCTCCAAGCCTGATCTAACCCTAATTACATCCCCAAAGCTCTATCTCTAAATTAGGACTTCAACATATTAATTTGGGGGAAGGCACAAGCATTCATTCCATAACATATATGCATATTTATAATCACTCAATCAAAGCTAAGTCCTTTCCAATGTCTCTATTATATTCCATGTCTCTGCATGACCTGTCTTTCCCTCCCAGTACTGCTTATCTTTCCACTCAGCATCTTGCTTGTTCTATTGCAGCCATGATGTTGTCTTGAGCCCTCTGAACACGCTAAGGTTGCTCTCATCTTGTGGTGTTTCCATTTGCTGTTCCCTTAACATAAAATGCGCTTTTCCCAGGTAGCTATCTGATTTACTCCTTGCTCAAATGATACTGCATCAGGAGGGTTTTTCTGAACATCCTATATAAAAGAGCAACCTTGCTTGCCCACCTCCATCCCACCTTGGCACACTATCTCTTTTACCTACTTCAGTTTATTTTATATATATATACATATATATATGTATGTATATACGTATGTATGTATGTATGTATGTATGTATGTATATTTATTTATCATCTTAGTGTCCCACCAGGGACCAACGTGTTTTGTTCACCTCTGTGTCTTCTATATCTAATCTTATGTTGGCACATAGCAGTTCTCAAATAAATCTTTGCTAAAGTATGGTTAAATGAATAAATTATGTGCTATGTATTTTACAAAGACACACTTAATGGATCCTTGTGCTCACTATTGTTACACAGAGGGTCTGGATTATACTTTTTGGAAATACATCACTTTCCTTTGGGAAAAAATGTTTCAGGAAGCATTCTTTTCCCCACATGACAATCTTTATAACAACAGTGCGTTACTCACCTTATCAGAAAGTAGTCTGAGCAAATCACAATTTTGTAGAGTATTGTTGAAGCACTGTACCCCTTTTGGGGCAACAGGTTATTAATCATTACTATTGTTTGAAGTTGAACATTCTATAGACTGAACTAAAACTATACTTTTACTTAAAGTATAATTCAAAATTTAATAAAGACTGCCAGGAGAATTATTGAGAACACTTAACCTATATAATGAAGTGAGAATTCTCTACACATACACTATTAAGGAGGTAATAATGTGTGGGGGAAATTACATATTTGTCATATTTGTATTATTATACAAAATGGAGTACTGATAGAAACTTTCAGTTCCTCCTTCCAAAGAACTGTGGAAACTCAGTTAGCTTTGGGTAGGTAAATAATTCCCTTTCTGGTCTTGTTCTGGTTATTTATTGCCCATTCCACTCTGACAAACTTAGTGGCTTAAAACAACCACCACTTACGTAGCACAGAATCTGCAGTCTGGGCAGGGTGCAGTGGGAAAGCTTATCTGTTTCACGTAGCATCCCCTCAACTGGACATTGGATGATTCACTTCTAGAATGGCTCACTCACATGGCTGGCAATTTGATGTTGGTTGTCAGCTGGAGCTCAGGGAAGGCTGAGGGCCTGGGGATTCAGTTCCTCTCTGTATGGGTCCCCTCTTGTGGGCCTTTCCAGAGACTTCCTCTTGGGCTCCTCATATCAAGGTGTCTGGACTTACAGAGCAAGTGTCCCAAGAGAAGAACATAGAAGAACAAGGAATTTTTCTGTCCTAGACTTGGAAGTCATACAGCCTTACTTCTGTTGTGTTCCATGAGCAAATCAGTCACAAAAAGGTCTGCCTGGGTCCAAGGAGGGAGCATAGAGGTTCTTTCACTTGATGGAAGGGTTGTTAATGTCATTATAAATGGAGAATGGGGCATGGACCCTATGGGGGTGCTCATCTTGGGACAATACAATCTACCATAGGACTTATCCTGATTTTTTTCTTCATACATTACCCAAATTCTCTGAACTCTCCTTGGTGTTTTCTACATCATATTTTGCCCACACCTATCTGCTCTGGGTTATTTCTTACTTCTATTTCAGCCCTTATTATTAGTTATAGACAATCCTTCTTTTCTGCTTGTGTATCAAGCTTTTATCAACGGTGGTCCTTAGGAGGTTTTTTTCTCCAAATTACTGGCAGGATTTTTCCTGTTAATTACTTAGTACTCTGAGAATTTCTTATTTCTTTTTGGTGATCCTAAAGTTCTACCTGATCTTTCCTTTCTTTGCGTATTTTGTATACTTTGGTTATCTGCTTCTGGATTCTGTGTTTTCTTACCTATTACAGCAATAAAGAGAGACTTATCCTTTTCCTACTTTGATGGAAAAATAAAGTAAAAATACTAGCTTATTTGCTGAATAGGGTTTGAGAAGAAAATGAATGTTTTCCTTAATTGGGCAGAAATGTGGGTGACATGACATTGTCTCTAAAACTCTATTAATTCGCCCTTATTCAAATAGTTACACTCCCTTCTGCCCCCCCCCCCGCCTCCGGGCAGTTTTCCTTTTACAGCAGACTGGGTAGCACAATTTTCTCTAAATTGAGCCTTACGAGGTTGGCCCAGCAATCATCTAGCAGCCCCCAAAGCCCACCCTCTTCTATTGCCCTTCATGTCCCTTCCCTTGCAGCTCTGGAAACCACCGGAGTCCGCATCACATTTCAGAGGATAATGGGAAATAAAGATGAAGTAGGGTTACCACCATTTTCCTCCCAAGCACGCTGTGCCACCATTCCTTCAAGTGTTGCTAATATAGGTGTTTCTGCTACAGAAAGCTCCAGACCACACTGGGTCTGTGTACTTCCAAACTTAAGGGACACATTTATTGTTCCTCATATGGATGAAGAAGACCAAAAATGATAAGCCTGTATGCTTCAGACTCCCAGACGCTCTTCCCAAATCCAGTCTCTCTGTGTTCAGCATTAATGATGGCACAGATGGGGACGTTTGCGTTCTGCAGCGCGGCACACATCCTGCTATATTCGGCTTGCCAGGCTCCCCTGGCAGGAGCGGTCAATCTTTATGATCCTCCTGGAGTTCTCCCACTGTGTTTTAGAAAGGGAAGAGCGATGCTTTCATTCTTACCCAAACTCTGCTCTCTCCAAGGAGACTTACCACCTCTCTCCCCACACAACCCTCCTCTTACTTTGGGTGGGATAATGCTGGGAATGGGAGAGGTGGTGACTATGCATTTTCTGAACTGGCTCTTGTCATTAATTTCTGGTGGGAAGGTGGTGGGCTTTCCGAGCATAGAACATGAGGTACATTTGTTCTTGGCATTGGATCTTTGCAAAAATTCTAGAACCTAAGTATCCTATTTAACGTCCTATTATATGTATTATAAAGTTTAATGCACTGATTAAACCAATCTGTATATTTTCTATTAAGAATTTGGGCTGCAAAAAGGATACTAGAAGGCCTTGGGCAATGTGAATCTTTAAACACTCAGTTGTGTCTCTCACACCCATAAAATGGGATTCTCTTACCTAATTTCACAAACAAATGCTTTGTTGTGTGAGCTGCTTCCACGGTTTCATATACTTCCCCTGAGATGGACACATCTTAATTCAGAGTATTTCTCTTTCCTGTCCCTGGAGATGACTCCTGAAGAAAAAAAAAAAAAAAAAGAATTGCACTTCAGAGAGAGTAAGAAAAACCTCTTTCAGATTCACCCAGCATCAACCAACACTCTTCTTGGTAGCTGCCTGCTTCACAGTGTTTCTTTCTCATCTTTTTTTTTTTTTTTTTCACACAAAACCCCCCAAAATAGAGAATTTTCTTCAGCAGAGGAAGGGTCATGAGAAGTTGCAATTTTCATAACGCTCCCCTAGCAACAGACCCAGTGAATCTTTTCTACCATTTTTATCTTGGGTGGCATAAATGCGGGCCTAGACATAAAAATATGGATAAAGATATAAATGTCGACTACACCAAGAGGCTCATTGCTGTGTGAACTCTATACAGTTTGTTGCATGATATTGATTTGGCTTTCATTTATTTTGTTATTGTTGGTTTGTTTATTGCCACAAAAATCCTTTCAGTTTCTTTCAGGGAGAACTAACTGAATGGGTTGAATTCCTCCAACATTTGGCTCTGAGACCGGGCAGTCTTGGATTTGAATTCTGCTCTACCCCAGAGCTTTCTCCACCCAATGAAGAAACAGTTAATAAAAATTATTTTCACCGACGTGGTTGTTTGAAGTGTCAGTTTCACTTTGAGTTGCTCTTTTCGAAATTGTAACGGGTAAGTAGAAAGTGCACTGGGTTAGACACAATCGATTCAGTAACAAACAATGAGCAAGTGCCTTCTAAATGCCAGGTGCACTTTGAGGGTTGAGGCAACACCAGTGAGCAAAAGAGACAAAAATCCCTGCTCTCAAGGAGACCACATTCTCATGGGAGGAGATAAATAATAAACGAATTAAAGAAGTAAAATATATCATGTGTTTGATGAAAATAAAGCATGAGCTCTCCACCAATCAGTAATTTGATGACCTCCGATCTGTCATGCATACTTTTGAGATTTGTTTTTTTTTTTTCCTTTGTGAAACAGGGTTTGTGTGGATGGTCACTAGGTGGCTTTTGGTGCTGACATCTAGTGAGACTTTTCTTTAACTCTTTTCTGGTTTCAGTTTGTTTTTTGGTGTAAATTCAGAATGGCCTCCATATAGGCAACATTCCAGCTCCACTCACTAAGGGAAGGAGAAATTCAGGTCAGGAGACTGGTGTCTGGGCAACTGGATGTGATTCATAAATTTGCAGTAATTGCTTTTAATCTACTTTTTCTTTTTTTGTCCTAAAACTCAGACCTGAATAATCAAACAACTAAATATTAACTTTACCCA